>NW_022105611.1:14948550-14974200 GCF_000313985.2 Echinops telfairi | reverse complement strand
GAAGGCCCAGTCTTCTAAGCGCAAAGCAAGGCCCTGGTGCACATGGGCTGGTCAGTCCCCCTTTGGTTTTTTCCTCTCATCCCTTTAGACAGGGTGGGGTGGGGGTGGGGGACATGCAGATTCCCATGCATTCCTCCTCAGAGGTGACCTCAGCATGTATGGGGTGGGCCCGGAAGGGGCAGGCCGGGAGCTTCAGAGAGACAGTATGCAAAGGCATCAAGGCAGGATCACAGGTTTGGGATGTAGAGGACCTTGAATTTACTTCTTGGTTCTCAACTTCACCTTTCGCCAGTCATTTTATCTTTTTCTTTTTGAGCTTCACTTTCCTTAGCCACCAAATAGGAATAATGCAGCAAAACCTGGGAAAGCGGGATCCATGTAAGGCCAACACGAAGCTGAGAAGGAAAAGCCAGACACCTTCCACTAACAGAGCCACAGCCAAGTGGTGCGATGGAACTTTGGTCAGAGGAGGCACCCTGGCGAGACCTGGTAAAGGAGACCTTCCCACTGAGTTCTGGCTCCAACAGCGTCCGCGGTCACACCTGCCTCACAGGACCACTGGAAGAATACGATAACCCACATCCCAAAATACAACTTTTGGCACATTTGAGGCACTCAAAAAAAATCAAATAAGCAATTTGTTTTCCTTTCTGGGAGAAAGTTCTCTCTAAAACTGGCCCGAGGCATCATTGCTCCTGAAAATTAATGCACTCCTATATTTGTTTATAAGCTACCACATCCAAGGAGGGACCTTTGGGGGAAGCCAGCTCTTGTTTTGAAACCATTTTGAAGATGAAAAGGTGTCAAATCATCCAGAGACTTAGTTTGGTAGAAGTTGAAACAAATGTTTATTTTAATTTAGTGAGTTATAATTTATTAAAGGCTTCTGGAACAAGGAAGTACTATTTATGTTCTCACAAGAGACCCAGCAGTTTGGAATAGTTTGTAGTTCATTCATTCATTTGTTCCGGAAATGTTTCCTGAGCAGCTGGGTGCCAGGCTAGATGAGCCACCACCCCAGGGATTCTGGTCTGAACAGTGACAGCCATTTGGTGAGGGCTACCATAGAGGCTGCAGAAGCCAGACAGCAGCAACTTCCCTCAGCACGAGGGGCTGGGTCTTATGACTCTATTTTTGAAAGTTCCTATGTATAAACTGCTTTCCATGAAGGGAAATTTGGAAGACCCTGCCAATTTAATTCTTTTTTTAAAAAAAAGGTTCGAAGGTTAGGGTAAACATTATGAATAGCAGTGGAACATTGTCTGATATAGTACCTGAAGATGTACTTTCTTCCCCAAATGCCTGGGGAAGTATTACCTCTCAGAGTGAAGTCAACCTTCCTGACATGGGGGGAGTAAAGCTTCCTGGACCTTCAGTCACTGATGTGGCCCAACTGAAAATGAGAAGAGACAGCTGCAAGGACCCAGCATAACCTGAACGTGCAATGCACGAATCATGGAGGTCAGAGAATTGGGAATTATGAAACACGAAATGAAACACACACATATTTATCTCCTAAGCCATTAGTAAACTAAAATGGGCTGTTATTGGCCATTTCTAATTGAATAATCACATGGGCTTACAAAGCTGGGGATGACAAATTGAAGAGGAATTGTGTGCTACTCATGGTAAAAAAAGAAAAGAAAAAGAAATTCAAGATCTATCCTGAAGTGGCGCATTGTGAGTGTGAGGATAAGGCCTGTACACCTACAACGCAGACCAGTGGATTCAAATATTATTCAAACTTCTGCCAACACTCATGTTATGAATGAAGACACGCTAACATCTAATATTCGAAACTAATCCCACATACAAGTGAGATGCACCCGTGATTGCTGATAGTGGGAATGCCAAAGCTGGAAACAAAGCAGAAAGGCTCCCCAGTAGGGAAAGATGGCCTTGGTGACAGCAATGACACTGGCGATCACAGAACAGAATTTTGGAAGACCAATGACCCAGTCATTAGGGACATTTTCTTTCAATGACATGACACTTAACTATACACATAGACTCCCCAGAAAGAATAGAAAGGAGCTGTATCCACGACCTCTGTGGAGAGAGATACTGGAGAATCTCAATGCTATCAGTCGCAACAAGGTCAAGGGCTAAATTCATAACAAACCATCAATTATTCATATGAACATTTGAGAAAAATAAATTTAAAGTTAAATACAATTAAAATAATTTCAGGAGAGTCAAATTAGGACTCTGAGCATCTCATCTCACTGCCAATGAAGTGTGCAACAGAGTCACGGGGACTGTAGGTCTGGGCAGAGCTGCCCCTGCGGGGTTTTGCTGTAACTAGAAAGCCTTGTCTTTTTCCCATGGAGCAGCTGGTGGTTTCAAACTGCCAACCTTGCAGTTAGAAGCCCAGTGAGTAACCATTGTGCAACCACACCTCCTCTCCCTCGAACACAGCCCACCTGAATTCAGAGACGATCTCAAGAAGAGGTTTGATGTATTGAATGAACACTAATGACCAAACACTGGCTGCGTGTGGGTTTGACATTAAGGATATCATATAAGAAGAAACCAAAAGGTCATGAAAAAGACATGGTACAAAGACAGACAAGGTACACATGGGATGTTAGAAGAGATTCTAAAACTTAAGAAGAGTGTGCTAGTCTGGGTAGACTAGAGAAACAAATCTAGGGAGATGTTCATATGTGTATAAGAAAGAGTTTTATACCAAAAAGTAATTGTATATTAAGAAAACATCCCAGCCCAGTTCAGAACAAGTCCATAAGTCTGATATTAACCCATATGTCTGATATCAGTCTATAAATTCTTCCTCAGACTCATGCAGCCATGCGATGATGCTGAATGCAGGAAGATCACAGGCCAGTGGGTATAAAGTCTTGTGGAAGCATTTCAGCACTGGAGTGGGTCTCCACGTGGTTCCTCCAGCTCCAGGGCTCTGACTCCATCAGGCTTGTCATCAGGAATGTCTGGCAGCGAGTGTGTTTCCTGTCTCCAGGGAGAAGATAGGAGTTCCCAGAATCCTCAGGAGTAGGCCATGCCCACACAGAGGCCTCATTGGCTATGACCAATTGACAGGCCTCACAAGTTGACAGGAGATTATGTAACTGCCATATAGAGTATTATAATAAAATGTGCAAAGATTTGGATTTAAAAGAGCAAGTGGGAAGGACAGTTCTCAAGCTGAAAAAGAAAGTCTAGTCTTGAGCAGCACTATGGAAGGATTTTATGGGCAAAACATTGAACAATGCAGGAAGCATCAAAAGAAGATGGAAGAAATACAGAGCCAACTACGAGGTAGCATATGATTCAGACCCAATGATATTGAAGAAAGAAGTCCAAGCTGCACATAAAACAAGTTTCTAGTTAAGGTTGTCTCAACAAACAAATGCAACGCTAGAACCACAAGGTCAGCAGTTTGAGTCCACTAGCTCCTCTGAGGGCGAAAGATGAGGCTTCTACTCCTATAAAGATTTACAGCCTCAGAAACCCACAGGAGTAGTTCTATTCTGCCAAATTAGGGTTGTTATGAATCAAAAGTGAGAAAACACCTCTTTAAAATATCAAAAAGCAAAGCTGTAGTTTTGAAGACTAAGGTGCACCCGACTCAAGCCATGGCATTTTCCACTGCTTCCTATGTTTGTGGAAGATGGATAATCAATAACAGAGAACAAATAATGGGGGCCTGTCGAACATGGTATTGGTAAGGGAATACTGAATGTACCCAGGACGGCCAGAAGAATAAATAAATCTGTCTTGGGAGAAATACAACCAGAATGTCCCTGAGAAGCTAGGGTGGCAAAGACTGGGTGTGTTCTTAGGCGGGTCCGGCCCCTAGAGAAGAGCATCATGTTGGGTAAAATCGGCGAGTCAGTGAAGAACTTCGTGGAGATGGGATGGTACAGGGCTGCATAATGGGAAGTAAATTCTGTTAAAGTACTGAGATAATGCGCTTGTTTATTGCCACAACATCAATTAACCTATGATGACTAGAATAGAAATTTTATTTCTGTCTCTAATCACGAAAAACAGGGGCTGGAGCAACTAGGTTCTCCATAAAAGTGTGACGACTAAGGAACACATAGATAAACAAGCCTGGGAAAAAGGAACATAAGGTTCAGAGTCAAAATAAACAGTCTATAGTAACCAATCCTAAGATTTCCCTTTCCCCCATATCAATGGATGCTATTCTTAATCTCCCTCTGGCTCTAGAAACAGGACTTAATCTTTTGATTCCTTTTCCCGAAATCTCTCTGTACTGATGCCAACCCAAACTACATGCAGATCCTGGCTTAGGCCTTCAGGTCTGGAGGAAGGGCCCTCATGACACATTTTTGCCAATTTTCAACCAATCTTTGATCCCATGGTCTTTGAATCTCATGCACTCAGGGTTACATCTGGACTTGGTCCCAAAGATGGCAAGTCCTGAGCTACTTGAACTAGAGCATCTATAATTCTAATAGCCTCACTCTCACCACAGGATTAAAGAGAGGCCCCATTAGACAAAATAGCTTTGTTACATGTTACATCCTTACACATTTTAGTACATTTCAGTTAAGCCCCAAAACACAGGCTGTGAGTTTTGAATTGATTCTCCCTATTTTTGAAAAAAAATGCAAACATAATGACTACTATTCTGAAGCCACAGGTTTCTGAGATCACTGTTTAGCAAGCTGAAATTGCCCAGCAGGAAGCATCTGGCTAATCAGGTGAGAAAGAACACCTGATTGGCAGTGATGAGGATGGAGTGGGGTAAGGGACCTGGAAGGACAACTCAACTGGTCGGGAGAGACAGTAGGGCCGTCCGCCGAAGGAAGGAGAGCAAGCATTCTTAGAAGCATTCTTAGAAGGTTACTCGGAAGAGAGCTTTGGGAGAAAGAGGAAGGGTCTCCCGGAAGGTTTTTTAGCTTGGGAACCCACAGGGACAGTTCTACTCTGCCCTTTAGGGTCACTGGGAGTCAGACTTGAGTGGATGGCCGTGAGTTTATTTTATAAGTTTGCTTGTGAGTTCTGTCAGGATGTGAAAGTGGGAGGGAGAGCTTATAGTCCCGGAAACAGACTCAGGTGCCCGGCACATTAGCTATTTGACTTCAGGCAAATCCTTTGTCTTTGTGATGCTTAGTTTTCTAATGTATAAAAATAGGGGAAAATAAACAGCAACTAATGTAAAATGGATGCATTTGAATTATGGTGCTAGTGAAAAATATTTAAAGTACCACGGATTGCAAAAACAACAAATGGGTCTGTCTTGGAAGAAGTAAAGCCAGAATGTTCCTGGAAGCAAGGATGATGAAACTTTTCTCACACTTCGGACATGTTATGAGGAGCAACCAGTCCCTGGACAAGGACATCATGCATGGTGTGGTAGTTACACAACTTCATGTCAACTCAATAAATAAGTATGGGCGTAGAGCCTAGCCTGATGATGCCTCTTTGTGGGCATGGCCTTCTCACGAGGATTCTGGGAAATTCCTCTTGTTCTCCCTGGAGGTAGGCCACACACTTTGCTTCACTTTCCTGCTGTTGAGACACTCAGAGAGCTGGAGGAGCCACGTAGAGACGCAGGCCAACACTGAGATGCTTCCACCACCACTGGATCTACAAGACTTTTTACCCACCAGCCTGTGATCTTGCACGCGGTATCATTGCAAGGGGCAATGTGAGTCTAAAGAAGAATTTATGGACTAGTATCAAACACATGGGCTGACATCGGACTTACCGACTTATTCTGGACTGGGCTGGGGTGTGTTCTCCATATACAATTGCGCTTTGATATAAAGCTCCCTCTTACACCTATATGAGTGTCCCTGGTTTTGTTTCTCTAGTCCACCTGGACTGACACACTTGGCAAAGAGGAAGGGCAGTGAAAAAGGAGACCCTCAACTAGATGGGCTGACACAGTGGCTGCAACGACGGACTCAGAACAACCGTGAGGATGGCGCCGGCCTGGTGCAGACCTGCGGCCTGGCCTTTCATCTGTTGTGCACAGGGTCACCATGGGTGAGAACCCACACAGTGGCACCTAAGCACAGCACAACATAGCACCCTCCAGGCTGCAGGACCGCTCCAGAGGGTTTCTTTGGCTGTATTCTTTATGGGAACAGCTTGCCTGGCATTTTCTTCCTCTTTCTGCAGTGCCACCGGGTGGTTCAAACGGGAAACCTTTAGGTTAATAAGTTTATTCAGTTTTCACTCAACTAAGAGTTACCATAAAACCAAAAACCCATTGCCATCCGGTCAAGTCTGACTCAGAGTGACCCTCTACAGGGCTGTGGAGGCTGTAAATCTTGATGGGAGCCGAAAGCCTGACATCTTCCTCCTTCAGATCAGAGAGTGGCTTTGAACTAATGACTCTGAAATCAGCAGTCTAACTTGTAACCCGCCACGCCACCAAGGATCCTTAATAGTTACCATACGACCCAGAAACCACACCCACTGCCATCAAATAAACCGTGTGCTCACTCATAGTGACTCAATATATGGTTTCTGAGGCTGTAAATCTTGATGGAACGCAACCTCATCTCTATCCTGTGGAGTGGCTGGTGGGTTTGAACCTCTGACCTAGTGTGTGGAGGAATTCACAGCTTGCATGTGTTAGAGCAGGAAGCATGTATTTGCTGTATTCACTTGGTCCGCATCCCCTAACCCCCAAGGCTGGTGCATCCTAAGGATGCACTTAATACATGGCTGTGGAAGGAAGGAAGGAAGAAGAGCCTCCCTGAGCTACAAGCAATACTTTAAAACAGCGTTAGACTGGTGGTTCTGTAATTCCATTCCCCAGTAAATGCTCCAAAGAATAAAAGCACAGGTACTTAGTGACTACTCATTGCCACCGAGTCAATTTGTCTCCCAGTGACCCTGGAGACATGGCCGAGATGTCCCTTGTCGGGTCTCCAAGACAATGAATATTAACTAAGGTGACCAGCTGTCCCGCTTTTGGTGGGACAGTCCCGATTTTTAACAATTTGTCCCGCGTCCTACAGCACTTTAAAAAGTCCCAATTTTTGGAATGAATGCACGACGGTTTTCGGCTGCCATGTGGCTATTTCGCCAGGATATGAGTTTTATCAATGGTGTCCCGCTTTACCAATGTTAAAATCTGGTCACCTTAATATTAACAGAAGTCGACTGCCCCATCTTTCTCCCATGGAGCTGCTGACAGGTTTGGAAGATCCGCCCTTCAGTAATCTGCCAAATACTTAACCGACTATTCTACCAGAGAGTCCCTTACATAAATACTTGGACACACATGTGTATAACAGTGCTACAAGTAGTCCCTGACTTATGACAGGGTCCACTGTGACGAGTCCATCGTAAGTTGTTTCGGACATAAGTCAAATACATCATTTCAAGCTTTCATTATGATTGCATTTTATTACCAGTACGTGTAGAAATCCAATCTTTGTCTCTGGGTGTTGGACACATGATCTAGAAGCTTACAGATACTGAGAACATCAGCAATCTATATGCTGCAACACTGTATGCAGTGTATATTACAGCTGGCCTTGAGCAATATGGAGGTCAGTGATGCCAGAGGCACAGTCAACCCCCGAGTGTAACATCTGACTCCCCAAATTTAACTACTAACAGGCTACCGCTGACTGGAAGTTTTACCATTACTAGAGTCAATGAGCACATGCTTTGCATGCTATATGTTATGTACTGCACCCACACCAAAGGCTGAATTTTCAAACGTGCAAACTTTTCATGCCTGCTGGCAACAGCACCAGCTTCACAAATTTCCTTTCTTGTTGAATCGCAATGGTCTTTACGCTGGATTCATTTATCTCAAACTGTGGCAACTGCAGCTGCGACTTCAATCTTGAGTACTTGTCAAGCAACTCAACCTTTTCTTTTTAATTTTTCAAATTTAATCATTTTATCGGGGATTGTACAACTCTTAGCACAATCCATCCATCCATCCATGGTGTCAAGCACATTTGTATATATGTTGCCATCATCATTCTCAAAACATTTGCTTTCTACTTGAGCCCTTGGTATCAGCTCCTCATTTCCCCCCCTCCCTCCTCGCTCCCCCCTCCCTCAGCCTTCCCTTTCAGTGTCATTTTTCTCTGCTTTGTGGGAACACTTCCAGCATCACTAGTGGCACTTCCTATGGTTCCTGTGTGGCTTATGTATGGCTTATGTCATTGCACTAAACCAGATGAAAAATGTGTGAGAAGTGGGAGAAATCACTTTTGGTCACCAGCAGCAATTTACTGGACAGAAAGAAGCTGCTCACAGGTAGATAATTAGTGTCACGTGGTGCAATACACGTACAAGCAGACCCCACGCGTTTGAAACTTGTGCTGTCCAAGCGGCAACTGCATTAACAAGTAGACCCCAAAATTAAAATTTAAATGCCAGGATTTCAAGTGTGAGGTGGTGTATCTTGAATACACTGTCAGTCACTGACTGCCTGTATTTATGATTAGGCAGAAGCAATCAAAGTGTTTGCCAATGCATGAATGAGTACACAACTTATGGTATCTATACCTACAACGAACTATTTCTCAGCACTAATAAATAATGAAGTACTGTTGCATACAACAACGTGGATGAACCTTAAAAAAAAAAACCATCATGCTTAGTGAAAGAAGCCAGAAAAAAATAGGTCACTTCTTGTACAATTCCGCTCTTGTGAAACATTCGGTATAGGCAAATCCATAGAAACTGAAAGCAAATTGGTAGTTGCCACTGGGTTGCTGGGGGACTCCGGAGCAGGGTGTGGCTAATTTAAAGGGTACAGGTTTCTTTGGGAATGATGGAAATACTTTGGAAACAGAAGTGGTGGCTGCAGATCACTGTAATCAACAGTTCTCAACCTGTGGGTCGCGAATCCTTTGGGGGGTCGAACAACCCTTTTACAGGGGTCGCCTAATTCATATCAGTAGCAAAATGACAGTGATGAAGTAGCAACGAAAATAATGTTATGGTCGGGGGGTCACCACCACAGGAGGAACTGTATTAAAGGGTCGCGGCATGAGGAAGGTTGAGAACCACTGAATTCCACTGACTTTTATACTTCAAATGGCTAATTTTATGTTACATGGATTTTAGCTCAATTGACAAACATCAACACACCACACACAATGCAAACAACCACCCAGTGCTGGTGCAGAAAGTTGGTAGGAGCTTGCGAAGAAGAGCTTTATTCCTGGGTACCCCCTCTCGGCTCACCTCTGAGGGAAGCACATGCGGATGGGTAGCAAGTACTGCATCGGCACAGGCAAAGCTGTGAACAGGTTATGATCAGAGAGCTTGAACCACCGGTGGAGTTGGAACCTGAATCAAGGTTCTGGTGAAAGATGAGGCAGACCGAGGTCAGAAGAGGTGGCATTGGGGTGGGGTGGGACTTGATGCAAAGACACTTGGACTGAAGCCCATCTCTCAGTGGGGGCTCAGCCATTTCTTCCCTCCCTCCAGCAGCCTGGTGATTCTCTTAGAGGGAAGGGGGTCCTGTGGGCCTCCCCAGCCCCAATACTGACAGGTCCAGAGTGGGAGGACCCTGATCCTGCTGCGGCTGGGCTCCAGCTGCAGAGAAGCTGAGCTCAGAGGCAGGCAGCCATGGACAGTTAATGAGTGATTTATTGGTGCTGCTGCTGAAGCAGCTTTCCTGGGACCTGTTCCTAATTAACAACCACTAACTGGATGATGTGGTCTTGTGTTTTTTTTCCCAGTTAAAAAAAAAGGCCCCAAAGCCTTTCTTCCCCATCTGAATAGGAGGAATGATTTCACCTTTGCTTGCTGCCTGATTCTAAAATACAACAAGAGTTGGGCAGAAGTCCCTACCCACTCCCTCACTCATGCGCAGACACACACAGAAGTACCCTCAGGTGTAGCGAAACCCATAGACTAGTGTTCTCTGCACACTGTCATGCATTTATTCTATGCTAATAGCATTGCACTGATATGGGTCATACACTTAACATTTACATACTGCCTAATATACCGGAGGGCTTCGAAATCAAGGAAAAGCGGAATGAAAAGACCATGGAACTGTTCCATGAACTTTCTGAAGCCCCCTTGTATGGGCACATGATCTTCAGGATCATACAATGCATTTTACATGCATTCCTAAGATGTTCACTCAGTGGGTGGTGTGGCTCAGGGAGACAGGAAGTGGAAAGAAGCTGCAGCCCGGCCTAACCCATTCTGATGCCATCGATACCCTTTCTTCTCTTTGCAGGGTGAGAGCACCGGCCATCTCCACGCTCCCTGGGAGACAGGATCCGGAGAGGTGGTGGGTTAAGTGCCTGGCACCTGATACATTTTAAAAATGAACAGAACCAGCACACTGCTGCTGAGTTGATTCAGAGGCACGGCCACCTCATGCGTCACAGAGGAGAACTGCTTCCTTCGGAGGGTCCCTTGGCTGTAACCCTCACGGAAACAGATCACCACACCTTTGCCTCATGGACCTGCTGGTGGGTTCACACCGGCCACCTGCAGGTTAGCAGTGGGACACAAACTGTGTGCACCCCCAGGGCCCTCGGGCATTGAATCCAATCCATAGCCAAACTCACTGCCCCTGAGTCTGGGCCGATCCCCAGTGATCCCACAGGGCCCAGCAGAGCTACCTCAGGGATTTTCTGAGACGGGAGCTCTTGATGGAATAGAAGCCACATCTCTCTGCAGAGCAGGCTGTGACTTCGAACTGCCGACCTGGCGGATGGCAGACCAACTCAACCTCTATGCCACCAGGGCTACTAGGCATCTGATAAATATGAGCTTCTCAATCAACAATGTCCAGCCATGGGCACTTCAGATGGTGCACAGCCGTGGCCAAATCGATTGCAAAGACCTCCTTCAAACTGTCAACTGCTTCAACGACACCTGGATAACCAAGGTGTAACAAGCACAGCCTCTTCAATGGCCTCCCATGCATGTGAGAGTTGGATAATGAAAAGAGAAGACAGAGGAAGGGTTGATGCATCCTAACTGCGTGGTTGGCAAAGAATATTGATTATATCACAGACTGCCAAAAGAGCGAAGAAATCAATCTCAGTAGCAACACAAGCAGAATGGTTTTTGGACGCAAGAAAATTCACCTCACTTAATGTGCACACAGCATCAGGAGGCTGCTAGAAAAAGACACTGTATTAGTTTAAGTAGAGACTCCCCCCAAAAAGAAGGGGAACCTTCACTTTGAAGGGTGGGTACAACAGTCACGACACCAGACTCAAACACAGCCGCAACCATGGAGAGGGTCTTCCTGTTGCACATAGCGCCTCCCAGAGCCACATGTGGTAGCAGCTAACCGCAACGACAATGAGCTCCACGCTCCTTTGTCTCCCCTCTCTGAGCTCGTCCCAGTGTCGAAACCAGGGCCTGACTGATCACTCATGAGGACGCAGAGAGAATCCATTCTAATCTATGTATTTACTGGATTTTATATGCCAAGTTGGAGCCCTGGTGGTGCTGTGGGTTAGGTGTTGGGCTGCAGTTCAAACCCACCAGTCGCTCTGAAGGAGAAGTATGAGGCTGCCTACGCCCATAAATGTTGACAGTCTTGGAAAACCCTATACAGGGTCGCTATGCATTGGCACTGACTCTAGGGTAGTAGCTTTGGTCCTGGGTTTATATCCCAAGTACTAATTAGACTGCAACAGACAAACTATCGTCTTGCCGAGATCTACATAGATCGTGAAAAGGTTTCTAGATCAATACTATATCCACCACTGGGGGAAGACCAGTACCTCTGACCAAGGGGCTGTGGGTGTGTTTTGATCCCATCCTTCACATCAAGCAGTGCTGAACATTTGAAGGCGACGCCAAGGTAAACAATCACTCCTACTAAGAGGTTTCACCTCGGGGTTGGACCACAGGTATTGAGTTCCATTAAGATATGATCATGGTGTGGTACAAAGTTAATCAATAATGGGCAGCTCTTTTTCATATTCATCAGCCAACTGTACAGAAAGAACATCAGATCAAGACCCCCTTCCTACTTTGGGGAGACCAGGGTGAGTTCCCTCTGATAGGAGCTCCCAGGAGTCGCCACACTGCCAGGGCCTGAGCTACTGAGGGCCGTGGTATCTGGGGGCCTACCAAGTCCCTACGGACACAGTGCAGATTTACCCAGAGCTGCTGCTGTCCTCGGACTAATGCCGGCCTTAGCAAACAGACGCGCAGGCTCTCTGAGTGTCCTCATGCGCCTACATGGCGGGAAAACTCAAGCTATAGAGTCAGGCAGATCTGAGTTTGAATTCAGCTTCACCTCTTTCTTAGCTGGAAGGCCTTCAGGGTAACCACTCAAGTCTACATTTCTTCATCTATCAAAAAATTAAAATGCCAACCTTGCAAAATGTGAACACGTGTCTTTTAAAAGGCTCATATGGCTGCTGGGCTGTAATAAATAGTCATCTTCAGAATTATTGTTCCTGGACTGTGCTATTTTCGTGAGTACAGGTCACTGACGGTCCTTAACACAAACTGTCAGATTGAGTACACTTGGTCTAGTCCCTCGTCTTTTGGTTTAGGATGCGGAGAAGAGCAGACCCTGAGAGTCAGCCTGGCACAAGTTCATGGGGAGGCCCCTCTGACTGTGATGGACTAAGAGATAAATAAGATCATTCTGTAACTAACTACAAACTCAGACAGAACCACGGACAGTGGCCAAACCAGGACAATGAACGAGTATCTCCTTCTCCTGCCTGATACGACTGCCTTCGTCAATAACAATTTTAGTCCCATTTAATTCTTGCCTTCTTGTAATGTTTATTTAGACACCCAGCCACAAACATCTATCCCCAGCACACCGTCTGGGACATAGGTGGTAAATGTATGTAAGCAGCATCGTTCACTCATTTTATTTCAGCACCCCCGTCCTCCTACCCCCATGTTATCAAGCCCACTACAGATCAAGTGTTATTCTTTTAAACAATCCCCCCCAAATTCAGGATTTCACTTTCTCTTAATTTTCATTACGAACACCAGCAGTGAGTCTTCTTTAAGGGGCGGGTTCTTAGAGATCAAGTTTTTAATCCATCTGTAAGTTACTTCATTTAAAAAGACCTGACATGCAACACTCCCACTCCCACTTAATTCACAGGAAAATTAAAAATATATAAATGAGGTATAATTTTTTAAAAAATGTTACTGCATGCAGGATAACGAGTCAAGAAAGGACTGAGAAGTATACAAGGCGGTGGTCTACAGGGCTGCACAGGAGAGAGGGTGCAATAGGCTCAAGACCACTATCCTCTGAAAGGCCTGCTTGTCAGGGTCCTGGCTGGCATCTGGGAACAGAACTGATGCCCTGCTCTCCAGACTGACATGAAAATTTCCCTAAGTGTGAAGGTGGCTTAAAGCTAAAAAGGTGGGTATGAGCGGGGTGGTTTCTGCTCTGCAGCTTTCCTTTTGACAGTCTGGGATTTGCATATGGACTAGGCCAGGGTGCTCAGGTGACCAGCCTCGGACACTGGCTCTCTTTGAAGCTTTCCTGGTAGACAGCGCTTTGCGTGTGTTATCATCACAACTTAGTGCTGGGGGAACTGACCCTCCCTCGCCATTCTACAGAAATGACTCTAGGAAGCTTGCACTTGGTTTCGCTCAGAATGTTGGCCCCAGCACCATCTCATGTTGCTGGTTTTGCTGTCACCCTGTGCTGTGATAAATTTACTTTCGTTCCTTTCTAGCAATTCAGCACACCCCGAGGATCTCCAGCTCAGGCTCTAAGTCCCGAGGGGGCTGAGGGTCCCACGTCAGGCTGCGGACAGAGGTATGTTGGAATGGAGAAATGCGGTGATGAGCTCTGACATCGTAGGTGTTGAAGGGCTCTGTGGGCTCGGGGGTCGCTTCCTGAATCTGAGTCAGTGAAAACAAGAGCGACCCTCATGAGATGGATGGACACACGAGCCGGCAAATATTAAGCACAGTGTGAAAACACTGTACATCGTGAACTATTTTGCAATTAATAATCATAATGGCAAATTGCACTTGCTGCGTGCCAGGCACTATTCTAACTACGTTAACTCTCTTAGCTCATTGAAGCTTGACAACTTCTCTCTGAGGTAGACACTCGAATGATTCCCATTCTACAGGGAGAGAAAGGGAGTCCTGGAGAGATGAAGAAAGCCGTCTTGTGTAATACAAGGTGAATGCAGCTGATACGTGAGACAGCCGAAAGTCGCACCTAGACAGTCAAGCTCAAGACTGCACTTACAGGTGTGTCACTATTTATTTTTACACCGGGCGATCACAAATATCATTACCTGTGAACCCACAAAAGCACTGGCTCATCTTGCACCCCTGTCTCAACAAGGCAATATGGGGAAGAGCATGGCTCTGGATTTCAACAGCCCCAAAGTAGGCATTGCTTCATGACCCCTGGTTGAATTACATCATCCATACATTGGGATAAATAACCCTTCCTGACAGGCTGATCATAGTCATTACCACGGGCAATGTGTGCCAGGGCACACTACCTGGTTCTTCATAAATGCATATTAAATAGTAAGCCTCACTTTCTCATAATCGTTGACAAGTAATGTTCTTAACTTCATGGTCTCCTGAGCAAACTCACACACACTTGCCAGACAAAACTGAGAAAGGGTCGGTGGGGGGGGGGGGGGCTGGGGAGGAAAGGACATTGGAAGGGGAGGAGAGAACATTGATAGCTGCCGCCTTGCCGTCATAAAGGTGCTGAGGGTCCTTGAAGAACGAGAACCGACATCCACAAGTCCCTCTTTAGAGGTCAGGCACAAGCGTTTATTTTTTAAACCGCATTCTACCATTAGAAATACAGTTTACAGGATGCTGTGCCGTGGATGAATAGTACCCGAGACAAAGACTTCACCGATACAGTACGGACCTATGTTCTCGTCTTCCTCTGTTCCCTCCTCTCCATCCTGCTTATCATCATCGTTTCAAATGAAGGCACCGCTTCAGGGAATTTGCTTCCCCGTCATTATGACCCACAGCTTGGGAAACAAGGGTCTTTCATGCTCGCAGCAACTCGACCAGGGAGGCCTGTTGTCATTCCCATTTGGCAGATGAAGGAACCAAGGCTGAGTGACACCCAGTCATTTGCACACAAAACCACCCAACTCTGATGTGACTGACCTGGGGTCCTGTGAGCCTGACTCCAGCTCGTTCTCCGTCCAGGAGCACCCTGAGATCCCAATGACCTTAGGTGGTCGGTGGGGAGGCTCCCTCTCAGATTATAAGTGACTTGCCCAAGGTCACCCTGGCACTGGCAACAGAGCCTAAACTTGAACTAGGTTCCTGGGGGCAGGAAGCTCTTTTCCCACCATTAGTTGCTTCCTTTCCCCCCTGAAGCCAACCTGGGTTAGAGGAAGTTGAAATAGGTGGCGGAACCACACTCCCTGTGCACAGCTGAGCTTACTGATGGGGGTGGGGGTGGGGGATGCCTCTCAAACGTCTATTGGCAGGACCTGTGTTACTCCGCACATCGCTGCTTCCGCTGGAATGGAGAGCCGTGTTGGCTTAAATTAAAAGCAAAACTCTTGTTTGCTGCACCTCTCTGCACACACAGCAGGTCTTAACCTAGTTTCTAGAAGGCACTCCATCTGAATTTAGCACAGCTTGGGATTCCTCCCTCCTTTTCTCTCCTTTCCCAGTTCAAAAGCCGGGTGCTGTCAGTATTATGCACTGCCCACAAGGGAAAGGAACAGAGCTGGTCAGGGAAGGTGGATTTGGGGCACAATTAAACTGGGCCAGGGCTTCTTAAAGTCCTCTTATATAAGGAACTTTTAAGAACAATGATGTTAGTAGCTGTCAGGAATTGGCTCCTGGGACACAAGCAATGGCATTAGAGGAGGTGCTAAGGAGAGGGGCAGGTCAGACGGGAGAGCTACTTCATCAAGATAGTTGAGGGGAACTAGGCAGAAGCATCTGTTGGTGCACTGGTTAAGTGCTCGGCCACTAACCTAAAGGTGGGCACGTCCAGCCCACTCAGTGGCTCTGTGGTAGAGAAAGACTTGCTGATGTGCTTCTGTAAAGATGACCCCAAGGGGCCGTTCTACTCCGCCAGCCAGGACTGCTGGGAGTTGGAAGGAACCAGACAATGAAGCAGAAGGAAGGGCTGGGATTAGGGCCAAAGGAAAGTCAAGACTGGAACAAAAGAGATGCCATCAAGAGCGACACCTGGGGGGTAAAGCAAGGCTGGGGGGCGAACGGAAAGCAAGATGGCCCTCAGCAGAGTGGGGAACAGTGGAAGGAAGGAAAGAAGGCAGGCCAGGAGCCCGGAGAAAGACAACTTGGATTTCGCTCAGATGTGGAGCCTGGGATACGGGACAGACAGGACAATGCCTAAAGGATCCTTCAACTAGACCAAACTAGCTATGAGAAGGGAACGAACCAGTCCTGCCCCTTCAAGTACACGGCAGACTCTTTTGATGACAACATCAGCGTGCTCATGCCTTTCTCACTGCTAACGGATCCTGGGGAGCCAGGGAAGAGTCAGGTCTGGTCCCTTGACCAGGTATGTACACCATCTCCATGGCTCTCCCTCACCCAAGGTCCCACGGTCTCTTTCCCACATTGTTGCAATAGCTTCCTACTTTGACATTTGCTCTCTAGAGTCCACTCTGAACACTGCTTCTAGAATGATTCCCTTCAAGCTGAGTCAGGCCTTGTCACTGCTCCGCTCAGAACCCTCCCGTGGCTCTCCACGCAATGGCCTCCCCATGCCTCTAGTCACGTTAACTCTCTGACCTCCTCGCCTACTCCAGCCAAACCGGTCACCTTGTGCTTTTCAAACAAGCCAGGCATGCATCTGCCTCAAAGCCTTTGCACTCACTAACCCCACTTCCCTAGGGCTCTCCTGTCAGATACCCTCATGGCTTGTTTGCTCTTCTACTACAAGTCTTTGCTCAGTGATCTGCTTTCTCACTGAGGTCTCCTCTCTCCTTGCTGATTTAAAAACTGCAACCTCTCACCCTGACATCCCTTTGCCTCTGTCCATAACACTAATACTCTTGAAACAAAATATATCAATCCGCCGTTATCATCAGTCATCCCTCTGGGACGTAGCCTCCATGACAGCTGCCAGTTTTGTCCGTTTTGATCACTGTTGGGATCCCATGATCTGAAACAGTGCCTGTCACATAGCACATATTCAAAAGACAATCAATAAAAGCAGAACCTGCTCTCCCCGACCCCCCTCTCCATTAGCGCCTAGCATAGACAGTTCCCCATCCACAGCCCAGTTACACACACTCAGTCTAGTTTCATGGAAGATATTCTAGTGCCATTTCCTTGCGTAAGTAAGACTATCTTTTATTTCTCCAAAGCCCAGGCACCAGCACCTCCTCTTCCACAAATCCTCCTCAGCTACCCACTCGTTGAAAATTCCCTCTACCCCTCTATCACTTCTTCTTTAAAGGTCTTCTCTCTAGCGTATAACAACGAATTGTGGAAGTGATCGGGCACGCTTTCTAGCCATCAGCTCAAGCAGGCTATGGATTCAGTTTCGTCGCTGTGCACAACTGACTTTGATAAAGAGGCTATGTTCTAGACACAGCTAGAACCTTCTCCCAAGTCTCATGTGTTTCACGTGTTGAGCAAACAAACACGTTCCTATGGGAGAAGGCAGACTCTAGAATGCACCAGTCAAGACACAGAATGGGTCCTGGAGTAAAGCAGATGCGGATTCACATCCTGGCCCCTTCATAGACTGGCTGTGCATCCTAACCTCTCTAAACCGGTTTCCTTAGGCAGAGACAAGAGCATGCTAATAATGAGTGATTTGGTGTCTTTAAGGTCCCATCTAACTCACAGATTCTCAGACGCTCCAGTTCTCCAAGGCTTTTCTCAGTCCTCTTTAGAATTCAAGGGTTCATAGGCCTCATTATATGAAGAGTCCCGTACAAAACTCTTAATTCCCTGGAAATATCAGACACTTTGGCATTCCAGCAAGGGAATGGGGGCTGGCTCCCGAGACAGAAGACTTGTAAATATAGGAATTCTATGTTTATCATCAAGGATGGTACTTTGAGGACCAAGGTGCGCCTGACCCAAACCCTGGTATTTTCAATCACCCTATATGTCTGTGAAAGTTGGACGATGAAAGATGACCGGAAGGAGAATTGATACATTTGAGTTATGTGGCTGGCAAAGGACCAGGGACTGCAAACAACAAACAAACAAGCAAACAACACCCCCCACCCCCCATCTGTTTTGGAAGAAGTACAGCCTGAATGGTCCTTAGAAGCTGGGATTGTGAGACTTTGTCACATGTACTTTGCACATGTAAGAGCAGAGACCAGTGCCTGCAACAGGCCCTCAAGGTTGGTCAAGCAGAGGACGGCCCTCAATGAGATGGGTTGTTATAGTGGCTGCGACAATGGGCTCAAGCGTTAAGAGCCATTGTGAGGCTGGCGCAGGGCAGGTGGTGTTTTGCTCAATTGCACTTAGGGTCCTTATGAGTCAGCACCAACTTGCTGTCACCTAACAACAGCATCCCGACCATCACCGGTGCGTGCCTGGCTGCCTGTCCTCTGGAAGACAGGAGTCCGTGTACAACAGGGGAAACTGCACACAATGCAGCTGCAGCAGTCTGACCACGCTGGGAAGCAATGCTATGTTTTCTTACAGAGTTTCAAAACCAACTCTTATGGGTACATGAAGGCAGGGAGGTAGAGAATAAATGGAGTTAAATTGTTAATGAGCTCATTTCTCCAAGTGCTTTGAGATGCTTACCTCATCTACTAACTCTGAATAAGCAATTTGGCTGCCTAATTAGGTTAACCAATAATTTCCCTTTCGACAACCAGGCTGCTTGATAATTTGGGGGTAACTGCGACCCTGTTTCCATTATATATATTTCGCCCCCTAGGTGAATTTTGCAATTTGCCTCTGGGATTAAAGCACAGAAAATTCTCACTATTCCCTAGACCCGCCATGTGTCTTTCCGTCTCCACACTGGCTCACGCAATTCCCTCTCCTGGGAATGCCTCTCTCAGATCCCTTCTGCTCAGTGAAATCCTGCTCCTCTTCAAGTCCAAGGGCACAATGTGAGTGGAATGAAGGAAAGAGCCACTGTGTCCTCAGGGCAAAAGGAATGGCTCCTTGTACTGTCCTCCCAGAGCCCCTTTAAAAGGTAATAATCGGAGGAATGAATGGAAAAACAACATGAAGGAATGCTATCTAGAAGTGGTGCACTAGACAGACACGCTACCCTGACCCTCCACAACAAAGACAGAAGAAACCAAATGAAATGGATGCAGATGATAATCCTGAAACCCTGAGTTTCAAAGAAAAGGATAAAGAAGCAGGTCAAATACCAATACAAGAAACAGAATGAAAACAGAGAAGAAAGACACACACACAGAACAGTGTACAGTCAGCCTGCTTGGCAAAGTTGGCCATTTTGAAAATTTCTGACCATGGCAGCAACCTGATAATCGGCTCTGCTTGCCCAGAACTGTGCCAACACGCATACCAACGGTGATCAGAAAGAAACTGTGCCCAGACCTGCACCCCCTGCAGGGCCATCCCCTGGATGAGGACCAGCACCCACTCCTGCATCACTAAATCAATGACCGAGAGGCTAGCACCAGCCCAAACTGCCCTCAACTGGTCTGCAGGAACACATCCCCCAGGAGTAAGGTAGTGAACTCCTGAGTGCTCTGAATCCACAAAACCTGAGCGAAACACACCAATCGACAATCACCAATTGAAACAAAGACAACAACCGTATGATGCCTTAGGGAAAACAGACAACCTCAGCTCCCACAAAGAAACAAGGCTGAGGGCCCCAAACAAGCACCTGAAATACCTGAATACTGATCATTCTCCGCAGGAAGACATGGCTTTGGAGCTACTGGGTAAGAAATTCAAAAGACTGATATTTAAGGGCCTTCAATGAATTGAAAGCAATGAAGGAAAACAAAGACAAAACTCTAGAAAATTTTAGGAGGAACGGAAAAAATGAAAATTAGAAATCATGAAAATAGTATATAGGCATCCAGAAGATTAATACTAAGATTTCATAAATAGACAATGCACGAATGAGTAAAGGAGAGACTTGAATCACAGGAGGCAGAGTCCGTGGCATTGATCACATCAATTGCTACACAAAAGGTACTTGACAAATCTCAAATCGACCCCAATAAAAACACTCCACAAAGCAGGAGTTGAAGGGAGATTTCTCAACGTAATTAAGGGAATATATACAAAATAATAAGCTACATTAATCTCAACAGAAAACGTTTGAAAGCATTACCCTTGTGATTAGGGACCAGACAAGAGTGACCTTTACCACCACTCCAATTTAATGGATGGGGAGTCTCAGTACAGTATTAGGTTATAGTCCAAAAGTTTTTCATTGCCAGGAGGGCACTGGGTAATTTTTTTTCTGAAAAAAGCCAGAGCAATACAGCAAGAAAAGAAAGGACATGTTAACTGGCAAAGAAGGAAAGCTATCTCTATTAGCAGATGATGTGACGTTATACATAGAAAACCCCAAATTCCTAGGAAGAAAATTACTGTAACTAACTGAAAGATTCAGTGAAAAGATCAATGTACGAAAGTCAGTCATATTCCTTTCCACCAGTGTTTCCAAAAGTCAGTGATGCTAACCCATTGGAGGGCACTGGAACAATCCAGAGGGACTGCAAAGGCAGATACCTACACTTTATTATGCATTAAGGGGTATTGTAGAAAGTTTTTAATTGCTGGGAAGGGGGGCAATGAGAAATTGTTTTTCTGAAAAGGGTGGAATGTCAAAAAAAATTGGAAACCCATGTTTTGCACTAACAGAGAATTCTAAAAACAAAAAACAACCAAAAAACCCCAACAACTTAAAAATTATAGTATTTCTAATAGTCACCAAAAGATGGAATACTTAGGAATAAATTTAGCCAGAAATACAAAAGATTACTAAAAAGAAAACCACAAGACATCACTACCAGAAACAAAAAGAGACCCACATATATGGGAGAATATACCATGTTCATGGATAGGAAGAACTGATGTTGTGAAAATGCCAATACTGCGCAAAATGATCTACAGATAGAACACAATCCCAACCCAGATTCCAGTACCATCCTTTACAGAGAAAAACTAATCACCAATTTCATATGGGGAAGAAAGGCACTGGATAAGCAAAGCACCAATGAAGAACACATGGTGCTGGCAAGACTGGATATCCATTTGTATAAAATGAACCCAGACCCATGCTACACGCCACAGACAAAAAATGACTTACTGCGAATGACTAAATCTAAACTTACAAAAACCAGCAAAAGAAAATAGGCACAATCGTAGAGACCCTAACACCTGGTCTAAACACACCATCCAACGTAACTAAAACTTCACACACAGCAGACGACAAGCTAGACAACTGCACCCATTAAAAATGAAACATTAATGCACAGCTAAAGACCGCTCCAAAGAGTGAAAAGAGAACCTACAGAAGGGAAATGATTGGCAAACATGTGGAACAAGGAACTAACTTCTAAAATTTATAGAATACCTCAATAACAGAAAGATGCACAATCCAATTTAGAAATGGACAAAAAAGACCAAAAAAGAACGGAAACTTCATCAAAGAAAACATTCCGGCTAACAAAAAGATGAGATGTCATCTCACCCCAGCATTAATAGCAAATTTTTCAAAACAACAACAAACAGAAAACAGCAGATGCTGGTAAGGGCATGAAGAAATTGGAACCTTCATAGTGGAAGTGTTAAATGGTACAGCCTCTATGTTAACAGTATGGTGCTTTCCTTAAAACGTTGGAAATAGAACTACAAATACCATATGATTCAGCAATCCCACGACTTGGTATACATCCTAGAGCATGATTAGCTGGATGGACTCCCACATGAATCAAAGCAGGATTCAAATAGCAAAAAGATGAAAACGACCAAATGCCCATCAGTAGATGAATGGAGAAACAAACTATGGTAGATACACACAATAGAATCTATGCAACATTAGAGTGTA
Organism: Echinops telfairi; assembly: GCF_000313985.2. NCBI lineage: Eukaryota > Metazoa > Chordata > Mammalia > Afrosoricida > Tenrecidae > Echinops > Echinops telfairi. The sequence continues at coordinate 14,952,305 of NW_022105611.1, read as the reverse complement.
ACACTGCATCTGAGATATGCCTACCACGGATGAACCCGGATGCCATTATGCTAAGTGAAATGGACAAAGACTGTATGAGAGGACCGTTACAAAACGTCCAGATAGGGGTTTCACACTAAAAGGACCGCTCTGCAATGGTTACTGGGGAAGGGCGGGTAAATCACTAACGAGAGGGTGGCTGCTTTTATTTAGGTGCAGCACTTGAGTCAGTTCTAACTCACAGAGACCCTGTGCACAGCAGAAGGCAACACTGCCCAGTCCTGTGCCAATCTCACAATCATTGTTTGAACCCAGTCTTACTGCCACCCTGTAAATCCATCTCATTGAGGGTCTCTGTTTTGCTGACCCTCCACTTCACCAAGCATGCTGTCCTTTTTCAGGGATTGGCTTCTCCTGGTAACATGCACAACGTACATGAGACAAAATCTCACCCTCCTCTCTTCTAAGGAGCCCCCAGGTTGAAGTGCATCCATTCTTCTTTGTCTTCCTTATTCATGGTCCAGTTTTCACAGGTGTATGAGACAACTGAAATACCACAGCTTGGGTTCAGGGGTTAGTCTCCAAAGCGACATCTTTGTTCTTTATCACTTTACAGAGGTCTTGTGTGGCAGCTTTGCCCCATGCCATATGCCAATTCACTTCTGCTTCCATGAGTATTGACTGGGAATTCAAGCAAAACAAAAATCCCTGCCAGCTTTGAGCTTTTCTCCACTTTTCAGATGTTACCCATTAGTCCACTTCTGAGGATTTGGGTTTTCTTTACATCGAGTTGTAACCCACCCTGCAGCCTGCAATCCTTGATCTCCATCAGCAAGCGCTTCAAGTCCTCCTTGCTTTCAGCAAGCAAGGTCGTATCCTCTGCATATTGCACGGTGGGTCATGGATAAAGCAGACACATTTTAACGTGGATGGAAGGGAACGCAGCATACAATAGAGTAGACCAGCATGCGATGATCGGGGCAAGATAAAACGAGCACTGGGAAGGGTGTAAGAGCTAGAGGCAACAGAGATGAATGTGATGATCTGAGGGGCTTCAAAAAGTTCACTGACAACCCCATGATCTTTGAACTCCGTTTTCCCATGAATATTTGAGGCACCTTCATCTACACAATCAGAAATAGCAGTCGCAACAATAATCAGTGAGTGGATACACAGATGTGCATACACGTGAGTAAAACGTGGCTATGCCCACAAAAATATATAGGTTTGGTAAAGGATATTTCTAAATATGTATTTACATATGCTGCCAATATATTCCGCATAGTCAATATATTCACTCATATATTCATGAATTTCATAGGGCAAAGTTATGATAACTTCTGAGCCATAACTAAACACCTTGAGGGAAGGAGTTACTGGGCCAAGGGGCTTATTCAGGACCATCACCTTGATGGGCAAAGTCAGTTGGCATAACACAACCCACAGACGATCAGCTATCTACATTCTACATCAGTGAGGAGCCGCTGTGGTTTTAAAGGTTTTTGAGTGTAAATCTAAGGGCAACTCTTGATCCCTCCCCATCTGGAGCAAAGAACACAAGCAACTACTCACAAAAACAATTAGTCCAAAGGACTTTAATGGACCATGTGAACTTTAGCCACCAAGATCCCGAGACTAGAAGATTCAGATGGTCCCCAGTTACCACTACTGACGGCCATGAAAAGGAATTGCAGTTGAGGGTGCCCCGTAGAATGAGAAAGAACTATGGAACAAAGCTCAACATCATAAAAAAGACCAGGCTTGTTAGACTCACCTCTCCCTCATAACTCACACTCCTGCCCCTTTAATTTTCATCTCAATAATAGAGAGGTCGAGAACGGTGGTTCTCACCTTTCCTAATGCCGCGACCCTTTAATATAGTTCCTCATGTTGTGGTGAGCCCTCCCCACCCCAACCATAAAATTATTTTCGTTCCTACTTCATCACTGTAATTTAGCTACTGGTAAGAATCGGGTGACCCCTATGAAAGGGTCACTCAACCCCCAAAGGGGTCGCAACCCACAGGTTGAGAACCGCTGGTCTAGAAGGGAACCACTAATACAACCCAGCAGGTCAAAAGGGCAGTAACTGCCCCACGGCAAAGTCCAGAAGGCAGGGAGAGGTGGCAATGGGAAACACAGGGAGCAAGTGGGACAACCCATGGTATATCGTGGGGACTTCCATCAGGGACATGCAACAACATGTGTGTGAATTGTGTAAGCCTTCACCCGATTCATAATAAAAAGTTAAACCACAACAAGAAAAATCCACACAGACCAGACACCTCACAAACGCTCCAACTGAGGCTTATAGCAACCTTTAAGGAAGGCCGATGGCATGCTGCTTTTAAAATGAGAAAAATTCTCACTGCGGGAGGTAAAAGGACTGGACGTAGAGCAGAAAACCGGGACGTGGTGCAGTAGTCAGGATTGGAGGCCAGGTCTCCCCCATTGGACCCCCAAGCTGGTGTCCTTTCCACTGGCTGCTCCCTGTCACTCACAGCCCCCGGCCACCAACGTGCTATCGCTCCTCCTCCCCTTTCTTCATTTAGATGCTAGAATACTGCCTGGCACAGCGAAGGAGCTCATCACGGTCACAGGATGGCACAGAATCTACACAAGAGACGCTGTGTCACCCGACCCAGTAGCTGGGAATGCAGTTTACATCTCAACATTCAGCTTCTCAAACGCATTTCTTAACTGTATATGCATGGGCAACATGCAACCAACCCTGCCTGCCCTACTCAACACAAGGAGCCCAAGGGCTGGCTCTGCTGCCAGGTCCGAAAGAAGATTTGTGCTTACATTGCCCAGTCAATTCTGTGTTTATTTTCGATATTAAGCAGTGACAGAAAAGCAGCTGACAGTAACCTTCAGGGGCAGAAATTGACTTTAATGGACCCCATAAAAGTTATTATCGATGGCAGCTGCATGTGGTATCACCGTGACCTCAGCAAAAGCCTCCGCCACCCTCAATACTGTGGACGATTACTGTTGACCAATGCCAGGCAGGCCTGGGGGCCCAGTCAAGGCTCCTGTGGCTCGAGGTTGCCAGGGCTTATGTCTCGCATTTCACATGGACCTAGTGAGGGTCTCTGAGACTGGGTCCCACACGCTTGCTCGCCCCATGTGAACATTCAATATACTTGCTGAATGGAATGGACAGGGGCAAAGGACTCAGGGCTTAAGGTCAGAGAGACCCGAGTTCAAATCCAGGCATCGTTGTCTCACGGTTATAGAAGCTCTGCACACTGCTTAACCTGGATGGAGCCTCAATTCTTCTGGGAAATGGGAATGCCATGGAGTTGTCATGAGGATTAAAGAAGCTCCTATCTGTACAATGATCTGGTAGATTGTAGGCCCTCAAATGTGGGGGTTCCTTTCCTGAAAACTCGTTATACTGTGCTATGCTGGCTAGTGAGTGCAGTGGAACTGGGCCCTGCTGTGATGTCAGGATCCATCAAAGAAAGAGGAGGATGGATGAGCGAGGAGGAGAGGAGAGGAGAGGATGCTGAGGGAAGGAGAGGGGTACGGGGTCCCAAGACCGAGTGATGGGGTCTGGCTCCACCTGAGTGCGACACAGGACCCCCCACATGCTTCTTCACTTCTCTACCTTGATTTTCTCAAACCCAAGACCACACTCTCTGTGCTTGAGCCAATTCCAACTCACAGTGACACAAAAGGACCAAGCTGAACGGCCCCTGCGGGCTTCCAAGGTTGTAAATCTTTATGGGAGTCAAAAGCCTCCTCTTTCCCTGGAGGAGGAGTGGCTGGTGG
>NW_022105611.1:14946351-14947913 GCF_000313985.2 Echinops telfairi | reverse complement strand
GACTGTGACCAGGGCTGTAAGCAGGGACACATGTATTACTCAGTAAGCAAGGTAAGCGTGGGCTTGCTTGTGCTTACTTAGGGAAGTTGAATCGTAGGGAATGGCTTCCCATCTGGGGGGGGCGGAACTATACGTTAGTAGAAAGCACAAGGAGGCCCGGGCTTTCCTACCTTACTGGGTACTCGATCCCTGTCAGAGAGTGTACATTGGAAAAGAGGCTTTGACTCAGGAGCATGAGGGGCTGGGAGAGAGATGCACCTGGAAGCAGGATCTTGAACGTGGGAAAACACGACACTGTAGTATCTTGTGCTCTTTGACGCCTACCGAGATCCCACGTGTGTCCCCATGTACTCTGAATCCAGATCTTTCCATCGAGAAAGGTCTGCAAGCCACTCAGCTCAGCTACTGCTTAGAGTTTCCTAGAATCCTAGTCCCATCCGACGCTCTGGGAATGAAGAGTTCTGTGGCCAAGAAATGTTGGAGGAAAGGTGCGTCTGCCTCTCCTGGGGGATCCATACACCACTAGGCAGACTAGCAGGGTAAAAGCTCTGGGGCTGCAGTGGAGAATCCCGCTTACACTTGGTCAACCCAGTGTCAATCCCTATCCATGCACCACAGAAGACCCCTCCGCTCCCACCCTAAGGATCACCCCACCCCGAGGCCTATTCTCATGAAAGGGGAGTCCCCAGGGGGCACCGCGGTTCAGTGCTCAGCTGAGAACTACAAGACGAGAGTGAGGGTCAAGTTCACCAGCTGCTCTGCGGAAGAAAGATGTGGTTTCACGGAGCTTACAGCCCCGGGGACTAGATGGGGCGGTTCTGCTCTGCCCTACAGCGTTGCTGTGGACAGGGATAGACTTGACTGCAATGGGCCTTATTCCCAAGTAGAGAAATACTTGTCTTATTGTAGATTTTCCTTTTGTAAGAGAAGCACTGAGGTCCAGAGAAGGGATGTCGTTCATCCAACGCTACCTACCGCGAGGTCAGTGATGGAAACCGGGCCAGAACTCAGGGTTCTTGCCTCCTAATCAGATACCATTTGTAGGCCTCAGTCCACAAATCAGTTCAGGGCGTGGAGACCGGATTGTTAGTGTCACCTTCTCCTGATCCCCCAAGCCGGTCTCCTGTCCCTGCTGTTCCCCCACCCCTGGACAAGGGCCCAGGGTAACCAGGGAAACAGCTGGCTCTTCTGGGAAGACTGGTGGAAGGGACATGGGGAGCTCTGCTGCACCTGCCTTTTCAAGGGAAGCTACTTCTCCACTTCCCCTGACCTTGTCTGGTCTCCTGTCTGACCCCGCAGGTAGGGCTGGGGTCCTTCACCACCCTGCTGGAGCATCCTTGTCAGTGGTATACTCTCCATACCCTGCCCTTGTCTTTGACCTGTTCCCTGCCTGGCCCCAGGAAAAGCAGGGCTCCCTAGGTGCCAGCCTTAGGGGCTAGACACCAGGAAGGGGCAGTAGGATCTGACTTGGCAGGTCCAAATCCCCCTCACAGCTCCCTTATGGGTGTGTGAGCCTCAGCGGACCCTCCTCACAGGGCTTTCAATAACAAAGCCATTCCCCT
>NW_022105611.1:14943312-14945510 GCF_000313985.2 Echinops telfairi | reverse complement strand
GGAGCAAAAAATCAGTATTGTAATTCAAACCCCAGCTCGGCCTGGGCCAAGCGGCCACTCACCAGTCTCGGTGTTCTCGTGCTCCGTGTCGGTGAGCGTGAGGTTGGAGTTGGCTCGGCTGGACAGGCAGGAGCTGCGGCCTGACCGGGTGCTGCGGGCCCACAGCCTCACGGGAGGGTCTGGGGACAGGACCGTGTCAGCCTCCATGTCAGCATCGGAGCTGGCCCCCATGGAGTAGCCGCAGTGTGGGAGGCCGATGTCGGTCCGGTACAGGGTCCCGTGAGGGGGTGTCACTTCCCCCAGGCCCAGCTCACGTAGAGTGAAGTTGGTCCCTGGGAAGAAACACAGGCGAGCTTGGTCAAACTGCAAAGAAGAGAGAGGCCTCCCCACCCATTAGCCTGAGCCTCCCATGCCGGGATGCACCATGGTTCTGCACCAGGCTCGTGCCTTTGCTCATGCTGTTCCCTCAGTCTCTAGTGCTCTTTGTGCTCCCCGCTATCAGCCGGATTCTCTGACCCAACTCCAATGGCATTGCCTCTGACGTCTCCCTAAGACCCACTCGCTGTGAAGCCTTTCTTCCTGCCATCTCCCCCACGCCCAGAAGGCGCCGAGTGCATATCCCTTAACAGCACACAACCTCACCAAAGCCAGGGACCATGTTTCGTTCGTCTCTGAATCCCTGCACCGAGGACAAAACCCCAGGCTCGGCCAGGGCATCATTAGTGTTGGCTCAATGAAATCGAGCCTTCCGAGTGTCCTCTTCCAATCTACGGAGAACTTCCTGGACAGGAGCACTCCTGAACAGAGCCGAGCCGAGCTGAGTCCGTGGGCCAATAGCTCCCTGGGCCAGAAGTTCCTTCCCAGCCAGGCCAGGAAAGCCCAGGGGATGAAGGTGAAGAAGCTGGTGAGTGAGTGGCAGAGAAAAGATGGCCTTGTTCATGGGAAACAGGCCATGCCTTCCACTGCCTCACACCAGGTGGGGGTAGGACAGGTAGACTCTGGAGTAGCCCAAGGGGGCTCCCCTATAGCCAAGGCTGGGCTGCTGATGACTGGTCTCCCTTGGGCTCTCTGGGAAGCTTGGCAATGCCGGAGACTGAGGCACTGGGAGCACAGGAACTAAACCAGTTCACCCAGTGACTGATATTTCAGTGACAGAAAACTGACTTCCTTGGGAAAGCGCAGTCTTGGGTTCCTCCCAGATGTGCAGGCATTGTCTATTCAGGGCTTCCCCCATGTTTCTGACATTCCCAGGAGGGTTTGAGGAGGGGGGATGGTGAAAAGAAGGGGGTGGACTAAGGCTCAGAGGGCCATGTCCCAATTAAACCCATGGGTTAGCTGAGAAATGGGTTTATAGCCAGGTTGTCTGCTGTGCCTGCAGGTCATCCAGTCAATTCTACCTGCCGCAGCTCCAATGCCCCTAGGGCTGCAGTTCTCAATTTGTGGGTCGAGACCCCTTTGGGAGTTGAACGACCCTTTCACAGGGGTCAACTAAGACCATACTTCCAATGGTCTTAGGAACCGAGACACTGCTCCTCTGTCCGTCTGCAGGCAGGTCCGCCCACATGCAGATACGCCCACATACAGGGTCACCACAACATGAGGAACTGTGTCAAAGGTTCGAGGCATTAGGAAGGCTGAGAACCACTGCCTTAGGGGTTTCTTGGCTATAATCCTTGCAGACAGAGGTTTCTAGGTCTTTCTCCCGCAGAATTGTTCCTGGAGGGTCCGAATCTTTGATCTTTCAGTTAGAGGTGGAGGGCCTAACCATCCCACCATCTAGGGTCCTTGATAGTTAGGGAAAACGTACATTTAAACCAGTTCAGCAGGTCTTTGTTGGGGGACAGCAGTGACCATCAGGGTGACTGTCTTTACAGAGCTTGTAGTCAAGTGGGAGAGACACACCCAAACGCACAAACTAGAGGTTAAAGGGGTTCAAGTCAAACTGGGCTGATCCTTGCGCATGGCTCTGGGAGGAAGACGGGGAATGTCTGTGTGGAGAAGCCAGAGGAGAGCCTTGTGGGGGAGGGGGAACGTAAGAGGAGGGGTACCTGCCTGCCTGCGGTTTAAAGGGGTCTGGCAGCCCAGGAGACAGGACTCTGCAGGACAAGTCAGCAAAGGAAAGCAAGAAGGAAGTACAGAGGGGTGGGCGGGAAGTGACAGAGAAGGTGTCCTGTTTGAATCGTGAGTGTCCCTCTTCT
>NW_022105611.1:14940493-14941797 GCF_000313985.2 Echinops telfairi | reverse complement strand
GGCAGCACTGGGTTGGGATGTTTTCTTGATGTGCACTTACCCTTTATATACAACTCTCTCTAATACATGAGTTTCTGTGGATTTGTTTCTCTAAAGTACCCAGGCTAACACACGGTGAGATGGGCATATTACCTGAGCCTCAGTGTTCTTGTCTGTAGATAAGGGGATGAGTTATTTTATGGGATCCCCAGTGTTCTTATCTGTGAAATAGGGGGATGAGCTGTAACCTGCCAGCTTCACAGGGTTTTTGAGGGTCTAGTGAAATCTGTGGGAGAGCACTTTGCAAAGTGCAGTGTCCACAAGATGAAAATGCATTGCTGCGATTGGCAAAGACAAGAAGGACCGCACGCTCCCATGCCTCGTGTGGGGGACAACCTTCAGGCCAGGCTCTGCTGGCAGGGCACATGGAGCCCGGGAGAGTGGAGCTGGAAGAAGGCATTGAGACCATTCTGTTCCTTACCCTCATCTTTCCACAGAAAGCGAAGGCCCAGAGATGGCAGCGAATGGTAGGCAGCATTTGTGGTGCTTCAGTGGCATCCTTCTCTCTCTCTAAGTGGGACACTCAGCCCTAATGCCTGGCCAGTTCACGTCCAGTGCACCCATGACCTGATTGCCAGTGGAGGCTCATGTGCTGACATCACGCAGCATGGGTTTCAGGGGAGCTTCCAGACGACCAGAGTTGGAAGCAAAAGCCTGGTACTCTGCCTTTGGCGCCGCAGGCGATGGGAACTCCATGAAGCACAACTGTCTGACCCCATGGTGCATGGGGGTTGCCTGACTGGGGCCCGGTCCATGGAGACTAACAACTATGCAGAAGTGCATCTGTGAATGCCAGCACTGGCCAGGGGGTCCCTGGCTGGCCCCTGTGACAAAGGACTTGGCTACCAACTGAAAGGGGAGTTTGAACCGAGCTGGCAGCACGTTGGAAGAAAGACCTGGTGATCTGCTTCAAGGTCGCAGCCTTGACAAACCCACAATCCCTGCTCAGCAACCAGAGGTCGCCACCAGTCAGAACCCTCACCCTCAGCGGAAACCCGGTTTGCTCTGGGCCTGAGGGGCATCTTTGGTGGGCATCCAGGCCAGTCGAACGAGTGGAAAGGAGACTGGCTGTAGAGGAGGTCACAGGTGGGTTGTCAGGTCCAGGGGTAGGACCAGCTCCCCTGGACCCTGTGATCTGTGAGATGCACTTCGGTCTCCCCATGCCCCTGTCCACTCTTTACCACCATCTCTATCTCACGGGCTGTTTTGAGGATTAAATAACAACGTCACACTAGACAGAAATGGCATAGCACAATGCCTGGCTA
>NW_022105611.1:14935591-14938999 GCF_000313985.2 Echinops telfairi | reverse complement strand
AGGCAAAGACCTACTCATTGTTCCCCCAGGGATGAAGTTACTGTCAACCCACCGTCATGCAGTCAGTGCTGCCGTGTGGTGACTCTACAGGACACTGGAGTGCGGCTCCTAAGAGTTTCTGGGACTAAACCTTTATAAAAGCAGACGGCTTCATCTTTCCCCAGGAGAAGCTGGTGGGTTTGAGCAACTAGGGTTAGCAGCACAACACTTACCCCAGCTTCCCAGGGCTCCTTGAGGTTACCACACTAAAAAACCTCAAATGCAATGGCTGGAGTAAATTCCTAGTCCTAATCACCCTACACAGGGCCTCTGAGGCTTTGTAAATCTTTCCAGGAGCCGACAGCCTCCTCTTTCTCCGGAGGAGCATCTGAGGGGCGGTTTGAACGGACCTCCGAGTTAGTAGTCCAAAGCTTACAGGCCAGCAGGTTTTTACCAGACAGAGACTGGCGCTCAACCTACTGAAGCTCTTGGTGGAAACGACACCCCTCCTCCTGGGTTCCTCTTCACCTGCACACCTGCATGCCCACCTGCACCCACGGCCCCGCCCTCACCTGCCCTGCAGAACTCCTCGGCCTCCTGCGGCACCATGTCCTTGACGCGGCTGCTGTAGGCGAGGCGGGCGTCCTGGTCATAGGCCTTCAGGGTCTCGCTGGAGCTGTAGGACTGCTGTGGGGCTTTGCCCTCCTCACTGTCCGCTGACGAGCTGGTGTAGCGGCGCTCAGCGTCGCGGCGCCGGGTCAGCGAGCGGTACGGCTTCCTCTCTTTCACGTCCATGGCCTCTGGCCCGCACTCGTCCACATCCACGAACAGGGCCCGGGCTGCACTCAGGGCCGAATGGTCTGCAGCAGGGGGAAAAGGAGGTGGGGGCATATGAACAAAGGCAATGCCTGGGGCTTCCGGTGACCCTCCCGAGGCCTGCGAGTCCTGGAGGAGGGCCTTCAGGTTCAGAGTGGGGACAGCGATGCTTAACCACCACGCCCCCAGAAGCAGCAGAGGCAGACTGCCCCCAGGGTCTTGGAGGGTACATCCTGTCTGTCTGCTGCTAGGCCCAACCACCAGGAACGTGTGTCAGTTTCTCCCTGAGTGACGTCATCGAGGAAGCTGACCGCAAAAGCAAAGGAGCCTTGCCACTTAGTAACCCCCTTAATCCCCCTCAGACCCCCAAGCTGGGACGCAGCCTGATGGAGAGCCCGGTCTCCATCAAGGCAGGCGAAATGAACGCCTAGACTCAAGCCACTGGGGTAAGCGCTTTGCTTAGACGATCTCATTAAATGCGCACAGTGGCTTGGAGATGTTATTGCCATTTCTAATCATTGCCTGCAATGAGCCAAGGTATAAACAATCAGCCCACAGTTATCACCACTAGACACACTGTACCATTTCCTGAGTGTCTATCTCTTCCCACTAATGTGTAATCTTCAGAAAGCGGGTGCCTTATGTGTGATCAATCGTATGTCCAGTACAGCTGGCCACACAAAACCAAGCTGGCTGTTGACTCGATTCCGACTCATGGCGTCCCTATAGGACAGGGGACGATCGCCTCAGTGGATGTCCAAGACTGTGAATCTTTATGGGAGAACGCCCCGTCTTTCCCCGGCGGCCACACAGCAACCATGAACCAGCAAACCAGGTGGGGTTGGGTCACTTCTGGCCCCTGCTGACATCCTGTGTGTCACAGGAGAAAGCACTGTGCTCCCGGGACTGTCAGCGACCCACCGTGTGGCAGGAGAGCATCGGGCCTTTCTTCCGGGGCGTCTCTGGGTACTCTAACCTTCGGACAGTGGCCGAGAGGGAGCCTTTGCATCACCCAGAAACCCCTGCTGTACATTAAACCCATTGCTTGAGTTGATGCTAACGTGTAAGGACTCTGTAGGACAGACTCCACCTGCCCTGTAAGGTTCCTAAGGTTGTAAACTTTTATGGAAGCAGTCTGCCACCTCTTTCTCCCAGGGAACAACTGGTGGGTTTCAACGATAGGCCTTCTTCAACATCAGATGAGCACTTAACCACTGTCGCCCTTGCCCCCACAGGGCCCCGCCGGAGCACCAGAGTCCACACCAACCCCCGTGTGACAGCGGAGAACAGTGAGATTCAGAACCTCCCCAGGGCTTGGTGGGTCTGGGTCTGGTGGCTCTAAAGTCTCAGTTTGTTCTGTCCATCTGAGTTCCACCTTCCCTTTCACTACACAGAAGTGTCCGGGCAGCTAGGATCGCGCTCACCTGCTAGCAGCCCCCCCTCCCCCCCACCTGTGCATCTCTCCAGTGGCGCCGTCAATACCTGGGGAAGCTCCAAGTGTGTACCCACGTGCCTTGGGCTTGGGCAGCACGTCTGCTGGACAGAAAGGCCATGCCTTCCTTTCTTCTCTCCCCATCTTGACCCTTTCACCCTAGACCGGCCCCCTTCCTTCTCAAGCTACACATTGTCTTCGTTCGGCTCTGGGCTGACGGACGGACTCAAGCTCCTTCGAGGGAAGGGAGGTCAGCAAAGGAGGAAGGCAGACTCTTCCCCTGCACACGGAGAGAAGACCTTTCCTTCTAGTGGAAGCCCACCACCTTCTCAGTCCTTTCTTGCATCGTTTCACCTTCCGCACCAGCGCTGTTCTCGCCCAGAGCCTCGGAGGAGTCCATCTGGACGGACAGCAACAGCACCGGACAGAGCAGGAACCACCTCAGTTGTAATCTTTACAGATGCCCAGAGCTAGCTTTTTCTCCCATGCATCCCACAGGTGGGTTTGAACTGCCAACCTTTAGGTTAGCAGCCGATCCTTAACCTTGGCACCAGAAGTGCTCCCTCATCACAGGCATGGCAACTCTTCTACACCTTCCTTGTCATCTGAGAGAGACACAGGGGAAGGGCTGTGATGACCGGTGTTGGCAGTGGTCAGTGTCAGGGCAGCAGTGGGGAGTGGCGGGCCCTCTGAGAAGCCAGGGAGCTCAGTGCCCACCCGTGCTGCAATGTGGGTGTGGGTGTAAGTGTGGGCGTACAGGGGTCTTGTGAAAGGTGGAGCTTATGTCTGACCTCATGCACTGCCCTGGACATGGGTTCGGCAGCCTCTGTGGCTTTGTGCACACTGGCCTATGGTAGTACAAACAGCGAGCTGGCCTGTCGATTGTCATACCCGCCCCTCCCCTTGACTGGAGTTCCTTGCTGGCAGAGCTGCGTTTTCTTCTCCTGCCTTCCCACGATCAGCCTGGGGCCGGCATCCACCGTACTCGGGAAGCACTGGGATCCCCGGTGCTCACGGATGAAGTCAATAAGGCGGCAGCCACTTCCTGCTTGCCCATCTGAGGGGACATCAAACACTGGCAGTTGGACTTAGGCAGGAATGTACTAGAGTTAGCTAAGACGGCCTATGTGTGTTTCAGAGACAATGAGGGGGCTTCCAAGGTCGTGGAGAAAAAATGGAAT
>NW_022105611.1:14933951-14935488 GCF_000313985.2 Echinops telfairi | reverse complement strand
AACCTCGCTCCCCCACTCGGGGCCGAGTGAGGATGGTTGCTTTGCTGTTATTCCCCTTTTTGCATGTGAGGTTACATAGTTACTTATTTATTTACTTGTTGCACGGATAGGCGGTTGGCCGTGTTTCACAGTCACGTTAGCATCTAACACGGAAAGAGAGCAGAGGCTGGGAATTAAATAGAGGAATGGGCAAAAGCTGTTTTGGGAGCAAGAAGCTCCCAGATGGCGACTCTAGGATCCCTGGCCAAAGGGTGGGCAGCATATTGGAGAGGGGTGCTCTGATGCCCCCACCCCCAGTCACTAAACTGGGAAGGGAAGCAGCCGGTGCATGTTCACGCTGAAGCATCCCTCCTGTGGTAGACTGGATAGGTTATGGATTCCTGGCCCTTGTGATTGCGAAGAAACTCTGTGTAGCGGGTTGCTCATTGAGCTGCTAGCCACAAGGGCAGCGGTTCAAACCCACCAGCGACTCTGTAGGAGAAAGATGGGGCTGTCTACTCCTGCAAAGATTTAAAGCCTCAGAAATCCAAAGGAGGGAGACGTTCTGCAAAGTCCCAAAGGATCACTGTGGGTCAGAGTTGACAGGTAGGCCGTGAGTAAGTGAATTGTGGCTGTGATCTTGTTGGGAAAGAGTTCTTTTTGTTATGGTAACAACACCATGGTAGCCTAGGGTGTTACAGTCATTCTAAACCTAATCAATTCTGCGTCATAAGAACAGAGTCAGAGACACACCACTCGGGCAAGACGGGTCCCTTGTAAGAATTGCTTACAAGCCACAGGACGCCAAGGAACAAAGGAACACCCAGGGCTACTCACAAAGGACGTTGACATCCCAAGATCTTGATTTGGACGTTCAGCTTCCAAACCTGGGCTAAAGGAGAGCTTTCTTTTTTTGCCCAAAGCCACTTACATGTGGCATTTGTGTTATAGCAGCACTAGGTACCTACAGCATCTCCTTACCCCGACAACCCAAGTCCTTCCTCGCTGCCCAGTAACCCTACTAGCATGATGGCCTTCGGGGCCTCTCAAGATCTGACCCTGCCCAACTCTCCCCTCACTGCCCACAGAACCAACCACCGCCGTCCTGATTCACCCCTCTCAGACCCACACTTTGTACGTCACTCTCGGGAGCTCTGCCCAGCAAGGCGCAACGCAAACACGATTCCCGCTCTGTGGAGCTTCTCTACTGCCCGTGAGTCAGACTGGGAGACGGAAGGACACCAAAGTGGCCCCCAAGCCAGGCCGAGCAGGCAGAAGTGAAGGGACCGTCATGAGTCCGTCCCAGTGAAAGCGGCACCCATCGAAGACCACAGGGACTCAGGCCGCCAGGCTTTGGGAGTGAGGCGAGCAGAGCGGTAGCTGTCTTCAGCGGCTCTCCCCTTTCTCTGACCTACATCAAAAATGCGCTTTGTAGCCAAACTGAATCCGTGGCATCTGTCAGACCATTTCTAACCCAAACAATAGTTCACAACACCATGGTCAACCTGACCTCCAGGATGGGATCTAATGTCATTCTAGTCTACGTCCGCGGGAGCCT
>NW_022105611.1:14925593-14933851 GCF_000313985.2 Echinops telfairi | reverse complement strand
CCATTTCTAACCCAAACAATAGTTCACAACACCATGGTCAACCTGACCTCCAGGATGGGATCTAATGTCATTCTAGTCTACGTCCGCGGGAGCCTTTAAGGCACCAATGTTAAGTAAGCACTTACGCGGCTGCTAACTAAAAGGATGGAGATTCAAGCTAACCCAGAGGCGGCATGGGAGAGAAACCTCATGACCTGCCTTTTGTAAAAATACACAACTCATTGCCATCGAGGCGACTGTGATGCCTAGCGACCCCATGGGGCAGGTTTGAGGCAGTCCATCTGCCCCTGCAGGTTTCTGAGGCTGCACATCTTTAAGCCTCATCTATCTCTCAGGGAGCTGCTAGTGCATTTGAACTGCTGGCTTTGCAGGTTAAGAGCCCAGCCTGCAGCCCACTGGGCTAATCTAACGGAGAAAAGCCTATGGGGCAGTTCTCCTCGGTCATGGGAGTCCCTAGGAGCCCAGGTTCTTCTGAGGAAGAACCGAAGCACTCAGGACCGCGCTGTCCTAGGTCCTGGGACAGGCCGAAGGGCGAGGCAGGAGAGAGCCCTGGAGCAGACAGATGCCCAGGTATTCCTGGAGCCCAGACTTCAAGGGTAGAAAAAGTGGGTCTGGGAAACTCAGGAGTTGAGAGGTGTGTAGCCTGGAAGGAGAAAGAAAGCGGCTCCCTAACCGGTCACCGTGTAAGTGGACGGTGATGTGTGCAACGCAAAGTGCACGTGGGGGAGAGCGCCTGGACGGAGATGCCGGGAGGGCCTGTCCACCGGCTGGGTTTCCGAGACCACCCTATGCCCAAGGGGGTTGGCTGACCTGGCGGAGTGGTGAGGGGGTGGCTCATGGGGAGAAGGGGCCCCCAGGGAAACAAGGCTGTGGTATTCAACAAGGAACTGAAGAAAACCGCTTGGGCCTTGAAGGCAGCTCCAGCCGCATTGATGAACGGCGGGTGGGCGCGGCAGCCAAGAATCCTCATCCAGCCAAAGCCCAGGGGGCAGTGGGGCTGTTATCACCCCTGGTTCCCTCGCTGCCTCAGACTGGCCAGAAACCAACCAGGAAATTGACTGAATTCCTCCTGAACTAAAGTTCTGTAAGTTTTCTGTAACATACACATAGGGTGATATTTTCAGTTCTTAGTGTGTCAAGAAGGCCCCATAAATATTTCAGGCTGAAACGTGTTTCTTCACAAAATATGAGTTCTAGGCATGTGTGTATGTGTGTGTGTAAAAATTCATCATAAATCTTACTTTGATAGTCCTCAAAAGTTTGCTCGTGTAAGCCCTTTGTTTTACCTTCCAGCACCCTAAGAAGTTGAGGCAGAGCCGGGGGGCCTGCGCACTTTTTCCCCCCCGCGAGGGCCCGGTGCCGGGCTACCTGCAAACGAGAGCCGTGGACCTCACCTTTCATTTTCCAGATCTGGAAACCAAGGCTCAGAAAATCAGAGTGATGCTCTAGAGCAGGGGTTCTCAACCTTCCTCGCGCCGCGACCCTTTCATACAGTTCCTCATGTTGTGGGGACCCCCCAATCATAACATTCTTTTCCTTGCTACGTCATTTTGCTACTGTTATGAATCAGGCAACCCCTGTGAAAGGGTTGTTCGACCCCCAAAGGGGTCATGACCCATGGGTTGAGGGATGCTGCTCTAGACCCTACCTGGGGACAGGGAGCCAGGAGGGCTGACTCCCAAGTCTGGGCGCTGTGATGTGGCACCAGCACACATCTCTCTGGCTCTGTCCCTGGGGACCCTCTAGCCTTTTAAAGCAGTAAAACCGTAGGCAACACAATTTCAAGGGAAAGCGAGGCAAGCTTTCCCTTCTACGACCTCTTAGCATCTTCACCACACTCCTAAAACCAGCCCCATTTTCTGAAAGAGGAGTCAGGGCGGAGAAGGGCTAAGCACCTTTCCCAAAGGGCCGTGGAGAAGAAAGTAACTGAGATAGAACTGAAACCTGCGTAGACCCAACCCCAAACCAACATGCAAGCTTTTCATCCCATGCCCACTGCTGCCACCCACCCAGGGCATCCTTTAACTGGCTCGACTGTCTTCTCTGTTGCTTCCCTGCGTTCTCTCACAGTACCAATGCCTCTGATGACCTGAGGTGGCACCTGACCTGGGCTACAAGAGGGGGCAAGTGTCTGTACAGCTGCCTCACTGAGCATGCTCAGCCCAGGAAGAACACTGCAGGTCCAGGGAGTGTGGTGGAGGGTGGCAGTGTGCCCAGCCTGGCTGTGGGGACATCCCTAATCAGCAGGCTGGCAGGCAGGTGACAGATGGTGCTGCTGCCTACGGACGCCATCTCGGCCTTCTGTCTGAGGACTTATCAGAGGCCTGGTGCCAAAGGGCAGGCGCTGCTGCCTGACACCCTGACTCCAATCCCGAGCTGGGAGAGCTGCCATCCAAGTTGCCCAGCCCCTTCCAAGGACGGAGGCCAAGTGGATCCTGGGACCCAATTTGCTTCCAATCAACAGGCAGTATTATGATCTGGTGTTTTCTGGATGCTTCCATCCACATTCCTTCATGCCAAGATACAGTCTATACTTCTGGGTGGGCTAATGAGGCAGAAATTTCTTTTATTCTTCCAAGAACTGTTTACGAGATAATACTCCCCCTTTTAAATGGCAACATTTTAGAGTCAGAAAATTACCACCTATACTCAAGTATAAGCCTAGTATTTTTAAGCACATGTTTTATGCTGAAAAAGCCCCTCGTTTTTGTGTGGTAAAATTAGGTGCCTCGGCTTATACTCGAGTATACACGGGTATCTTTCCTTCTTTCTCACTATCATGGAGTTGACTTGGACTTACAGCAATCCTACAGGACAGGGTAGAACTGCCCCTGCGGGCTCCAGAGACGAACTCTTCACAGGAGTTGAAAGCCTCATGTTTTCCTTCGGAGCGGCTGGGGGCTTTGAGTTGCTGACCCCGCAGTTAGCAGGCAAATGTGTCACCATGACACCACCAGGGCTCCTCAATTATTATTTTAAAGTTGAACGAAACACCAGCGGTCCACCTCCCCTCCCCTGCACAGGGTATTTGGATTCCTCGGCCATATCCCGTCAGGTGATCACACTGCCTCAGCTTGTTTACTTCCAAAGCTGGGGAGTTCATTACCTCCAATGGCAGCTCTGACTGTGTTTTCTAAAACAGGGCTGAAGTCTACCTCCTTGTATCTGCCTGCCAGACACCTACTCCTTGGGGGTCTCAGGAAGACCTTCTCCCCAGCCATTGCCCTGCCAGACTGAAGACGGCCCAGCCAGTGTGTCAGATGGAACCTGCCTCCTGGGATTTCTCAAGCCCTCGCCTTTCTGGTGACTTCCTCCAGGTGCATCCAGCCTTCCTCCTGTTTCCCCATCTCACCTTGCATCTACAAGTTCCTGGACTGGCTTTAGCCTCTGTCCCCAAGCAGGCCATGGAGCAGTCAGAGGGACAGGCGGGTCTCCAGGCGGCTCCAGCACAATGCAGGAAGGACCAAGCTGACACAGAGCACTCTGGGGCCAGAGAGGGGTCACCAGTCTGGGCTTTCCATAGGAGATGACAGCTGAGCTGGTTCTGGAAGGCTGAGCAGGAGGTAGCTGGGCAGGGAGAGGACGATAGTCACAGTTGGTCCCCTCGCTCTGAATGTGTTTACTAGAATCTACAGGGAAACACAAGGGGCATTGCCCTGTCCTAGCACCAAGTGCTGCTCCCATTGGGGGGTCGGGGGTGGGGCAGCTCTCCCTATGCTGCCTCTCTCAGGAGAGCCACACCCACCCTGGCCTCAGAATTCGCTGGATAGCAGGCTGCCAGAATGCAGCACCTCTTCACAGACCACACGCTGAGGAACTGCCAGTCTCTTCTGTGGTTCAGCCCGCCAGAAAGGGACCACTTACGCCTCCCTATAAAATCGCTTCAAGGGCACAGCATAGTTGATCAGAGCACCAATTATCTGCAGACGCTGGCAGAGTGCATCACAGATTTCCAGTTCCTGTGGGCTAATTACTTGGGATACCAAACTAAGAGGCGATCAGGAGGAAGGGAGAGGGAGGCTGATGAATCCGTAGCCTCTGTGGAGTCCCGAGTCTCCACTTGTAATTCCCAGGAGCTCTTGCCTTAGGTGGTCCGTATGAGCTGTGAGAGGAGAGAGCTCGAGTGGAGTAGCGGCCTCACAGCAAATCAGGCCGCAGTTGAAAGCTCGTGGAAGGCATGAGCCTCTTTGTTTTAACACGGAGGATGTCAGGTTGAAGGAGGTGCTCTAGTGAACTCAGCAGCTCTCAGAGAAATGGGTCCCCCCTTTCCTCTCCTCTCCACTGCACTCTGAGCCAGGGCCCAAGCTCCTCTGGGGCCTGAGGGTCTGCTTTTCCCACCCCCAGACTGGGAGAAGCTGCTCCACTGCTCAGTGAGAGTGAGATCATAAGATGGGCGGGGGGTGGGGGGAGTGTGAGTGGGGGTTGGGGGGTTGAGGGTTGGGGGGCACTTCACCCGGGAGCCAGGATGCAGAGAGGTTTCTAGAAAGGAAGCAGCGGAGACTCAGGTGACAGCCGAGTCTTGCTGACAGCCACCTCCCCACGTCTCAGTTCCCCGCGCTGCTGTATCATAATTGGGTAGCTTTCAAGTACAGACATGCACTTTCTCAGTTCAATAGGGTAGAAGTTCACATTGAGGGCACTGTCTCAGGGAAAGGGCTCTCTCTGCCAGCGCTGGGAGGAGATCCTGCTCTCTTCCAGCTTCTGTGATGGCTTAAGCTTTATGTCAACTTGGCTGGGCCAGGGTGCTCAGTGGCATGGCAATAATCCTCTAAGATGAGATCTAACGCAATGCAATCACCTTCATGATGGGATTGAACATCACATAATCAACTCTGTGGGCACCCAGAAGCTGTGGTAAGGTTGTGTCCTTCTTAGGTGCCACCAAGTTGGTTCCAACCCATAGTAACCCTGAGCATACTGCCCAGTCCTGTGGCATCCTTACAACTGTTCTAATGTTTGAGCCCACTGCTGCAGCCACTGTGCCAATACATCTCGTCAAGGACCTTGCTCGTTTTCACTGTCCCTGTACTGTATCAAGGGCGATGTTCTTCTCCAGGAACTGGTCTCTCCTGATAACATGCCCAAAGTGTGCGAGATGCAGTCTTGCCATCCCTGCCTCCAAGGAGCATTTGGGCAGGTCTGTTTGTTCTTCTGGAAGTACGTGGTACTTTCACTATTCTTCACCCACACCGCAGTTCAAATGCACCCATTTTTCGTTGGTCTTTCTAATTCAATGTACGACTTTCATATGCATATGAGGCGATTGAAAATACCATGGCTTGGGTCAGACACACCTTAGCCCTCAGGTAACATGTGTGCTTGTCGATCCTTGTAAGAGGTCGTGTGCAGCAGATTGTCTCAATGTGATGCACTGTTTGATCTCTTGACTGTGGCTTCCATGAGCATTGACTGCGGATCCAAGCAAGATGAAATCCTCGACAACTTCCGTCTTTTCTCCATCTATCATGATGTTACCTATCAGTCCAGTTGTGGACATTTTGGTCTTCTTTACACTTCAGAGTTGTTATCCATCCTGAAGGCTGCAATCCTTGATCTTCACCAGCAAATACTTCTAGTCCTCTTCAATTTTAGCAAGCCACCATTTCGAATTTTCCTGGATTCATACTCATACATTCCAGGTTTCAATGGTTAATTGATGTTTCTTCTCATTCTGAGTTGTGCTCCATCCGCAAAGGAAGGTTTCAAAGGCGTTAATCCCCCCAGGCCTACCCCACTGCAGCCATTACGTCACTCCACTTTGAGAAGGCAACTCTTACACATACACTGAGTGCTCTTCTGACGCGAGGGTTCATCTATCTCTAACCATGCTCTGCTTCTGTTCGTCATGACCTCAGCAGCGGACAACGCCGTGATCTTAGCCAGAGGGCTTTCCGTGGCTAGTTCCTCCGAGGGGGGCCTCCTATTCCTTCTTCGTAGTTTGTTCTTCGACTGGAAGCTCTGCTGAAACCTGTTCACTTGGGTGACCCTGCTGGTATTTGAAATACTAGTGACATAGCCTTCGGTATCATAGCAACACAGAAGCCACCACAGTAGGACAGACTGACAGACAAGTGGTGGGGTGGAGACCCTCAATTAAGTCACAACTGTGATGCAGCTGGAAGAAAGACTCGGAGGGGACTGACTGCTCCTTTTTTTTTTCTTTTACGATTAAATCCTTTTATTGGGGGCTCTTACCTCTCTTATCACAATCCATACATTCATCCATTGTGTCAAGCACAGTTGTACATATGTTGCCTTCATCATTTTCCAAGCATTTTCTTTCTACTTGAGCCCTTGATATCAGCTCATTTCCTCCCCTGCCCTCCCTTCCTTATGAACCCTTGATAAGTTATAGATTATTATTGTCATATCTTACATTGTCCTCTGTCACCCTTCACCCACTTTTCTGTTGTTTGTCCTCCTGGGAGGGGGTTATATGTTGATCCTTGTGGTCAATTCCACTTTTCTCCCCCCACCTTCCCCTTATCCTCCTGGTATCTGAGGGATTGGTCCTGAGGGGGTTATCTATCCTGGATTCCCTGTGTTGTGGGCTCTTATCTGGAGCAGTGCGCATGCTCTGGTCTAATCTGATTTGTAAGGTAGAATTGAGGTCATGATAGTGGGAGAGGAAGCATTAAAGAACTAGAGGAATGTTGTATGTTTCATTGATGCTATACTGCACCCTGACTAGCTCATCTTTGTCAACAGATGGACTTTGGGTCTCCACTCCAGGTCCCACCCACCCCCACCCTACCCCGCCCAATTTACATTGGTATGATTTTGTTCTGGGTCTTAGATGCCTGATACCTGATCCCATCAACACCTTGTGATCACACAGGCTGGTGTGCTTCTTCCATGTGGGATTTGTTGCTTCTCAGCTAGATGGTGGCTTGTTTATTTTCAAGCCTTTAAGACCCCAGACCCTATATCTTTTGATATCCAGCACCATCAGCTTTCTTCACCACATTTGCTTATGCACCCATTTTGTTTTCAGTGATATTGTCAGGAAAGTGAACATCACAGAATGCTGAATTATTAGAACAAAGTGTTCTTGCAATGAGGGAGTACCTGAGTAGAGGTCCACTGTCCATCTGCAACCTTAATTCTTAACATATAGATATAAGTACATAGATCTATTTCCTTATCATTATATAAAAATATATTTACATATGTACATGCCTGTATTTAGACCTCTATAAATGTCCTTTGCCTCCTAGAGACTGCTCCTTTTTAAGTGGATTCTCTGAGTAAACTTCACTTCTGTTTGAGCCGGATCTTGCATGGGGTTCAATGACCTCCTGCAGTATTGCCTGTTGACTCCAGGAATGACCATAGGACTGCTGACCTTAGCTGCACTCCATGTTGCATCCACCATCCTGTGGTCTTCCTGCTTCTTGGTTCATCAGCCCCCACAGCTACCAGAGCCACAAAAGCCTCCAGCTTAACATCCAACCCATGGACTTCAACGGGACTTGATTTACCTGCATCTCTAATTGTGTGAGCCCTCTCTTGATATACATCTTTCTATATACACACACATGTACATATCACCGACTTTGCTTCTTTAGAGAATCCAACCTGGCACAGCTTCTACAGCCTCTCTGTTGCTCAGTTCCTGAGCAATCTTCCTACGGCTGCCGTCTTCCCATGCATGTGCTTGCTTCTCTCTGTGCCTTTCATCTCAGAAGTGATTAGGTTGGGGACACTTTCTAAGTGGTAGTCACCTAATCTGGTGTCAATTTAAGGATTAAGAGTATAGGGGTGGAGTCTAGGCTGTCAATCTGGAGAAAGCCAATGAGACTTCTGTGTGGGCATGGCCTTCTCCTGAGAATTCTGGGAAATCTGGTACTTCCTCCTTGGAGATGGAAGACACCTCTCTCTCTGCTACTCCCTGGGAGACACTGCAGAAGACAAGCCGCATGGATGCAACCAGACCTTGGAAGCCGGAGAAGCCACAGAGAGACCCCTGCCAGTTCTGAGATGCCTACAATGCCACTGGACCCAAAGATTTTCTACCCACTGGCCTGTGATCATACTGCATTTGGCTTCATTGCATGTTTCGTGAGTCTGAAGAAGACTTCATAGATTGATATTGGACATATGAGCTAATATCAGACTTATGGACCTGATCTGGACTGGGCTGGGATGTTTTCTCAATGTTCAATTGCTCTTGTATATAAATCTCTTTCACCACTCACACCACTGGTCCTGTAGGGATCATCCGCCCTGGGTTCCCTGTATTTCCAGTTTCTATCTGG
>NW_022105611.1:14922949-14925342 GCF_000313985.2 Echinops telfairi | reverse complement strand
AATGAATGTACAAATGCGCTTTACACAATTGATGTATGTATGGATTGTGATAAGAGTTGTATGAGCCCCTAATAAAATGATTAAAAAAATATATAGAAAGCTAAAAAATATCTCTTTCTTATACACATAGGTGTGTCAATAGATTTGTTTCTCTGGTCTACCCAGACTGACACTTTCTATAACCCTATGATCTCACTGGCACAGCAGAGAAAACTCTATTCCCAGATGGGATTACCTCCATGGGTACAGGAGCTAGAACTGCTATACACATTTTAGGGGATACAGGTCCATCCCTCACACCCAGGAAGTGAAGAACCCGTCTGTCCACGCTGCCCGGGTCCTCCTGCTCCCTTCACAGTCTTGGTTTTCTCATCTACATGAGGGGGCATGGAAAGTTCTGGAAGGGGCCGTGATTGCGCACTTCCTTGGAGGTAACTGAGAGGGGCCTTATAGGACACTAAGCTTGTTAGCTGAGCTCTTCCCCGAGAAGGAGGCTGAGGGGGCGTGCTAGCGAGAAAGCCTTGGCCTTGGCAGGATCGCACTCACCTCGCTGGGTTCTCCAGTCTCAAAGCAGTGGCCAAAGAGGCCCCTAATGATGGGCCAATCCTAAACCTCGTGAAGCGTCTCAGTTTTCAACAATTAAAGGCAGACTTCATAGATATCAGGGCCCTCTTACAGCAGCTGGGTGGCCAGGAGACTTTTATTCCTATAACAAGCCACTCGAGGTCCCTCAGTACTGGGGACAGATAAAGGCCCGCCCGTATCTCACGGAGCTAATTGTGCCCATGGCTCCACATGCCGCAAAGCCGGGCCCAGCTCTCATCCTTTCATCCACGGCCTCAAAGGACTTGGCCATGATCAATTAAGTCTCATAAGTGCCAGAAAGAAAGGGATTCTCCATGGCGGGATGAATGGAGAAGAGGCTACCGGCGGTGGGGGAGGGTGGCGAGGTGGGTCAGGCAGCTGGAACAGAGAACTGAAGATCAAGTCCTGCCTCTGGAGACGGCGCCTTTTCAATTTGATGGCTTCTGTGAATTCCATCCCCAGATGGGGCAACTGTGGCTTCAGCTAGTCAGCCCAGAGTCTGGCTCAATCACGTCACTCAAGCCCCTCCCCAATTTTCCGCAAACAGACACATTTGTTGGAAACTCCACTATCGGCAGGAATCACTCAGATACCCCGCTCCTACATTCTTCTCTAGAAGGACATATAAATGACCTATTTCCCCACCCGCCAGGGCCCCAGTGGAGGCTTACATTCCTTCATCCACGTGGACACCAGCCAGTTTTTACTACATCTGTGATTCCCAGGAACTTCCCCTAACACATTCTATCCCCCAACTTTGCTCTTAGGAAATTCATTCTGACAGCAAGCTGAACTTTACTTCCTTGAGTCTTCCTGCTGACCCTAACTCGAGGTCTTGGGATCTTCCAAACACGTCTGTGATGCGCTGGACTCTCTAGCGAAGCAAAGCCTGTGACACTAATAGGTGTAGACAGAAAGACATCTGGATCTAGAACTGGCTCACACAGTGGTATCAGTGGGTAAGCTCCGTCCAGTTCAATCTGTGAGTAAGGTGGTAAGTTGTAGGTCTCTGCTAACTCATGTAGCTGCAGGGGGCAGCCAACCAGGAAGTAAGAAGAGGAAGCAGGAGGACCACAGGCTGGTGAAGGCAGAGCCAAATGAATCCAAGATCAGCAGCCTACTGATGGTTCCTGGGACTGGCAGGCAACATGACCGGAAACAGATGAACCGGATGCAGGATCCAGATGCAGCAGGAATAGCGAGCGAGCTCCCCTGGGATGGCGATATCTACTGAGAGCAGACTGAACACCAAACAAAACTTCCCCTCAATTGCAACAAGGCTGTGGCCAGATTAAGGAGGTGGTGTCTCACCTCGATGTTCCCTAAACTGCTTCACTGCTCCACAGAAGATCCCCAAATGGAGTGTACCACACTACGTTAAATCACATCGTAGGAGACTCCTGGCCCAGCCAAGTTAACGTAAAACCTAACAATCACAGTCTTCTCCTTCTCCACTTGGCACCTGTACACATCTCCTTAAATACAATCTCCAAAGACCATCACAAAGTCCTCCTTTCACCTAGCAGGATACAATGAAGACAGGTACACCCCAAACAAACTACTGTATACATTTGTGTATAAGCCAAGTTTTTCCAGCACGTTGTTTTTGTTTGTTTGGCTTATACTAGGAGCCTGCCTTTATTAAACTTCATCGTCTCTTAAAAGCTGGAAAGGCACTGCGAACATGACTGGTTACCTCAGATATATATATTTAATCATTTTATTAGGGGCTCATACAACTCTTATCACAATCCATACATACATCAATTGTGTAAAGCACATTTGTACATTCATTGCCCTCATCATTC
>NW_022105611.1:14886167-14921766 GCF_000313985.2 Echinops telfairi | reverse complement strand
TCTCCCTTGTCCCCCTGGCACATTTAAAATGCAGTTTTTGTGGTAAAATTAGGTACCTCGGCTGATAATCAGGTTGGCTTATACTCAAGTATTTACGGGAACCCCTTTTATATTTTGCAAACAAACAAATTTGAAGCATATATATAAAGGTTAAATACTCATCATAATTGCAGTCCTCTTTTCTGCAGCTGGTCACCTGGCTGTAGCTAATCTTCACAACTACCTTCTTCTACTACCCATCCAGCATGCCTTTTGCCTTCAGCAAGTACTGCATCTGGTATTGGTTCTTTGCTTGGCGGGATGATCTAAACCTTCATTCATAAAATCTAATCCCTCCCCACTAAAATACAACCTTTCTTTTCTAGATTCCTGGACGAGAGTAGAGCACAGTAGGTTTTGTTGCTGTTGTTCTTTATAATGCTCTACATCAGCACCATAATCCCGAAAGGAAAATGAATAACTTGGGTATCATCAAAATTCAAAATTTGTGCTCTCAGAAAGACCGTGTTAAAAGAATAAAGAGTTGAGCAACAGAAGAATATATATATATGTATATATATATATATATATATAATTTTTTAACCACATATCCAAGAAAGAACCAGTGTCTAGAGGATATAAAGAACTCTTAAAGCTCAACAGTAAAAACAAATAATCCAATTAGAAAATGGGCAAAAGATATGAACAAACACTTCACTGAAGAGGATGTGCAGATGGAAAATAGGCACATGGAAAGATGTTCATCATTAGTCATCAGGGAAATGCAAATTCAACTACACATCCACATATCAGCTGGCTATAATAAAATATATTGACAACATCAAATGCTGGCAAAGATGTTGGAGAGACTAGACCACTCATTCATTGCTGGTAGAAATACAAAATGACACAATCCCTCTGTACACAGCTTGACAGTTTCTTATAAAATGAAATATGCAATTTCACTCTTGGGCATTGATCACACAGAAATGAAAACGTGTTGTTAGGTGCCCTGAGTCAGCTCCGACTCATAGGGGCTCTCTACACAACAAAGTACTTCTAGTCCTGAACCTTCCTCACAATGATCCTTATGTTTGAATTCACTGTTGCAGCCATGGTGTCAAATCAGCTCCTTGAGAATCTTCGTTTTCATTGCCCCTCGATTTTACAGAGTATGAGGTCCTCTCCAGTGACTAATGTCTCCTGATAACGTAGCTGAAGCACCGTATATGCTCGTGTATAAGCCGAGGTTTACAGCAGTTTTGATGGTAAGATTAGGCGCCTCGGCTGATATTCGGGTCTGCTTATACTTGAGTATATACGGTATGTGAGATAGGCCTCACCATCCTCACCTCTGAGGAGCATTCTGGCTGTGCTTTCTCCAAGACAGCTTTGTTTGCTCTTCTGACAGTCCTTTGAACATTCAAATACTGTAATCCTGATGCATCAATACCCTCTCATCTTCCTTATTCATTATATATAACTTTCACCGGCATATGAGATGACCATGGCTTGAGTTGGGCATACAGTGGGCCTCAAAACGACCCCTTTGTTCTTTAACACTTTAAGAGGTCTTGTGTGGTGGATTTGCCCACTGCTATACATCAACTGTTGAATCTGTGCAGGGTGATTGTAAATCTGAGTAAAATGAAATCCTTGACAAGTTCACTATTTTGTCCATTTCTGTTGCCTGTTGGTCCAGTTGTGAAGATTTGGGCTTTCTTTATATTGAGTTGGAATCCACACCGAAGGCTGCAGACGGTCTTTGATCTTCATCAACAAGCACTTCAAGACCTCTTCACTCACCTACTCTTAGGATCACCTAAAACTTAGTATCTGTATTCATAATAGCCCAAACCCAGCTATTCAAATACCCAGATGTCCTTTAACAGATCAATGGTTAAGCAAATGGTGGTATATCCATACCAGGGAATACTAGTCAGTGGTAAAAAAGGAACGAACTACACATCTAATAACCTTGACAAGTCTTCAAGAAATTCCAAAAGATCACATATAGGATAATTATATTTACAGAATAAGTATTATTGAAATGGTAGTGTTTTAAAAATGGAGAACAGATTAGGGGTTGCAAAGGGTTATGGATAAGGAATGTGGTGGCTTAGTTGTTAAGCACTCAGCAGCTAACCAAAAGGTTGGCAGTTCAAACCCACAAGGTGCTCCAAAGGAGCAGGCTTTACCAGTCTAACTTCTTAAAGACAACAGCCTTGGAACCTCTATGGGGCTGTTCTCCTCTGTCCTCTAGGGTCAGTATGAGTTAAAATTGACTGCATGGCCATGGGTTTGGGGTTACTGAAGTCATGGAGTAGGGTTTGGAGGGAGGTGAAAGTGAGTGTAGACACACAACATGCAGGCTCCTTGTGGTAATGAAAATCACTCTCTTGCCTAGGCACACTCATTTATACAGTGGGATCATGTACTTATTACCATATTCTCACAAAAACTCTGGAAAGTTAGGGGTAGCCGTCGGTTGCTATTAAAATGACCCCTAGTGAATCACACCCTCCCTGCATCCACATCCTCAGGTAGGCCCCTTCCATACTGGCTTGCTTTGGGCAATGGGGCAATAGTAATACATAGCAGAGGCATCCCTGGGTGGGTATAGACATGGACACATTTGGCTACTAACCTAAAAGTTTGGTGGTTCGAATCTGCCAAGAGGTGCCTCAGAAGAAGAGCCCACTACAATCATTTCTGAATCATTAGCCACCGAGAACCCTACGAGCTCAGTTCTACTCCGACACCCACAGGGTCACCAGGAGTCTGGGTCAACCGCATGAAGAATGGTGTATTTAGGCGTGTCCCCTCCTGGTGCTTCTGGAAAACAGCTATCGTGTCAAGAGGCCTGCGATAAGCCCTAGTTATTACAGACACGTGGTTGAGCCAATGACACCCCCCCCCCCATAGACTACAGCCATATGAGTGAGTCCACTTCACTCAGACCCAAATACTGACCCTCAGAAACAAGAAAGCACATGGTTGGTGTGTTGCAAAGCAAAGGCTAATGGAGACAACCCCAAACCCAAACCCCTCTCATGAAGTTGATTCTGACTCCTAGTGGCTCTAGGAGAGTTTAATTCCTTATGGCAGCAGGAAACCTCATCTTTCTCCCTTGGAGTGAATGGTAGATTAGAACCACTGACCTTGCCATTCGCAGTTTAACAGATAACCTGCTACACCACCAAGGCTCCTTACTGCTATCGTTTCCATAGTACAGATGATGGACATTGAAGTTCACATCGTGAACATACCTTAACTACTAGGAGGGTAACACAGACGTGTTTAATGTTTAACCAGCACTTTAAATCCTAGACATCTTCCGCATTTTTGTGTGACTTAATCTATCACGCTGTATCTCGATTTTGGAGGCCATGGCAAAGTTACATAGTATGATATATTTATATTTGTGTCAAGGCTTAAGGATATGCTCTAAGTGCTGTGGAAATGAGAACTGTGTCCCTATTGCACAGCATCGAATCCCAAGCTCCCGGCCCTGCCAACAGAAGGCACTAATCGAGTACACACATGCCTGTGCACAGCTGTGTTAGGACCCTGTACGGACAAGGCCCTGAAGTGCAGAGAGATGAAGGGCCTTTGTAACAAAGTCACGCAACTCGCAACTCGCAGGAAGTTGAGCCTGCCTTCAGCTGCAGCCCAGCTTTCGGGAGCCCCGGTGTGCGGGTCTGCCCTCCCATTCTCCAGGCATCCCAAGGGTGAGGCAGACAAGGAAATGAGTAACGACCTCTAGTTAGGAGGGAATGTTGCTGCATGGATTCCACATGTGTCAGGAATGCCAATCCCCATGCTAAGAGGATTCTGATCAAACAAGCGTCTAGCTGGAACACAGACATGCTGCCCTGTGGACCCCTCGCTCGGGATCAGAGCTGCCTGTTAGCACAAGACCAAGGTGAGTTTGGACCAGCCAGCCCCTCGTCCTGGTGGAGTGCCCAAATCAAAGGAGAGATGGCCCAGCACACACAGGCACAGGAAGAGCTCTGGCCACGGCCCTGGGCCAGGCTGTGTGTTCCTCCAGGAGGGGCATGTCAGCTCTGAGCTCCCTCCGCCTTCTCTGTGGGCCGGGTGCCCCAGCCCTGGCCCCGGTTCTGCACTCCCGCCCTCCCCACTGCTCACACAGAGGTGACTTTCGCAGGAATTGCCCTTAACCACTGGGCCAGAGGGAACCCTGCTGAGGAGGTCCTGTTATCCTTCCTGGCAGCCCCAGGAACCGCCTCCAGATACCATGTGCCTCCAAACGCTTAGGCTGCCCAAGTGCTAGAGCAGGCTCACATGAGCTTCGCAGAGCCCTGTCGGTGCCCAGGGCCACCTCTTCACCTTCCAGGAGGGCCCCAAGCTTGTCCTCTTCCTGGGGCAGTGCTGGCCTTTGGCTCGGCCCTCTGCTGGCTAATATTACCCCAGGGCCACTGTGGTCCGGCTTCCCAGGGCCAGAACCAAGGCTGCGCTTTGTTCTCTTCATGACGGCTCTGATCTCTTTTCATTAATAAACGCTGCCCGTCGCGTCATCGATTCTGCTTTTGGGGAGGTCGTGGGCCCCAGTGGTTCTTTGTGCCAGCCTTTGAGGCTGCGGCGGCAAGGAGAGCGAGCAGCGTGGGGCTGCTAGCTCCGGCCAGGGCGGGGCCCCGGGGAGGGGGGACATCCAGGATCCAGTCAGAAGCGTGTCTAGTGCAGGGTGCAGAGCATAAAGCCCCTCTGTGTCAGGTCTCACGGAGACATCGGTGTCGTGCAGTTGCATGGAGACTTCCCATGCAAGAGAGGAGCTTCTGAAAGCCCAGCTTCTGCACCCAGACAGCGTGGGCCCAAACACCAGCTCTCTCTCACGCTCTGTCACCAGCTGCAAGTTATCTAACCTCTCCATTCGGACATTGTCTCATCTCTACAGCCGGGATAGTCACCATACCTTCCTGCAAAGCACTTGGACTAGGCTTAGCACGTCATCGCTGTCAGCCTTGGCCTTGAAACTAGTATTAAGTGTTGCTCTCGGGCTCAGACGCAGTTCTCCATATACCCACGTCACTCACAAATGAATAGAGAACCGTCGAGTCCCCCACTTAGTTGCTGAACAAAATAAACATTTACTAAGAACCGATGGTTTGCTGAGACCCATGCCAGGATACCAGGGTCCCAAGGTGTTTTTCTTGATTCAGGAAGACAGAAAAGGCACCACTTTGGAGCAAGCCTGGTCCGGTCCAAACCCCAGCCCTGCCACCTAGTAGCCGGGAGCCATTGTTCAGTCATGCAGGGCCTCACTTCACACAGCTGTAAGATGGGGAGTTTCTTTATATTCCCACCACCCTGCCACACGGTCCCCATGGTCCTCTGGAGGCCTCAGGAGGGCAGAGCCAGCTGGATCCTTCCCTGAGGCCGCCGGCCCTCCTGCAGCTCTGGCCAGCAGGGTAGAGGCGTACAGTCTCTGGAGCAATTACCTCGGGTCACTGTGCAGGCCTGGGCTCTTCAGGCTCCGGGAAACCTGAACCACCTTCAAAGTGATGGTTTTAATTGGCTTAGGCTCTATGCCCGCTCCAAGGGAGCATCACAAAACGGGGATTAGCCACCAAGAGGGCCAGGCCTCACAGACAAGGCCAGATGGCTGGAAACGGGCCCATTTTGGGCCTCTGTTCTCTCAGGTTGTGTCTCTTGTAGGCTAACTGCGGAGGGAGGAGCCCGCTGGCTTCCCATCTCCCCAAAGCGGGAGAGAACAGCCTTTCACGGAAGCTGAGAAGGAAATGGAAAGGGCCTGGAGAATTCTCTTTAGCACAGTATAGAAAAGGCCAGGCTTAAAAGTCACCGTCTGTGACAAGCAATTCGATTTCTCTTACCAGAGGGAGAGGCCGGGGCCTGCACTGGGAACGCTTGAAATGCTGGGGCCTTACCCAAACCCGGCACTTTGTACACGGCATTGCCAACCATGCGATGCCATCTATCCCTCGATTGCCAGGACAAGTCGGTCTTGTCTTCGTTTTAACAGAGTGGCATGCATGGCAGGCAGGCAGGCAGGAGTGTGGGATTCTGGCTCTGGGACCTGGCTCACAATGAATACAAACAGAGGCTCCCAGGTTCCGGGCACCGGGCAAGCCTCTGGTGATGCTTTCACACCAAACCCACTGCCACTGAATGAATGCCCACTCGTGACCCCACAGGGCAGCACTGCGCCCTGGGAGTGTCCTAGGCTGTGCAGCCCCGTCCTTCTCCCTCGAATCGGGCGATGGTTTCAAACTGCTGACCTTGCAGTTAGCAGCCCCATGCTTAACCACTACACCACCAGGAATCTAGGCTAGCTATGTTATTATTTTATATAAATGGAGCTTCAGAGCAGGTGAGAATTATCCTAAAGCCACACAGATTTTAAAGGGGCTGGAAAGCCAAGTGCAAGTCTGTGTCCTTCAAAGCCCTACAGAGTCTCCGTTTTTATTTTGTTTTGTTTGTTTCAACTCCACCGTGGTGGTGATGAAGTGCAGCTATATTAGCTTTTAAAAATTATCTCCATGGGATCAAATTGACAACAGCCACTTAAAAAGGTCAGGGGCAGGGAGTTTATGTTAATGGGGGGGGGCGTGAAAATGGCGAGCACCTTGAAGACTAGGATGCAGAAATGACCGGGGGGGCACCTGCTCGGCTGTGTACATTCTCAGCAGCAGCAAAGAAAAGTGAGAGATCAGAGAAGTTGAGCGTGTTTCAGAGCAGGGCAGTTGGCTTCTAGACAGTGAGGTGCTCTATGGCTGAGTGCGCAAATGAAAGATCAGAGAGGTGAGGCAGTTGGCCAACGTCACCCAGCGTGCAAAGAGCAGAGCTCAGACTTGATCCCTGTGCACCCGAGGGCCGCAGGTGCATTCTGGAATACCCACCCGCGAGAGGATTTCCTCTGCACAGGACCACAAACCGCAGGGGCAATCAGGCTGAGGATATTTAAATACTTGGCTATTTGGAAAAAAAAAATCACAACAAGCAGTTGAGGATAAATGCCAAACCTCTAAATGGTTAGGGACACCACCTGGGGGCACAGAGATCGTCAGCGTGACGGATGCTTCCTGCGTAAGTGAAATTGTTCAGCCGCTCTTGCAGCCGGTGAGCAGCACACGGCGGCGCCCGTGGGATGGCAGCGTGTGCAAGGCGAAAAGCATGGCGTGCATGTGCTCGCTGGCGCATCCTGCACTCCTTTTGGTTTCTCATGTATACAGTCTGTCATAAATGACCAGTTTATTCTTTTACACGTATCTATTGATTGTCTGTTCGGAGCCAGGCCTCATCCGCAATGGTACAGAGAAAGCAAAATGAAATCTCTCGCCCTGCCTGGACTTGTTTATACACTTGTGACTGCCGCGTCACTTCCAGTTGTCCCCACTCAACATATTTAGGAGCTCTCTATTGCCTTAGGAGTCCTGGTGGCATAGTGGTGACACATTGGCGGCTAACTTCAAGCAGTTCGAAACCACCAACTGCGCCACAAGAGAAAGATGAGGCTTTCTACTCCCATAAAGATGTACAGTCTTGGAAACCCGCAGGGCCAGTTCTTCTCTATTCTATACAGTTGCTATGTGCTGCAAACAAATAGATGGCAGTATGCTCATTTCATTGCCTTAAGTTTTGCTACTCAAAGGGCATTCCACAGACGACCAGCATTAATTTCCCCTTGGGAAAGTATTGTTGGGTACCGCTGAGTCAATTCTGATGGTTAGCAACCTCCTGCAACAGCACAGAACTGGCCCATGGGGTTCTCTTGGCGTCACAAAAGCAGATCATTAGGGCTTTCTCCTGTGGAGCTGCTGAGGGTGTTTGAACTACCAACCGTCTGATTAGCAATCGGGAACTTATCTGTTGCACCACCAGCTGTCAGAAGTGCAGTTTCCAATTCCACCTCAGAGGGACATCATCAGGATCTGCGATTACATTCCCAGCTGGCTCTACGGCATTTGGTTCTGAGAAGGTGTGTTACCCATCCTGGCTCACTTCATTCTCTTGGCCCAAACATGTTCCACTCAGTGACAACACTGCCTGCCCACCTGTCCTCTTTGGTCTCCAAGTCCTTGGGTTCATGCTGCCTTCTGCACACCTGGATGCTCTTTCCTCCAGGCCTGGCTGCCGGCTAGGATTTCATCCTTCCTTGGAAGTCTGGCTGATGCACATCTTCCCAGGAGTGTCCTCAGACCCCTTGTTTCCTTGCACCTCCCAACAGACTCCATGCTTCTAAAGTCCTCTCACTTCCCCAGGCCTGTGTTTGCATTTCTGTCAGTGAGCCTGGGACGCTAGCGCTGATGTCTGTCATTCATGTGAGTGTCTAAGTCTTCTCTGAAAGACAATGGGCCTTGGGTTTGGCTAGTGTTTACTTCCTCAAGTGTGTCCTTCCCAACTCTGCCACCATGGCCGGGATGGAGACACCTGGGAGTCACAGTCTGCCTTGAGAAGCACCTGGAGAAGGCTGACTTTCGGAGTAGTAAGTGCAAGTGGGGGCTCTGGACACAGGGCTACGCCAATGAACTGGATGCTGAGGAAGCGGAACTCCATTGGAGGTTGATGGAACCAGGTGGCTTTGTTCTTTGGGCAGGGTCACCACTCTCCCGTTTCTATCTACGCTTCTCAACAGATCTGTCTTCCTGAGGTGGGGCTCCTGCCTTTGGGGCTGAATTCTTAAGGGACTGGATCATGTGCATGGATGCCACTCAGCTCACAACCATCCTGAACACACAGCCTCTCTCCACTTGGCCCCTGGCTCCTCCTCACGGATCCATGAGTATGTGCACAAGGGCTTGGGCAGAAGCTGCTCACAGAAAGGGATGATGCTTCCGTATCTTGGAGGCTGAGGCAGTGGGAGGTGGTCCGCTCCCACCAGCACTATACCACACTCCAGGCACAACTTAGTAGATTAATAAAGTAATGTGTGAACGAACAGATCCACAAACCATTCACTAAACACCTATTTTGGGTCAGGCTGCTGAGCGAGATCTTTGGGCTACAAAGATAAATGTCTTCTGATCATTGCCCTCATCTGGGGTTAATCTCCAAATTCACAGAAGTGGGCCTAATATCTGGAGACCTGGTTCCTAAGCCTGGATCTGCAGCTTGTTGGCCGAGTAAGCAACTTACTCATTTGCCTCCGCTGTAATCATCCCTGTGCTGTTTCACAGACTCTCGGGTCTCTAACAGGCTCATAAATCAAAAGCACTCGGTGAACCATAAAGCACTATGCCTATGTGTGAGGGGCCTTGGTGGTGGGAAGGATTAAGTGCTGGGCTGCGATGGGAAGTCTGGTGCTTCTAACCCACCCAGCCACTCTGCAGGAGGCAGACCTGGTGTTCTGCTGCTTCAAGGACTGAAGCGGTGGAAACTCCATGTGGGGATGTCACCTGTCATACACAATCAAAAGGAGTAGATATCCACTCCAGCGCACCTAGTGACAACATACCAGTGTGTGGGATGGGTCATTATGGCTAAGCCAAGAGCTGTTCTCTGCCTGCTTCCCCACGTGAACACAAGCCCAATTTTGTTTGAGAACTCACCACGCTCAGCCCCAGGCAATGAGTCACGATTTGACAGAGACAATCACGTCAAACCCTTGATATCCCCTTTGCCAGGTACTTCACTGCCCAGCCTCCCCCGTGGCAAATCGTACTTATGGGATTCTTTTCCGAGCCCACGGCTGATACCACCCATTTCCTTCTTATCTTGGCTTTAGCTGTGGGGGGTGATAATGCAAGTTTGGGTGGTCAAGAAGTGACAGAGTCCAAAAAGACTCACGGCCAATGGGTCCATGCAGACACATCGCACCCTCACTCCCCATGAGAGCAGAAAGCCTCTTCTTTCTCTTGTGGAGCAGCTGGTGGTTCAAACTGCTCATCTTGTAGTTAGCAGTCAATGTGTAACCACCAGGGTTCCTTTGAAGCCACAAAGTCACCGTGCGCTGGGGACTGGAGCATGACCCCTGAAATATGCATTGACGCCCTAACTACTGGTATCCAGGAGAGTGAGCTTTCTTGGAAAGCATGTCTTTGAAGACGTTCTCAGGTAAATTAACTGGGTTAGGGTGGACCCCAATCCGGGTTACGCGATGTCTTTATAAGGGAAGTGCAGAGATGCAGAGACAGACAGAGGAGGAAGGGCCAGGTGAAGATGCATCCATAAGCCAAGGGATGCCAGGAGCTGCGAGAAGCTGGAAGAGATGGGAGAGGCCCCTCCCTTAGAGACTGCAGAGAGCAGAGCTCTGCAGACGTGTGGATTTGGATGTCTAGCTACTGAGAAGGGACACAAAATAGTTCTGCTCTTATAAGCCACCAGCTTGAGGTATTTTTGACTTGGCAGCCCTCCAAAAACTCACTGCCATTTCGTCACTTCTGACTCAGTGAACCTGAAGGACAGGGTAGAACTGCCTCTGAGAGTGTCTGAGATTGTAACTCTTTACAGAGGCACCAAACCTCATCTTTCTCTCTAGGAGCCTCTGGTAGTTTTGAACCGCTGACCTTGTGGTTAGCAGCCCCAAATATAACCCACTATGCCACCAGGGCGCCTACGGCAGTCCCAGAGGACCTCTGAGCTCAGGAACGTGGAAAGATTTGCCAAAGGTCTCACACATCAACACGGTGGCCCTGGGCTGTGAGCCCAGATCTCGGCCGGCCCTAGAGCCTCCATCCACTCACTACGCCTCTCCTTTCCGAGATGTCTCAGTTGAAGGCATTCCCCGCTCCTCCCTCCCATTTCTGAAGGGAAGGGAGGGAAGCTTCCCAGGAAAAAGGGCCAAATGCGATCAGGGTAGAGGTGAGAGGCGCTGTTATCGGCCGGCCCAGAGGGAAGCCGCTCACCCTCCACTGGCTCCCACAGTCTCCCCAGCCTGGGCGGCAGGGTTGCAGGGCACCCTCGTTCTTTTCTGGGCCTCCCCTCCCAGGGCTGGTTGATGCTATCAGAGGCCTCTGTAAATCAGGGACGTCAGACCAGGGGGGAGGTGAAGATACACCTCTAAGATCAAGCTGCTCAGGCTCTCCCAGGGAGCCTGCAGAAGCTTCAAAGGCCCGAGTCTGATTTATGAGGCGAACCCGCGGCTCCAGGCTGTCCCAGACCAGTGGCCGCTGAGCTTCGGTCCAGAGCTGGGTCATCGGATCTGAGCCCGCAGTCTGTATGGGGTCTGAGTGCTTCCTTCTCCCTGAACGAGGAGGTTTGGAGTCAGCCAAGCCTGGCAGGAGATGCGCCGTCTCCAAGCTCTCGATGAGCTTCAGCGGGTTCTCGTCTTTCTGATGGGCGATGGGAGATGGGGGTGGGGAGGAAGGAAAGAAGTAGGATCGGGCCACCAGGGGTCCAGACCACCGCCCGAGAGTTCTGCCCACAGATGAAACTCTGCCCCCAGAGCTACTTTTTGACTCTTCAAGGGAGGTAGGATACTTCCTTTTCCATATAGGGAAATGGAAGTTTGGAAGGGGAAGCCACTTGCCCATGTAGAACACAACGGGGTAGGAGTTGATGGAGATCTGACACCAAAATCCATGCTGCTTGTGCTCCGCAGGTAGCTTGTGAGGTAACCCACACTCAGCCAAACGTTCTCTCTCTCTTGTTAACGTTGTATTTCCCTCAGATTTAATGTAAGATTCAGGGGGTACAGGGAGTCATTTTAGTGCAATGCCCAGGTGGTTTCAAGGCAGCTGTGCCCACAGCCTGTCAGGCCAGAGCCATGCTGGTGGGGTCCTTTGCCCCAGCCTGCTTGAGAGTCAAGGGCATCTGACCCTGCACCCAGAGTCACCCTGGGCCGGTCTCCTCACGTTAGAGCAGCAGGAATTTCTTCACCAACAGAGACAAAACCTACCAACCCTGCCACTCATGGGAAGTCTACATACACTCCTCTTCACTCTTCCAAGTTCCGTCGTATGCTTGAGTGGGCCATGAAAGGAGATCCCATTGCCCAACCCTGGGAAGCTTTCAAAATAGGATGCGCTCCCTCGCCAGGGCTGACATCCGAGCCTGCAGCCACCCAAGAGGGAAGTGGCAGGGTGACCACTTGAGGTCTCCCCCAGCTCCAGGCTCCTGCAGTGACTAGCTTGCTCTTCCAGCTGGGTGGGAGGTCAACTCCCCATGGCTCACTGGAGTCAGAACATGTTCAGTTTCAGCCAGTGTAGCCATGTTGTTGTTCATGAGCACCATCACGTCACCTCCAGCTCAGAGCACACTGCACAACAGAAAGACAAAACACCATCCAGGCCTGTGTCATCCACACCATTGCTGCAGTCACTCTGTCAATCAATCTCCTCAGGGGCCCTCCCCTTTTCCACTGGTTCAAGGATGATACCAGGGACTGGTCCTCTTGATCCATGTCCAAAATATCTGAGACAAAGACTTACCACCCTTGCTTCTAAGGAGCACTCTGGGCTCTATACTTCTTCCAAGACTATGTACTTTATAAGGGCATCCATTCAGGAAGTGCCTAGGCACTGACTTATTTTGATCTTATTTCATAATGTTGGCAAAGTAGGCATTTTTATCCAACGTGCTTAAATGCCAAGCAGGCAAGGCTATGTCAGTAGTAGAACAAGGGCTCAGGCAGGCTGCATTGGATTCAAATCTCGATCTTTGTATTGCAGCATCTACCCTTGACTGGTGGGCCAGCCTGGGGCAGCCCAGTGAGGTGTGTGATGTGCAAGGCAGTCTGCCTGATGTGTGATGGGTATAGTTTCCTCTCTCTCCCAGATGTGCACAGGAGAGGCCACTAGTGTCGATTCTGGAGTCCGAGCCTGAGTTTGGAGCCAGTGCTGCTGCTTATCGAAAACGTTGGTGGCATAGCGGGCTATCCATTAGGTGGCTAACTGCCAGTTCAAAACCACTAGTCAGTGCACAGGAGAAAGAGGAGGCTATCTACTCCCCTAACGAGTCACAGCCTCAGAAGCCCCCAGGGACAGTTCTATTCTGCCCTATAGGGCTGCTGTGAGTCAGCATAGACTTGATGACATTTGGGTTTTACATTTGTTTGTATGTTTGGCCGCTTCTTATCAGCGGTATGAGTTTCCACGAGGAACTTAACCTCCCTGGGTCTCTCTTCTGCCAAATGGGGACATCACCCGCCTATATCAGATCTGTGAAGCACCACACCGGGACCCTTGGAAGCAGTTGACAAGCCCCACTGCCCTGTCTGTCGCTGTCCCTGGTGCCCAGCACACTGCTGACTCGAAGTGTGCAGTCAATGTAAAAGTGCCCTTTGAATCAACGAGGAACCCTGATGGCCACAGTGGGTTACGCATTTGGGCTGCTCACCCTAAGGCCAGCACTCCAGGGCCACCAGTCACTCCTTGGGAGAAGAATGAGGCTGTCTACTCCCGTAAAGAGTTACAGTCTTGGAAACTCACAGGGACAGCTCCACCTGTCCTGTTGGGTCACTGTGAGTTGGCATCTACTCCGTGGCAGTGCGCTCGGAGTTTGGAGCTGAATCCATAGGAATCACTGTGTGGTGCAAACAGGTTGATGTGGGTGGTTCTAGTCCACTCAGAGATGCCTCTGGAGAAAGGCCTGGGGATCTCCTGCTGAGAAATCAACCACGGCAAACTGCGAGGTCACACAAGGAGTCACCATGAGGTGGCATCAACTGGACAACCAGCCACTGGATGAATCAATAACGAGATGAACCGGAATGCTGTCTTGCCCACGTGTTGGGTCAAACTGCTGGTGGCACGGTAGGTGAGGGCTGGATTTCAAGATGGAGTTCATCGACGCAGCAGCTCATGTTGCAGAGGGGGTGCATTCTCATGGTTTCAGGGTCCCTCGTCCACGAGGCCCACACAGATCAAGATAATTCCCCTTCCCCTCGTGTGCCGCCGACCTCCCTGTGGGTGCTTTGTTCCCACGAGCAGCGCAGCTGTCTGGACAGCACCCAGAGGAGCCATTCTCTGGGATGTGTGCCCTCCTCTCTCACCCCCCACTCAAGACCTGGATGTCAGAAGGACAAGCCCGGCCAAACATATGGACTTGCAGCCCAGTCAACAGCTGGGCCACTGGCTGGATTTTCCAATTCCTTGGAATGTGCTGGCAGTGGCTAGCCACAGTCTCGGCAACTTATAGAAAAGTTCCCAGGATATCCCAGTCTCTAAGGGACCCATTTGCTTCTTTCTCACAAACCAATTTAAGCCCCTTTTCTTGCAAGGCCAAACCCATCACTGTCTGTCCCTCAGTCGCTCAGTCTTTCCTCTCCCCACTCTCAGAGTTTAACTGGCTCCGATGTAGGATTAAATAGCAAGCCAGGGATAAATACGGAAGTAGCATAGCTCATAGCTATTACTCTACCTACCAGCTGATGTTGAGGGCATGGTGACTCGTACCAACCCAGCGGGGCAGACTGGAGCTGTACCAAAGGGTTTCTGAGGCTGTCAATCTTACAGATATATCTTTCTCCCAGAAAGCAGCTGGTGGGTTCAAACCACTGACCCTGTGTTGAGCTTAAGCCCCTGCTCTACGACTGACTAGTTCTGCAGCTTTATCTTCTCTGAATTTTACCCACTACTCCACCAGGAATCTCTTCTAAGAAGAAATCAATAAGTGCTATTGATAGAAGTATAGAAAGCCCTGAATATCTATGTTAATAGTATGTGCTAGCACTGTGACTTGGTTCCCTGTCACTCATGGTGGCCAGGTATCAGGAGAATTCTAGACCTGGGAAGACTAGGCATTAAGGCCTGGCAAACCACTTCCTAAAATGAGCAAGGGAAAACCTGATGGGTCCCAGTTGGACATTGCCACGGAAGACGAGGGCCCTAGGCGGAAAGGCTCGCTGTAGTCCACTTCAACACGCCACCCATCCTGATAAGGACACAGGACCAAGCAGGGCGCTGCTCTGCGCTGCTCTGTCTTCCACCGCGATGCCAGGAGTTGATGGGAGCTAGCACCAAGGGCCCTCACCGGCCTCTGAGAGCAAGCAATCCCAAACTCACGGCCCTCGGTCAATGCCGACTCATAGCGACCCTAGAAGACAGGGCAGACCTGCCCCTGTGGGTTCCCAGACTGTAACACTGTATGGAACTAGAAAGTCTCCTCTTTCTCCCAAGGAGTGGCCGGTGGTTTCGAACTGCTGACCTTGCCGTTTGCAGCCCAACGGTAGCCACTGCACCACCGACTCTGCTATCCCTGTTTTTCAAACAAACGGAGGTGGGCTGAGCTGGAGGGCAGGCTGCTGCAGCTCAGGCACAGCTGCTGTTTGAGCACAGATCCGGAGACTCGACCGAGTCCACTCCTCTCCCGCGGAGGCTCCTCCAGGTCCACAGGAAGGAACCACACAGACCGTTTCTGTCCTTTGGCTCATTTCTGTTCTTTGTGTATGTAAGGTTGACAAAAAGAAAGTTGTTTTTTTCCCCCACCTCGAGGGTCTATGGCCCCGGAGAGTCAGGAAGGAGCATGAAGCCGCTCCTGCACTTTCTAATATGAATCACCCACGGACGTTCCAAGGCGGCTCAGCCCATGCCAGGCACCCCTCCTCTGGGCTGCGCGCCCAGGCACCGAGCCTCAGCGTTCAGCCTGTTTCCTCTAGCACAGACGTTTAGAAACGGAAATCTCCCACATTTTCACCACACAAAAGCCAGGTTG
Source organism: Echinops telfairi (assembly GCF_000313985.2). Taxonomy (NCBI): domain Eukaryota; kingdom Metazoa; phylum Chordata; class Mammalia; order Afrosoricida; family Tenrecidae; genus Echinops; species Echinops telfairi. Next base: position 14,906,217 of record NW_022105611.1, on the reverse strand, counting down.
TATTTTTGTCCTCTTCAAAATATGCCAAAGGAATTCTTTTTTCCCCCCTTCCCCCTGAACTTTCTCCAAATATAAATGCCGCCCCCCCCAACACTATTTTGCCCTATAAGCTGAGAACAGGAAAATCAACACTCAGGGTGGCATTTCCAGGACGGTACAGCACAGTGAGCCTGAGAATCGGTCCCAGCACCATTCGCAACCTTGGGTGGACCCTCTCTACTTTTTACCCGCCAATAGCAGATTTAAAACTCTGATCTGGGCTTCTAATTACCCTCCCCACTTTAACCCCAAATGGGGAGCCGGTAAAAAAGGGCCTGATCAATAATCACCGCCTGGATTGGAATTCCACGTGAACAGCCCTCGCTGCCCGCACGCAGCAGGGAATGGGCACATCCCCCGATCACTCAGCACAACTCTGAAGACAGTGGCCCATGACAGAGGTTAAGCCCAAGGAGAGGAAGGCAGGTACCTGTCCTTTAACTGGGGAGGACCGCGAAGAACGGAGCATCATCAGAAAGGCGCATGGGTTATCCATCACTCACAGGATTGTCTGTCACAGGAAGTGTCTGCCATCCAGGTCCTGGCCGCCCAGACCCCTGTGTCTGCTGTCTTTAAAAACCTCTGTGCGGGGCTCCTGTGTCTCCCCCGTCCCAGCGCTGGCTCCACCAGAATCATCTCTCACAAACACGGCTGGGATCACATCCCTCCCTGCTCTGCTTATCTCTTCCTGTCGCTTCCCTTCTCCAAGCCCCATGCCTCACTCTGCCCTCAGGACCCTTCTCCAAGGGCCCTGGCTCTGGCAGCCTCCTCCTCCTGCCCCTGTTCATCACTCCCCAGGAATGTGCTTCAAGCAAAGCACCTGGCCGTGCGCTGTCCTCACTCAGCACCCAGTCAGAGAACCTCAGGTAGCAAGTGGAGGAGCCTTTCATCGCCACCTACCCCCAGTGAGGACTCACTCCAGAGGGAACGGGAACAGAAGAAAGAGGTTGCTCCCGCTCATGGGGGCGCTGGAGGGGCCCAGGCCCACAGACGCGGCTGTGCAATGCTGGGGAAGTCACCTCCCGCTCTGCAGCTCAGCCTCGAGTCCTGCCTCACAGCATCGCTCGCGTCATGAACCGGATCATCACCTGTGGACATTCCAGTCGCTGGGAAGATCTGGATTCCAATTCCAGCTCCAGAACTTGGGGAACTCGAGCGCCCCTGTGAGCTTCACTTGCCCAATCTGTAAACTTAGATGAAAAGTCCCTCCCTCTGAAGCAAGTGTTCGCTGAACACACAGACACAATCAACACTGAAGCAGGAAGTACTGGGGGAATTGGGGACAAAAAGGTCTAGTTCAGCAACTGAGAGAAATGAGCTCTGATGCCTGCTATAGCGAGGAGAAACCTTCAAACCACGCTGAGCAAATCAGTCAGATGCAAAGGAATAAATACTGAATGATCCCATTGATGTGACATACGACAACGTGCCTCGTATCTAGAATAGGCAAAGGCATCTAGACCAGTGGTTCTCACCCTGTAGGTCGTGACTCCTTTGGGGGGGTCGAACAACCCTTTCACCAGGGTCGCCCGATTCATAACAGTAGCAAAATGACAGTGATGAAGTAGCAACGAAAATAATTTTATGGCTGGGGGGTCACCCCAACATGAGGAACTGTATGAAAGGGTCACGGCATTAGGAAGGTAGAGAACCACACTGTTCTACACAGAAGGTTATCTGTGGTGACCAGGAGCTGGGCGGAGGAGGGAATCAAAAGTTACTGTTTAATGGGTATTGGGCTGCTAACTGCAAAGTCATCAGTTTAAAACTACCAGCTGCTCCGTGGAAGAAAGATGAAACTTTTAACTCCCGGGAAGAGTTACAGTCTCAGAAACCCACAGGGGCAATCCTGCCCTGTCCTACAGGGTTGTAATAAGTCAGAATTAACGGCAATGAGTTTTTGATTTTCCTTTTGGGATGATGAAACACTACCGGAAATGGACTGTGGCGATGACTGTACAGCACACACACACACACACACACACACACACACACACACACACACACCACTGCACTGAGTCACTTCAGACTCCACAGCCTTCTGGGACAGAGCAGCACCGGCCTTGTGAGCATCTGAGGCTGCAGATTTTCACAGGATGGAAAGCCTCATCTTTCTCCGGAGAGCAGCTGGGGGTCAAGCTGGTGACCTTGTGGTTGGTAACCCAGCATTCACTTTGCCACCAGGGCTCCTTGTACACCACAGCGAATGTAATCAACGTCACTATATTGTACACTTAAAAATGATTAAAGTGGCTCCTTTTCGGGGCCATAACACCTCGGTTTTTGTTGATCTGACAATGTTTTCTACACTCATTGCTGAGGCATAGTTTCACAGTTGCAGATGCCCCTTCAAAGTCTCATTCCAGTAGATTCTGGTTTCCGTTACAGCTCTGTACTGATGGTGACCAGGTACCGTTTGGCTCCGTGATCTTAAGCCATTTCTTTGTAGGCCACCCGGGTGGTTCTGTGATCTCTTTTCACTCTGTACTCTGTGGTTCTCCACTGAAGGGTCTTGATGTTAATTTATGCATACTTAGCTTGATTGGCATTTATTTATTCACATCAGATGGCATCGTATGGGCCCTGACACTTGGCAACTCCATGGACGGTGCCAGAAAACACTGCCCAGTCCTGGGACATCATGACAAAACCTTTGTTACATGAATTCTATCGTCATAAAATTATTTTAACAAAATAAAAATTAAAATAAAACCCTTGATAATTTATAAATTATTATTATTTCGTCATATCTTACACTGATGTCTCCCTTCACCCACTTTTCTGTTGTCCATCCCCCAGGAAGGAAGTTATACACAGATCCTTGTAATCGGTTCCCCCTTTCTACCCCAACTTCCCTCCACCCTCCGGGCATCGCCACTGTCAGCAGTGGTCCTGAAGGGATCATCTGTGCTGGATTCCCCGTGTTTCCAGTTCCCATCTGTACCAGTCAGATTTGTAAGGTAGAATTGTCATGAGGGAGGGGGTAGTGCGGAGGGAGGGGAAAATGAGGAGCTGATACCAAGGGCTCAAGTAGAAAGCAAATGTTTTGAGAACAATGAGGGAAACAAATCTACAAAGGTGCTTGACACAATGGATATATGTGTGGATTGTGATAAGAGTGGTACAAGCCCCCAATAAAATGATTAAAAGATAATAATAATAAATAAATAAAATGAAACCCAAACCTCCCTCAAAGGATGACTGCATAAACTGAGATGGCACATGTAAACTTTTCGAACCCTTTGATCAGTACAAAGATAGGCTTTTATCCTACCGAGTGTAAACCTGTCTCCTGGTAACTCCGCCTTTGGCCACAAGCACCTTCAAGATGGAATGGAGTGGTCACGCACAGACACTCGAATTAAGCTTGCTACCAGGTCCTCGGAGCCGGCCCCTCCTCTTGGCTGAGAAGACTGGTCCCTTAGCCATTCCTGGGGCAGTGGGGTGGGGTGGGGGTGTCCTCTAGTTAGTTCCAGCACCACCTGGGTACCCCTCTTTTGAGTTGCTCCAGCTCGAAGAATTGCTGTGGGATTTTCTTCAGTGAGGAATCTAGCCCATGTCTTCGCATCAGAAATTCTCTCCTTTGCAGGGTCCTTCCTGGGTCACCCCATGTCACTGGTCATGGCTGTGTGCCTTATTAATCACCCCCCCCCCAACCTGTGGGGTGAATTTAAGGATGGAGAACACTGGTTTCAGAGACCTGGTGTGCTTCTTGCTTCTGTGACTCTAAGCCAGTCATTTACCCTCTCATGGGGCATTTGCTCCTATGAGAGTAAAATACCCTCTCAGGGGCATTTGCTCCTATAAGAGTAAAATGAGAATGCTCGACAATGCCATGATTCACCTTCTGTTGTCAACAAGGGATGGGGGAAAGGTAGTGTGCATTCTGGCGAAACAAAGGCATGCGAGCCTTTATAAGAGATCTCTGGAAATGCTCATGGATTTTTGAGACTCTGAAGAGGAAAACCATTACATTCAGATCTCCCCGAATGAGTTTTCCCTTGCACGCTCCCCGACTCCCTCCCTAAGTTTCTGCAGCAGAACTTTTCATGGATTCTTGTTTTGCAGAAATTCTTTAGGAAGCTCCTGTGTACCTACATACTCTTGAAGGGCTGATCTGAGTCCCCAGGTGCCTTTCTGTCACCCTCATACCAAGCCCACGGATGCAGTAGTCATTGCTGCTTTCAGCATACCTGATGGAGAGCACAACGGCCCTGTTCACACCACTGGTCTTGTTCGCCAGCCTGTGTGCCCTTGTCACTGCCTCGTGAACACCTGTGCTACAATACCATGGCAATCCCTGGAAGGGTGGGGGCGGGGGGGCGTGTCAGTGCTTGCAGAGATTTCTGGCTCCTGTGTATTGCGCAGCCATTTGCTGCCACAAATACAGGGAGAAGCTGCTCATAACAGTTTAGTGGCAATAAAGGGCCATCTGGTTGCACGCACTCTCACACCAGGGCTGCTGAGCTGCCTAGCATTCTTTGCCAGGGACCCTCAGATGGATCAGGAGAGAGGGTTGTGCCACATATGTCCTTTCCCCTCTCCGGGCACCAATTCCCACCTCTGTAAAATGGAGATGAACACACAGAAATCATAGGGTTTTTGTGAGTGTCAAGTGACATAACTAATAGAACATCCTGGAACAGCCCTTAGCAGACAATAAACTGTCACTCTGAACTTTTCAGAATTTGGTCCAATAGCTCCTTGCTCTTGGTTCCCGGCCCGCCCTGCCCCGTACACATCGCTGGCATCTAGTGGCTGAAGAAAGTAACTACAGGCGTGGATACCCAAAGCTCCAACCTTCTCTATGTGCCATTTCAGGGACTATACTGTGTCATAGAAACAATGGAATCCAGGATCTCACTCGGGTTTTCAAAGAACTCATCTCTGTATAATCTCAATGCACCCCCTACCTTACCCTTTAAAAGTAAGTAGGAGATGAAGCAAAATGGCTAAGTGAGTAGAGGCGCCCATCTACTCCCCCAACGACTAATGTGCTAAACAACAAATCCAAACCAGCACAGACTAAAAAGGAAGAACTTGTGAGTGGAGGTGAAGTCTTATATAGTTAGCACGAGACCAGAAGTGGGGGAGAGGAGGAGTGGAGATGACACAGACGCTGAGAGAGCCTACCCACTAACACCGGGAGTGCTCGCTCATTGCAGCCATGCGGGGCTGGGGGCAGGGGCCACACCAAACAGGGAGCACAGGAAAGAAGCTAATTTGAGACAGCTGTAGTAGGATTTCACTTGAGGTGGTGTGAATTGGCTGTGGGAGCTTGTGGGCGGTGCAATTGGTAAGGGGGGACGTGCTCCAACAGGATGCTACTGAGTCTTTCTGGGGACTGACTGCGGGCAGTAGGACGAGGGAGAGCAGTATAGGTGAGAAGAAGACGTCAGACTGACATGGTCGCACAGGCCAATGGCTCACAGCAGGATAACTGTGCAAAGACATCTATAAGGGAAAGTCAGAAAGCCCCCACCTTCACCACAGGAAAGCCAAGCCCTGAAGCTATGTCTGCATCTACAGCCAGGCCAGCTAAGTCCCCCTTCTGCACAGGTGTATTGAATTCCAGGGATCAACCATCCAGAATCCCCGAATTAGCACGAGAAAACCAAAGGATAAGCTTGTCCTCCAGTGTTCTCAGAAGATACAAAGTTTGCCCCCACTGCATCAATTCAGACTCATAGTCATGCTAGGGAGCCGAGCTGAAGTTGCCCTACAGGATTCCCAAGGCTGTGGGGGTCTGTGGACATGAGCTGCAGCATCTCTGTCCACAGCGTCGAGGGTGGGTTGGTTGGCCCTGGCTTTTTGGTCGACAGGTGAGTGGTTCGTCACAGTGCCACCATAGAATCCAATCAGAAAAAATTCCCAGGAGAAAACAGAACATAAAATTGAAGTTAAAAAATCCCTAAAAAGAAACCCCCCCACAACAGCAACAAAACAAAACAAAGGTAACAAAATGGCTCCAATTTAGCAAAAAATAGTAAAACACACAAAATCACAAGAGAAAAACTGGCTATTCAAAATCAAAACATGAAGAGGAACTTTCCCCTATAACAGACAGAATAATGCAAAGCATTAATAACTTTCAGACGGCGGTACTAAATATGCTTGTAAAAGGAAAAAGTACAATGAGAAAAAAAATTCAAAAGACTGGTAACCAGGAAACAAATGGATGAATAAGATAAAAGCATGGGAAAGGAAATATTAAAAAAAATACAAACACCAAAGAGAGAGAGAGAGAGAGAACCACTAGAACTTAAAAATAAAGCTAATCAAAACAAAAACAAGAGAAACATTCAACAATAGATTGAAAAAATAGAAGACAGAATAAATGAGCTAGAAAACAAAAATAATTGAATTGATCCAGTTTCAAGGGATATAAAAGAACAAAGAAACATGAAAAAACTCACTAGCAAATTAAGAAATCTAACAATGGGGTGCTTGGAGTATAGGGGTCCTGCTGGTGTAGTGGGGCACACATGAGACTGCTAACAGGGGCAGCCCTTTGAACCCACCAGTCACTTTGCATGGAAGCGTGAAGATGTCTCCTTGCATAAAGATTTGAAGTCTTGGAAGCACAAAGGTTCAGTTCCATGCTGTCCTACAGGGTCGCTGTGAGTCAGAACTCACTCCGAGGCACCGAGTGTGTCCTGCATTAGAACACTATGAAAACAATAAAACATATCAGCCATTTCCAAGAGAGAATTTCCAAGATTTGAACAGAAAACCAAACCTGCAAATGTATGAAATGACATCAACCCCCAACTAGAAGAGACATAAAAAGATCAACTTTGTACCTATCCTAATACAATGGTGGAAACCCAAAGGCAGTGAGGACTCTTCCAAATGCACACTGAGGGGATGTCGTGCGTGTCACTGCAGATTTATCCCTAGAAACGGTAGAGGTCAGAACACATTAGATGGGCAATCCACATAAAACACTGAAGGAAAAAAGTCAACCACACATTATTTACCCAGCAAAACTGTCATTCAAAAACAAGGAGGAAATCAAGACATTTCCAAACAAACTTTGGGAATTTGCTACCATCATACCAGATCTGAAAGTATTATTCAAGGGAGTACTCCAAATGGAATGACAAGATCATTAAACAAATATCCTTTTCTATACATTGGGGGGAGGGACAAGCAGAAGGTAGGAGCTCCCCGAAAGCTGCAACACTGTGGGCAATCATAGGACCAAGTGTGCGATGTCTTCCTCGGGACTAATGATTGCTCACGGTGTCCAGCATGTGCTTATTTATTTTGATATATCTGGTTCTAATTTTTTTTCCTGTATTAAAAAAAAGCCAAGTATAGTCTATTTTCTAAGAATCCTTGGTGTTGCAATGGTTAAGTGCTTGGCTGCTAAGTGAAACATCAGTGATTTGCAAACCAGTCACTGAGCAGGAGAAAGATGTGACAATTTGCTTCAGCCTTGGAAACAAAGCTATGAAGCAGATCTACTATAGGGCCACTGTGTGTTAGGTTTGATTCAATGGCAAGTTTGTTTTTGATATGATAGTTTCATTAATAAACTGAGTAATTAAATACCACAAATAATACATCATCATGTTTGCAATAAATAAGTACTAAATAAACAGAGTGAATTATAGGTCATATATTGCTGTTGATGGAGCCACACTAACAGAAATGGGAAGGAGGGAGCAAATCAGGAATAGATTTATTATGTTAAGCATGTATGTTAACTTTTTTCATATGTTAAATGTTGTTGTGATGGTAAGTTACACAATGTAAGCTATGTGGTACCCACTAAGAAATCACCAACAAATAATGAAGTTAGTAAATATCTCACTCCACAAAAGCAGCCAAACACCAACAAAAACAGAAAAATTGGAATAAGAAAGACAAAGAAGATTTTGAAATACTCAAAATACAAACAGCAAAATAAGTGAAGTAGACACTTCATTTTCAGTATTAACCTTAAATGTAAAGGGTCTACATGTCCCCATGTAAAAGGCAGAGAGTGGCAGAATAGAGAAAGGGAAAATCAAAATTATTTGCTGCCTACAAGGAATACAACTTCCGCACAAAGACAGAAACAGGTTGAAAGAAAAGGATGAAGGGAAGTATTCCATGCAACAACAAGTTAACAAAAAGAAAATAGTAGCAGGAGTAGCCATACTGATATTCGATTAAATAGAATTTAAATAAATTTAAAAAACTGCATAAGACAGTACATCATAATACAAGGGTCAATCCAGGAAGAATATATAACAACTGAAAACATATATGCACTAAATAGTAATGCACCAAAATAGTAATATAGAAAGAGAAGATGTCAAGTCCATAATTATAGTGGAAGGTTTCAAAAAGCCACTTTGATTTATATACAGGGCATCTAAAAAGGTCAGCAAGGGCCCTGCAAATTTAAAACCAGATGTCAATTGGACCTAACAGGCATCTATACACTATTCAACCCATCACCAGAATACACATTCTTCTCCAGAGATCCTGGATTGTTTTCCACAATAGACCATATGCTAGGGCACAACAAAGTGTCAAAAATGTTTAAAGGATTTAAATCATATAGAGCATCTTCTCGGACTATAAAATATGAAGTTACAAATCAACAGCTGGAAAACTAAGAAACAAACCAACCAACCCATGGAGATGAAATAATGCACTACTAAAAAGTTATTGAGTCACAGATGAAATCAAAAGTAAAATAAAAATGAAACTAAAAAAAATATGTTAACATCTTTGGGATATAGCAAAAAGCAGTATTCAGTGGAAATTTTATAGCAATAAATGCCTACATTAAAAAAGAAGAAATCCATAATCATTAACTACCAACTTGAACAAATAGAACAGAAAAGGCAACAAAGTCAAAAGTTATCAGAAAAAAGGAAATGCTAAAGACCATACTAGAAATAAATAAAAAAAGAAACAAAAGTATCATCTATGCCAGAAGCTGGTTCACTGAAAGAATCAATAAAATAGCCAAACTACTGGCTAGGTTTACCCAAGAAAGAAAACCAGAAGAGGCAAATAACCAAATAAAGAATGAAATTGGTGACATTATAGTAACTATAACAGAAGAAGCTTGTAACTGATTACTATGAAAAGATATATGCAAATGAAATTTAAAACCTAAATTATGTGGACCAAGTAGGTGATGTCCTAGAAACACACTACCTACCAAACACAGAGATAAAATCTAAACAGATCCATTACAAAAGAGATGGCAGATGTCAGTTTTAAAAGGGCTCAAACAGCAGCAGCAACAACAGCTCACGACTATAGAGAATTCTACCAAACATTCAGAGAAGAGTTGACACAAATCCTACTCAATTTCTTAAGAAATATAAAAGAGGAAGGGACATTGCCAAACTTTTTCTATAAAGCCAGTCTAATTCTGAATCTAAATCAGGCAAAGACATTACAAATAAATAAAATTACAGATCAATCTTCCTATGAATAAGATGCAGACATTTCAACAAATTCTAGCCAACAGATTTCATCAATATATATATATTACATATATATATATAAAATATACCGTGGTCAAGTGGGATTGATAGCAGGATTATCAGGGAGTATCAACAGGAGAAAATCAATTTTATATATACCACATAAATAAGACAAAGGAAAATAACTTTGTGATTGTATCAACTGATGCAGAAAAGGCATCCAATAAACTCAACACGGTTTTCTGATAAAAACATGAAGTAAAACAGGAATAAGGAAAGGTCTCTACACAAAACCAGCAGCCAACATTGCAGTCAACGGAGGTCGGCTGAGAACTTTTCCGTTGAGAATGGGGCTCAGACAGAGCTGTCCATTGCCACTGCCTTTATTCAACACCATTCTGGCAGTCCTAGCCCCAGCAAGACGACAAGACGGAGAAATAAGTCAGTACAAGAATGCAGAAAATGCTCTAAAACTGATGGTGGTGATGACTGTATAACTTTTCTTATTTTCTGCCAGCTAATTCCCCTGTTTGACTAATTTCCCTCAGCACCCTGTTACCCAGGCTCTTCCATGTCATGAGACCTTTCAAGGAAGCTTCCTTATTCTTTATCATGTAGTATTCCATGGTGTGTTTGTTTACCCATCAACCTGCATTTAGGCTGTTTCTACGGTTTTACTATTGAGAGAGTGCTGTCATTCACATGGGTGTATATGTCTCTATGTGTATCAGGGCTCTTCTCTAAGTTATATATCATATAGAGGCATATCTGGGTACTATATTTCCAACTCTTTAAGAAAGTCCCATATCATTTTCCATAGTGGCTAAACTCTTATAGACTGTACACATTTCTATAAATAATCTTCAATATATAGAGAAATTGTAATAAAGACCTTAAAGGAGACATAGGATGAATGGTGTATAAATGCCGTGGGGGCAGGGGGAGTGGAGAAAAGACAAAGCTTAAGAAGCTGTGCTGCACATGTCCCTTGATTATGTCTGAGAAATAGTAAGTGGAAGCCTAGAGTTATCCTGACATTATTTCTAATTAGTAGACCCTGTCTCGTGCTGGGTGCCCATGGGGGCATGACCTGGTAAGACCGACATCAGCTTGACTTTGAAAGTGTCGCGCATGACCCTGGAGCACAGGTTTCCAAACTTACTTGGTCTACTGCCCCCTTCTCAGAAAAAAAATCATGTGCCCCTGGCAACCAAACACATTTGTACTTTATCCCATACTTGAGGATAAAGTGTAGGTATCTGCTTTTGCAGCCCCCCCCCCCATTGTTCCAGTGCTCCCCAGGGGAGGTTATCACGCGCTTTAGGAAAGACTGCCTCAGAGGCTCTTCATCAGTGGAAACAGAACACAAGAGGTCCCTCATCCAGGAGGGGCTGAGCTATCTGGGAAAAGTGCCTTCATTTCACGGCCCTTCTGGTGACCGGCTACACCCTCCCAACGTTCCCTGAGGGCTGGTGTACTGATTAAATGAGAACATGCAAATAAAGGTGCTTTGTTGACCAGAAAACATGGTGTAACTGCATGATGACTACTGCTGTAATTACTCCTGGCAGAAAAGTACTGTAAAAATGGCAGAAAGTGTCCCGAGAATGTGAGGCATTAGTGCTATGACTGAGCATAACTTTCAGCCAAGGTTTTCTGGAACAGGATCAAGTTCTCATACCACTCCAGCCAAAACAGGTGGGGAGTACACTTGGCATCTGTCTTCTAGTTCAGGAAGACTTGTTATGAGATCTTGATGGTGCCGGGACTGGGAGCCGGACTCTGATGGCAGACGTGCATGGTCGAACCCCAGCGCATCACTGACTAGTGTGGGTAGGGTGTGAGAGCCTCACCCTTCCTCAGTTTCCTTATGGGTACAGTGGGACACGGGGTTCTTGTGAAGATGAAAGTAGTTATCACGGCAAATGCTTGGATCATAGTGCCCGGTTGAGAGTAAGTGCTGTCCAAGACAATGGTTAATATCAGTACCAGATAGTCTCTATTTTTTCTGAAGGGGAAAGAATGAAAATCCTACCACCAGAAGAAAGAGCCATCAATCGCAGCAGGGAGGCAAGCTTCACCCCTGGGAAGAACATCCCAGCAAGTTGCAAGGCGTTCTTGGTGGAATGTGGGCATCCCGAGGGAACTCCTTCTTGACCAACGATGGTCAGTTCAGTGAAGCTAAACTCCACACTCTCCAGCGGCCCTTCTAAACATGCAACAGAACTGTGAGCTTAGGAGGGGGCTAGGGCTGAGTTTGCAAAATGCTGACAAATGGCCCATATTTCCTGGGCCCCGCTCCCGAGACACAATGGAGCTACTCGTGTGTCTGTGGGAAGTGGTGAGTGTTCAATGAGCCACACATGGAAAGCCCTGAGAATGATGGCTGACACACGGAGAGAGACACTTTTATTATGGCTCCTTTCATCTGTCCGTCCAGCTGTCTACTCATCCTCAAGCGATCCCTGGAAGGCCGTGATGTCCAGCAAAAATGCCTGTCATTCTATGAATGTTCTCGACCTGTCCTGTCCACATGCCCCACGGCTGCACGTGGCTGCTGATCCCGTGAGGGGTGACTGGCGTGCCTGAGGAAGTGCGTTTTCCGCTTGACTTTCTTCAGGTGCCTTAGGGCTTTTCAAAACGTTCGTTTAATTGTAATGAATTTAAACATCCACTTGTGGCCAGTGGCTACCATGTGGGACAACACAGTTGTAAAGCCTACATGTAGTTATGGCACTTGTGAGCTAGGTGTGTGTGAATCCCTGGTATCACAATGGTTAAAACCCTTGACCTCTAACCAAAAGGATGGGGGAGTTCTTCTCTGCTTCACAGGGTCTCTGTGAGTCAGAATCAATTCTACGTTAGCTCTGTTTCTTCTATGGGGGTAAAGTGAAAAAGTATTGCTACAAGATCATAGAAACCTGTATTAAACTAACAAACAAAAAACATTAAAATGTGAAGCTGTTGTTTCTTGACATAACCACCCACACCCCATCCCAGAAAAAAACACAGCATCCCATGCTCTTCAATTGACACCACGTCAGAATAGTCATTCTGGTATTCTTGAGAGATGCAAATCATGCCTTCTCAATGCTCTATGAATTTAGGGAGCAAAAAGAAGTCTACAAGAGGAAAGGTCAGCATCATAGAGTGGATGGGAGCAGGTTTGCCAACCCAGGACAGCCCTTGTGACCCTTAAAGAATGAGCAGGTGCATTGTGGTGATGGAAAACATGATCCTTTCCTGCCTTTTCCTCACCCATGCAGTTTTCAATCTTTTAATTTTTTAAAAAGGAAACCTCTTCATAATCATCCCTCACAATCATCCTGTGCTTCTCAAGAAAATCTATCAAGCCTAAACAAGTGCTGCCGACATGTTCTCTCAGTAATACACTTGTCTGAGTCTTGTTGTTTCCCAGAAAAAAAGTGTCCAACGAAAGTTGTAGCCTCCAGGATTTATCTGCTGGGCCCAGTAAACTCAAGGCAAAACGGTCCATTCTGAAGGCTCTGGTTCGGGTGACTTTTCTGAGATCCCAGCAAGGCAATATTGATAGATTTTCTTGGAAAACACAGGGACCCAGCCTTGTTTCCTAAAGTCCCCTTGGAAATCCTAAGCCCACCTGAGTAGCTTGCCTGGAGCAAGTGGCTTAGCCAGTAGAGGCTGAACCTAGAAATCTTATTATGGTAGATATGTATTTATTTTACTTTAACGAACTATGTTTAAAGGCCTCACAATGCATAGCTTCATGCACGCACATGCTAGTACGGTGAGATTTATAATTAGCTTCTCTAATTAGACCTGACTGAAACCACACAGTAATACAGCACAGGTGTGAGCCTCCAACTAACCCCAATTTCAATTCAAAAAGGTGAAATCACTATTTTCTCCCTCCCAACATATTTAATAGCTAGTGTAAAACCAATGGATATAATTTGGCTTCACTTGGAACTCCCATGTCTGTCCCTGCTTCCTTATAATTCTGGGCGAGCAGAAATTCTGAACAATGTCACGTCATCTGTGGCCCTAAACAAATCCAACGTGACATTAGTTAAAAACCTTCTGGGTGGAAACTGGGGAATGAAGAATGGATAAGACACATTGGCTTTGCCAGCCTCTACAGTTCAGACCACCAGAATCCAATTCCTGGTGCTCCGGCCAGCTCTGCGTCAACAGTCAGATTTTTGAGTTGCCACTGATGGTGGCGTTTATCCTTCATCTGTAAAGAGCACGTCATGGGCATGTTCCATCCTTGTCTCACCCCATGGCTATGAGTGCCCTGGGAGGTTGGCCCAGCAGAGTTCTTGGGCTCATTGTACAGATAGCCAACTTAGAGACTCGGGAGAGGAAGGGACTCATCACATATCACGCTGAAAACAAGAGGCAGCGTGAGTGTCGAATATATGTCTTCTGACTCCCAGTTCAGGCCCTTTCATTGTATCAGGACAGAGCTGGAAGGGTCTGCGAAGTGGACCAGGCTGGTTTCTTTCTTCAGGCAGATTCAGGCCCACGGCTCTGACCTAATGGGCTTCTGAATTTCAGTTTGTTAAGTATTTATCTAACCCACACAAGTAATGGGCAGCACTTTGCCGAAAGAAGCGGCTGAGTACCAGGAAGTCTCTCCTGGCTGTTTAAAATCACCGGCGCTATGAGATATTATTCATGCTAAACTTTGGGGACTTATTTGGAAAAACACAAAGTAGACAAGATTATTTTGAAATTTACTTACCCAGGGAATCTGGAAATCTGAGAACCACTGCTTTATATAACCACAGACAGGGAGACTTAGTGGCATTTGTTAATGACCTAGCTTCTTGTCACTGCGCTGATGTTATGTATCTGCTAGATCACCATCCTGAAGAGGGGTTATGATCCCCGGTACAGACCAGGGAACTGAGGACCCGCAAGGTTAGAGAATCGCCCACAGTCACAAAAGCACAATTCTAACCTGGCCTTCAGGAAGACAGTGACCTGAGTAATGGTGTTATACTGCATCCATCTACCTTTTCCCTCTCTGCTGGACTGATGGAGGAAGGACTTTGGGGACAGGCAGTCCCAGGCTGGGGTTCTGGCTGGAACCCTTTTAGTGTAAGGAGCAGGTCGCATGCCTTCTAAGAATCTGGATGTCCCCAACTATCACACGAGACTATAACTTCTCCCCAAGGGGGCTGCTGGGGGGGAGTCACATGGAGGAGCCTGGAGGAGGGGGTCTAGTGCAGTGCCTGGCACACAGCGGCGGGTGGTGGACATCAGTCCTTCGGCCTGTCCCTGTAGGACAGAGCACTGTGCGGGTCACCAGTCCTCGGCTACAGGGTCAGAAGCACTCTTTCACGTCCCCTGGCTCAGGCTCAGAGAGGTGGTGACTTGGAGAAGCGTTTTGGGAGACTCTTGGGAAAGCTCTGTGCTTGGACTGGAGCCTTTACGTCCCCTCCTTCTGCCCTGTCAATGACAGTACACCAGCCGGCTGTCATGTGCGTCCACTGAAGACAAGACGGTGTGAGTCCTATTTTGTTGGGTAGCTTAAGGGAAAACAAACTTTTAGACCAAGGAGTAAAGGTCTGAAATAGGCTTTCTTATTTATCACACAACCATAGAGCACGCACTCTGCGCTTGCTAGGTCCGATTTTGAGATTTAGAAAACATCGACTTGTTTTACCATGGCTACAATAATAGTCCCGATTCCACTGAAAATCAACAATAGATGTGACATGAACAGTTTGCTGAGAAACAGGACATGTACAGTATCAGAAAGCACCTCCGACGGATGGCCGACTTGCTACTGTTCTGTTCCGTCAGGCTGGTTCCTTGGGCTGTTTGTTTCTTTCACTCCTAGAGACCCCACATGACCGAAACAGAAGCCTAGCTCCAGCTGTTTCTCCCGTAGAATGGCCGGGCCGGGCCAGGGGCTGTCCAACCTGTTGGTTAGCTGCCAACTGCTCACCCAGCGCAGCAGCCCCACCAGGGCTCCTCCGGGACCCCTTCCAAAAGATATCATGGCACAGGCACCGCATCCGGAACCATTTTCACCAAGTGATCAAAATGGATATCACCAATGCGGTGCAAATGGGCACCCCAAACCAAACTCACTGCCGCCTGAGTCACGGTGACCCCACAGGACGGGAAGCCTGCCCCCGGGGGTTTCCGAGACAGTATTTTATGCCTTGAGAAAGACACACAACATTATTTTTATATTATGACTTTTGTAGTTGGGAGAAAATAAACTATTCATTAAAAAATGTTGAGAGGCATAGCCTCTTTCCTCAGACACTCGTGGGATGCAGGGGCACCATACGGCCCCTGGCAGAGTGGCTCAGTGATTGTGGATGGCTCTGTTGGGCTCGTTGCTATGTCCCCTCTGTCCTCCCTCTCGCCCCCAGCCTCTGACACAGCGCATACAGCCTGGCAGACCTGCAGTTGGAAACTTCCTCTCTGCACCCAGCAGGCCCAGGATAATCCCATCAGCTCCGTTTTCTAATGCTGCGGCATGCAATGAGTCACGCTGCCCACATCTGTGGATGGCTGTCAGAGCCGGTTATCTGTCTGAGGAGGGGCGGGACCGTTGATGGTGGTGAGCAGGGAGGTGTCACAGTTAGGGGAAGCAGGGGCCAGCTACCTTCCTGCGGTGTTGCAGGTGGTTTTTATGGAAGCAGAATATTGCCACTTATTATTTATTCCACCCTTTATTTGTTTTAATGTGATTAACAGACCTCACCCATAAATTTGGCCAAGTACAAGCAATTCATGAGGCCCGCTTGGCAGACGCCATGTGGCAGGGCCTGATGGTGGTGAGGGCAGATGCAGCCATGTGAAGTGGGCTCCCTCCAGCCTGGAAATGAACCAGCAGGGTTTCATGGGCTTTTGAAGCAAGCTCTCCTAGCGAGGTGCCCAGGGGCCGAGCCAAGGAGGTTTTCCAGCAAGCAGAGGGTGCAGATGGGAAGTCAGGGCGAGGTCTGTCCCATGTGCCCGATAGAACCAGAGAGGCTGCCCCACCAGACAGCACAGATAGCTCTGGGGATAGGCAGGTTGAGGGTCAACGCCAGCCTAGGAGCATGTGCTGGGCAGACGAGCTGGGCAGACTAGCTGAGCCCTCGCGGCCACCATGTCTCCAGATGGAAAATGGGAATGAAAGGTCAGTAGCAAAGAGTTCCCCAGAGGGTTTCAGAAGAGGATGTTGGGAAAGTGTCCCTACCAACCTACCCGGGGAGTTGGTTCCAGCTCACAGCAACCGGACAGGACAGAGTAGACATGCGCCTTAGGGTTTCCAAGACTTTAAATCCAAGAGGAGCAGCAGGAAACCTTATCTTTCTCTCGAGGAATGGCTGGTGGCTTTGAACCAAGGACCTTGTGATTGGCAGCCCAATGCCTTAACCCATGACACCACCAGGCTCCATAGCCCCTTCTGATGCCTTCCAAATAACAGGAGCTCCGAAGTCGGCATGCTGATGCGGACTTCTGGGGACTCCATGTGCGGCAGAGTAGAACAGCACTCCACGGGGTTTCTAATGGCAGAATTGGGGGAAGGAAGTTGTCAGGCCTTTTGCTAAGCTGTGTCTGGGTGGACTTGACCTTCCAACCCTTCAATTAATAGCCCAGTGTTCCAACTGCTGTGTCACCCAGGGACTCCCTGATATCGTTAGCTTAGTGTTGGTAAGGTAGTAGGCTGTTGAACAAGGCCGCTTGGCCCTGAATCATGACTATGACTCTGGGAAATTAGCGAACCTCTCTGTACATCACTGTCCTCAGGGTGACAACCACATGGCCGGACTAAGAATTACACAAGATAACCTGGATCTGAAGGCGGTATAGTGGGTTACACGCGGGGCTGTTAACCACAAGGTCAGTCGTTCAAACTCACCAGCTGCTCTGAGCGTGCAAGATGAGGCATTCTGCTCCTGTAAAGATTTATAAACTCACAAGCGCCTTCCCTGTCCTGTAGAGCGCCTATGCGTCAGAACCAACTAGACAGCAGTGAGTTTGGGGGTTTTGTAACCCATTATCTGGCCTTCAGTTGGTGCCTATTGCAGGGACTATTATGAGGGTCGTTAATATATGCCATCTCTGGCTAAGGGCTGGTACTGAAACAATTTTTTTTTTCCTGATGGATTCCTACTCATCCATCTCTTTTGCAAAGCCTTCCCTGATTATCTTTAGCGGGAATAACAACACTTGCCCCCTCTGCTCCCAGGACATGTCCATATTCATCCCCTCTACTCTGATCGCCTGACATCCATGCTGGTTTCTAGGCGATCCTCCCTCCTGCACTACCTCAAGGTGAGGTCCAGGTTTCATCCACCGCTGCGTCCCTGCTGCAGAAGCACCTAACACAACTCAGCATCAGAGAATTAGATGAACTGCAAACACCCACCTCCCCACCCAACCATCCTGGAGTGGAGCCCGATAGTTCTGCCTGCTGTAGCCCTGGGCTTCACAGGTGGGAGGCCTGCCCTGGGATATAGAGCCCATGGCCCAGTCTCGGGAGGTGCTAAGGGAATGTGTGTAAAGAAAAACAGATTGATCCTGGGGGCGGGTTCTTAGCAGCTGCCACCCTTTTCTGCCAATCGTTTGACCCAGACCAAGTGACAGTGCTGGCTTTGGTTTGTCTCTGGGGTTTCTGGATCCAGCAGTTAAAGCAGTGACCATAGATCCAGCTCTAGCTATGCCCAAGAGGACATGAGTTGCAAGTATGCCCCAAAGCTCCAGGCAGAAAAGAGGTTAGGCTGCTCCACAGACTTCCTGTCAGGGAGGACGGCGGATGGGCTATCTCTGCTTACGAGGGGGGCCTCTGGAATCTGGGGCATGGCATCCAAGAGGGAGGCATCCTTTGTTGGTAAAGTACCTGACCCTGTTTTCTTAGGCTATTAAGCTGTGGCTATATTCCTGGGGCCCATGCTGTGAAGAACCTCCTTTTCTCTTTCGGGGTTAACTCATTCACCTAAAGGCTATCAGCTCCATTCAACATCAACCACATGTGGCACCTGCTCAGTGTGCCAGAAACTGTGCTGGGCACAGGAGGCCCAGACATGGTCCCACTCCTCCTTCCCACCTAGAGCTGGTGCTTCAGCAGGGACATTAACCCAGAAATCTAAGTGCAATATGGCACCACCCATGCTAAAGTTGCCCCAGGACCTAGATGCTTGGATGATGCTGTGAAGGCTAGAGCCAGGGTGGGTCCAGGAAGGCCTTTGGGATGGCATGCGGTATGGCATGGCTTTGGAAGAGTTTGTTAGGTGGAAAGCGGGCGGGGGTGGGAAGGAGACAGGCCTCTAGTCAGAGGGATAAACAAAATCATGAAGTTATGAAGCACAGTCTTTGTGGGGGAACTTCTACAGTCACTACAGGAGGGAAAGGTGTCAGCAGAGCTGGGTAGGTGGAGATGGGGCTGCCAAAATAAAGCGATCCTGCTTCACACCCTCTGAGTGGGGCACGGCGGCGAGGGGTGGGTCTTTGTTGCCTGACCCTGCTCTGTCCTGTGCAGTACCATCTCTGAATACGGGACATGGATCTATTTGTGTGCTTGGATTTGTACAGTAAAATCTGCCACAGCCACAACCTGTCTGATGGCAGAAATCTGTCAGGGAACGAAGACTCAAATATATATATATAGCAATGAAAAAGCATATAGATATATATCAATGAGCAATGAAAAAGCGCATCCGGTCAGAAGGCAGGAAAGTAGCAAGATGTACAAAAACCACAACACGGTCCTACTGCTTCTGGCTCGACAAGGTTCCCTGGATGGACTTGGGCACAGGGCAGATGAACAGCCCGATTCCAGAGTAGGGTGGCTCATCTCTGCGATGCCAGGGCATTCTCAGCAACACAGAGGTTAGTCTGGTGAGGTTAAGGGTCTGGGGGCGGGGGGTAGGTGCTGCATGGAGAAATCCGTGAAGCGAGAGGTAGCGGTGTGGCTTGTTCCACTCCCAGGTGGCAGCATATGGTTGGGCAGGTTGTTCTGGGCTCCCGGACAGAGCATGGAGGGTGTGATTCCGGGCTGTGCTCCCCTGGGCTCACCTGGGAGCGCTGTATTCTCATCACACAAAGGGCGCGCCAGTACAGTCATCAGGCAGGTGACTCCCCCATCCCCGTCACCGCACGCACTAGTGTCAGACACACAGTTAGCTGACAGGTGTCACTGGTCCAGGGCATGGTTGCTACGGACAGCGGGCTTCAGTTTTGCCAGGCGAGGCTCCCTTCTGCTCTGCTTCCCTTCTTCAGAGACCCCCACACTATCAGCTCCAGAGCCAGGCTTCCTCCAGAAGACTGCCAGTTACCCCTTCCTTGCACCCGCTCTGATGGGACTTCCTTAAACGTCCTCCAAGCATCAGCTGGCCAGTTCCTGACTCAGACCCAGGTAAGGAGGAGAGCAGACTGTACTCAAGTACCAACTGGTCCCGTGAGGAAGCCGCACTCGGAATAGGAATTCTTACACCGTGGCTGGTGGCAGCAATGCTCAGGCCTCTATTCAGAGTGAATGACCCTCTCAGATGGGAGCTCAGGCTGACTGTGATGGTAATGAAACACCCTTAACAGCTGTACCAAAGCAAAGATGAAATCTCCTCTTTGTTTGATTGTCTCTT
>NW_022105611.1:14861577-14886023 GCF_000313985.2 Echinops telfairi | reverse complement strand
GGGGTGGGTGGGGAGGGGGGGCTCTGTCATGCAGCAGATCCCAGGCCCAGTGGGAAACGGGGGACAGGCATGGGAAGAACATTCTCATCCTGCAGATCCTAATTCTCTGAACTTGTTTGTAGGGTCCTTTCTGGGCTACTGTTCTGTTAATTGGACGTGTGTGTGTGCTGGGTGGTGGTGGAGGGGAGTGAGGGTGTGCTTCAGATTTCATAAAATCCATTTTAATCACCCTCTGCAATCCACAACACTCTGTAATTACAAGGCTCTTATGCTCAAGTACAAAACAACCTCACCGAGAAAGCAACATTAAGCTTGCGAGCGGAAACATGAAAATTCATGAAACGCACAATTAAAGATCCAATGACAAAGTTAACTCCCCCTTTTTGCCAGCCAGGCCTGGGGGATTACCAGCCGGCAAAAAATAAATAAAAAACAAGGGGCCAATCTAGC
The DNA here is from genome assembly GCF_000313985.2 of Echinops telfairi. Taxonomy (NCBI): domain Eukaryota; kingdom Metazoa; phylum Chordata; class Mammalia; order Afrosoricida; family Tenrecidae; genus Echinops; species Echinops telfairi. The sequence goes on along the minus strand of NW_022105611.1, from coordinate 14,885,573 downwards.
CCCCGAGGTGTGTGCTGCTGACTGGAGAGCCCTGCCCCTGCCGTGCCTCCTCTCTCCAGCGATGCTCACTATCTTCTTTCTACCAAATGCCAGTCTCTGGGGCCGGCATTCAGTAGCCGAGTCCCAGGGGAGTGGGAAAGGACAAATGGAGCCTGAGAGAGGAGTGGGGAAGGGTCTGGGTGTAGAAAATGGCCCTGAAATCTTGTGTCCCCCTGAAAGCCCCGCCCCCCCCAACGATGCCACCCAATATTAGGGTTCTTTTCCACATGTAAGGGGATTCAAAGAGGCAGGGCCGCCGGTCATTCCATTAGAGCCTTTAGCTCCCCTCCCACCGCCATCTCTTTGTCCAGGCCTTCCTGGGATCTCTGGCTCAGGGTCCTAATTGCCTCCACCTCAATCCTGCTGCCACCCCTGCCCCCTCAGCCCACCCTTGAAACTCACTTCCAGGCCAACTTCCCAAAATATGCATTTAACAGGCCAGTCTGTTCCTCCCCCTCCCACCCCCTTACCATACCACTTGAATAACCGAAAACCCAAACTCACTGCCATCCAGATCATTCCAGCTCCTAGTGACCCCACGGGACAGAGTAGAATTACCCCTGTGGGTTTCTGAGGCTGGAACTCCTTACAGGAGCAGCCGGCCTCAGCTTCCCCCTCAGAGCAGCTGGTGCTTCCAACTGCGGAGCTTCCAGGGTAGCAGCCCAATAGGTAACCAGTAACCTACAGGGCTCCTGGAGCCCCCCACTCAAGTAACCAACTAACCCAAATTCGCTGACACCGAGTCAGCCCTGAAATGTAGTGACCCCCTGTGGTTTTCTGAGACAGCAACATTTAAGGTAGTGAGAAACCCAGTTTTTCTCCTGCTGAGTGGCTAGTGGCTTTGAACTGTTGACCATGCAGATAGCAGCCCGACCTGTACCCAGTACACTACCAGGGCTCCTGACTTGAATAAAGCATGACATACATCCACAGCTAAAGCATGATCCTGACGTCACACAGATCAACAAATGAACACAGAAAGAGAGTGGGGATCCACCCCAGTGTTCACTGGTCACTTCGGGGTTTGGGCTGCAGGGAAGGACTTGGAAGGTGAGGGGAGTGGTAAGGCTTTGCACTTCAGCAAATTTTCCACAGCGAATATGAAATACAGTCAGGAAAAATGAAATGCATTTCAAATGTTATCTACACGCAAAAGCCGCCTCTGGGTCCCAAACTTTCTACAGGACAAAACCTAAACCCGGAGCCTGAACTCCGAACTTCCTGTAACCTTTTCCTCAGAGCAGGGTGGGCTTCAGGCACAGGGCTGTGCAGCTGAACTCTCTACCAGCATCATCGGGATGCCCGTGGCGATTGCTAACGAGGGCCCCCACCATGTGACTTGGCCCTGGATGGAACCAGTCCTGCCCATCAGAGCACCTTCCTGAAGAGGATGAACAGCCTGCTTAGATTCAGAAGAGAGCAGCGCCGACAGTGGGGAAGACTGTGTGTAGGGGAGGGTCTTTGAGGCTGGCCCTAGAGAGTCAGGAAACCTCCCCATGTGGGCAGTCAGACAGGACTAGGGGTATTCAACCTGAACGTCAGGAGGCACAGAGGATCAAGACAGCCTCTCTTCCAACATCTCATCATGCGTTTTGCAAATGTTACTGAGAACCTCCTGTGTTCCAGGCACTGCTCTCCGCTCTCAGGATAGAGCTGCGAACAGAGAGCAAGGCCCCACCAGGTTTAAGTTCTAGCCTGCAGAAGGAGATAATCGGAGGGTGGGGAAGGTGGGGGGGTATTTTATTTGTAATTTGAAAATAAGTGGGTAAAAGCACTTCAATGAAGGAAATGTGGGAGCTGTCAATCCACACGCAGACGTTGACAATACACTTACAGGGGTGCTGTGAGTCAGACGCTATCTGATACAGTGAGTTCGTTGTGTGTTGGAAAGCCATGTCATGGTACAGACGTGGTGGGGGAAAATGAGGAGGGACCTATTCAGCCTGTTGGGAAGCAGAGGGTGGGGGGGGCGCAGACAGGAGAGGCAGAATCTAGGAAAGCCATTAGCTGGACTTTTCCAGGTCAAATGTGTCAGTGGTAATATGATCTGAAAGGAGCCTTAGTGGCCTAGGCGTTACATGCTGGTCAGCAGTTTGAAACCACCAACTGCTCCTCTGGAGAAATATGAGGCTTTCTACTCCCATAAAGAGTTAGAGTCTCAGCAACTGGCAGGGGCAGCTCCCCCCTGCCCTACAGGGCTCGCTCGAGTCGGCGTCAATGAGAGGGCAGTGGGTTTGAATAGAATCTAAGGACACCTGGAAAGTTCATAGGAGGCTGACATACAAGGAAGAAACGTCCACGTACCGCTTGACACTGAGAAACAAAACCGTCCACCTCACGCTAACCAATGTTCTCTACAGGGAAAGCCAACCTGTCCTACAAAGTTTCTGGTTGGGCATTATAAGTTACAAATGGCACGCCTCGCTTATTCTGGGGCACAAGCTGAACAGGGACTATCTAGACATTCCCAATGACTACTCTCATTCACAGGTGAAGGAACCGAGGCTCAGAGAGGCTCAACAGCTTGCTCAAGGTCACACAGCTAGTAAGTGGTGGAGCTGGGATTCATGTTGTGAGCTCCTCGCATGCTTGTTGACCTGCCCACAGATGCTGAATTGATGAGAAAAAGAGAGCTGAACTTCAAGCCAAATTGATGGGCATCATCATACTTACACCAGGGCTCTGAAATGGAATTACCGTCCCATCCATGAGAAGCATTCTGCTTGGAAATGTTCTCCCTGCAAATGAGTCTTTCTGGTCGCGGCTTTATTTCAAATGTTTACACTAGGCAAAGGTTCCCTTTTAAGAGGCTCCTCCTATAAAGCAACTGTAGAATTTGGTTTTGTTTTTGAAAACGAATAATCCTCCTCAGTTTACCTTCTACATTATTGATTAGAGTTGAAAGTACCCAGGCTGGGGGCCGGGTGCCAATTCTGGCTCAGTATCAGCACGTTGTCTTGGACACAAGACTCACTCAGCCTCTGTTTTCCTAGTCAGCAAAGCAAACATACAAATACTCACTCTGCACAATTTGTTTTAGAAGGAAGCAGAAGAAAGGTGTGCACTCTAGATAGATCCTGTATGCCGCAAGTACAATTTTAATCTCTATTTTCCACCTAACCAATGTACTACCAGTTCCACTATTCCAGCAAGCTCATCATCATTCCCATTTTGAGTCAGCCCTCCAGTCTTGCTATTTAATTCACTATGATAATGATATTGATAGCGCAGCAATTCAATTTGCTGTTCAATCCAACTTAACCACGGGTAAGCACACTCTGACCCTAATGTTGACTTTGGCATAAAGCACACCTGGGGTCCTTCAGCTCTTTGATCTCAAAGCCAGGCACATTCTGGACATGCCATGAGAGGAACCAGCACTCCTTTGTACCTGAGCGCCATCAATCTTTCCTGCTGGGGCTCAGTAGGCAGAGAGCTATTTCCAGGGAGGATTTACAGCCCAGCTGATGTCAGGCCATCCCAGTCCCTGGGAGGGGCTGTCATTTCACTGCTGTGAGCATGGATGGGCCTTGCCCAATAGGGGCGTGGTCTGAAAAGGCTGTCAGGGGGCTCTGCTCTGAGGTCCAAATCAGTTGGCTTAATCAATGCGGTGCCTCCCATAAGGATTCTGGGAAAGATGCTGAACCAAACTTTCTACTGCCTCAAATTACGTTAAAGTGAACCACATTCTCTTTACACATCCTCCTTAAAGGGTACCAGCCACTCCCCTCAGCCAGCTATATGCCAGGAGCAACTCGAAGAGGTGTGTCAGTGGGGTGTGAGGAGAGCCTAGCTTGGCCTCATCTTAGTTTTATGATCTTAGATAAATCATGGAAGCTTCCTAACACTGTGTCATCATCTTAAAATGGGGAGTACCCACCTGCCAAGAGTAAAATGAAAAAACAAACAACCCACTGTCACTGAGTCGATTCTACCTTACCATGACTCTGTAGGGCAGAGTACAACCGCCCCATAGGATTTCCAAGGGGGATGGTCTTCACGGAAATGGACTGCGGTGTCTTCTTCCTACAGAGCAGCAGGTAGGCTTGACCTGCCAACCTTTCAGTTAGCAACCTGAGCCACCTGTACCCCCAGATCTGCTCTCCAAGAGTAAGTGAGAGTTAAATAGGATGACTCATTCATTAGCTAACCCCCAAACATCAGCCTCCATTCCCACTCCCCTTCCCACTTATCTTTGTATGGAACACAGATAAGAAGCCCCCATGAAATGCTTGTGGAAGGATTGAGTTCACCATAAAGGAAAGGGAAAAATCATTGTTTGGGTGTATCATTGTGTGCCTCGCATTGTGCTAGACTTTCTACCGCTGCTCACAATGCCTTGGAGGGAAGATACTGCCCACAATCTCTTTCAAAATGATGAAATAGACTCAGAGGCTAAGGAACAGGCAGGAAGCCATGCAGCCTAGGACACGGCAATCACGGTGTGACTCCAAGGCCCAGGAGTCCCCCTTCTGCAGAGCAGCTGTTTCCAAAAGCCAGGGCTCAGCACAATCAGATAGCTCACTGCCATCGAGCCAATACTGACACCAAGTGACCTAGAGGACAGGGCCCAACTGCCCCCATGAGTTGCTGACACTGTCACTCTTTACAGGAGTAGAAAGCCTCCTCTTTCTCCACGGAGCTGCTGTTGGTTTTGAACTGCCAGCAGATCACAGCCTAACACATAGCCACTACACCACTAGAGCCCCACAATTATTTAAGGCATTTGTAAAACATAGAGTTCTGGACCCCATCCCATTCTTAAACAAACAGAACCACTCAGACTGTGACTCCGGAGTCTGTATTTAAAAACAAAGCAAGAACAAGAAATCCAGTGTTTCTGGTGGTCAGCCAAGTTTGATAACTTTGCTTCTTATGCCACCTTCATCGTCATCAACATCCTGATTGTCATCCAAATCACTCTCATAGCATGCCACACCCTGGTCTCCCACCGGTTTAGAAACATTGGGAAACGGGGAACCTACGCGCTGCCCAGGAAGTCTCAACACAGGACTTGCTTTCCAGTGACTGCTGACTTCCAGAAGGTGACACACTTGGTATTCTGATCCAGAAGGCATTGGCACGGCGCCTGCCAGGGCCATTCTTAGATGCGTGACCAGCAGTCATTAAGTAGCTCACGTCAAAGTGTTCCTGGGTGTGTGGAGAGGCAGGCCCGTGGGCCTTTTAATCTCATCAGTTAACTGAAAGCCCAGCACAGCAACCTCCTTGCCACTATGGGGTGAAACCCTTCACACCCTGACACTGGCCTGCCTGCCCTCTGCCACCTCCCACTCCTCCTCCTCAGCTTTGTACCCTCTCCTGGGAAAAAAGCACAGGCTCTGGGAAGCGAGGGCTTCCAGGGTGGTGGCTCCAGATGACCGAGTGGATAGGCATCTCAGGTAACCAGGTGGCTGATATCCTAGCAGACACTCAATGCTCCAGCTCAGCCTGACTTGTTGAGTTGGCACCAGGCCAGAGGCAGGGCTCCCTGAATTCTTCTGCTCGGGTTCCTCCCCCATCAATACCTTTGATAGAAGCCAGACGACCCTTTGGGGCCTTGGGAAAGGCGCATCCTAGGCAAGCTTCCCAGCATAAAGCCTTCATTGTTGGCGGAGGAAGGCATGGGGGAGAGACAGGGGAGTGCTTATCTTTTGTCAACACTGGACAGCTGAAAGGGCTCCAGTGAAAAATGACCTTGGAAACAAACAGTTGAAAGCATATTCAAAATAGGAAACTATGACCGTCCACTTCCCTGGAGCAGGAATAACTGGGGGCTTCTTTGCAAATGCCCATGGACACGCAAACACACACATGATCAAATAGCACATTATTCTGCTTCAAGGAAATCAATAGCAAACAGAACACAAATGCATCCAACTAACCATTCCTCCAACCATCTTCCTCCATCCAGTTATCCATTCATCGGTGACTTGTTTATTCAAATATTGAGCTCATCCTTCCCTCGGTAGAGGGACTGTGCTAGGGGAAATAGCAATGAGCTAGAGTTTTCTAATAGGGGATGCATCGTCATTGGCGGGTTCTGGGAACTCACGTGTTGGCTCTCGAAGCATTGTCTGTAACTGAATCAATGTCTTACACAGCATCTGTAAGGGCTATTAGGATTGCTACACATTGAGTTAAAACATGACTGAATCCATACTTGCATGCGCTTTCTGTCATGTATTTTCTTTACCAATGAAAGGGAAATGCATGAATACTAAACATCGGGAGAGTTGGGACGTGTCGGCACAAGTGAAACATATCATCACAATGGGCGGGTTGAATGGAGATGACGACAAGGACAGCGGCAGCGACAGCCGCCGCGATGACTAGCACTTCCCACACTAACAAGCGCCAGGCCTACCTCTCAGTGCTTCACTCGGTAGTCTCCTCCACACATCTCTGAGGTCGACCATTCGATGGATGACAACACGGAGGCCGCGAGGCCTTCCAGAAGGTGCCCAGGACCCCACAGCAGGGACAGCTGGGATGCTAGCTCTGGAAGTCCAGCTTTAGAGTCAGCGTTGTCCATAATCTCAAAGATCACCTTGTCCAAACATTGGGGAAATCTGAGACTTAGAGAGGCCATGTGACAGGCCCAAGGTCATACGGTCAGTGTTCAGGGGAACACTTGGCTCTCCCGCTTCCATTTCATAGTTTCCTTGCGGTTAAAGTAAGCCAGACTTCACTGCAAAGTAAACGTTAAAATAACTTGGGCTCAGGGACAAAGAGAAGGCAAGGGAGAATATAAAACTCAGTGTAAAACAAGTGCTGCCTTTTCCTACCATCTGCAAAGCAGTTTTCTTTTTCCTGGGTTGGCACATTATCTACGATTTCCCTGGAAGAAATTCCTGACACATAAGAAGGAAGAACTCAGGTCGTGATGAAAAACCATTGCGTGGAGCTGCCCTGCTTTTTGAACCTCTCTCTTTCTCATGAGCACCGGCCAGCCTGTGCAGCCAGGCCACTCAAGGGACGAAGGCACTGTTTCTCTGATTAAGTGGTGTCAGTAAAATCCCGATGATCTGTCCCTGGCTTTGGGCAGCTATGCAGAGTAGGAGGTTGGCCCAGGAATCCGTTGCTTGTTGGAGGATAGCTCTTTGGAACGCAGCAGGGGCAGTTAGAAGCGTCTGGAGTCTGAAAATCCTGGAAAGATATTCTGGCCCATTGTACACTGGCTGCGTGGCCATTGACAGGCACCCTTGCTACTTTCAGCTCATGTCTGGATCTATCAGACCTTCCTTCTTTAGGAGTGAATGTGTGCTAGGCCTTTGGAATAGTTTTACTCTGAAACAATTAGAATATAAGACTCTATATGTTTTCCCAAAGTTTTTATTGTAGCAGAACACCTCTCTCTATCTCTCTCTCTATGTCACTTATTTGTGTCAAAAGAAAGCTAAAGTAAAGCCTCATCATTTTGAGAGAATTTAGAGGGCTGTGGCAGGATTGAAGAGGACCTGCTTATTTCTCCCTCTAGATACTTTGATCAGGTGGTCTCTAGTTTCATCACTTTCAATCGTAATAAAGATTTAAAAACAAAAAGGAAAGTAGGTAAGCAGAACAGAAAGAAGGCTAATATACGAGTCAAAGAAGGGCAGGCAGAAAGGGGGAGGGAGGGCAGGAAGGACACAGGGTGTGGAGGAAAAGCACAGTGTTGCCTATCATTAAATGGGAGATTTCCGGAGCACCACGACCTGGGCGTCATCCTAGATAGCACCCTCTTGGTCCTGGCCTGTCTTCCAGAAGTCACCAAGTCCTAGTGCTACCACTCGCAAATCTCAGGAACCTGTGCCCTTAGCTCGTAAAGCACCATCACCACGCTAGTCAGCATCATGTTCCGCTACCTTCATTATCAGAACTACAGGAGACCCAACCTGCACCCCATGCCCATGCTCATAGAACCATCCATCTTCCCCGAGGGAAACGAGTTCAAGTCAGTAGAACGTTACCGGTCCGTGAGAACAAGTCAGAAGCGTTTCTGGAAAGTAGAAACTCTTTGCAGTAGATACATAATAGATGTGATGGATGGCTCTCACTCCGAAATATTTACCTAGGCCGAGTGGTTGGGCACTAATAACCCAGAATGGGAACCGAGCCTTACTCAAATAGCCCCCTGGAAGAAATGTCATCCTGGTCTTTCTAACACAGCAGGAAGAAAACAGATTTGCAGATTACGTTGCTCAGAAACATGGGAATCTTCAGTCTGCTGGGACACACTGGGAAAGAAAAGTCAGACCAAGGCCCTGGGAGGCCCCATCATCAGAAGCCAATAGACAAGAGAGGCAGACTCTTACAGAGTGCTTGTTGTGTGCCAGGGCCCATTCTAAGTACCATACTGTATTCACACATTCAATTCTTACAACCCCCTGTGACCTGGGCACTACTTTCAGGCCCCTTTGACAGGTGAAGGTGGAGAACTGAAGGCAGGAACCAGCTACACAATAATGGAGTTGGCGGGGTGAAACCCAGGCAGTCTGCCTCCAGAGGGTGTACCCTGAAACTGTTTTGCTTTTGCAGCCTCTTGTGGTTTTCAAAGCAGCAAACAGAAGGGGTCACACCAAAGGAAGGAGCGCCTACATTAAGTTGCCACAGCACCGTTGCTACATCTACCCCCTCTGTCTCCAGTCCCTGCTGGAGTGCTGGACTCTTCCCACCAGCACTGCTTCTTCCACTGAGTGACCATTTACCAAACACACACAAATGCCCGGCCCGAAGCTAGGCTCACACTGGGCCCTAAACAATTCCCAATGAAATGCCCCCTCCCTGGGAAGTTCTCCCTGCCTACGGAGAGAGCACATCTCACCTCTCTTCATGCTCAAACAAGCCTTTGAAGACCCATCTGGAATTGCACTGCCTAAAATAAGTTCTGAAGAACATGAGTTCTACAGGATTTTAACAGATACATACAAAGGGGTCCTGGAGACAAATGTGTTGGGTGCGGGAAAGCAAAAAAAAAAAGGCCAATAGGCATCTTCACTGTGGGACTTCTCAGACGGAACCTTTACTGCGTCTACGGGCCCCGGGATCTACCAAGAGGGTGTCGGGATGCTGTGTTTGGCCATGCACTCAACACACAGTCTTTCTCCGGCTACTCGACAAGAAAGCCCTCTTTTTAAAGCAAAATACAAGCACATTTGGCAGGACGGATGCTCCACAGAATACAGTCTGGGCCATTTTGCCCTGGAACAATAGCTGCTTTGTGAATCTAGCACCAGATTTTGACTGGTCCACTTGCATGGCTGTGAGGGTGAGCAGTCTGTCTGACTCATCCCTCCAGCGCCTGGCTTCCTGTAAGCCTCACACAGAAGAGTGTCTTTGAAAATGTTCTTCAAAGATGGCACAAGGGAGTGCTGGATAACAAAACTCCGAGACCACACCGATGCTCCCCGTTGTCTTCCTACGTCTATCTGTCCATCTGCAAGGGCTGCCAGCATGCCTTTCTTCCTTCTAAAGAGAGTTTGAGCCTTTTCGTGTCAACAGGGAACGCCACAGAGTACTTTTATGCAGTTCTGGAGGGAGGCACTGTGCATTTTACATATCTATTTGTGAATACACATTACGCGAATATTATTGCAGTACACTTTTTGCTTTTATTAGCCATTCTAAGAGTTCGATTCAATGACATTAATTATATTCACAATGTGATCCAACTATCATCGCTACCTCTTTCTACATATTTTTCATCCAAACAGAAAGCACCCCAGAAGCAGTGACTCTCCCCTCATCCCCACTCTACCAGGCCCTGAGAATCATTGAATAATAACTGTTTGTCTCTAAGCAGTTGTCTATTTTAGAGATTTCGTACCAGTTGGATCATGCCACATTTATTCTGTTGAGTCTGGTTTACTTCACCTGGCATACTATTTTTGAGGTGCATGTTGTAGCATGGATCAGGACTTCATTGATGTTTCTGGCTGAATAATATTCCACTGTATGGGCAGGCCACGTCTTGTTCATCCATTCGTCTGTTCATAGAGAGGAATGCTGTGTCTACCTGTGGTGTACACTGGTGGACATCTGTTTGCATCCCTGCTTTCAATTCTTTGGGGTCAGCCTTAGAAGTGGAATTACTGAGTCTCACGGCGATTCTGTTTGACCACCAGTCTTTCTGGTCGACCCAAATCTCAGGTGATGTTTTCCTCTTCACCCTGGGCACACCCTGTCAGGGCACAGAAGTCATGCCCCACTTGTCCCTGAACACCTGTCACGGCTCCTTTTCCAGGTGCCCTCCTTCCTTGGCTCCTTTCAGATGAGATTCCCATCTGTTGGCAAACCTTTGACTTCCTGGCCGGGTGGTTTCCCTTTCTTTAATGCTTAGTTGAAACCTCCTGGTTCTATGAAACCTTTTCTGAAGCCCCTTGACTCCCCATCTCCCATGTCTGGGATAGACATCTTTCTTCTGGTGGCCTGGGCTGTTCTAAACGAAACCTTACCTGCTTGCCTGTATGGTTTGGGGTAGGGGTGGAGGTCGCGTGGCTGGAGTGAAGATGGTCTAAGAAGTTAGCAGGGAGCCTGGTGATGCAGAGGTTAAGCGACTGCTGCTAACTGACCCCACCATGGTAAAGAGCTGTAGCAGTCTGCTCCCGTCCAGGTCACAGGCTTGGACATTCTACGGGGGTCAGCTCTACCCTGTCCCATTGGGTCACTGTGAGTTGGCAATAGACTTGAAGACAACGAGTTTGGCTGGGGAGGTTGATCGGCAGTTTGCACTGTAAGAACCGGTATTGTTTCTTCTACTCTTCTTCGAGAAGATGGCTCCAGGCCCTGAGCTAGGCTTGGACTGGGCCTCAAAGAGTCAGCACATTTGCTGTCCTGTACAGATCTTCCTGACACGACAAAACGACTTCTTGCTCTTCTCGTATCCTCAGAGCCTCCTGGCCCCTGCAGGGGAGGGACACTGAATGGGCTCATGGTTTTTCTGACAAAATACAAGCACAGAGAAACGAAACATGCGCTGCAGAATCTTATTCTCCCAGTGTCTTTCCTTCACAGTTTTCCAACTTCTACAACCATAAAATAACTTTGGCATGACAGTTGTGCTACACAAATGAAAGCATGATTGAGTGAAATGGTGTTTCCGGAGCTCTGAGGGAAGCAGATTTAGACAGAAGAGGCAGGAAGGAGGAGGGAGGGAATGCTGGAAGCTGGAGCCAGGCCCCTGCCAAGGTGGCTGGGCCTCTGACTATGTCTGTGGATGGAAAAACAATCACTCTCCATGGAATGAAGGCACAGAGCTGCCTACCAGAGATCAAGGTGCCAGACGAAGCTACTGACCAAATGTGATACTCAGCCAATGGGGGTGAAAACCGGAGGGGGGCAGCTCCAGGGGCCAGGAGAGCCACGGAGTCAGCAAGAGCAGGAGACCTTGAGTCTTCTTCTCAGCTTTGTTTCCTCCTAGCTCTGCTCTTCACCCCCTGCCCCCCTGCCCACCACTGCCGCCCTTTGGGTCTCAGGTTCCTCGTTAAAATGCAAGAGTTAGATTAAAATCAAGGACTTTCACATTTTTGGACCATGACTCATGGTGAAAAACACATATGACATCTCAGCTCAGCATATGCATTTAAAGAGGCATATAACTCAAGTTTCACTTAACAATGCCGACTCTTAATACCTGCTATATTTTCTCTTCCATTATATTCACCATGCAGACGTTTATTGACTCGTACTACACAGACAGAAGAGTAGACAGATGTCGTCAGTGCACAGCCTGCTCCACTTTCACCATCTGAAACCACTCTGCAAACAGCTCTCTCTCTGATCCAGAGACAGAACATGCCCAGTGCCTTCCAAGCCCCCCATCAGCCACTGTGGAGTTCGCCCAGCTCAGTTTGGCCCGTTTCCATCCTTGCTATGAGGAGCCCGTTCGTGCCTGGCCTCTTTCTCTCAATCTTCGGTTGATGAGGGTCACCTGTCTTGCTCTGTGTAGGAGATTGTTGTTCTTAGGGGCCTTGGAGTTGGTGCTGACCCATAGTGACCCCACGCACAACAGAATGCGACACTGCCCAGTCCTGCATCAAGCTCATGGTGGTTCCTGGGCTCCAGCCCTTTGTTGCAGCCACTGTGTCAATCCATCTCACCGAGGACCTCCTCACTGTCCCTTCTAAGTCACACCAAGCACGCTCTCCTTCTCCAGGGACGGCTCTCTCCTGACAACATGTCCCAAAGTGAGTAAGGTGAATTCTTGCCATCCTGGCCTCGGGGGAGTGCTCTGACCGTCTTTCCTCCAAGACAGATCCGTTTGTCCTTTCAGCAGTCCCTGGTACATCCAACATTCTTCTCCAGCACCACCAGTCACCGGCATCGACTCTTCTTGGTCCTTCCTTACTCTGTGTCCGACGGTCACACGCATAGGAGTCGTAGAGAATATCAAGCTTGGGTCAGGGATACTCCATCCCTCAAAGTAACAACCTGGCTTTTAAATGCTCTAAAGTGGACTTGTGCAGACTTACCTACTGCAACAAGTCTTTTGATCTCTTGACTGCTGCTGCCATATGGTGTACACTTGTCAATCGTTCCTTCTCACTTCTGTCTGGTGGTGCTTTGTGTAAGATCCTACATATGAGCTGTCCGTGTATCCGTTGACGGGGACGTACTCTGGAGAATAGCAGAGCATGCTCTCGGCGAAGATTAAGACGTGGAGCAGTTAGCATGTGTCCGTCCATCTTTAGACATTGACAAAGGGTTTTCCAAAGGTACTGCATGCACACACGAGACTTCAACAAGCAGTGCGTGCCAGCGCCAGGTTCTCCATATCTTTGCCAATACTTGGTGTGCCATGATTTTCATTTTAGCCTTTCTGGTGGTTGCATATTGATATTTCATTGTGGTTTGAATCTTCAATTATGTGAGCACTCATAATGTTTTTATATGCTTCTTGACAATTAGGCTACCCTCTTTAATGAAGGAGGAGGCTTTGAACATCATTCCCCTGCCTTTATTGGTTTGTTGGAGTTTCTTTTCTTTCTTTCTTTCACACACACACACAGTTACATATATATTTACAAATATATATGATGTGATATGAGTCTTACTTTGAATATATACGAGGGGGCTTTGTAAAGTTCATGGAAGGTGACAAGGAAAGATAGTGGAAAATACTCACACACTTTTAGAAGGCTCCTTGTGCAGTGCAAATGTTTCCTTTCTCTCTATGGGTTATAGGGTTACTCTGCTTCAATTTCATCAATAATCACCACAAATCAGCAAATTAACCTCGTGGCTCCCAGATGGGTCATAGGCCGCATTTTGAAGAGCACTTCAATAAACGATTACACAGTCCTCCCCAGATCGCGATGCCCCCAAAGGGCATGCCTGCCCCGTGGTGTCCACCAGCATGAGCCCAGGGCAGAGCCCCTATAGGTGCACTGAGGTGAGCAAAAGCTCGGCTGTTACCTTTATTTAATTCACGAGTCAGAAAACATCCTGCTCTGTGCCGCAGTTTAAAAATTCCCAGTCATACAGCTGGCCTGAGAGAGAAGCTTCCGGGAGGCTCCGGGCATGGGAACGCCTCTGGAATTTTCCTTCCAGCAGGGTGCATGTTTGACCATATGGGGTCTCCTTCCACTGGGCCCCTGAGCTCTACAGAACCTAAGATACATGAGGTTCTGTTTACCCAACAGCTTAAACTTATTGTCCTTAAACGCTGGTGAAAGCCACCCCCCAGGGGAGCAGGGAACTCACCTCTCCCAGGCCCAGCTCAGTGTGAAGGGCCCGTTCTGGGCAGGAGTCAGCCATCTCCTCTGCAGACTAGAAGCCCCGGAGGCAGAGGCTGTATCGCTGTGCTGACTCAGAGATCCTGCCACCGCTGCTCAGTTATGTCCCTGGCCTTGACTGGCTGCACAACCCTGAGTTTTCATTCCTACGCTATAGTTCTTAGGGGTAGCTAATCCCTATGTGATGCCTATAGCCACATGGCACAAAGGTTTCTACTTGTACGTACAGGCACACACTCAGACACACGTGTGCACACAACCTGCTGTTTTACTCTACTTGTGTGGACTGCACTCCTGTGGACTGGACTCCTTGCTTCGGTCCACGTTCAGCCTATCCAAGTTCCATCCTCTCTCCTGATCTCCAAAGTAGCAAGAAAGCCTATGGTACCTTCAGAAGGCAAACATCACGCATTTTTGCAGGTCACGTTACCATTTACGTATCCACTTCAGACTCTTGCAGCCAACTTCTTAACCTAAGTACATATTTTACGATTCTCAAGGCTGATGTCCCGTGAGTACAAAAACAGCATTCTAGAGTCACAAATCATCGCTGTCCAGGACCGCTGTGCTGGTAGCAGGTAGGGATTGGCTGAATTTGTGCAGTTCTCTGGGCCTACTATACCAGTCTCCCTTTAAGCAACAGATACTGTTATGTATGTGTGATTGTTATGTGTGTGCACGTGTACGCGTACATACACGCACACACCACATATAAACCCACGGAGTCCTGCTCCATCCTGCATGTGTGGGGCGGTCATGAGCAGGCTGGACTAGACGGCAGCTCATAACGAGACAGAACGAGGTTTGGGAAGGTCTGAAGAGGAGGAGATTCAAATCCAGATTAAAGAACTCGGTGACCATCTAGAAAGTGAGGCGAGACAGAGCTCCCCAGCAGCTCCTGGAGGTTGTTCAACACAGGCCAGGGGTCTACAGAGAGCCTCCTGCTCCCCTCCAGCCTCCCAGAGAGTGTGGTCCACACCCGCTAAGACCCACCCGCTCTCTTAGATGCCACAAGGCTTGGAAACATAACGGCATTTACCCAAACCTAACTCATGAAGCTGGTGCTCACAGCAACCCCATAGGACAGGGTATAACTGCCTCTGTGAGTTTCCAAGACTACGATGCATTCTGGGAGTAGAAAGTACTGTCTTTCTCCCATGGAGTGGCTGGTGGATTCGAACAGCAGATCTTGCAATTAACAGCCCCACTCGTAAACCGTATGCCACCAGGGCTCCTCTTGTAGGAAAGGTACATAGTAATTCTGTATTCCCTGTTCTTTGTTCCTAAGGAGTGTGTGTGTGTGTGTGTGTGTGTGTGTGTGTATCAGAAGATAAACGGCGATAAAGCCTACCTATTAGCATGTATCCAAGAAGTAGAGAAAAATAACCATACTATTAACTTATATCATGAATACTCTCTCAAGTGTGAAAAAACACGAACTCACTTTTCTTTAAATCTTCTGAAAAGGGTCTAAGAACAGTCCTTCAAATAATCCTTGAAGTATGCAATTTTAATTTGGACACATGGTAATTTCAGTCTACCTGTTGGAAGAGACAAGAGAGAAGTCAGTCATTTCCGAGGGGGATGTTGCTCTGACAGCCGCAGGGAAGACTCGGGCAGCGGGGCGTGGTGGGGAGGACTGGGTGGGGCCGAGCCACAGCCGGAGCAGCAGCTCTCCCCTCCACTGCCCTATTGTGAACCCTCAGAAGAAAGGCAATGGAGGCAGGCGGTGTTTAGCCCAGTGCCTGGCACATAGCAAATGTTTAATGAACGAATGAAATGATGAATGAATAAATGATTCAAGTTCGCACAACCTTGCTCATTGCAAGGCCCTCAGGTCACACCGCTCAGCTGCAACCAGAGAGAAGGATGAAGCTGTCTGCTCCCTTAACGACAGACGTATGGTCTCAGAGACCCTAGAGAGGGAGGCTGTGTGTCCGAGGGACATGAAGGGCAGTAGGCTGGGTTTGGGGGACATATGATGAGCTTTTGTGGTGTGGTGGTTCAGCACAAGACTGCTAATGGAAAGGCCAGTGGTCTGCACCCACCAGCTGTTCCGTGGGGGGAAGACAGACGTGGCCATCTGCTTCTGTAGAGATTACAGTCTTCAACACCCCATGGGGCAGCTCAACCCTGTCCTCTGAGGTCACCATGAACCAGAATTGGCTGGAGTCAATGGGTTTAGATTTGAGGACAAATTAAAGAGAATCCCAAGTCCAAATCCATTCTTGGAAAATTCTGTTGCACAAACAATGACCAATCTGTCATTTGGCTTCTTACTCTCAACAAAAGGTAGACGTGGGAACCCACACAATGACGGGACAGCACCCGTTACAACACTCCATGTGCTTCTTCATTCAGTGTTCCCCAAGGAGAATTTGGATTTCCCCTTGACTCTGCTCTTGTCTTCACTCCCAAACCCTACTGAGCCCAGTCGTCTTCTCATCTCTAGACGTCAGATTCGAACCCTACAATCCATTAACCCCCTTTCCTGCAGTAGTTTCTACTCTGTTTTATTCCAACAGATGGTTGAAATTTTTTTTAACGCACAGCTATAGGGAGTAAATCCACAAAATATCTTCTTGGCACGAGTGATGGCCACGCAGAAGCTGGGAATCGGTGTCAGATGATGGCTTCCAGATGTCAGAGTCCGAGATGGACAAAGGGACGCTGGTGCTGCAGTGGTTCAGTCCTTGCCTGCTAACCTAAAGGCCAGTGGTTTGAAACCTCCAGCTGCTTGGTGAGAAAAGAAGTAGCAATCTGCTTTCTGTCAAGATCTCGGCTTCAGAAACCTGAAAGGGCACGTCTACTCTGTCCCAAAGGGCTGCGACAAGCCAGAATGCTTTTTAAAAAAAATCATTTTATTGGGGGCTTGTACAATTCTTATCACAATCCATACATACAACCATTGTGTCAAGCACATATGTACATTTGTTGCCCTCATCATTCTCAAAACATTTGCTTTCTATTTTAGCCCTTAATATCAGCTGCTCATTTTCCCCCTCCCTCCCCACTCCCCCCTCTCTCAAGAACCCTTCATAATTCATAAATTATTAGTTTTATCATATGCTACACTGTCCGACGTCTCTCCCTGCCCTCTTCTCTGCTTTCCATCCCCCAGGGAAGAGGCTATATGTAGATTCTTATCATCGGTTTCCACTTTCTACCTTAAATTCTCTTCACCCTCCAGGCATTGCCACTCTCACCACTGGTCCTGAAGGAGTCATCTGTTCTGGATTCCCTGTGTTTCTAGTTGCTTCTGTACCAATGTACATCCTCTGGTCTAGCCAGGTTTGTAAGGTAGAATTGGGATCATGATAGTGGGGAGGGGGAAGCATTAAGAACTAGAGGAAAGTTTTATGTTTTATCATTGCTACCCTGCACCCCAACTGGCTCTCCTCCCCACAACCCTTCAGTAAGGGGGTGTCAAGTTGCCAACCGATGGGCTTTGAGTCTCCACTCTGCACTCACCCACCTTTACAATGATATGATTTTTTGTTCTTTGATGCTTGATACCTGATCCCTTCGACAGCTTGTGGTCACACAAGTTGGTGTGCTTCTTCTTCCATGTGGGCTTTGTTACTTCTGAGCTAGTTGGCCGCTTGTTTATCTTCAAGCCTTTAAGACCCCAGATGCTACATCTTTTGATAGCCGGGCACCATCAGCTCTCTTCACCATATTTGCTTATGCACCCCTTTGTCTTCAGTGATCGTATCAGGAAGGTGGGCACCCACTGATATGATTTTTAATTCTTTGATGTCTGATAACTGGTCCCTTCTACACCTCGTGGTCAGACAGGTTGGTGTGCTTCTTCCATGTGGGCTTTGATGCTTCTCAGCTAGATGGCCGCTTGTTTATCTTCAAGCCTTTAAGACCCCAGATGCTACATCTTTTGATAGCCGGGCACCATCAGCTCTCTTCACCATATTTGCTTATGTACCCGCTTTTTCTTCAGCAATCGTGTCAGGAAGGTGTGCATCCTGGAATGCCAATTTAACAGAACAACGTGTTCCTGCATTGAGTAAGTGCTTGAGTGGAGGTCCATCTGCTGCCTTAATACTAAACCTATAAATATATGCATGTAGATCTGTTTCCCACACTCTTACATAAACATATTTACATATGTACATTCCAGTCTTAAAACCTGTATAAATACCCTTTGTCACCTAGTTCCTTCCTGTTGCCAGAATGGTTTTTGACTCAATGGCAATGGCCTTAAAGTGAGAGGATGTTATGGACTGAACCATGTCCCCCCACTGAAACTGTGTGTTGTACATTCTAACCTCTCTGCTGGTAGTTATGGGCAGTCTGTTGGCGGAGCAGTTATGTGTTGGCCTGGTAACCACAAGGTCAACAGTTTGAAGCCACCAACTACTCCACAGAGAAAGACCAGGCTTTCTGTTCCTATAAAGCAGGCGTTCTCAAGCTATGGCCCGCAGGCCACATGCGGCCCACCGAGGACATTTATCCAGCCTGCTGGGTGTTTTCACCCCGTTTTGTTTTTTACTTCAAAATAAGATATGTGCCGTGTGCACAGGAATGTGTTCATAGTTGTTTTTTTTTAAACAACTATAGTCCGGCCCTCCAATGGGTCGGAGGGACAGTGAACTGGCCCCATTTAAAAAGTTTGAGGACCCCTACTATAAAGAGTGACAGTCTCGGGAACCCGCAGGGCAGCTCTCCCCTGTCCTAGAGGGTCACTATGAGTCGCAATGGGCTCAATGGCAGCGAGAGAGGCTGGTGGCTATGGTCCTATTCGGGAAAGAGTTGCTTCTGTGAGTTAAAGGAGCACGATTATGGTAGGGTGTTTGCTAAATCAATCACTTCTGAGATAAGACAACGAGGAAACAAGGAAGCAGAGCAGAGTTAGGGCCACTGAGATTCCGAGCCACTTGCAGATTGCCCGGGAGCAGAAGCTGGGAAGAGAACAGGTCCTTCCTTCAGAGCCAACCGACAGAGAAAGCTTCCCTCACCAGCACCCTGCAGTTCGCTGCTGGATGAGCTTGTTTCAGCCGTCCGGTGGGGCATTTCTGTTAGAGCAGCACGGGATGACTAACCCAGAACCCGGTTGAGAGAAGTGGGGGTGCTCCTGTAACGCATACCCAACGCGTGGCAGTGGTTTTGAACTGGGTAGTGGGCAGAAGGGTTTGAGAGTGTCTAATAATGACAGCCTCGATTGCCCTGAAGAGACTATTGGTAGAACTCCGGCCATCAAAGGCAATTCTGGAGAGAGAGCAGACGTACAGAGAGCGGTTGAGAACCTCTGTGTCGCCTTGGACAATACTGAGAGTACCAGCTACACAATGCTGTCAGAAAGGTGGACACTTCGTGGGCTCCTAGAGGCCTCTGACAGCAAATGACTAACAATGCGATTAAACAATGGAGGAGGACGATGCTTTCGTGCGGGGGCAGGGACTGGGCGCAGGTGTGCTGCAGTGTGGCGGAAGGGAGAACTTGTCAAGGAGCTCGGAGCGCGGGCTCAGCCTGACTTCTCCCTGCTGCTTACGGCAGCACGTGACCGGAAAGCAAGGGACTTAACAAGGGAACTGTGCAAAATGGAAACAGCCCTTCAGGATTTGGAAAATCCTGTGGCACAAACGAAGGACATGTGTCCTGGAATGTTCACCAAGGATGCGGCTACACCATCTTTTGTGAGCGAGATTAGGCTTGTGACTGATGGATCTAATCAACTACCACAGCAGAAAATCCATCAGCCTCCGACGAACGGGGCCAGAGAAAGAACGAAAGGAAAGAATGCTGCCTGCTTCTCGAAATTCTACAGGCAGGAACGCGGCCACAGGAGCTAGCTCCGTTCTCTCCCAAACAGAACGAAGAGCACCATGGACGACGGGCAGCTGGGAGATCCGCAGGCCGGTTGGAAAGAGCCACAGCAGCCGGGCTTTCTCGGTTCCACAGGGCGGGACGGCGCTCCTGGATCTCAAAGGGTGAAGCTGCAGCCTCGAGGTTCCAGTTGGGTTTTCAGAGTTGGAACTGTGAAGAAGTGGGGGGTTGCCAGGCGCTGGGCGGTTGGGCAGTTTCCCAGGGGAAGAAGAAGGGGCCTGCCCCAGGAAGGGACTGGGAGAACGGAGGTGCCTAAAGGCAAGGAAGCCGAGCTACCATCCCAGGGGCCTAAGGTAAAGCCGAAGGCTGAGGGGACTTGACAACATCCTGACAGCATGGCCAACACCCAGAGTCTGCTGGGCAAGGCCTTTGCCCACACGGCCTCAGGGAAGAGAGGACTGCTTTCGAGTTCTGAGAGCTAACGTAATGGGTCCTGCTGGGCTGTGGACATGTCTACCTTGTGCCTGTGCCACCATTGTATTTTGGAAACAGAAAACTTGTCATCTGGATTTCACAGGTTCACAAATAAAAAGAATTATTGTCTCAGGGGATTATACTTAACGTCCCACACCTATTTGATTCAGATAATTCAAGTGAGGACATTTTAGACTTGGAGTTGATTTAAGACTTTGGGAGTGATGTGATGCGTTGACTGAGCATTGCATTTGGCCAGGGCATGCATTTTTGGGGCAGGTAAAGGTGGCATGTTATTTTTTCGGTCGTGTCCTTTAAAAATGTGTGTTGTCAAGTCTAACCTCGATGCCTGTGATCATCATCCATTTGGGAATGAATTGTCTTTATTTATGTCAGGGTTTGTAAAGGTGCATGTTGGGTCAGTCTCTTTGGGGCTAAAAAGAGATTCAAGAAAAGAGCCAAGCAGAGATGGGGTGGAGAGATGCGCATGGCTGAGAGAGACAGGACCTTCCTTCTGAGCCAGGAGAGAGTGTGTGTCTTCCTCTAGAGAAGATACTCCAAATTCAGACCTCTAACCTCCTAAATGGCAAGACCAACGTGACTCGTTGTTAAAGCCATTCATTTATGTCATTTCTATTACAACAGCAGCAGGTGACTGCATGCAGGAGACAAATGGCATGTGTTCAGTCTATGAGATGGGGGCCTGGGTTTAGAGCGGCAGAGAAGCACTGTGCTGAGTTCAAACATTCCTCATCTAGCCAACATCCTCCCATGACCAGGTGCCCTTCTCCCAACCCATATTAGACGTTCCTTTTCCTCCTGAGCAGAGCCATTTCCTGAGAGAGTTGTCTAGACCCCCACCTCCCCAACTCGCATACCCTCTACACACTACCTCCATCTCCAGCAGGCTCCCCTTACCATCATAATGATGTTTCACTAACACCTCTGGAAGCTTCTTCTCCATCCTCATTTGCAATGGCTTTCCTGGATCACCTATTAGTAATAATGACCATTTTCTCTGGAAAGTCTCCTGCCTTAGCATCTGTAACATAAATTTCTTCTGATTCTCCTTGTTTTTCGCTATAATGCCCTCTCCTTTACTCATTTTATTTCTTTCTCAATTCTGCCTCGTTCTTATATCTGGAAAAGTAAAATGCCCCCTTTTCTTCCTCTCCTTAAACTCTGTGCTTTGAACTGGCATTTTCATAATTTGAGTTGTTTCAATAAAATAACAATCATAAGTGGCCATTTATTAATTGCATAATATATGCAAATCACTGTGCTAAAACTTGAGTAGATATAATTGTACTTCTCTTAATCTTTAAAACAACCAGATGGGGTAGGTATGATGACTACTCCTATTTTTCAGATGAGAAACAGAAGCTTAGAAAAGTTAAGAGCTTTGCATGGATCACTAAGCTACTATGTGGCAGAGCTTGGACTCAAACTACAAACTCTCTAGTTCAAATCCTTTGCTCACAGTCACGACCCGTAGTCAGCCTACTCTCCTATACCCTGGCCTCTCAGGCTCGCCATTCTTCCCATTGTGCCATGCAATTCCATGCTTCCATTTGCTTCTCTCTGGACAGAAGACCCTTACCTTTACTCTATGCTGAGAAAATTCTACACATAGGCCCAGTTCGAATGGCCCTTTTCGATCCAGTTATCTGCAAGCCCACATGCTTCTTCACTCTCTTCTACATGCGGTGACATACATGCAGTGCTATCAAACCATCCATTCATCCACCTGACCATGCTTCCATCAGCCCAATCCGACAATGACACAAATACAAGAGAAGATGATTCACGCAGCCATCTGAATACTGGAAACAACCAAGCAAAGACAGTGGTCTACAGCAGTGCTCTCAACCTTCCTCATGCCGTGACCCTTGAACACAGTTCCTCATGTGGTGGTGACCCTCCAACCATCAAATTATTTTTATTGCTCCTTCATTACTGTCATTTTGCTACTCTTATGAATCGGGCGACCCCTGTGAAGGGGTCATTTGGCCCCCAAAGGGGTCATGACTCACAGGTGGAAAACCGCTGTTACAGAGGATTTTATTAATGTTCACTTATTTTTTTAAAAATCATTTTATTAGGGGCTCATACAACTCTTATCACAATTCATACACACATCAATTGTGTAAAGCGCATTTGTACATTCATTGCCCACATCATTCTCAAAACATTTTCTCTCCACTTAAACCCCCGGCATTAGGTCCTCATTTTTCCCCTCCCTCATGAGCCCTTGATAGTTTATAAATTGTTATTTTTGTCATATCTTGCCCTGTCCGACGTCTCCCTTCACCCACTTTTCTGTTGCCCGTCCCCCAGGGAGGAGGTCACATATAGTTCCTTGTAATCGGTTCCCTCTTTCCTACCCACTCTCCCTCTGCCCTCCCTGTTTCGCCACTCACACCACTGGAGATCCCCTTGCAGAGGGGTCTCAGGGAGGAGACGAGCCAGTCAGGGTGCGATGTAACAGCGATGAAAAATACAACTTTCCTCTAGTTCCTAAATGCTTCCTCCCCGCTCCCACTACCATGACTCGAATTCTACCTTGCAAGTCTGGGTAGACCATAGGATGTACGCTGGTACAGATAGGAACTGGAAATCCAGGGAATCCAGGGCGGATGAGCCCTACAGGACCAGTGGTGTGAATGCTCACTTATTAAGAAGATATACCACATTCCAGTCAAGATTGAACAAAGCTTTCAAGAGGCTAGGGAGGGCAGTAAAGACATTTGTGAAGGCTGACGCCCAGAGATGTTCATCTGTGTGATGAGGCAGAGGTGGTTTCTCGTGTTATCAAACCAGGTGTGTCTGATTGCCCTTCCCCACCCCATTATTTCTAGATCCTATTTATACCTCATGCCTGACTTAAAAACTCCTTGAAGTCTTCCTTTACTCGCCTCCCCCAAATGGTATGCACAAACCTGACCCACCAAACTGTACCTCTATCTCTCTGGTGGAGATCAGTACTTGGTATTTAATTGTTTATAGTCAATATTAGAATGTCATTTTGCAGTCCATAGAGCACTTGAAAATATTAATTTAATTCCTATCTCCCACCCCACCCTTTTCTGGTCATCTTAGGAGTTGAATCCATTTCACCTTTGTGATGTTTTCAAGGATCCAAATCCAGTACTAAGCACATCGTCAATGGCTGACTGATTGGCCTTGCATGGGTGTGGGTTCAACCGATATTACTCACCTGTGAGCACCTAGCACTGTGCTGTTCAGATAGTAGGTGTGGAACAAAATCAAAACCCATCCATGTTCTCTCCATCTTCCCCCACCCCTCAACATGGACAAGGTACCTACTGAGCCTGAGGTTTCTGAAGGCCTATGTGCCATGGTCCATGAACCTTTTGGTATAGCAGCTCTGCACATTGTCCAGGATGAGCTTGGTGCTGAAAGACTACATGGGGCCATGCTCTAGTTTATCAATCCAGAAATGACCATCAGAGCTTCAAAGCTACAGAAATCCTTCAAGATCATCTACTGCGACCACCTACTTTTAGCAGGAAGTCAGAGCCATTAAATGACTTCCTTCATCCAAGTCACAAGGCAAGAAGGACTTGCAGCTGAAGCCTCGAGGATCCAGAGTGCTCTCTGATGTCTAAAAATAAACTCTGAGAAACTTCATCTAGACGAAACAGGGCTGCAATTTACATCATCTAGAACTTCAGCATGGTCTAATTAGCAAACGGATTACAATACGTTATTTTGGGTTTAAAACCTTGGATGAACACGACCAGGGAAAACAAAAGGCAGGGAGCCAGCCACATTCTTTGGCCCTTCCCAAAGTTCCAATATTATTGCTGGCTGTCATCCATCGACTGTTGTTCTGTGGGTGCCACACGGGAAGGGGCTGCAACTCTGCATTATTCAGGGAAGGACGACTTTGAGTTCGTCTACCCAAAGGGCCCACGATCATCATGATTCCTGTGATCAGAAAGAAGTCTAAAAGCATCCTTCTAAAGA
>NW_022105611.1:14857972-14860832 GCF_000313985.2 Echinops telfairi | reverse complement strand
GCCCCACCCCCACCCCCTTTCAGGAAAAAAAATGACTCAGTGCCCCGAGGCAATGGACAACTTTTGTACTCTAACCTATAATCCAGGATAAAGTGTAGGTATCTGCCTTTGTAGCTCCCTCTAGAGCATTCCAGTATCACCCACTTGGGGAGAAAGACTGGCAGCACATTCTGGGCATGGAGACAAGAATCCTGACTTGAGTAAGGAACAGAACCACTGGCCGCTCCTCTTCCGCATCCTCACAAAGCCAATGGAGCAGCACCCAACCCCCCAGGGCCTGAGGGGGAGCCTGAAGGAAGGTAAGAGGGTTTATGGAGCATCGGCTCCGTGCCCAGCACACTGGTGGGTCTTAAGTTCCTCTATACTGTTTCACTTCAATGCCCCGCCATTGTTCATACCGATCCTATGTCTGTGAAACTTCCTTTCTCCTCTCTGCCTTGCCAACCAGCCCCTGAGCAGGAAGACCTGGACACATTCAATTCTTAGAGATGCTGGGTAAACCGTTCACTTGGAAGGGAGCTTCAGAATTCCTGAGCATCGTTGGGTGTGAAAAGGGTGAAGCGCTTGACTGCTAACCAAAAAGGTGGTGGTTCAAGCCTACCCAAAGATGCCTGGGAAAAAAGGCCTGGTCATCTAATTTCCCAAACTAGGAGGCATTGGGAAGTCTATGGAACACAGCACTATGGTGAGACACAGGAGGTCACCATGTATCAGACTGCCTTGACAGCCACCAGTTGGGTTTTGATGCTCAGGGTTCTAATCCATTAAATTAGGAGTCTCTAGCCCAGTGGTAGAGAGAGGGGGCTTTCTATGTCTTTAGGGTTATAGTCTTGGAACCACACAGGGGTCACTATGAGTCAGCATCGACTCGACAGTACTGAGTTTGGTTTGTTGACATAGCATAGCGGCATAGTAGTGAAGCAGTGGACAGCTAACTACAGCTAAAGCAAGTAGTTTGAAACCACCAACCGCTCCTGTAAAGAACAGAAGGACAGTCTCAGAAATCGGCAGGGGCAGTTCTACCCTGTCCAAAGTGGTCACTATGAGTCAGAATCAACATGAAGGCAGGGCGTTTGGCTTTTTAAATTCATTAAATTGGCATAAGGAGCCCAGACTTGCCTGCCTCACCAGACTTTTGCTTTCAGATTCAAAGAAGGTGGGCACAAAAAGCTTTGGAAACTACTCAGTACTGTAGGATTATGTCAGCCCTTGTTCAGGGCCTACAACAGCTGCTTAGTGCCCTTAAGATAAACATTAAAGCTCTCTTTTATTCCCTGCCGAGGCTGCCCACCTCCTCTTCCCTTCTGTATCTCATATTCCCTGATCTCTAGCCAAACCTGTCATCTTTCAGGCCATTCCATTCAAGGAGCAGATGCCCCCCCACCCCACTTTCGGGAAATCTACCCCACCTCTAACTCCCCGCTTACACTTAGGCCTAAGCAAGGCTTTCTGGGCCCTAAGTCCATAGTGGCCTCCTCTTCCTCATTCCTCTAGCTGCCCATTCCCTTTCTCCCCAGGTCCCTGACATTGCAAACGTAATGGAATGATGATTTGATTATTTTAAATTTTTTATTTTTTTTAATGTAATCATTTTATTGGGGGATCATACAACTCTTATCACAATCCATCCATCCAATGTGTCAAGCACATTTGTTGCCATCATCATTCTCAAAACATTTTCTACTGATGATTTGATTATTATCTGCACCCCAACCACCCCAACTACCTAAATCCCCTCGGGATAGGACTCACAGTTTCTTGCTCACCAGGGTGTTCTGGGAGCTCCAGATGTATAGCATATGCTGAGTAAATCCTGTGTGTTCCCTTCACAGATGGATCTCTACCATCTAGCACAGCGTAGGGCACAAATACCAAGCTCACTGCCATTGAGTGGAGGCCCACTCATCAGCAGAACTGCCCTTGTATGTTTCCGTGACTAGCTCTTGAGGGGAGTAGAAAGCCTGTGTTTCTGCCTTCAGGGGCTGGTGGTTTCGAACTGCTGGCCTTGTAGTTAGTAGCCCAATTCTTAACCACTTTGTGGTAGTTACATAATCTAGTGTCAACTAGAGTTAAGGGTGAATTAAGAGTGAAGGGGTGGAGTCTAGCCTGTCAATCAGGTCACAGCCTGATGATGCCTCCTTGTAGGCGTGACTTTCTCATGAGGATTCTGGGAACTTCCTCTCTCCCTCCCTTCACCTTCCTGTGGACTAGCCACACGGAGACTTGCTGAGCCCTGCAAGAGCCTCTCTCTCTGCTTCACCTTCCTGTTGGGGAGACCCACGCCAGAGCTGAAACGCTTCTACTGCCACTGCATCCAATAAGACTCTTCACCCACTGGCCTGTGAGTTTCCTGTACTGTGCCTCATTGCATGTGACTGTGTGAGTCTGAAGACAGATTTATGGACTAACATAAGACTTCTGGGCCAATATCGGACTTATGGACTGCGCTGGCATGTTTTCTCAATATACAATTGCTCTTTGATATAAAACTCTCTCTTACACA
Organism: Echinops telfairi; assembly: GCF_000313985.2. Classification (NCBI taxonomy): domain Eukaryota; kingdom Metazoa; phylum Chordata; class Mammalia; order Afrosoricida; family Tenrecidae; genus Echinops; species Echinops telfairi. The sequence continues at coordinate 14,858,329 of NW_022105611.1, read as the reverse complement.
TATGAGTGTCCCTGGTTTTGTTTCTATAGCCAACCCCGTCTAACACACACTTCATCATTAGGGCTACCTATGGCACAAATAAGTACCTAATACATATTTACCGAATATATATATATATGCATATGTTTGTTAGAGAAGATGAAAAATATATTAAAAACAAACCATTCGGATAATCAAATGTCTCTACTCCTAGCAACGCCATGTCTGATAGACTGGCACTGCCCCATAGGGGTTTCTTGACTCCAATTTTGATGGAAAGAAATCCCCAGTGGCCCTTTCCTTCATGGTGTCATGGGGTGGGCTCCAACGGCCAATCTTTCGATTAGGAGGAGGGTGCAAACCACGGAACACAGGAAG
>NW_022105611.1:14855411-14856535 GCF_000313985.2 Echinops telfairi | reverse complement strand
ATGGCAGTGAGACTCTTTACATAAGCGCTTGCCAGGCCCTTCTCCCACAGAGCCGCTGGCTGGGTCCCGGGAAGAGACCCTTCCCTTAGCAGCCTAGCAGTTAACTTGTGTGTCCTCGGGGCTCTTCCAACACGGTTTACATTTCTGATATTGTTTTAAGTCCATTCCGGCTGGAGGCGAGGGTGAAGGGAGAACGGCGAAGCTTTCTATCTCGATAAAGCGTGACAGCAGCAGACACCGCAGGGGCAGCTCTGCCCTGTCCTGCAGGGCTGCCAGGACTCGGAATCAACTTGATAGCAGAGACCGGTTTTGTTTTGTTTTTCAATTAAGTGTGAACAGCCTTGCCTTCAACCACAGAAACCAGGGCGCCCTGCTCCCAGAATGAGGGCAGTGTGGTGCTAACCATGGAGCCCAGGGCGTGGGAGGGACAAGGCCTGGGTGTGACCAATGGGCTGGGACTTCAGTCTTCTTCACCATTCTGGCTTTCTGCCCCAGCCGGGTGCTGCAGTGCCTCTCACTGAGAAACCCTGTGTGGAAAGGGGATTCATTTGCCAGGCGCTCCTCAGCATCCGGACCTGGGCACTCAGCTGCCCCCTGGCTAGTGTTCCTGTGGAGTTAAAACCTCCACCTTGGTCAGGGTGTCCCGGAGCAGGGAAAGGTGAAGGGTACACTCCTCATCTGAGTCGTCATCAGAAATCACTCGCAGATCCTCAACGGGCAGAACTCTCTCAGGCCTCAGGCACTTGGTACATGCTGTTTGCTTTGTCGCTCCACCTCAGCACCCATGAGGACTTCCTTCTTGTTCTTGAAGACACAGTACAAGGTCACCTCCTCCTGACAGCCTCTGCCAAGCCCTTCCTCTGAGTCTCCACTGCCCCGGTGCCTCCCTCTGCTGATGCCAGGCTCACCCCTTGCCAATGATGTTATTTGACTGTCTCCATGGTATGTCCCTTCTGAATGTCCCAGTGCAAGGTGCTATGGGTACAGAGAGGAAAAATAAGCAATACATTAATTAATCTATTCATGGACTCTCTGCCTTGCTCCAGAAAGGATTTAAGGTAGCTCAAAGATTAAAAGTGCCCCCAAGGATTGTAGAGTTTGATGAATGGAAACCTTATATATAT
>NW_022105611.1:14832997-14852212 GCF_000313985.2 Echinops telfairi | reverse complement strand
GGCACACTCGCTCCCGCTCTGCACACGCCCTTGCTGAGCAGCTACACGGACTCCTCCCTCCCATCCATCATGCAGCACCTGACCAACGCAGCAGAGTCCACTCGTCCAACCTCCCAGAACATTCTTTCTTTTCCATGTGAACATCCAGCTCGCTGACCTGCGCCGGCATGTCTCCTGGTGTGCAGGTGTTATGCTCTCCACTCAGGACCAGATGTTCTTCTAATTACCGTTTTGACTTTCACCCTCTAATGCCAGAACATTCTTTCCATACACTCCTCCAGCCTACAGGAAGGCAACCACTGAGCACGGGCACAGGGTAGAGTGCCCGGGGGTCCAGATTCCAGGGCACGGGATATGTCTGGCAGCCAGGGCCCCAGAGAACTTGGAGAGGCTCCCTGTTTCCAAGCTTTATAGCTTGAGGTCTCTGGGCAGACAGGCTGAGAGAGGGGGAGACTTGGTGTGGCAGGTTACGAAGGGTGGCAAGGAGTGCGGGGCTGAGGATGATGGCATCCTGCGCGTCGGGGTCTGGAGCGGGTGAGGAGAGAGGTGACAGTGTGAGGGGAAAGTGGAGACGTTTGTGTTAGAGGTTTAGAGGCATGAGGTCAGTGTGAAGTTGTTGGTAAAGCCATGGCAAAGGACCGAAGCCATCATTTACTGGCCACCTACCATGTGTCGAGCGCCCTGGTGCCATAGTGGTTTTGCTCTGGGCTGCTAACTGTGAGCTCAGTGGCTTGAACCGCCAGCCACTCCTCAGGAGAAAGACAGGGCTTTCTACCACTGCAAAGACTGACAGTCTCAGAAACCCACCAGGACAGTTCCTCCCTGTCCTAAAGGTCACCGTGAGTCAGAATCGACTCAATGGCAGTGAGTTGGGTTGGGGTCCCCCCCCCTCTATCTTGTATGAGGCTCTCTTACTTTGTGCTAACAGGCTGAACCTCAGAGCTCCATTTCCCCATCTTCTTAGAAATACAATGCTCCTGAGTGTTATCTGGACACGGGACCTCTAGACTGAAGATGGGATGCTTTGTAGATGACTAAGCCCTCTTCCATGCACCATCTTTGTCTTTCAGGTAAGGCCATAGCCTTATCTCAGGAATATAGAAGAATCCTCAGTCCCTGAGCTACCGTATGAAGCAGAACCCTTCTATCCACCTCTAGCTGGGATTTCATGGGCGAGAGAAACAAGCTTCTCATATACTTTGGCCTCTGCTGCTTTGATAGTCTCTGAAAAGCCAACCAGTGTCTTCGACAACCAGGAGTCACACTTCTTTGTGGAGAACTTTTCATTAGATTAGTGACCCCAAATGGGCAATACTGCCCCCTGGGGGATGCTGGACCAATCTAGGAGTGCTGCAAAAGCAGATACCTATACTTTATCCTGTATTAAGGGCTACAGTACATACGTTTTTCATTGCCAGGGAGAAGCTGAACAATTTTTTTTTTTCTGAAAAGGGGGCAGTAGGCCAATTATGTTTGGGAGCCTATGCAGATGAATGCTCTGGCTTCTCTTTCTCTGATCCAAGAAGAGTGACAAGTATTCAACAGGTGGGTTTGGGAGAAGGAACTACATCTGCCTTCGCCCCACCAGTCCCCTCCGGAAAGCAAAGCCCCCCTTCTCTCCATATGCAGTAGTAGCCTCAGAGGACAGGCCTCTGTGGAGAAGACCAGCAGGGGATCATTAAGGCCCTGATGAGAAGAGTAAATATGTCTAATTCAAGGGTGAAGTCTGCCTAATTCCAGCTGCAGATGTAGAGATCTGGTGTCTGTTTCTTATTGCACTTGTTGCTGTGTGGTGGGCAAGACTAGGGCCTCTAAAGGTAGACCACCCAGCACTAACCCCTGGCCTGCCATTTGCCAATGTCAACAGCACGTACAACTTGTGGGGAACAAAGACGAAGGATTAGTAGCTGGAAGATATGGTCTTGATGATAGAAACAATACCAGACAACACTATGGAGTTTTGAAAGATCTATTCATTGGAAATATCATTTTGCAACAACACAACTGCTAGTTATGCACGTGGGCCTCACCAAATGAAACACACAGGAATGCATCGTGCTACATTGTTGGAAAGAGATGATACAGAAGCTCAATATCATCGGTCAGAATGAGGCCAGAGACTGACTGTGGGAAAGACCATCAACTGCTCATATGGAAGTTCAAGTTCACGAGAGCCTGAAATACTAATTTGAGCAGGCCACATCTGGATTTAGAGACTGGCTAGAGAACAGATTTGTTGCCATGTACACTAATTACTAAAAGAAGACCAGATGAGTTCTGACTGACATCAAGGACACAGTACATAAAAAACCAAAACTTCATTACAAAGAAACAAAAGACCAAGTGAGGTCTTGACTGAAATAGTTTTTACCAGAAAGGAGTTCACCTGTGGTTTATTTACTTTGTGAAGGCCTTTGGCTGTGTGCATCATAACGGATTATGGGTCACAATGCAAAGAAAGGGAATTCCTGAATAACAATGGTGCACATGTGGGATGTGTACACACATGAAGATACAGTAGTTCAAACTGAACAAGGGGAAGCTGCATGGTTTAAGATTAGGACAAGCACGAGTCAGGGTTGTAGCCCCTCACGCTTCAATGTGTATGATGCGCCAATAATGCAAGACACTGGACACTGTGCAGAAAAATGCACAGTAGGATGAGAAGAAGACTGATTGACAACATGCAACATACAGATGACCCAGCCTTGCTTGCTGAAAGTGAGGAAGAGCTTGCTGCACTTACTGAAGAAGACGGAAGAGTAGAATCTTCACTGTGGATTACCCTTCAACATACATGGGAAGGCTGAAGTAATCAAGGACTTCATTCTATTTATATCCACTATCAACATCTGGGGAAACAGTAGTCACGAAATGGAACAATCTATATTGAATTGGGCCAACATGCTGCAAAAGACTTTTTTTTGGCAATCATTTTATTGGAGGCTCGTACAACTCTTGTCACCATTCATCCGTCCATCCACCGTGTCAAGTACATTTGTACATTTGTTGCCATCAGCAATTCCAAAACACTTTCTTTCTATTTGAGCTCTTGTTATCAGTTTCTTATTTCCCTCCTCCCACCCCAAACTCCTCTCCCTCCCTCCCCCTTGATAATTTATAATTTTTTTTCATGTCTTATATTGACTGATGTTTCCCTTCACCCACTTTTCTGTTGTCCGTTCCCCTGGGAGGGGGTTATAGGTAGATCATTGTGATCAGTTCCCCTTTCTCCCCCCACCTTCCCCTTTCCCTCCTGGTATGGCTACTTTCAATATTGATCCTGAAGGGTTTATCTGTCCTGGATTCCCTGTGTTTCTAGCTCTTATCTGTACCTGTGTACATGCTCTGGTATAGCCGGATTTGTAAGGTACATTTGGGATCATGATAGTGGGAGGGGGAGGGGAGGAAGCATTAAAGAACTAAAGGGAAGTGGTATGTTTCAATGGTGCTACACTGCACCCTGACTGGCTCATCTCCTCCCCAAGACCCTTCTGTAAGGGGATGTCCAATTGTCTACAGATAGGTCTCCACTCCACATTCACAATCATATGAGCTTTTGTTCTGGGTCTTTGATGCCTGACTTTTTTAATGTGCTAAAAAGAAAAGAGCACTAAAGTGCATCTGACCCAAGTCATGGCATTTTCAATTGCATGCAAAACCTGGACAATGTATGAGGAAGACTGAAGAGAAGGGGTGCCTTTGAACCCTGACTACACCATGCACGACCAGAAGAAAGAACAAACCTGTCTCCGAAGAAGTACGGCCAGAATACTCTTTAGAAGAGCTAGGATGGTGAGCCTGGGTTTTGCATACGCTGAGCCTGTTATCCGGCGGGGCTAGTCCCTGGAGAAGGACCTCATGCTTGATAAAGCAGAGGGTCAGCAGAAAGAGGACGGTTCTCAATGAGATGGATGGGCCCCGTGGCTCCAGGACAGCAACCCTTGGGAGGATGGCTCAGGACCGGGCAGGGTCCCCTTCTACTGTGCGCAGGGTCGTGATCGGTTGGAGCCAACACAGCGGCACCTACCACCGCCACCAACTACAATAAGATTTTGTGCACTTTCACTAAATTGTCAGTGACTCCGTTTCCTCATCTATAAAGTGGAAATAAAAGTACCTGCTCTATAGAGTTATGGAGAAGATAGAGTTTTGTTTAGACATTGTAAAGTGCTTAGAACAGAGTTTGACAAATAGCCAGCGCTAAATAAGGCAGGGTGGTTAACTAGTAGTGACAATGCTCTATAAACAGTTAGACTTGCTGTTCTCTGACTCCTTTATCTGCTACCGAAACCCAAACCCAAACCATGCTCACTGCCATGCAGGCATTCTGACTCATGGTGCCCTACAGGGCAGGGCTGAACTGCCCTGTGGGTTTCCCAGGGTGCAACTCTTTGCTGGGGTAGAACGTTGCCTCTTTCCCCAAGCAGTGACTAGACTATTTGAACTGCTAACCTCACAGTTAGCAGCTGGATGCATAACAAGTGTACCACCAGGTCTGGGGAGATGGGTGTTCTGTTCTGGGCTACTTGGAAGCTGACTACTTACTTCATTGCATCTTCATTGCCTTTGTTTTGCTCAGAGGGACCCTCTAGGACACAGGGAGCTCCCCACACCAGCTGTTCCCTCTACTGCTCAGTGCATCCAGGGTGCAGCCCAGTCAAGCCACCCCAGGCTCCACCCCGAGGGCGGTTGGCTCTTGGGTCTGTTGGTGCCGTGCATGCCAGGCCTGCGTTTGGCCCTGGGAAAGCAAGCCGATTCTGCCCGTGCAGCTGCGGGCGCTCTGCCAGAGCCACTCCAAGCCCAGACGGCCTGCCTCCCCAGCCCAACAGCACAGATTGGCTGGCAGCGAGAAGCTGAGGATGGGGAGGGGCGTGAAGAGAAGGGGAGAGACACATTTGTTGAGCAGGCGTGGTGCCAGCACGTGACATTTGCTGCTGGATTTAACCCTCACCCAAACCCTATGCTATAAACCCATTCTTAAAGACAGGGAAACGGAGGTTCCGCTCCTTAAAATCCTGACTCAGGACCCATCACCGGGAAGTGATGGAGGCACTTCTCTTGACAGGGCAAGAGAGTCAGACTTACTTGGCTGGGTCGAAGCATAAAGAGTTGTTAGTGTCCCAAGCAAAGCAAAGAAGGGATGACTTCCCCACGACGGTCTCCCCGCTACACATGACAGTTATCACTCCTCCTCACCCATAACCGGAGCTGAGGCCCGGCACAGGTGAATGGGATCCTTTACGGTGGGGGTGGGGGTGGGGGCTTCTACTTCCGGTTCCTCTTCTGCGGAGATGCCAGTGCAGACAGGCTCCACCTGAGCAGGGAGCCGGGCAGCTCTGTACCTTCTCAGTGGCTCCTTCAGCCGCCGTTTCCAGCTGTGTCCACCTGGCGGCGCAATGGCAAATCTCTGCGCTGCTAATAGGCTAGACTGGCAACAGGCTCCGAGGGAAAATGAACTCCATCCACCCACCTCACCGACGCGGAGTCACTGCTGACCCAGTACACCTGGGCTTGAACTCATGGACTGCTGCGTGACAATAACTCAACAGCCTGTCACAACGCCAGGCACAGGCGCTGTGCAGGAGGCAGGGATTTCAGAGGGCATCATTCTGCCCCTGCCCCGACCGCGCGGCACCGGTGCCTGATGTTAACTGCTGTTCAGAGGATTTAGACTCAGCAAGCCCAGATGCACCGCCCGGTAGGGTTTCCTGAGCTGTGATCTTTATGGGAGCAAATTGCCAGTTCCTTCCTGCCTATAGACTGGGTTCTCAATCCAACGTCAAGATGTGCACAAGAGGGGATGGAAAGAAAAATCGTTCCCACGATGCTGCTGCTGATGACGATGATGGTTCTTGTTAGGTGCCCTCAAGTCTGTTCTAATGTGTCAGATCCAATGCACGGCATTACGAACTACTGCCTGGTCCTGGGCCAGCCCCACAATTGTTCCTCTGCTCGAGCCCCTTGCTGCAGCCACGGTGTGAATCCGTCTCCTTCGCCGCCCCTCCGCGTCACCAAGCATGCTGTCCTTTCTCCAGGGATGGGTGCCTCCTCACAGCCAGGCCAGCAAATCGAAGGCGAAGTCTCACCATCCTTGCCTCTAAGAAGCCTCTGGCTGGACTTCTTCTGAGACCAGACTCCTTTGTCTCCTCGGCAGCCACAGCACGTCTTGCGGCCTTCTTCTCCAGCAATTCAAACACACGTCTCTTCTTCAGACTCCCGTAGGGTGCTCCCCACTCACACTGACTGGGCGCCGACATGGGGCGCGTCCATTTTATTGACACTTGCTGTCTTCTCTGACCTTCAGAAGCATCCGTTAGTGCTTTGGATCTTTTGCAAGGAAACAGGCACAGAGAGATCGAAGTAGCTCGTCTACAGCAGTTGTGGGCATTGAACGAAGACAGTTCATTCGGCATCACGTGGCAAGTCATTTTCCCAGAGTGCACAGGAAGATCAGCCACCGCTTCATTGAAGGAGTGCGATCAAAGCAGGGTTTTGACGGATGAAGAGGAGTGCTCCCGGGAGGAAAGAGGCAAGCGTGGATCTAGAAGGAGCCGAGTGAGAAAGCATGGCAGAGAGACTCACACTAGTGCACTGTGTAGAGAGCGTGCCCTTAGTTAAGCAGAGGCGAAACATGAAGCCAGGGGAAAGAGGTAAGGGGGAGGAAAATGATTTCAGAAACAAGGTTGCAGAGAACAGGGGGCAGCTCTTGGAAGCTCATGAAGGACCAGTATAAGGGAGCTCGGTTTTTATCTTCTGGCTCCCGGGCTCCCCCTGAACCTCTGTGGCAGGACAGAGAGAGTAAATGCAATGGTTAACCCTCGCTGATCACTAACTCTGCACATTGTGACATGAAGCCCGGGGTATGTGAATTGTGCCCATATCGCATCAGTTCATCTTCAAAGCAACCTCAAGGCCATTGTCCTCCTTGACAAGGGAGGAAAAGGAGGAGACACAGAGAGGCTGAGCTTGTTCCCTAAGGCCCCCCAGCCAGGAGGGGCAGCGAGTGGCTGTTTTGGACGCTGAGTTTGGCTCTTACCAGCTTCTCCTTCATTTTGGAGAGGGCACGCTGATGGCGTGAGGTCTCTTGTGTGAGCATGGAGGCAGGGAGTCCAGTTCAAAGGTGGCTTGACCGCTCCCCCGCCCCCTCTAAGCAGAAGGGGAGGGAACCTCAGGAAGGGTGCCTGTCATACATAAACAGAGAAGCAGGGGGCAGAGGAGGAAGACATGAGGGTGTGGGGCTGGGGGGTTAAGAGGCATGGAGGAGTGCCCAGCTGGCCTGAGTCTCCCTACCCCTGAACCGCATACCCCGTGTCCCCAGGTCCTGCAGGACTGTGACCAGGGCCACCTGCTGGACACACACGGATTCTATGAAGAGTCACACGGGCAGAGCCTGGTGCCGGTCTCACTTCCACACGATGCCCACATCATGACTGTTATTCTGTTTGCAGACTCTCACCCCAGACAGTGCCACAGCCAAAAAAAGCAGCAATCAGCATGTAGAGCCGGGGCCACGGTTAGCTCATTGTCTTGTGCCTGCCAACGGCAGCAGCAGCGGGGTGATGCTGACGTCTGCCGCTGTCAGGAGCCTGAACCCCATCTCTGGGCCTGGGTGGAGGGCCAGAGCAGTCTCTGGAGCGGAAGGTCAGGCTTCCATGCCAGCTGGACCTTCTGTTCGCTGTGACTTGAAGTCAGTCTTCAGCGACTAGGCATGCCACCCATCATTCCTCCATGGGCACTGGGACAGAAAGACGAATCTGACTATGGCTGATGGGGTTTCCCATCTGAGGGGAGACAGTGCCCATGGCCAGGAAGGAATCCATGCTGCCATCTGGGAAGCTGCCATAGGGTTCTACGAGCATGGGGAGAGGGGTGGAAGAGGGGAGGGCACTCAGCCTAGGAGGTCAGGGTGACCTTCAAGTTACAGAGAGAAGACAAAGGAGAGAAAAGGGTATTGTATGTCATGAGAACCAGGTGGCTAGGGGTTTGTGAGAGAAGGCTAGCGCATAGAGGGTGGCACTGGAGGACCCCAGGGCTCTGTTACTAGTTACTAGTGCGCCACCGTGCAAACCAGGAGCGAGGGCATGGCCCCTGGCTGGTGCAGAAAGTGACTCTCCCACTGGTGGCTGCAGGTTGATTGCAAGAAACTGGTGGACCTTCCCTCCCCGGAATCCACACCTGCTTGTTACGGGACTTTTCACCTCCACCCATCAAGGCCGAAACCCCAGACCAAACTCACTGCCATCGTGTTGCATGGATCTTGACGCATGGTGATCCTTTAGGACAAAGCAGGACTGCTGATTTTCCAATCTTTTTAACTCTTTCCAGGAGCAGAAAGTACCTGGTGGATTTGAACCCCTGATCTTCTGGTTAACAGCTCAGTGCATTGCCCCCTCCTGTTAAAGCTGGGTTGTTAAAACATGACGTGCCTTGATCAACAGAGCGAGACAAAAGAACGACGTGTGAGTTCTGATCGGAGGCGGAAGGGGGCTTGCCCTGATCGCTTTCTCTCTGGAAGTCTGCTCAGGCATAGGTGAATACACCCAGGCTCAAAAGCGGAGACTAAAGAGACGCGTGGCTCAGTCACTTTTGCCTCCCCAACATGCCCTAGATGACAATCAGAGGACCTCAGGTGACCAATTCATCTGTTTGCCTAAGGCTTTCCTTTTTGAAACAGGAAGTCCCATGTTCGAAGGGCACTTTCAGTTTCAGACACACAGGACTTACTGGTCATCTCAAACTACGTTCAGATGCATGAAAAATCCAGGCAAGCCTTGTTCAGCGCAGCAGAGCCACCCACCTGACCCTGCAGACGAGCAACACTAGCAGATCTCCATTGCTCCCATTTCAGTTCGCTTGCCACCCAGCAATAGTACAGAAACACCGGTGCACGTGGACATCCATCCAGAGCTCTGCCTCCACAGTCTTTGAGAACCGACTAGCCCGCTCTCTTGGAGCACGGCATCAAGTACCCTGGGAGAGGGAAGGCACTGATGCTTGGAAAGGTCAGTGAACCTGTCCTGGATCCCAAAGCCAGTGGGTATTAGCTATGGAATGCACACTTAGGGCCCTGGATTTCCCCTCACACCAGGCTGCCTCTTTCATCAGCACATTCATGCTGCGAAGCTCCCCCAGAGGCTCTTCATTTAGCAAATCTCTGATCATGCTCAGGCTCTCTGAGATGGTTTCCATCACCAGATCCGGTGTCAGACCAAGTGACATGCCTGCTCTTCATGAAGGAGGATGGGACTAATGCTTCACCATGAGCCAGCCGCTCCACCATGGTCAGAGACCAGAGCAAAGGTAAATGCTGAGCAGCGAGCAAAGGACAGCTTTCCAACTTGCTGACTGACAAGTTGAACATCACACAGACTTTGAGCACCAACGAGGAGCTAGGAGACATGAATCTCAGTTCTCATATTAACACAGACCAGCTACATGACCTTGGGGGAACTCCCGAGCTTCTCTGGCAGATTGAATGTCAATTTAAAACTTGGATCTTAAGTTGTGAATTCTTTGGGGACGGGGGCCATGTGGCATTCAACTTTGTATCCACAGCCTAACATAGTGCAAACATACAGTGCACTCACTGTCTTACTGTCTACAGTTCTTTCAATGCCATTGAGTGGGTGCTGACTCACAGTGACCCCATAGGACAGGGTAGAGTTGCCCCTGTGGGTTTCTGAGACTATAAATCTTTACAGAAGTAGAAAGTCCACCTTTCTCCCCGACTCCAGTTACTGCTTGACATTATAGTGAAGAACTACATTATAGTCCCATGGAAAACCTGCGCCTTTCCCCCTCCCTCTGCTAGAGAGCAGAGTCCCTCTAGCTATCTTGAGTTGGACCAGGAACCACAATGGACTGGTTTAGAGGAGAGGCTTTCCCATGTCCCAGGGAAGAATGGGACAGGACTTTGTACTGCTGGGCATCCTTAAAGGAACCCAGATGGTACAGTGGTTTAAGCATCTGCTGCTAACCAAAAGGATGATAGTTGAAAACCAGCAGGATTTAGAGAAAAACAAGGTTGTATGCTCCCATAAAGATTTAGTCTTGGAACACTGTTCAATAGGATCGCTGTGCGTCAGTATTGACTCAGTGGCAGTGAATTTGTTTTTGGATGTGGGGCCTCCTTACTACCATGAGGGTGCCAGCTTTAGGGTGTTCCTGTAAGTTCTCCCTGCCCATCTGTTTTGGACACCCTTGTGATGCCTGGACCTTGCAGGTTTGGGAAGGAGAATCATATTAATGGGCTTGATGGTCTCACAGGTCTAGTGGAGACCATCAGGTGCACAATTAACAGCCAGAAGACCCCTCTCTCCATTCCAAGGTCCATGGATGACTGGGTAGAAAGCTGAGCGAGTGAGACTTTGCTAGACCTGTGGACCCCACTGGAGATAGGAGCAGAGGCCAATGGTTGTGCGTGAGGCAAACAGTGGTCAAGGCAACAGAAGATTCCACAACATCAGAGCTTCTCATCCGGGTAGACCATCTCTTTCTTTCTGACTGTGCACAGTCCCTTGGTCCCAGAATAAGCAGACTGGAGGTGCAGGGAAGGGCTGGTAAGAGCGCACTCTGGACATGCATCAATCTATGTGTGAAGGCGCAAGTCAGTTTAAATTGGACTCGAGAAATTCAGGACCAGTGACCTAACTCCCCAGGCTTCGCAAGTATGATTCATGGAGCTTTCCCCCCGTTATGTAAGGAAACCCAGCAGCGAGCTGACAACAAATACAAAGGTCAGAAGCCTTCATCGCCTCACCTGTCTCCTCATTTCACAGACGAAGACATGGCGACTGGAGTTTCCTGGCCGGCAGGTATTTTTGTCAGGGTCACACAGCAGGTAGGAGGAAGGAAACACGGGGACCAGAACCCAGGTATCTACAAATGCCCTGCTGCAGATGTCAGCACGCCTCACCAAGACGCCATCGAGAGTGGGGGCTTTTGCTGGGAAATGTGAAAGTTTCTGTGGGCATAACTGTGCTTTAGAAAGTCACAAGAAAGGCAGGCTGGAAATTGGATATTTTAATTTTCACAAAATATTCCGAGAGCCAGGAAGAGTGAGAATTGCCTCCCAAGACTGTCTTCCTGAGGCAAACGTGTGTGTGTGTGTGTGTGTGTGTGTGTGTGTGTGTGTTGGATGCCATTGCGTTTTAGCAGCTCCATGTGACAGAGTGGATCTACCCTATAGTGTTTCCCAGGCTGTGAACTTTACAGGTACAGATTGCCAAGTCTTTTGCTCATGGAGTTTCTGGGTGGGTTTGAACTGCCAACCTTTTGGTTAGCAGCTGAGCACGTAACTGTTGTGCCACTTAGGCTCCTGGAGAAACCTAGCCAGGTTAAAAAAAAAATGTAGCTTATAGATTGACTTATGGAGTGATTAGCAAATACGGGAAGACTTTGATCTACAAAATGTTGAACTACTGGGCTCCTTCCTCTACAGAGACCTCTAAGACTGCCAGCTGTGTTGCTTTAGAAATCATTCATCACTGGATCGAGGTGTATGGAGAGGAGAAGTAGGGTCCTGGAACCAGAGTCCAAGTTCCAGGATTAGCTGTCACCCGGCATGGAAGACCTCTTAGACAGATGGGAAATTTGCTGCCAACCTCATTGCCTCCCAGTCATTCCAACTCAGAGCAGCCTGATAGGACAAAGGAGAAGTGGCCAAAGACCGTGGGCAGACTTTTGGGCAGCAGACTGCCACAGCCCTCTCCCACCCCGTGGCCAGTGGGCCAACCTCCTGGCTGGAAGTGCCCCTGGCCCAGCCGGGGAACATAAGCTGAAAGAATTGTGTAAGGTAATTCCTCCAGAAGATTCAGCTCTTGGCGCTGTCTTCATTTGCATAGCTAATGCTGATTGATGCTTTATATTTACATAGCGTTTCCCACATTTCAAAGCACTTTTGGAACCGTTCTCCCAAAGCTCAATATTCTCTCTAAGCTAGGCTGACCGTGTACTTCATCACCCAGAGCAGTCTTAATAATTATGCAAGGTCAGCAGGAATAAATGGAGACAGCCCTAGGCAAATGGGGATGTACGATGAGTCCATTACAAGTCCCCAAAAGAGATTGGGTAGCCTGGAATGCCATCATTCATTCATTTGTGCGTTTATTCAATCCCCCAAACCTGCCTTCTCCCAAACCTTGTCTTCTTTATCCACTGAGTTGTTCAAATACAAATACAAATCACTCTCAATTCCTCTTTCCCTCAGAAACCACCTTCTCTTGACTCCCCAAATCCAACAGCAAATCCTGTCAACTCCATTGGAAAGCTAGGCCCCTAGTACCCCTTAATGTCCTCCACCCTTATGACATCCTTCATCTCAGCACATCACCACTTCTCACCAGGAGACTATCAAGAGTCTTCTAATTAGTATCTACACCCCTTACGTGCTCTTCCATTATCCAGCACACAGCCAGGGTCATTTTTTAAAGCTATAAATCCGAACATGTTTCCACCTTGCTTAGACTTTCCTTGGACCTCTCTACTGAACTTAGAATACAAGGCTCAGCTCTTGATCTTGGTCCCTGATCTTTGCTCGACAAATATTTGCTAAATAAATGGACACACAAATTCGACAAGGATTTACTGAGCATCTTTTCTGGACTGGGCTGCCTGCAGGGAACCTAGTCTTCGAATCTTCTAGTTTCTGTCTTATCTATGTCGCCGCTGGAGGGAAAGCATCTTCTTTTCCCTGATACCCAGTCCCACAGGAAGGAAGTGTAGTGAGTGCCACACCTAGGCTCCCTCTGTCCCTTCACTCACCCTTCCTGAAGGGGCATGTCGCTGTGGGTGGTCAACTAGGGGAGATAAGGAAATCAGAGGTTTGCCTTGCCCCTTTTTCCTCTTGACAAGTGGCAACAATTTTCAAGGTTCTTCTAGGGACTGGCTCTTCCTCTACCTTCACCCCAAATCTCTATGACCAGGTGGATCAGTCAGCCTAATTCTGAGGTCAATTATCAAATCTATTCGCCTCTCAGACTAAGCCAAGTTAGTCACTGTCAGGAATAAACACATGATGTTGGCTTTCACCTGCCACCCTTTATTTATTTCTCAATTTGCTTGATACTCAGGTGCAGAGTGGGGTATGTTTATTCAGCTCCCTCAAAGGCTGCCAACCTCCTGGAGAAAGAAGAGGACTGGTGTCCGAAGCCTGGTGCAGAGTAGCTGGGAAGCCAAGGGGCTAACAATTGGGACTGACCCAATGGGAGCGGAGAGAGGGCGGTTAACAGCTGAGCGAGGAGCACGTGGGGCTCACAGTCGAAGCAGAAGTACAAATGTAGCAGTAGCATTTAGCCCAGAAGAATGTCTTCAGGAATGAATCACGAAGGGAAGCTTGTCATTTGTGCAAAGCAGCAGAGGGTTAGAAGGGAAAAGGTGGCTGGAGATTCTCATATGCATGAAAACAGATGGAGATATATATATATATCCCCAAACCAGAAAGCCAAAACAAAAGCATCATTTATTCCAGGAACCGAGGGATTTTTCTACGGCCATCATCTCATAAAAAAGCCTATCTCTTATACTTTGTAATTCACTGGAGAATTCACAAATAGCACTTCTTAAAATAAAAGCAAAACTCGTTTTCGTAAGGCTGTAAGTTACATAAGATGGTCTTGGCGCCTCCCCCGCCACAATTGCCCCTTTGTCTGTCTGTTCCTTGCCCAAGTGCTGCGGGGGGAAAAACCTTAGCAGCGCTGCTGGGGACAGCTTTTAAGAGGTGGCAAATGTGACATCTAGCCCAGGAGGAAGCTCTGGGAGGAGGGTTTGACTGACTCACACCTCACCATGCCTTGGACAGCCCTAAGCAAGGAAAAGAGTTGGTTGGAATTTTGACTTTTCTTCTTCGTTTTCTTCGATTGCTTGTTGTATAGTTTCTTCTTTCTTCAGCATTGACAGTCTTGTTTGAAAAGAAGAACTTGGCGTTTAAGCCGGGGCCTGCTGGGTGCTGCCTGCCTGTCCTCTTTACCACGCAGCGCCACAAAGTCTTCTCTTACTGACCGCCAGGGGTGCTCGGTCCAGGGCAGGACTGAGTGAATGAGTGGAACAACAACAAAAAAAAAAAAGAGGAGAGAGAACGACCTACATGTTCACTAGCAGAAGAAAGGTAAATAAAGGAGAACTGCAAATATATCCATATAATAGGCTACTATTCAGCCCTACACAATGATTTTGCAGATGAATATCTGATGGCAAGAAAGGATGCAGTCTGTAGATATTTCATTAAATCAGACGACAGATAATAAAATTCAATGTCAAGTGTGACTCATTGTTAGAAATTAAAAAGTGAGAGGGTTTGCGTGCGTGTGCACTTAGAGATCAAAGAAATCCGAAGAGTTAATTTCAATATTTTAGGGCTATGGGTCTTTTTTTTTTTTCTTTTTTCTTACCTATATTCTAGGTCTTCAAGAATAAATAAGTATGCTTCTATAATGATAAAAACATTACAGCAAACGTTCTATTGTTTAAAAGTCATCTAGCCCAGCTTTAAAGAGGAGGTACTCAGGGGGGGTTTGGTTCTGAAATTTTGGTGAGGGCGCGCTGATGATTAGTCCATTTGCTGAACGGACCTCCCAAAGGCCCACTCTTTCCGCTGGGGTTTCTGGTCTTATTGGAGACAGGTGGAATTTCAAAACAGGGAGGGGTAGACCCACGAAGGCTATAAGGCCATCTTCTCCTACAAATCTCCGACCCAGCTCGATGTAATGGCCCTGATTCCACCTCAGGAAGGGGGAGGTGTCCCAAACCAAAATCGGTGCCTGAATCCTTGGCACTCATTTGCAGATGCTCTCTCTCCTTCATACTTAATATATTCCTAGCAGATTGACTACATGTTATTAATAACTACATAAGCTGTCAGTCAACACCACCTTCTGAGAGAAAATTTCAAAGTCAGTCATATTAAAAACCCAATTAAAAAAACTATTTAAAAGACGGTATTTCTCAACAGTACTTTTAATTATTTGACACCTAATTATTTACTCCTTCATTTTTACGCTGCCTCTTTCTACAAAGGACTCAGGGAAGTTAATAAGCCAACATGAAATTGCATTCATGTTCATGCGTGTGTACGTGTGTGTAAAAACCAGTTTTGATCAACACATTCCTGTATATGAAGTACGTTGGGGATGTGCAAATACAAATTCATTTTATTCACCCAAGTAGGGAAGGTGTGAGCCAAAAGATGCTGTGTCAATGTCAGTCTACCCGACCGCAGAAAGGAACCTCAGAATTTTCTGAGGGCCTTTGTTTGAGAAGCTCACACTGCCTCCATTTGTCACCTTGACCTGGCAATGGCCTCCCAAGGGGCTTGTTCAATTCTGCTCTTCCACCTTATAGCCTCCATAGCCCATGCCACGACCGTCTTCACCATATGTTACCAGTCATGCCACGTACCTGCTCAGAACATTCAAACAGCTGCCCATGAGCATTTCGGGTTGTTTTTAATTCACAGTTTAAGTAGGTTTATTTTGTTCCCCGCCTAAGTGGGGCTCTTTTCTCCAAAATGATTTTTATTGGCACTTAGTGTATAAATAGATTTTTTAAAAGTCTGTTCTAAGTAAAGCAAGGTAAGGAATGTAACCCCTTACAATCCTGTTTTCAGATTTCATGTACCTATTGCTCTAGATGTCACAGGATCCCTGGTGGCCTAGTGGTTACAAGTTGGCCTGCTAATTCTAAGGGCAGCAATTTGAAACCACCAGCTGCTCTGTGGGAGAAATGGGGCTTTCTACTTCCTTTAAAAGTTGCAGTCTTGGAAACTCACACAGGCAATTCTACCCTGTCCCATAGGGTCACTATGAGGTGCCACTACATGTAGTGAGCTGAATCCTTAGCTACTTGTCATTACTTTAGTGGGGTGATAACGACACATCCACAGTTCAAATTCACCAGCTGCTCCATGGAAGAATGACCGGGCTAGTCTGCTTCTGTTACGGTTGCAGCCTCAGCACTGCGGGTTACTCTGGGTTGGAATTGGCTGGATGACAATAGGTTTGGTGGTGTAAAGAATTAAGCATTAAATGTCTAACTGCAAAGTCTGAGTCTCAAACCCACAAGCCACTCAGAAAAAGAAAGATGAATCTGTTTGCTCCCATAAAGATGTACAGACTTGGAAAGAATAAGAAGTTCTTCCTTGACTGAGATGGGGTCACTGTGAATTGGAATGGACTAGCTGACTTTGGTTTGGGGGCTATGACAGTCTGGTGTGTAAAGCAGACACAAGAGAGGACACAAAAGGAGACCAAATGGAATCACTGGGAACACCCCACTCTCCCTCCCCCCCCCAGCCTTATATTCATCCAATAGCACCTTCCAGGCACTTACGTCAGCTCAGGAGCTTCTGAAGCTACCAAAATAGAATGTGGCGTGAGGGAGACACTGGAATCTGGCATTGGGTTTCTTCATTGGAACCGTGTGGTACATCCAAATTGTCTACCTGAAGTATCAAAGAAACTTCCCGGTTCAGTGTCAAGAACACCAGCCCAAGATGCAGGCAGAATTCGACTCAGCTCTGTTGGGACCTAGCAGTGCTGCCTTGCTCGGGGCATTCAGTGTAAGAATCAGGTTTCTCATGTGACCATGTGACTGTTGCCGGGGCTTTGTGGGCAGGTAGGACCAGATTAGTAACTTACAGTTGTGGTGTTCATCCTGGCTGTGCTTAACTTTGCTTTGTTTTCAGTAATCTGTACTTTCCTAGTATTTGCCTAAGTGTAAGACACGGCAAAATAATAATAATTTATAAATTATCAAGGGTTCATGAGGGAGGGTGGGCAGAAAGGGAGGGGAAAAACGAGGAGCTGATACTAAGGGCTCAAGTAGAAAGCAAATGTTTTGAGAATGATGATGGCAGCAAATGTACAAATGTGCTTGACACAATAGATGGATATATGGATTGTGATAAGAGCTGTATGAGCCCCCAATAAAATGATTGAAAAAGAAGAAGAAGCACTGAAACCATCAGGGGCAAGAATAATAACCGAACTCCAATAAAGTAAGAACTTAGGTTCATTAAAAAAAAAGAAAGCAGTCCTTTAAAAAAAAAGCCCTCAATATCCTCGACACTAAGGGCAGCTCAGGTCTGCCATTCAGGTCGACAGCAATCGACATACTTCTTCTAAATAGTTTTAAAATTAAATAGACAAAACAGTTCTTTACTTGCTTGTCCATATCTTTGAAAAATAGCAGAACATACATCTATACTCTCATATCAGAGGCAGCTACCAGAAGGCTCACTAGGTCCATTTAAAGGGCCAGCCAATTAGCACACTGCTTCACCAGTGAATGGTTTGAGGCCATGTGATTTCAGGTAACAGAGGGAGGGTATGAAGTACATTGTCCCTGGAGAACTATTGACCAGGTGTGTTTTTACACACCTCATTTGATTTTCATGGTTGCTTTTACGTGGGTTGCACTTTGCCTGGAATCCACTGGGTGATACAAATGGTTAATGTGCCTGGGAGCTAAGCAGAGGGTTAGAGGTTCAAGTCTACTCGGAAGGCCTGGAGACCAGCTTCCCAAAGGAAAGCAATTCAGACGCTGAACATCCCATGGAGCACAGTCCTACTCTGCCACACACAGGGTCGCCATGATTGGAGGCCAGCACAATGGCAGCTGGGAAGACCATGGCTCCGGGGTGCTTTCCCTTTCTGTTATTCTGATGGGATCAGAAACCTTAGCAGGCCTTGGGGAAACACACCGGCTTAAGGGAACAAGGACAGAAAATAGCACCGTAGGGAATATTTATCTTTTCAAAATTCTTCCTGATAACAATTCCATGAAATCATCAGGAACAACTGCCAACAAGGTAATACTTCTAACAAGAATAATGTGAACGACGCAGTTAGTTGCCACATTTGAGGGCTTTTTCTGTGCCCGAGACGGAATGTGGCACTTTACATGTGAGTAAGATTTAATTTCATTGTCCCAATAATCTTTCTAAGTAAATATTTCAAATCTCATTTCTGAAAACGAAGCCGCAGAGCTTCAAGGCATGATGTAATGCATGCAAAGCAAAGTCACGCAAAGCTAGGATTCGAATCCAACGGCAAGAACAGTGTACTTTGCTTAAACTGCATGGCCCAAACCTTCCTGCCATCAAATCAATTCTGATGCCTAGCGACCTTATAGGACTGAGTAGAACTGCTTCCATGCATTTCTGAGACGGTAACTCTTTATGGGCATACAAGGCCTTGTCTTTCTCCCACGGAGCAGCTGGTAGTTTTGAACCACTGACTTGCTAACTCATGAAGACTTCTTATACTGCAAGGCATATACTAATTTTCTCATTTCTTGAATAAGCAAGGCCATTGTGGCTAACCCCTGCTTACAGTTGGCTAACTGGGTGACAGTTAGGTGTGTGGGCGAGAGAGCGTGGCTCAGGGTGGATGTCCAGGACAGAATAAGTGATACAGGACTGCAGGGCACTCTTTCCCTCCAAGTCACCTCTCAACAGAATTTTTCATCTATTCATCACACAGCTGTTATGCTGACTTTACACACCTCTTCTCTAATCCATAGAGTGATTCCGCACAGCAGGTATGCTATCCCAATTTTACAGATGCAGCAAAGTAGCTAACCAGTGGCAAACTTTCCCTTTCATGTGGTGGTGCCTGATGGCAGTAACTCTGAGTCCATCTATAGAGCAAGAGAAGAGAGGAGGGTCGGGCACTCATGGGTAGATTCCCACTGGTGAGGTGGGCAACCTGGAGAAATTAAATATGGGGCTAGGGTGGAGAATGATGAGGGTTGAGAGACCATCACTATCTCAATTTGTCTCAAGAACTTGCCTAAGGCCACAGAATAGTACCAATAAATAGCATGGGTTATTGTTTCTGGAATAAATGTCTATAACTCCATACTTGAAATGCACCGAGCTTACTGATCCAACCACACCCAGTGTATATTATTCAGCAGAGGGATCTAATTTATCCCATTGGAAACAAGCCCTCTCAGAGCCCAATTCTCTGGTCAGTGGCTTCAGTGAAAAGTGCAGGCCATGTGTGTTTACAGCGTGGGTGATGTCAGAGGAAGAAGTGTTCCTCAAACCCTCATGAGAGTGGCCAGATAGTCCACAACCTTCGCCATTCCATTGGCCCACTTCTCCTGGCTTCTTTCCCACCCCTTTTGGAGTGATAAAGTTTTACACACACACACACACACACACACACACACACACACACACACACACACACACACACACACACACACACACAC
>NW_022105611.1:14828696-14830959 GCF_000313985.2 Echinops telfairi | reverse complement strand
GAGGAGGAGGAGAAGGGAAGAGTTAGGGTCTCTGAGATGGCACTCCCTATTGGCAGCGTTTGGCAATATTTACATGGATAAAGTTTGGCATGGATACTTTCTACAAGCGTGCAAATTAAATCCATATGCATCTCACTGAAATCATATAGGAGGGCTATCCCAATGACTCTTTGTGCTTTTAGGATTGGGAGGGGACCATTTGCCCAAGATGGGGGTAGGGTAGGCGTAGAGAAGAGGGGCGATGGGTGGTGCTGCATTGCAGGGGATTGTAGTGAACTAGATGAAACAGTGTATCTGAGTTGTGAAATGTAAACTGATAATCTGCTCTGTAAGCCTTTACCTAGTTCACCACGTTTAAAAAAAAGAAAGAATTCTTGTGCTCAGGGGAATTATTGGAATTATGGAATACATCAGCATAAAGTTGGATGTAATTGGCATAGTCATTTTGGTATGGTTTCTTCCTTAAGGAATTCTGGGGATTGTAAACAAAAACAGAAGAACTTTTGTTTATCTGCTCCTGATCTCCTTTCCCAGAATCTTACAGCTATCTTTCTCAAAACAAGTGCCTGCAGAGGAGGAGGAGTGAAGGGCAGATACACATACTGAATTTCAATAGAACCTCAATTTTACTCATAAGTCATTTAAACCACTGGTTGATGGGAATATAAACCCTGACATATCAGGGAACAGAATGGAAAGGTATCTATATTCCTCATTTGTGATCTTGAGGCAAGTTGCTTAAATTCAATTTGTCTCAATTCCTCCATCTTTAAAAACGCATCCATTCAGAACAGCAGGGAAGCGGTATAAGATGCAAAAACACAGCGATCCCTAGACGACCGCTTAACCAGGGTTTGGTCCCTTCCCTTCTCCAGTGGGCACTTGCTTCACTATGCCCCCACACGTTCCCTTTCTCCATGCCAGCTCACCAACTGTAACGTAATTTTGTTCCTATAGGAACTGTACCACGTTGGTGGTACAGTGGCCAAATGCATGGCTATTCACAGAAAGGGCGGTGGTTCCAACTCATCAACTCTTCAACAGGAGGAGCACGTTGCCCAGCGAAGATTGGCAGTCCTGGAAACCCTCCCAGTGGGACCGTCTACTCTGCCCTACCGGGTTGCTAGGAGCTGGAATCAACTGGGTGGAAGCTGGTTTGGTTTTGATGCCGGGAGGTCTGCCTCTCCATCCAGGGTGTGTGCACGAGCAGCATCCTGTCCCATTTCCTTCTGACTCCTCAGGCTCAGCAGCCCGCTGGCATAGAGCGGTTGCTATTGTTGCTGTTGGCTTCACTCTGGTCTTCCCTGACTGGCCCAGTTGAAGCTGGCCACACTCAAGTTCTCTCACAGTCACCACCTTCAGACCTTCCCAGCACTTTCCATCGTTTGGGGACCAGCGCGGCACGTGGAGTGGCTGTTTTCCTCTGTCTCTACCTAATAGAACCGTGGGGCTTCTCAAAAGCAAGGATCTGTCTAGCAGTTACTTGTGACAATTTTTGTGACTAACTGAAAATATACAAGAGGATTTTTTTAAAAAGTGGACGTCCTGTTTCTCCCCTCCGCAGGGAAGACTGCCAGTCCCGTACTGCACAGCCACGCTCCAAACTCTCCCTGCCTGGGGGCATGCCAACACTCACTTCTGAAAAGGGATGTGGCTTCTCCATTGATACCGATTTGTAGTCTGCTTTCTGCTGCCCACTCACTCTGTCATTACTACCTTTCCACACCCACATGCCCAGCGGGCCACTGCTGTTTGTGCCGTCATTAGCTGCCCTTGAATTGGCCCCAAGACTTGGGCTGATTTGCCAGAAGCGGATTCTCGGGCTGTTCTCCCTAGGCCGTCTTAGGCCTGGGAACTGCACCGAAGAAGGTGTTCATCATGACAGACACACACACGTTCCATTGAAGGGTACAAGGTAGCTGTGCCCGGATTACACTGACTAGGAATCAAACTCCTGTCTCCCTCTTGAAAGGACAGAATTCTATTACTGACCCGCCACTGCCTGCTAGCATAAAATAGGTGCTTATTAAACACTGACAAACGGATCACATGCTTTGCCAAGTCAGTGCTGGCAAAGTTTTCTTTCAACTCTCTTCCCCCTTCTAGAAGGAGAGATCCTGGCGCACTAAGGTTTGATCGCACCCATCTTCTTTATATTCTGGGTGAAGTAGTGCCCCGGTGTCAGATGGTGTGGGGCCTAGGTAGATATTTGCAAAATGGGTTTTACTTTGATTTGAAATAGAACCAAAGTTAATATTGACTG
>NW_022105611.1:14821982-14827756 GCF_000313985.2 Echinops telfairi | reverse complement strand
CATGTTGCAAAGCAGTTTTAATTATAATTGCTGTTTACAAAAAGGTATTTTTCAATACTGAGTCTGCACCAAAGGAGATGGTTGTTTTCCCTACAGAGGATGAAAGAAGGAAAGAAAGGTGGTGACCTAGCTCCAAGTCTTCTGCTGTGACTCTTTTTCTCAGCAAGGTCACAGGAAGGGGACATGGCAGAAGTCCAGGCAGCAGCCCAAGGACACACACAAGCTGCTCTGTCTCCTCTCATTACTGGTCCTTCTTCTTCGTCCGTCCAGCTTGCCGGACCTCTGTCTGAGAGGTCAGGTGCTCATGCTCGGCATGAGATTGTCTACTTGCCTCACCTGTCACCATTCAACTACAAACATTTCCTTTGGCCTTTGAAAAGTGAGAAAAAGACCGCTTCCTGAGACGTGGTCCCACCCTAGATCCTTACCCCAGGACACTGCTCATCTTTACCATCATTCTATAGATTCAGAAGCTGGGTCAGAGGATTGCTAGTTTGGTACAGGCCTCTCAGGCTAGTCAATGGCAGGGCAGGATGGAACACAGGTCTCTGTGAGGGAAAGCTGATGTTCTATCCATATGAAAGTCTGCCTCCTATCAGGGCAGTTAGATTTCAAGTATTTAAGGCAATGTTTTTTGCTTTTCCCAAAAATTAATCTACAGTTTTGAGCGGGTTCAAACTGGTTCAGTCATGACTGATGTAGCAACCTTGGAATGGATCTGAATTTATAAAATGTGGGTCTACCAGAACAATAACAGGAAAGGGAAAATTATGGGTTGTGTTAGTCTGGGTCGACTAGAGAAACTCATATGGATATAAGGGAGAGGTTTATATACAAGAGGAATTGAACATTGAGAAAACATCCCAGCACAATCCAGATCAAGTCCATAAGTCCGCTATTAGCACGTATGTCCAAGAGCAATCTATAAAGTCCTCTTTGGACTCAAGAAACACATGCAATGATACTGAATGTAGAAGATCACAGGCCAGTGGGTAGAAAGTCTTTGGATCCAGTGGCACTGGAAACATCTCAGCACTGGCAGGGGTCTCTGCATGTTTTTTCCAGCACCCAGGGCTACATCAGGGTGGGTCCGTGTGACTTGTCAGCTGCTATGTCTCCCAGGATGTGAGCAGAGAGTTTCTCACCTCCAAGGAGGAAAAATTCAGCAATTCCCAGAATCCTTAGGGGAAGGCCATGCCCACACAGAGCTCTCATTGGCCATATCCTGATTAACAGCCTAGACTCCACCCCTACACTCTTAATCCTCAAATTGACACTAGATTATGTAACTACCACATGGGTCAGAGTCCTGGAATGGGAAATTAAAGTGAAGTGAGCCCTTTCAGCCTGGATTATTGCCAGGACTGTAGAGAAAGATACACATTAACAGTGGTCCAGTCAACTACCATCTTTGAATGGGCACCGCTGTTTCAGAATCTGTTGCTCAAGAGACTGGGTTGCTATGCGACACACACACATGCAGGGTGCCTTTGTGTTCTGTGAGCGGAAGTTTCCAGCAGGGCACTGACCCGTCATTTTTTTCATGCAGGTAATTACGCTGGTGCACTTACACTGGACAAATTCAGATTCGTTCTGATTTCGTTTTCATTGGCCATGACGGGACTAGGTAGAACTGGGTTTGAAGTCCTCATGGAATCCCTAACACCCCCCCTTTCCCCGAGGCCCATGGATGTCCTTCAGGCAGCACTGGTCTGCGGATCAGGACGAGAGTTTGAGGACTTTGTGACCCACGGATCTGTAAGATCAGGATTGTCACCGGGTTCTCCCAGAGTCGCTGTGGGGAGCAGGGACACGAGATGGGGAGTCCCAGGGTGGGGCAGTCAACAGACACCTTAATTATCATGAACACGACACTGGAAAGGTCTGTGCAGACGTCAGCACCGGTTCCCACAGTCCCGGAGGGCTGTTTCCAGGGCGATGCATTCTCTTCCCAGCAGGCCAGAAAGCTGTTCGCAGCTTCTCACCACTCTTCTCATCCAACAGGAAGTTCTAGAGCAGGGGTTCTCAACCTTCCTAATGCCACGCCCCTTTCATACAGTTCCTCATGTGGTGGGGACCCCCAACCATAACATTATTTTCGTTGCTACTTCATCACTGTCATTTTGTTTCTGTTATGAATCGTCATATAAATATCTGATATGCAGGATGTATTTTCATTGTTACAAATTGAACATACTTAAAGCATAGTGATTAATCACAAAACAGTATGTAATTATATATTGTGAAATATTTATTTCTAATGACAAATGAATGAGATTTTGTCTTGAAGCACGGTGTAGCATGGGTAACAGTCTTCAAGCCCGGGGCTCCTAGGTGGGTGTACCTGCATGTGGGCGGACCCGCCGGGAGACAGACAGAGGAGCAGTGTTTCGGTTCCTAAGACCATCAGAAATATGGGTTTTCCGATGGTTGGAAAACCTCTGTGAAAGGGTCGTTTGAACTCCAAAGGGGTCATGACCCACAAGTTGAGAACCGCTGTTCTAGAAGCTTTTCTGTTTTCCTCAGCACCTGGCGATTTGTCTCTCGGCCTGGCCCACCATGTGCCCTTATCCACATTTTCCCATGGCTCCCCCCAGTCTCACAGAGATAGCCTGTGGAAGCAGCCGGCGCCCAGGAAGGGGTCCACCGTGGCACCTGCCACAGATGCCATTTGGTCATGCCCCGCAGCAAGGCTCTGAGTCCTCCACCCTCTCTGCCAACAGTGGGCCCTTTTTCCAGTGCCTTTTCCCCATGCCAACCAGAGTCAAAGGTGTGAGTGAAACGGGCTGGATCTGTTTGCCACCGGCCCACCACATCTGACTGACAGCACGCCTGTGCCCCAGTATGGGGATAGCTGGCCCGGCGGTACCATCAGCAGCGGATGGAGACTTCGAGAAGGAAAGAGTGGTGGAAGGGCAAGGAAGAAGGACACAGAGGCTTTGCTGCTCAGTAGAATCACCTGAGAGGTTGAGAAACCCACACCTTGGGTGATATGTTGGGCTGCTAACCACCAGGCCGGCAGTTCAAAACCACCAGCCGGTTTTCAGAAGAGGCATTCTACTCCTGTAAAAAAGTTGCAGTCTCAGAAACCCACAGGAAGGGGTCTAGTCTGTGCTGCAGGCTCACGATGAGTTGGAATCTATTTGACAGCAGTGAATTTGGGGGACCCTAGACATGTCAATTAAATCAGAAATGCTGCCAGTGGGGGGTTGGGCACTAGCATTTGCCAAGAGCAATGAAGGTGAGCTTAGTAGCTAGAGCAGGGTTTGGACCAAGTCATTCTGGCTTGGACCCACTACTGAGAATGTACCATCTCCCAGACCTACAAAATCAGAATCGATAGTTTAACAAGATCCCCAGGTAATTCTTTATATGTGAGCCCCAAACGGAAATCCGCGTACTGCCCTTGAGTCAACGCCAACTCATGGTGACCCTACAGGACAGAATAGAACTGCTCCTGTGGGTTTCTGAGACTGAACCTTTTTAAATTAAAAGATCATTTTATTGGGGGCTCTTCACAACTCAGTACAATCCATACATCAATTGTATCGGGCACATTTGTACATATGTTGCCATCATTCTTTTCTAGGGGTTTACTTTCTATTGAGCGCTTGGTATCAGTTCCTCTTTTCTCCCTCCTCTCCCTCATGACCCCTTGATAGACTATAAATGATTATTTTTATAGCTCACACTGACCACTGTCTCCATACCCCCACGGTTTCTGTTGTTCTTCTCCCTGGAGGGGAGTGTGTGTGGTTATGTATTGATCATTGCGATCTGTTCCCCCCTTCTGGAACACGATTCCCATTCCTGTTCCTGGTTCTGTGTCCTGAGCTCTTGAGACCGAGACTCTTTCAGGAAGTAGAAAGCTCCATCGTTCTCCCTAGGCACAGCTGGTGCTTTCAAACCGCTAAGCTTGCCGCTAGCAGGCCAACCTGTCACTGTGACATCATACAGAAGTTAGAAAGTAGCTTCTGATTCGGGGTATCTGGGGTAGAAAGGCAAATTCTCAGCAGGGGTGGGGGGACTGCAATGAACTGGTTCGAAGTCCCGAGCTAGGGATGAGAACCATCTAATTCATTGTAAACTGAGCACCAACTCTTTACTCAAGAGGTACTTTATTTACACTTAATCTTCACAGCTGTGTTGCCATGGAAGCCTCAGTTCCAGGCTGGGATTTGAACTAGACCCACCCGATTCCACCAAACGCCAGGGCCTCCCACGGTCCTATCTGGAAATCCAGGTTCAACACTCTCCCCATGCCTCAACAGAGAAACTGTTCCTGTGTAATCCTCCCCACTTCCCACAACCTCCTGTGATTTCATTTTCCCATTTGGCATTTTGTTTTGATGTTCAGGGCATAAAGGGCCAACAGCTTCCCCCAAGCTATTTCTCCTCTGAAGCAGTGAAATAGCTTAGCAATTTTGGAGCCATTTAAAATGCATTGTTTTGCTGGGGCACCCAGTGGGAGGAAACCTGCCTTTCTATTCTCCTAAATCCTTGTACAGAATGTAGCAGGCTTCCAATCAGGCTTGTTTTTCTCTCCCCCCGTCCCCCCAGTCCCCCCTTTCAGGCTAGTTAGTCATCAAGGCAAAAGAAGCCCTTTCCTTTGCTTGTATTTGCTGCCTGAGGAACAGACTTACACGCCCTTGGCTGTGAAGGTCACGGAACCCCAAGGCTCCAAGACGCCTGTGTTCAAATCCCAGCCCCTACACATTCATATTGTGTGACCCTGGCACTGTAGTCATGAACCTCCCTCCTGTCTGTCAAATGGCACTGCCACCACCTGGCTAACAGCATTCTAGGGCATCAGATACAAGTATGCATGCAGAAGGCCCAGCACACAGCATATCCAACAAAGAATGACTAGATGCTCCTATTATCAAATGTTGATGGCGATAATGACCGAGGGTTTGACCATTGCCCTGATTTATGACCTTGGCAAAGTCAGTCTTCTAGACGAGGTCTGTGTGTTGGGTCAGGAGTCAGGAAGACTGAGCTTCCTAAGTGAGGCTCTTTCTTTTCTCTGGACGGCTGGACCTCTAACACACAGTCTCTGAGGATCCGGCTAAAGAAATTGGAACGGTAAAAGTGTCCCTGCCTAGGACCCAGCCTCAGTTGTTCTGATTTAACAGGCCTGGGGGTCGGGGTTCAGGCTGGAGTGTCTGTGAAGCTCCCTCGGTGATTCTAATGAGCAGCCAGAGGATTCAGATTTGGGCTCGGTGCCTTCCCGGCTTCTCTCAGTCCCTTCTCAGAGTCTTGGCTTTCTCCCATCTCACGTGGGCAGGATGCTACATCAGGAAACGTCCCCAACTGATTGGAACTGTTGGAGGGAACACAGCCTGGACTTCTGGGGGCTGTGGGGAGTTAGACTCGGTTCATTTTCTGTGACACTTTTGCTCCCGAGAGGTAAGCAGCGTCAGCTAGGTTTTCTAGCCTGCTTCCACCCACACTACTCTGTGTCATCTTGAGCAGGATGCCAGGGGAGTGCTGGGAAGGAAAAAGCCTTCCTGCCCTCAGGGAGCCTCCACTCTGAGTGGAAGGGAAGAGGACTTGAGGAAAGAGCATGCGGTACAGACAACTGATCTTTGATAAGGGCCCCAAAAGTATCGAATCGGAAGCAGATGTCCTCTTCAACAAGTGGTGCTGGAAAAAATGGTTATCTACCTGCAGAAAAATGAAGCAAGACCCTATCTCACTCCATGCACAAGAATAAACTCAAGGTGGATCACAAACCTCGAGGTAAAACCTCAAACTATTAGGGCCATCAATGA
>NW_022105611.1:14807863-14819662 GCF_000313985.2 Echinops telfairi | reverse complement strand
TACAGAAGGGTTGCAGGGAGGAGATGAGCCAGTCAGGGTGCAGTATAGCAATGATGAAACATAGCTTTCCCCTAGTTCTTTAATGCTTCCTCCCCCCACTATCATGATCCCAATTCTACCTTACAAATCCAGCTAGATGAGAGGATGTACACTGGTATATAGAAACTGGAAACACAAGGAATCCAGGACAGATGAACCCCTCAGGACCAGTGGTGAGAGTGGTGATACTAGGAGAGTGGAGTAGAAATGGGAACGGATCACAAGGACCTACATATAACCCCCTCCCTGGGGAATGGACAACAGAAAAGGGGTGAAGGGAGATGTCAGACAGTGTAAGACATGACAAAATAATAATAATTTATAAATTATCAAGAGTTCCTGAGGGAGGTGGGATGGGGAGGGTTGGGAAAAAATGAGGAGCTGATACCAAGGACTCAAGTAGAAAAGAAGTTTTGAGAATGATGATGGCAACAAATGTACAAATGTGCTCGATACAATGGATGGATGTATGGACTGTGATAAAGAGTTGAATAAGCCCCCAATAAAATGATTCTTTTTTTTAAAAAAGGAGAGCATGCGGACTGTGAGAAAAGATAAATAAGGGGCTGACCCTGGCAGGGGACCCCAAGACCACCCTGCTGAGGAGGTGAGCCCCATCCAAGGAGAAAGAAGAAGGATGGTAACTAGGAGGCAGCTCGCCAAGAGAAGAGGGCTGGCGTCGGCTCCAGGCAGCATGCTGGGAAGAATTCCTAGGCTCGATGGAGCTTGGAGCTGAGAACACTAGAAGATGACCAGTCTGAGTATGCAGCTGTGAGAGGGGGGAAAGGCTCAGCTGAGAGTCCAGACATGGAAACCATCACGCCAACAGGCTAAGCAAATAGCGGGCTCCACAACCCGAGACCAGAGAACTTGAGGGTGCCCGGCTACTCCTTCCAACAGCTCTGCCCAGAGCTCCCAATAGAAGATCGTGGGTAGAATGGGAGAAAACGGTGGAGAAAACTCAAACTCATAAATGAGACCAGACTGCACTGGTAGGCTGAGGACTAGAGGGTCTCCTGAGACTGGCACTGAGTCACCCCCTTCAGGTGAGCTAGGGATGAGAACCACTGAGTTCATGTTGAACTGAGCACCAACCTCTTTGCTCAAGAGGTACGTTATGTACACTTAATCCCCGCAACCGAGTTGCCATGGACGCCTCAGTCCCAGGCTGGGATTTGAATGAGGCCCACCTGATTCCACCAGAGGACAGGGCCTCCCTTGGTCCGACCCATTTGTAAATCCAGGTTCAACACGTTCTCCTGGCTTAATTCAATCAAACAGCAGACAGGGCTATAATGGAGACCATAATAATGGTAGGTATGCACACCTCCATCAGCCCTTTGAGATCAAAGTGGGCTGCAGTTATCCAAGGACAAAGGTCAGATGGGTAAGGAGCACAGAGGAAGTGGAGGGGGGGAAACAGAGGGTTGACTGATGCATTGTGGGTCTGACTATTGAGAGTAAAACTGATGACCTCCACCCAATTCACAGGAGAACGTTTTTAAAGGATGAGGTTAGAGAGGCAGGCAGGGGTCAGCTAGTCTTGTATCTATCTCAGAGGCAGAAACATGTGGCCTTGGCCATTAGGAGAATGGGTGGCAGAGCCATAGGCCAGGGTTCAAATCCCGCCCCATCACTCCACAAGCTCTGTCTTTTTGAGCTTCTGATTTAATCCCTCCGGGCTTCAGTGTCCCCATCTCCAAAATGAAGGGGGCGATAATGCTACCTATCTCAATTTTGTGAGGATTAAAGAAAATTAATTACTCAGGCAAAGCAATTAGGAGAGTGCTCAGAACATAGTAAGCACTATAGAAAATCTGTTCTCATCCTTAGTAAACTAGGATATTTTAATTGTCATTTTATCATTTGCATTTATCAACCAAGTTCATCTATTTATGTATTTTATTAGAAATATGAAAATACATACTAATTTAATCTATTACTATAAGTATTACATGCTAGGCACATTGTTTCCGTTTTCCTCATCTACAAAACAGGAATAATAGCACACTTAACTCTGAAGGCTAGTGTGAACATTAACCAAGAAATTACAGATGAACCCTATAACCATACCTGAGAGAGGGTCAGTAGGTAATGAAAGTTCATCAGTGCCATTGTCTTGAATCATCATGCATGTTGGGCAGGTGTGTTAGTCTGGGTAGACTAGAGAAACAAACCCATGGACACACATATGTGTGTAAGAAAGAGATTTACATACAAGAGCAATTGAACATTGAGAAAACATCCCAGCCCTGTACAGATCAAGTCCATAAGCCCTATATTAACCCATATGTTCGATACCAATCTATACAGTTCTCTTCGGACTCACAAAACACATGCAATGATGTTGAATGTAGAAGATGACAGGCCGGTGGGTAGAAAGTCTTTGGATCCAGTGGCATTGG
Source organism: Echinops telfairi (assembly GCF_000313985.2). Taxonomy (NCBI): domain Eukaryota; kingdom Metazoa; phylum Chordata; class Mammalia; order Afrosoricida; family Tenrecidae; genus Echinops; species Echinops telfairi. Next base: position 14,817,218 of record NW_022105611.1, on the reverse strand, counting down.
AAACATCTCAGCGCTGGCAGGGGTCTCTGCATGGCTTCTCCAGCACCTAGGGCTGCATCAGGGTGGGTCCATGTATCTTGTCAGCTGCTATATCTCCCAGGGCGTGAGCAGAGAGTCTCCCACCTCCAAGGAGGAAATTCCAGATTTCCCAGAATTCTCAGAAGGCTACTATGCCCACAGAAGCCTCATTGGCTATGATCTGATTGACAGGCTTGTTTCTCTAGTCTACCCAGACTAACACAGCAGGGGATTTTGTGCTTTGGGGATCAAACTTGAAGCCACTCCCGTATCCAGTGGGACACCCCCTTTCACTATAGACATGTAAGCAAAGAGTTGGAGGGGGCACTCTGTAGGAGGTTGGAGGAGGTGCCTTTGCAGTCTAAGAATCCTACTGATCTCTTAGCTTTCTGTCCATGTCTAAACATTTTCACAAACAAGTCCTGTTTTCCTGCAAAGGGATGTCAAATGTAGACATCTCCTCCTTCCCAAGAGCTGACAACTCCTATAATGAGAATATCACGCCAGGGCTTAGAGTGGGCCTCCAGGGATGGTGCCCAGCCTCTCAGCTCTCATGGTATAAGGGACACCAACCAAGGGCACAGGAGGCGGATGAGCAACCTCTGAGGCAGGCATCTTTGAAGAGACAGGGCCTGCAGGGTCTCCAGAAGCATCCAATGGATGCTCTCCCCACTCTTTCCTTGGGTGCAGTTCATTGGCGCCCTCTAAAAATAGCCGTGGTTATTCAGGGAAATACACCAGGCTCCGTCTCTGGGGATGCCAGCTCAGGCCTCTTTCAAAAATAGAGCCACGATCAGGTGTGCTTCCTAACTCCGCACTGCTCCCCACTGCTCCCAGAATCTGTCAAAAGGATCCAGGGTCTGGGCAGCAGCTCCAGACTCTGGGGCATCGCCCAGCAGGGACAGTTAGAGACTGGACTCTCGCCCGTATATGTTCAAACCCCCCTGTAGTTTTCTCTGTTTAAAAGAACCCATTTCCTCTTAATTTGAAAAGTAATATTTTTATTCTAGGTATTATGGAAAACCTCACCAGGTAGAAATAGCCACGGATGCCAGTCTGTTCTTCCCTTCTACATCCCACACACCCCCACAGGCCCTCCTGAGCACACGTGCGCACGTTTATTTATAGACTGGGGTAAACAACGTCCTTGATAAATTGCTTTTTCCACTGAACACCACATCAAAGGCACTGTCCGGCATCCTTACATATTCTTTCGTAACGCAATTTGTAACGTGAGTGGAGTGTGGAGGTTAAGCTGTGCTTTGGGAGATCTGGGTTCAAGTCTTGGCTCGACAGAACCAGGCTTTAAACCTCAGTTTTCACAATTCTGAGAGGGGGGTCAATGGTAATGCCCATCTTAGGGGCATTATGAAGATAAAGTCCAGCACTTTCCTATTAACTGCTCAATAAATGCCAATGGTAATACGCTCTTGAACTAACGATCCCTCAAATTTGTAGCAGTTCAGCCCGTTTCCAAAGCCTGTGTGCAACCCACAGAGATGGCAAGTATGGCAGCCCCCTGGTGGGAGACCTTCCACGATACTAGCTGGTGAACAGGGCAATGGGGTGTGGCTCTCGTGTCGGGGTGCTGAGTCATAACGACCTTATAGGACAAGGTAGAAGTGCCCCTGTGAGTTTCTGAGACTATAATTCTCCATGGAAGTAGAAAGTCTCATCTCTATCCTATGGAGCAGCTGGTGGTTTCAAACTGCTGATCTTAGGGAGTGCAGCCCAACGTGTAACCACGACGCCACCCAGGGGAGCGACAAAAGCAGGCGCATACACGCTGTCCTCGCTACGATACCAACGGTTCTCATTGCCAGAGAGGCACTGAGTCATTTTTGTTTTTTAATGCGCAGTAGGCCAAATAAATTTAGGAAACTATTCCCTAAAAAGTCTCCCAAAGCTCTGTCGCCCTGAAACAGTGCATGACGCGCTCAGCAAAGTCCGGTCCTCTGGTGTGACCCAGGGCCCCAAAGTCCCCTCCACAAGGAATACTTGGACAATCTCATCCGGACACCATCCAAATGAAGTTGTCTCTCCAAATCCAAATCTAATGTGCTGGCAAGTTATGATACTCCCCTCCCTCTCAGATCTGTTCACAGTGCTTGCAATTACTACCAGGTGGGCCTTGAAGAAATCGGGGCTTGGAGGTTAGGTGACTTCTCCACAGCTAGTCGATTAAGCTTCAATTAAAAGCGTAAAAAAAACGAACTCAATGAAATAATATATGTAAAGTTAGATAACATATGTAAAGACACAGGTCAAGATAATCTACATAAAATCTGATGATACATGCGTATGTAAAGCTTACCCCAGTGCCTGGAAGTAGTAAGAAACCAGCCAAAGGGAATGTATTTTCCTCTGTTCCTGCCAGGACTTCCAATGCGGACATTCGTGATGGCAGCCACAGTGGAGCCAGGTTTAAAATTCCAAGGAAGGTGGATGGAGCCACCTCAGGAGGAAGTGATCACCCATCACTGGATGTCGGAGAGGACGCGGGCCACTGGGAAGCATGATGTGGATTAATGCTTCTCAGTGTGCACCGAAGACCACCACCTTCTGCACCACCCAGGCGCTGGTTCGAAACGCAAATCCCGGGCTGGGCGAATCAGCCCAGATCAACTGAATCAGGAACGCTGGGGATGAGACACAGCGGCCTGCAGGGGTCACAAGCCTTCTGGGTGATTCTGGTCACAGAAAAGCTGGGGACCACTGATTTAACTGGGCAGGTAGATTGGGAAGAACGGAGTCACCTCTAAGAGCCCTGTAAATCCGGAGGCGCTGAGATGCAGGGAAAAGATGTCCAGACCCGCTCTGCACTCTCTCTGACACGGACTCTCCTCAGCCTCCCTGTTCTTCCGAGGACACAGATGCTGACCAGCAAAAGCTGCTGGGAACTGGCTTGTGTGTTGTGATTAAGAGCTGACGCCCCGTCCAGGAAATCGGAGGAAAGCCACGTGGGGACTCTGCAGGGTCTCATTGAAGAGAGTGTGGGCCTCTCCCCAGAATATACCCCAGGACCCCACATCAGGGCTGGAAGGGACCTTGGAGACTGATCATGTGGTAGATGCTTTTATGTCAACTTGAAGATATATGAAACTGTAGGGGTGGAAGCCAACCTGTCAATCAGGTCACAGCCTGACGGTGTCTCCTTGGGGGGTGGGGGTCTTCTATAAGGAGGACCCTGGAAACCCTCCTCTTCTGCATTTTGCCTTTCTGCCTGCTGGGACTCTGCCACTGCCCGAGAGCTGCGGGCGCCCTGCCATGTTTTCACTGCTCTGCACCCACATCATCTGCACCCAGCAGCCTCTGATCTTCCTGCTTTCCGCATCATGTGACTGCGTGAGTCTGAAGAGGGACGTAAGGACTAGATTGGACTGATGGACTTGAGTTGCATTGGGCTGGGGTGCTTTCTTGATAATTACTTCTTGATATAAAGCTCTTTCTTATACATATATGCGTGACATCAGATTTGTCTGTCTCGACCACCTGGCCTAACAAACTCCTACAGCATGTCCAGTCTGGAGAGGGCAGAAGTCATCTAAGGTCCCACAGCAGAGTGATCCAAGCCAGAGTCCCCACCACAAGGCTATGCTTAGTGCCCGGAAGGGATAATGGGCATACCTTTTATTTGCATTGCGCTTCTCCCTGGCTTAGTGGGTACATGGATGTCTTTCTTATCATTCTTGACAGAATGTCTCAAAGCCAAGTTGCGGGAAGGGGAGGGCACAGCTGTTGCTCCAGGCAGAGGCACAGCCTCTGAAACTTGTGCCTGTCCATAGAAGTTTCTGTCCCTACTGGGGGATTGTCACGTCTTCAGAAATATTTCCACCTAGGGCAGTTTCTGTGATTCGTGCTCTGATTTCTTGGTGCACAGAGACATCCAGGAGATAGACATGTCAGACCTTGTTTCATCAGTCCTGGCAGGGAGGATGTTTGTAGGACAAGCACTTTTGTGTTCCACATAGCTTTCTGACCTTCATGGAAAAGGCCACACTGAAGAGAGGCCGCAGAGAAAGGAGCTTTGTTCCAACTGGCACAGAAGAGGCCAGTACTGGGACCAAGGATATGCGCAATGTCAGGATTTTGGACGGCACAGAGAAGGATTATAGCTGGAAGAAGACATCTGGGAAGTTTGGGTTTGGCCAATTGCTGTTCTATCATCTGGGGAGCAGGGCCTGAGAATTTGCACATCTGACAGTGATACTAATACTGAAGGCCCTGGAGCCACCTGGAGAGAACCACAGGACCAAGACACCCGCCTTGCCTCCTTCCTGGGATTCTACTAACGATTCCTTTGAGAGAAAGTCCAGTCTGTTCGTTTTCCTGCTGTGTAGGTGACTTGGACGATCACTTAGCATGCTTGAATCTCTGGTTTCCTAGGTGCACAAGGGGAACAACACCCCTACTGTTCATACCACTGAGTCCTGAGGATAAAAGGAGATCGGCAATGAAGGCCAAAGTGTTTTGAAAATGGTAACGGCCTCTCAGCAGTGAAGTGAGCAGGCACTGCCAGAAGTCGGGAGGGCTACCGATAGGAATGAAGGCCCTCAGATAGCCTACAGGGGAGGACACGTGAAAGGACCGCGGGTACCGCCGCCGCAGCTACCGTTCACCGTGGGCTGTGGAAGTGGAGAGCAACGGTTGGGAAGTTCCTTCAAAGAGCTTGGACTTTATTGAAGGGCAGTGGGAAGCCATTGGGAGGTTTACCGTGGAGCTTGACCTGCCTGGATGCGTGTCACAGGACTCTACTGTGCAGTGGAGACTATGTTGAGAGGGGCAAGACTAGAGATGGGAAGGTGCAGAGAAGGCTGCTCTGAGCCCAGAGCACGCTGCTGGGGAGAAGGGCATGCATATGAGAGATTGCTGATTAATTAGCTGTGTAGGAGATAGATGACGAGATGAGGTGAGTTTGGTGGAGGTGATCAGACTCATTTGGAGCGTGAGTTGGAGATGTCTACAATTTACACATCTTTGACTAAAGGGAAAAAACATAAGGAGGCAAGAGCCTACTTAAATAGACGCAAGAGGTTCAGACCCAATTCGGAGCTTCCTAAACTGAGGTTTTTTAGGGTTCTCTGCGAGGTGGTAACCACCTTGAAAAGACCACTGGGACAGGACAAGCCGCGGCAGTGACCCCTAGAGCCCTGCAGAATCGCGGTGATGGCAAACTGCTCTGGCATCCCCGGGGGAGGCTGGATATCAATGGGCACATCTCCAGGCTTCTCCTTCACAGCTTAGTTCCCAGCCAACAGAGAGGAGGTGCTTGTGGAGGTTCTAGGTGACCCCAAGAACATGCCAGGCAAAAAGGGTGTTCACCAATCATAAGCTCCACTGTTGTTCTGTTCCACAGAGAACTGGCTGGCCCAGGCCATGCTAAGGGCTTCGTGGTTTCTGTTCTCCCTCTCCTCTGCGTATTAGGTTGTGATTGTAGACTACAGAGTGTCTTATTTGCTGCTATAAGGATGGGGCACAACGTTTGCCAACTCAACACTGTTCACCTGTACGGTTCATGTGACTTCGCTGATCGGCACAACAGCCCTACAAAGAGCACGCTGTTAACCCTCATTTAGAGAAGAAGAAAGTGGAGGGGGAGTCAGGTTTATTATGATCCCCTGGCTACTCAGCAGCCAGGCCAAGATTCTAACCCACATTGGGTGATTCGAAATCCCATAGTGGTACTATAATGATAGCCAGTAGTGAGCATCATAAAAAGTGAGGAAAAAACAAGGGTTGACAAGCGTGCAGAGAAAGGAACTGGAAGCCTTATTTGTCCATTGCTGGGGGGGGGGATGCAGAATGGTCCAGCCACTGGGAAAAGAATCTGTTCGTTCCTCAAATGGTTACACATCACGTTACCATAAAATCATAGCCCCTTGCCAGACAGTCAATTCTGACACACAGCAGCCTCACAGGTGACAGAACAGGGGCAGTCCGGAGGGCTTCCTTGGCTGTCATCTTTACGGGAGCAGCCGGCCAGGCCCTTTCCTCTGGAGTGCCACTGGGTGGGTTCAAAGTGGCCAACTTTCCTTGAATAGGTCTCTCAGTTTGTACTCAACTAAGACTTAAACATAAAGCAAAAATAAATGAATGAATAAATAATAACACACACGCATGCACACATTGCCATTGAGCCATTTACAATTCATAGCAACCCTATATAGCATTTATGAGGCTGTAAGTCTCAATGGGAGTAGAAGGCTTCATCTTTCTCCCTCAGATCGGCTGGTGATTTTGAACTGCTGACCTTGAGATTAACAGTCCAATTTATAACCCACCATACCACCAGTGTTCCTTAACATTTACCATACTCAACAAATGTACATTTTGTATGATACAATTGATATATAGCTTGTTACAAGGGTTGTAAGAGCCCCCAATAAAATGGTCTTTTAACTAAAAAAAAAAAAAACACACGGAGCTACTGATGGAGCCAGAGCCCTGGAGCTGGAGGAGCCACGTGAAGATGCTTCCACCACCACTGGATCCACAAGACTTTCCACCCACTGGCCTGTCATCTTCCTGCATTTGGCATCACTGCATGTGTTATGTGAGTCTGAAGAGGAATTTATAGACTGGTATTGGACATATGGGCTAATATCTGACTTATGGACTTAATCTGGACTGGGCTGGGATGTTTTCGCAATATACAATTACTCTTTTATATGAAGCTCTTTCTTATAGTCCCCCCACGCAAAAATAGGAATTACCATTATTACCCAGAAACCCTACCCATTGTCATAAAAAATCTGTGTTCCTGCTCATATCAACCTTATATAGGGTCTCTGAGGCTGTGGATCTTGATGGGGGCATAGCCTCATATTTCTCTTGTGGAGTGACTGATGGGTTTGAACCACTGACTCTGTGGCTAGCAGCCTAGTGGTTCCCTAGTTGAACGTATGTCCACACGACACCAGTCCATGAATGTTCACACAGCTGTATTATTCCTATTAGCCAAAAAAGTACAAGCAACACAAATATTCAACAACTGCTAATTAAACAAAATGTAATACAAAATGCTGTTATTCATCAATAATGAAAAAATGTTCTGATACACACCATAATGTAAATAAATCTTGAAAACACTATGCTAAATAAAAGACGCTGGCCCCAAATAATACATATTTTAGGAGGTCATTCACATGAAATTTCCCAAATCGGCAATCCATAGAGACGGAAGCAGATTCGTGGTTGCGCGGGGCTGTGAGGGCTGGGCCCGCTGGGCGGACTGTTATAAAGACAGGCTTTCTCTGTGGGTTGATGGAAAGGGACGGCCGCCCAACTCGGAGAACAGACTTGACAGAGCTCCATTGGAAACGTCATGGGAGGGCATTGCACAGTATTAGGATTATGTCTCAATAAAGTTCTGTTTTTAAAACCAAGGAGAAAAAAATTTTTTTAAGGAATATGGGTGGTAGGGGCAAAACAAAACTAGCCAGGACACTCCCAAGTGCAAGAATTCAATTTTTTAAAAACACATCCAACAAACCTTGTAAACCCTGAGCTCTTCTGTGATGGAGCCTCAATCTTACCCAAATGTCCCCAGTTTGTACTTCAATTGTGCACCCCTCTGTACGGCGAGTCTGTGGATCTTGACTGTGACGCTATCATAGTCAAGGTATCACATAATTGATGAAGACAAGAAGAAAGTACCACGAATGGTGGCCCTGCCTGGGGCAGCCAGAGAGATGATGGAGAGGGAACATGCTTCCCCAGACCCCAGGGCGACATCTGAGGCCAGGGCTTTGGGTGACTATTGGCTGTTCAGCGGGTGGGCCCATACAGTCACTTACTTCAAGGTCCTTAACTCCAGACCGGATCAAAGGTCCTTAACTCCCTAGTCCTTCAGCCTCTGGGGAGAGGGTTTAGGAAAAATGAACCCTTGGGTGGGTTTTAGAGCCTTTTCCCTCCCTGGCCATGTGGATAGGCTTCCTGAAATGGGAAAACCATAAGGGAAGTTGAAGAAAGCTGGGTAGTGCCCAGGGCTGACAGGATGAATATTCTAGCATCTCCTAAAGGTCCCCGAGAAAGCCAAGGAACAACATCCAAGTGGCTGTCTAAGCCGTATTGGAATGGAGAATTCCAGTTAGAAGAAACATAAAGAGACCGGAAACTCTCCTCTAGCTAGAGGTTAAACCTGGGCTGGTGTTCCCAGGGGGTGGATGAAGAGGCCTTGATATATCTATTAGGGTCAGGTGCATGGAGACAGGGTAGACCTGGCTTCCTGTTGACCACACATGGATGAATTATTCCCGGGCAGAGCACAGGGCAGTGGCAGATTCATGCTACAAACATCAAGGGGGTCAGCCTGGTACTCAGACACCTCCGCCTTCAAGAGTTCCCGGTCAGGACTTGCAGAAGTGACCCACTGTGGCCAGAAACCTGCAGCGAGTGCGAAGGAGCCCACAGGGCACTGCGACTGCCCAAAGGGAGACAGTGGGCAGTCTGCAGGTTAGAGTCAGTTGCCCCCACTGAGCTCACCTTCTAGGTGGGTCTGGAAGAAGGAGAACGGTTTTTGGTGGTTCAGAGAATTCAGGAAGCTCCCCCTCCAAGGGAAGAATAATTGTAAAGCCTCAGATGTGGAAAGTACCACTACAACAGCTGCCATTATTGCTCATGATTATAATAGTCATAATATCATAAGTAACATTCTTAACCATGAACCCGGCACTAGACCAGGAGTTTTTACATATATTATCTCATTTGTTTGTAACGACAGCAATAACAAATGATTGTACCAAGTCTACACACAAAACTCTCAAGGCAAGGGGTAGTTGGGTAACGTGCTCCAGGCCACACAGCTAGGAAGGAGAGCCCGGGTTCTGAGCTGAGCTCACTGCCATTTACAATCAACTCTTCTGGGAAAAGGTCAACCTAGGGAACATAGGATACACTCGGGAGCTTTCCCTTCCTTTGACGGCCGATGGGAAAGGCCACTGAAAATCATCACCGTCAACAAGTAGACCTGTGTTTTAGGAAGGCTGCCCTCGACCTTCCAAAGCTCCTTCCTCAACATCCCTGAAGGTCGCCAACCCTACTGTTATTGGTTTCCTGCTGGATTTCTTCCTGATTTTATATTTTAATCTATTAGCAACCTGTTAGCTATCTAGTAGCTAACATATCAAGCTTGCTTTGGAGAAGTACGTAGGTGACACCCGCTTCTATCACTGGCAGAACCTGGTGATAGTGCTAAACCATCACAGGAAGCATCCTTTTCCAGAATGTTCCAGACCTACTAAACTGCATGTGCCAGTCTCTACTTCTACTCCGATTCCCAACTCTGACCCTCCATGGCATGGCTGGATCAGAACCCATCCCTATACCTCCGAGACAT
>NW_022105611.1:14805448-14807272 GCF_000313985.2 Echinops telfairi | reverse complement strand
CCTGGATCAGAACCCATCCCTATACCTCCGAGACATCCCTATACCTCCTGGATCAGAACCCATCCCTATAACCTCTGAGACATCCCTATAGCTCCTGGATCAGAACCCATCCTTATAACCTCCGAGACATCCCTATACCTCCTGGATCAGAACCCATCCCTATACATCTGAGACAAGGCACAAGTACAAGGACGCCTGTGGCAAGTATTTCTTCAAACAAGGATGCTGTGTTTGTTCCCCAGAGTCTGCCACTACTTTGGGCCTATGTGGCTGTCTAGACTCCTCCTTGCCACAGTCCCTGTCCCATCTCTTAGCTGTCATAGCACCAAAGAAGGAAAGGATGTGGGCTTTGCATTCAGTGGGTTCTGAGTTCAAGCTGTGGCATGCTCCCCCCTTCTTGGGTCCAGGCTTACCTTCATGAAGAAAACAAAGCGATTGGATGAGACGATATCTAAGACCCCCACAGCTCTGCATCTTCTCCCAAAGACCGCCTCGCCTGGGACAAGAAAAGCCCTCAACCAACTACATGGAGTGGTGACAACACACAGCTTGCTCCACCCTCACAGGGAACTGTTGTGAAGATCAGCCAAGACCATGCTGGAAAATAGTCAACTGCATACAAGATTCTTTAGAAAACAAACTCACTCACTGCCATTGAGTCTGTGTCAACTCATAGCAGCTCTATAGGACTGGGTAGAACTTCCCCTGTGAGTTTCTGAGACTGAAACTCTTTATGGGAACAGAAAGCCCCATCTTTCTCCCACAGAGCTGGCTGGTGGCTTCAAACTGCTGACCTTGTGGTTAGTAGCCCAACAAGTAGCTATTAGACCACCAGGGATACTCTAAAAAGCAAAGGGGTTGTTTTATTGCCTAGCTTGCTTCTAGTGCTTCCCAAAACTCTCCTCTCTCTCTCTCATTTTATTTTTCCTTTTGGTGGCGAGGATAAGAGTGAGAGGGAGGGAGGCTGAGGGAATTGTGGAGTCTTTTTCAAACCATGTTTGGATTTGCTGGGCCTGTGCCCTGACATGTTCTGCGCAGAGATAATGAACCTGCTCAGACACTGCTCATCACTGCAGAAGACAGGCCTTGTGGGGGAAACAGCACTGGTGTCAGAAAGCTGGGCCTTCCCGCCTGGCTCCCTGGAAAAAGGCTGGGCTCCCTGGTTCGCAGGCTGGGGCGCTGTCTTGTGTGTGTCAGTGATATGGTGCGGCTGCCTCACCAGTCACGCCGGAGTTGGACAAGCCCAGACAGGGGTTAGGGGCAGAGCCGTTCTGTGAGAACAGCTCCGATAGCACAGCCCTGGAAGAGGGAACAGCCAGGCTTTCCCTCCCCTTCCTGGCTCCCTACTTCCCTCCCTGCTGATGCAAGACACTGAGGGGGAGAACAGAATCAGCCTCTGATTCTGCCCACAGGCAGCCCCTGCAAGGTCAGAGCAGCTAGGAAGGCGGGCTCTGAAGTCACAAAGCCTGCTGCTCACCCCGGCTCTGCAGCTGAGCCCCTGGGAGCAACAGTCTCAATTTTCTCATCTGGAAAATGGGGTTGATGGGGCTGATAATGAAAATAACAAAGGAGTGGTTACGAACGCTAAGAGCACATAGTAACATGTCCAATACTTAATTACAATGGCTCAAGTATTTCATGAGGACCTACTATGTGCTGGGTATTATTCAGACAATTCTAGACTCCCCTGGGGAGCACTGATGAGATTGACAGCAGACACTCGGGGGATTAGAAGTAACAGAAGGAGGCCATTCAACCTTTCCTCTGAGTCCATCCCAGCATCTCGGCTTCCTTTTGAGAGCCTCCTCTGACCCCCCCCCCCCC
>NW_022105611.1:14802505-14804428 GCF_000313985.2 Echinops telfairi | reverse complement strand
ATTTCCAATCACCTCCCATGCTGTGAAAGTCAGGCAACGAATGAAGCAGAGTGTGAACGGAGTAGACTGAAGAGGATGCAACAGTCTGGATGCAGGTGCCGGTGGAGAAGCCCGAAAGGTCCATGGGCTGCCAGAGGAACAAACCCGTCTGCTTTGGAAGAATGAGAACCAGAAAGCACCCTAAAAGTGAGGATGGCACGTCTTCCTCACCTGTACTGTGGACGTGTGGTCAGAAAAGCCCAGTCGCTGGAAAAGGACTGTGTGCACGGTACAGTAGGGGGCCAGTGACAAGAGGAAGACCCCCAAGAGAGGACTGACACGGTGGCTATGACACTGGGTTCAAGCCTTTGTGAGGATGGCGCAGGAGGGCAGTGGGTGGTTCTGTTGTGTCCAGGGGCGCTCTGAGTTGGAACCAACTCGATGGCATCTAACAACAACAACAGGAACAAGGACAGGAGGCCAGAACGGAGTCCCAGTGGTCTGAATCCAGAACCTGTTTTCTAACACTGCACTATATGACCTTCTATCATGCCAGAGGCTGACATGCTTAGGCCTTTGGAGAGGCTCACTGAATAACATGGGCTCTTAACAGCAAAATACCATTCGAGTGGGGCACAAGAATACTACGAAGTTAATTACCAATTGCTAACTATTTAATAAATACAAGAGTGTTTCAAAAAGTTCATGGAAAAATAGAAGTACATGATAGTGGACTATCCCCAGGACAACTATGATGCAAAGTCCGTGTTTATTTGCCATAATGACTATTTATGACAGAGCAGCCAACAGTGACAAGTTACTGAGGCTTACCTTCTCAACACCCAATGTTTGAAAAGTATTCATTCTGAAAGGCAGTCTTTGCTCTGTGCCTAGTTTCCTTCAGGGGTGTGTGTGCAAATGGGCGGATAGTCGTCAGGTTCAGAGGGTTGCTGTACGGATTAGATGAGCTAATAGATGAGTAAATAAAGCACTTAGAACAAGTGTAAATGCCAAGCACATAGGGAGCACTCCAAAAACGGCAGCTCCTGCTGCGATTGTTATTGCTATTAATTATTTTCAACCCCAGGGAAAGAAGGAGAGGCTTGGCAGCAGGGGACCTTGATTCAATTCCAGGCATCCCCACTTCCCAGCTGTGTGACTTGGAGTCACTGACCCTCTCTGAGGCTCCGTGGCCCCACCTGTGAATCAGAAACAACAATGCTTACCTCCCTGGGGATTAGACAGACTGTGAAATGCCTGGCTCAGTGGCTGACATATAATAGGTGCTCAACAAATGTCTTCTTCTCCCCACCTGGAGCGTGTGCTGCACATTCGGCTTTTCCACCATGGTTAGAATTCTACAAGTCAAGCGAGTCTGTGCTACAGATGTGGACTCACTGCTCTTTTGCACCCAGGGGACTTTCCCAGGAGCAGTGGGGGCGGAGGAAATCGAAATGCATCCATTTCACAGTAGGCAAATCAAGGCGGCACAGCGATAAAGGTTTGCAACCTTAGAACAGGCCCCCAGGCCACTCTCTTGACTGCTTTGGTTAAACTGACCACCCAGGGTGCCCGTGCAAAGCCGATGATGCAATTAACCACGGGGAGCAAGCTCGATGATTTTCAGGGTTCGGTAATTGAATCCACCAAGGATAATGACACTGACCTTCTCATTTGGAAATAAACTAGGCATTCAGCTTGTAAATGCCTCTGCGGTCATTCGGCCTGCACACCCAGGCCTGCTCAGTGGCACCACTCAGATGATGGCAGATAAGTAAATAAGGATCATGTTCAAGAAATCTCAGGAGGGTGGCAGCACTCACAGCAGGGATAGCCCTCACTCTGTCAACCTCAACTCCTGCAAGCCTTTTGGAAGGGCAGAATTCTACCCCTGTCTCCTAGGAAGGCCTGGGTCCCACTTCCCAGAGAAGAAGAGGTTGGGGC
>NW_022105611.1:14791063-14801583 GCF_000313985.2 Echinops telfairi | reverse complement strand
AATATACTTCGTGATTATGATACCTAGAAAATATGCTACCTGTCTGGCACATAGAGAATGTGCAATTAGTGTTTCTCCTCTTTCCCCCTATTCTTCTTTCTCTTCTAGACAACCGGCATTATTGGCTAATGAACTGGAATTCGCAACGGATGACTTTCACCGCTCCTTGGTTAGTGCTCGGCCTATGTAAAATTGTATATTCTTAAGTCAAGCAGGGAGCCGCGAAGAGGAGGACCTTCCAGAGGATGGACTGACACAGAGCTCCATCGCTGGGCTCCCGGGCATGGGGCATTGTGAGGATCCCACAGACCCACACAGTGTTTCATTCCGTTGTGCAGGGGGTTGCTATGAGTCAGAACCAACTCGACAACAACTAACAAGGAGGCAAACACATCCAATGACCTTTCATTTCTCACACGACAGTAACAACAACACCCCAACTTCTTTCCCGGACAACCCAAATCTCCACCCACAGGTCTCAGCCTTTCGCCGAAGTTCTACCTCAAACCACACTTCATGGAAACGCTCCCTCGGGCAGCATGCACTGGGGGGCTGTGTCTGGAATGGGGCTTGACCAGCCTGAGGATGTAAGGGTGATATGAAGGCTTTCCAGAGGCAATTCCACCCAAGCTTCACTTTAAAGAATGAGAGACATTTTGCCAAGTTGGCCAAGAAAGAAGAAATCATTCTAGGCCAAGAAATAGATCATGTGCAAAGGTCTGGAGTCTTCCTAGGGCAGCCTGACTTCTCTCCCGGAGAATCACGGTCCCTCCTGCACGAAGAAGCTTCTTGCCTCCCATAGGACACACTCACCCTCCTCTTTTTGAGCTTCACAGTCGACTTCTTCCCCACTCCCTTCGGAACCCTGTCGCAAAGGTCTTACTTATTGAACTGCCTTTCTTCAGAGTACGGTCCAGAACTCCCGGGCATCTCCAAGACCCTGTTAGGGGCCTGGGAAGTCAAACTACTTACAAGAACGCTATGTCACCATTGTCCCTCTCCATTCTCACCCTCGCACAAGGACCCAGGGCAGTTTCCAGACTGAAATGCAGCACAGATACGCCTATTCAAAGATTCACAAAAGTGTAAAACAATACCACTCGGCTCCATGAATTTTTGTTTGTTTTGGAGAAGAGCTATTTTGCCATATACATTAGGGAACTGGGTTAAGGCAGATTTGTCCTTTTTAATTTAAAATAAATACAAAGATTGAACCTTTTCCTTTCTCCTCAGTGCCAATGCCCAGCATGACACATTTCTGGTGATGAAATTCACATACACAGAAACTCTTTTTTTTTTGGGGGGGGGTCACCTTTCCGTCATTGTAAGGAGGCAAAAGGGGTCCTGAAATGTCAAAGTGTGAGAACTGCTGCCTAATTGTCATCCTGGTCCAGCCCTCTCCAGTGACAATTTTCTGTCCATTATTGGGAGAAGAGCTGCCAGGTAGCCTGCCCTTTGATGGGACCTTTTGGGCTTTCCTGGCTTGGAATGTCAGGGGCCTCCCACTTTTCTCTCCTTTCTGTAAAAACCTTCCATGTGTGACCCCGCCCCTTTCTCCCTGTCCCCTGGGATCAGGGAGAGGTATCATCAGGAGGCTTTTGGTGTCCAAGAGTTAGGGTCCAGATAAGTGACCCCCATACCCTTGACTTGGATGGACTGAGCACCTTTTCACGTGCTTACAGGCCATGTGTAGCTCTAACCCGGGGAAGCATCTATTGAAATCCTCAGCCCATTAAAAAAATTAGCTCTTTGTCTTTTTATTACTGAGTGGTTAAAAGTTCTCTGTGTAATTTGGATAGCAGTTCTTCTGTGTTGGAGAAAGCATACAGCATGCAGAGGAAATACTGACTGTAAACATCAAATTAACCAAGCAAGCAGGCACTCAACAGAGAAACCACAGGTTGCAGATACAATGCCTGGAGGGGTGCATAGCAGACACGAACATGAACATGACAGACAATGTGACATTGTAAAGTAACTCATGAGACTTTTAAAGTCTAGGCCTCAGTTGTTTTCCAGATTAACAACCCCCACTACTCCTGCAAGATAGGGTCCAAGAGACACACACAGCAAAGACGTTCGCAGCCCCCAGGTGACCTGCAATGATGGCCCAGCACTGACCCAGACTTTGGATGATGAGTAAAGAGTTTGAGCATGCCCAACAACTGATGCTGCCTGCTCAAGATGCCCTTGCTGCAAACACCATCGTACATTTTCAGACACCCACTTGGCCCAACGCTGGGCACATACCCACTGAGAAGGGGGGACCAGGGAAGAGCTCGTAAAAACTGTATGATGTCACAGGGCAGTAGTTTGGAACCTCGTTCCTCAAAACCCTTAAAATTGTACCTAACATGTTGTTAGTTATCTTTTATTTATTTCGTTTTAATCGTTCACCCACTCAAATCCTTTTCAGTAAGGGGGTGGAAAGGCATGAATGATTAACTGTACCCGCCAATGAAAAGGCCCCCAGTTTAAAGAGGGAAATGTGAAGTCCCTGGAGCTCAGGGGCTTGCCAAGGTCACCCTCCAGGCACGTGTCAGAGGAGGGGAGCGCAGCACAAAGCCGCCGGCGCTCTTTCCATTCCTCTACGCGCCCTCCCACTCTTGAGAAATCCTTTTAAATCACGTCTCCCTCCTCCACCTTGTTTGCAACACCTCCCGATTTAGCCTTCTCTCTGAATTTCATTACTGTCCCATTTACCTCATCTTCCTGATCTCCCAGGCGGGCGTTAAGCAGGAGGAGGTTGGTTGAGTTGGCAACAAGGGGCTCCTGCCTCCTGACTGTGGTGAGAGGGATCCACAGAGGAGGAGGAAGGGGTCCCTGGACACAGCCCCAGATCCACCGAGAGTCCTCCGGGCCATAAACACAGACTGGGGGCCAGGCGGAGTGACTCCAGGGTTCTGAGGGGCTCTTGCTGATGAACACGGATTCCTGGGGGTCCCAATTCCACCCAGCACACCTCTCCTCGGAAAGCCACAGGTCTCCACCGCGGAGCACCTACTTGCCTGTGCAGTTGTACAATCTCCCGGGTGAGAGTGGGGGCTACCTCTGTTGTGGCCCCTCACTGTCTCCTCAGCACCTAGCAGGCCTATGGTAAGTACTCAATGTCTTTATTGTATAATGAAAACCAATGATTCAATTAGCAGGACTTTGTAGGTGGGAAACTTAGACAAGATAGCTAGTTTCTCCAAGCCTGTTTCCTTATCTGTAAAATGAAGGTAATGATCACGTCCACTGTTGCCCAGCCATGGAGGCATTGCTGATTCACAGTGATCCCCCCTGTGGGTTTCTGAGACTGGAACTATTTATGGGAGTAGAAAGCCTGGTCTTACCCCCTTGGAGCTGCTGGTGGTTTTGAACTGCCGACCACATGGATCATAGCCCAACGTGCTACCACTACACCACCAACAGTGACTGCTCACCAAATACCCATGTTTCCCACATTTCCCAGCACCCAAAAAACCAGGCAGGGCCATGTGACCCATTCTGGCCACTAAGCCATGCGTTACTTCTGGGCCGCTGCATTTAGCAGCTAGTGGTCAAGCTCTCGGCTCTCACTTCTGTCAAGAAGGGGCACATGGACCACGTGGAGCACCTGCATCATGGCCAAGCTGTCATTAGCATGGTCCTGAGCACTAGGGAGCTCAGAGGGTTAGACATGGAGCGAGAGCAAGAAATAAATCTTTGCTGTGTTAAGCCACCCGGATCCCGAAGTTAATTTATTGTTGCAGAAGAATAGAGCCTAACTAGATTCATCCTCCAACCTTGTAAGACTGAGGATTAGAAAAAGTGTTTGGTATTCAGTAGGTTCATAGTAGACTGATGTCAATAAAAGGCTTACTACCTCAGTCCCTGACTCCTTTCTCTTGACTCTTCAGCCTTCTTCATTAGCAGCCAGCCTCCATTGATGGGTCTCCCGTTCTCTGGGCCGTTACTCCTCTAGCTTGAGCTATCCTTCCACGTTTCCCTAACAACCCCTTCCCACTGCTTCCATGGCTGCCATCTACAGGACAGGCCACCTACACGGTGGACCGCGCCACTCCCCTGCCCCAACTGCATTCCAAACCCAGTCTCACAGTCCTTTCGCTTTGTTTTTGTAAGACTAGTTTAATGACTGGGGAGAAGAAAGCATATATTTTGCTCACATTTTATTTTCCATCTCTCAAGATTTAGAGACTGCGAGTATGCTCCATATTCAAATTCCTCAAGAAGCCATTTTTTAATTTTGTTTTTCTGCTTGTTTGTTTTGTAATGTTTTCTTGTAGATGAAATCTAGGAGAGGCAAATTTAGAGCGACAGTAACTGACATTGTTTCTTAGAGGTGAGACGGGGGATGTTGAGATGCAATGGGGCGCCAATGAGGGTGACAGCTAATCAGCGGAAGGAAGAATATGTTCTAACATGGATTGCGGTCATGGTTGCACAACTCTTCTTGATGTGATTGAGCTACTGAATTGCACCAGATGTGGATGATGTCCCAATAAAGCTGTTTCCCAAGAGAACGAAGTCATTCCTCTAGCTCGCCAAAACCAAATTCCCTGCCAGGGAGTCAGTGCTGCCTCACTTCCCACTCTGGGACTGCCGACGGAAGTAGCAGACCCAGGCTGGTGGGCTCCACCTGCTGACCATGCCGATCACAGCCCAACTCAGAACCCCGACACCAATAGAGCCCCTCGAGCGATAAGAAATACCAATATACCCAAATGATACATTCCCCCCTCCCCCCTTTAAGCAATCAACTTTGGGTCATATTCCCAAAGCTGGTTGCATTTTACGGGCTAGCATATGACTACTCTGGCTAGTATGCCTCCAATTTCATCCCGGCCCAGCTTCAGACATAATCACCAAACTCCAAGCCCTGCAAGATGATCTCCTGGACAATAGAAAGATCCTGATGGCCACTGCTGCCTCTCTGGTCCTGAACCTGCAAGCTTCCAGAACTTCTATTCTGATCTCTGCTGGACATCCGATCTTCAACTGCCAGCACCTGCTACCACACTGGCTCCCAGCAGCCTTTGCTACTTACCATCAATCATCCTTTACTGCATCTGTTCCCTGGGAAGGCCATCTCCACTATGGCCTGACACCCTCCTCTTCCCATCATGCTTTGTGAGAAAAACTTTGAACCGAAATACATGTGTTCAGATCCCAAGATGGACTTTCTCATCCATAACATGGGTTTGCAGCGGAGAACACACAAAAAAACCAGAGCAAAGGGACTGACCTGGCTCCATGTTAGCCTGTTCCGAAGAGTCAGCAGTATCCGTGGTCCCTGTCGCTCCCCCTCCTGGGCCATCGGATCCAGGAACGTAGTGGTAGGGGCAGGACTCTTTCTGTTGAAGCAGAGAAGACATACCCAACTGAGAATGCTGGCAGGATAACGCCAAGCCCTTTCTCACAAACCTCTTCCCAACAGCCCATGCAAACTGATGACAAGTGGGGCTGTTTGGGACCAATTGTCACAAGAGAAGCAAGCAGGGTCCTAAACACCCTGCAAATCCACGCAGAATAATTCCTCATGCAGCTCACCCCAGGAAACCCTGCACCTTTCCTGTTCTCCCACTGCATCTTCTGCTGGGGGACTAGTGTTCTTGCCTTAGTCATTGTTTACACACCTGTTCCCCCTAGTGGATCAGAGACCTCAAGGACAGTGATGTAAGGTCAGTCTTTGTTACAAATGTCATTTGAAAACGAAGGGCTGGTTGTGTGCTGTACATGGAGCAGGGGGCTGTGTGCTGTACAAGGAGCAGCAGTTCTGTCTGATTCACCACAAAATCAGTCACTTCATCCTCTTTGAAACTTGACGCTGTCAAATGGCCCAATCTTCCCTGTAACAAACCACATGGATCTGTTGGCTTGGGCGTTTGAGTTGGGAACTGTGCAGAGTCTTCTAGTCCTGCTTCTACTGCTGATCACATGGCAACCTCTGGGAAATGGCTCCGTCCCGCCCTGCCCCATGCCTCAGTTTCCTCATCCGAAAGAGGAACCTGCTGAACCAGGGGACACGCGAAGTCCTCTCTGTTCTTAAAATTCTGTGTCAGAATTTGATTCCTCACCACTCTAGTGATTAAGAGAGGCAGTCCTGGTAACCTAGTGGGTGCTAACTACAAGGTGAGCAGTTTGAACTCACTAGCAACGCCCTGGGAGAAAGATGAGGCTTTCTTCTTCTGTGCAGTTACAGGCTTGGGAACCAACAGACATGGTTCAACTCTGCCTACAGGGTCGCCATGAGTTGCTATGAATTTGATGGCAGTGAATTTGGTTTTTTATTAATGCCAACGAAGACACCTGTACCAGAAATGGGCCATCAAATGAGTAAAAGAAATTCTCTTTCATTCAAAAACAGAGTGAGGGAAGGTTTGAGGATTTCAAGTCATTTGCCTTAAACCATTATAAGAAGAAAAATTGGGCTTTGAACATAAGACCCAAAAAGGCTTGGGGTTGGTGTATTTCCATTCTACCCTGTTTGCGTGCACACTCACTCAGGGAACTACAAAATGCCTTTTAAAAAACAAAACACAAAGCTAAATAACAAGGCATGAAAGATGTATTTAGCAATCTCATGTAAACAGTCATTATTTAAGAAGTTCCCCAAATGCATATTTGCCAAATATACCTAGAGATCCTAGCTAAGACAGCCATTATTATCTATTACAAAGTGAAAAATTACTGGCAATTCCCATTAAAAACAAAATTCTCCTGAGTGTGTAATTTTGCTAGCTTCATCTGCATTACATATATTTATTATAGTTGTTCTTCATTCTACAGAGTCCATCTGATAGGGAGGGACATTCACCAGCTCTTACCAAGTACAGAATGTCCCTTCCTCACCCACAGGGGGCAAATTGTTGAATACTCTCAGGTTAGAAGACCTGGGACTGTGTGTGTGTGTGTGTGTGTGTGTGTGTGTTGGGAGAATGATACAAAGTGGACATGGGCATATGGAAGTAAACTTTAAAACATCCTTGCAAATAATGTTATCACTCACTGCCATCCAGTTGAATCCGGCTCAGAGGCACCTCACAGGACAGTGCAGAACTGCCCTGTGGGGCTCTACGACTGCTAGCTTTTACAGGAATAGCACGTTTCATCTTTTCCCTGATACAATGCCACAGTCACTGAAAGCAAAACTCCGTAGTACAATTAGTGAAGTGTGGTGCTACTAACTAAAAGGTTGGTAGTTCAAGCCCACCTACTGGTGCCTCTGAGACAGCCCTGATGATCTGCTTCTGAAAGACCGCAGCCATGAAAACCCTACAGGTAAGTCCTAATTTGAAACAACGTTGACTTAAGGGCCATCAGAATCCACTCAACAGCAACCAATAGGATATGATTTTCACTTTACATATTCTCAAATCAGTAATAATGGCTGTGGTAGTTACATAATCTAGTGTCAAGTTGGGACTTTAGAGGATTAAGAATGAAGGGGTGGAGTCTAGTCTGTCAATCGGGTCACAGCCAATGAGACTCTGTGTGGGCATGGTCTTCTCCGGAGGATTCTGGGAATTCCTGTATTTCCTCCCTGGAGGCAGGAGACACTTCTCACTCTTGGGCTCACTCCCTGAGAGACACTCTACTGACAAGACACATGGCACCACGCAGGTAGACCCTGTGCCCTGGGAACTGGTAGAGCCACGTGGAAACCCCTGCCAGTGCTGAGATGCTTCTACCACCACTGGATCCACAAGACTTCCCACCCACTGGCCTGTGATCTTCCTGCATTCAGCATCATTGCATGTGTTTCATGAGTCTGAAGAGGACTTTATAGATTGGTATCGGACATATGGGCTAATATCAGACTTAAGGACTCGATCTGGACTGTGCTGGAATGTTTTCTCAATGTGCAATTGCTCTTGTATGTAAACCTCTTCTTTGCACATATAGGTGTATTTATGAATTTGTTTTTCTAGTCAACCCAGATAAACACACTGGCTATCATGCACTTAGTTTCTATTTACCATGCCTTACTCATTAGACCTTTATCTCATGAAGTTTCAAAGAGGGCAAGGCCCTTGTTGGCTTCACAGGCATAAGAAGAGTCACCTTTTCTTGTGCCTGGGCCTCCACTTGAGTGTCCAGGGCTTTGTCACTTTCTGGACTCAAGAGGTATTGCCTTTGCCTCCAGGGATCCCACTGCGGTGACTCTCACTTGGGGTCTTTCCCAAATTCCTTTCTATCATACAGGCTGTGAAATTCCAATGGAGGTGTTAGGTATTTACACCTGTGCAATCTCATTTCAACCTTCAACACAGCTGCAGGAAGCAAGCATGACCAGCTCGGTGCCAGAGCTAATGCTGACTCATGATGACCCCATCTGAGCCAGACCCAGTTTTCGAGGCCTGTTTTTAGGGAAAGCTATGTGCCCAGTCCTTCTTCTGAGCCGTCGCAGCGTGAAAAGGAGCCTCCACATTTCCAGTTAACAAGGGAGACCGTCACCTTGTGCACCACCCCAGGCCTCCACGCAAGCCTTGCCTTTCCGGGTTGACTGACAGCTAAGGAAAGGAAGCTTTGACATTTTGAAGCTGATTTCCATTAAGCCCCCAAAGAGCGCGCAGTGGAGACAGGGTCTCCCCCCTGCCCTTTCTCTTTCTGGGTGAGCCATAAAGTGTGCTCACACGGGTGCAGGACGATGCGTGTACACCTGACATAACATCTTTCCGCTCCCAACGCGTCCTTGCTATGCATGATGGTGTGTGCGTGTGACTCTCTCTTCAGCTGCTTGTTGGCAGAACCCGGGTGAAGGGAAGGTACCGTTTCTGTCCTCACTCAAGTCTCCTTATTTCTGTTAGCTTCCCCCAACAACTTCCACATATCAGAAAAAGAGAAGACCCTTCTCCCCTGCCCTCTGACCCCCACCGCAACTCCTTTTTTGGTCTTTCCCTTAACAGTTAGAACAAAACAAAACAAAACAAAACAAAACAACAAAAACAAACTTACTGCTATAGAGTTGATGCCAATTCATAGCGACCCTACAAAGCAGGGTAGAACTGCCCTCTGAGTTTCAGAAACAAACTCTGACAGGGAGTAGAAAGCCCAGGGTGGTTGGCGGGTTCAAACTACTGACCTTGCAGTTAGTAGTCCAACTCCTAGCCATGACACCACCAAGGCTCCTGTCTGAGCAGCTAAGCTGCAGGAACAGGACCTGGAAACCCCAGGGACTGTCATGTGCTCGCAGGGGCATCTGCTGGGGCCACATGAAGAATGTCAATAGCTCAGGCTGTCTCTGGCCTCAGACTTCATGGAGCGTGGCCGCTCCGGGGACTGTCCCTGCACCCAGGACCTGGCTGGTTACCCCGTCAGCCTGGAGACGATCAGGAATGTTCCACCCAGCAGCACGCTTTCTTTAAGGAGGGGGTCAACATTTGCCGCCTTCTGGACACGGGGGACGAGGATGGCTGAGCCTTTCCACTGACCACCCACGGTGTGCTTTCTGAGAGGAAGCCCAGTGCAGCGGCAAGAGCTGAAGTCTATGGAAAACAGGGAGTCTGAAGTGTATTTCACCCAATACGGCTGGGCAGCCTTGAGCAAAACACGTGTGATCCTGATGGATTTTTTCTTTTTAAGGTACAAGACCCTTAATACAGGCATCCTTATTTCATCTTGTCTTTCCAAGTTCAATATTGCAGGCATTGCTTTCTCAGTAAGGTTGTTCTCCCCACGTGTGCAAGCTGAGCAATGGAAGAAATGGGGCAGAGGGAAAGCTTTCATAGCAGCAAGTTCTCGCCCCTTTGACCCCTCCCTCCCTGTCAATGTACACCAGGAGCCGTTTGCACACCTGCTCTTCCACCAGACCAGGAGCCCTTGAAAACAGTGAGGGCTGGATCTTGCCTGGGCCTGGACTGAAGCGGTGCTCACGATCCACCTGAGCTAGCTCATCCTGCGAACCAAACAGCTCACAGTATGTCTACAGTCTCCTGGGATCTTCTTTGCCCAACCAGGTTTGACGAGTGACTTTAAGCAACAGCCCCAGAGCACATCCCAGCCTCTGGAAACCATCTCGTTATGCTGGAAATCATTAGCACTGGCTCTTTGGCCTGGGTACTCTGCTGAGAGGTTTGGTTTCTAACCCAAACCAATTATACATGCCGACATATAACATCTTAATAATCTCTGGACACATCAGATGGGGTTGGGAGATTGGGGGGGGGGGTCTACTGGGATGGTGGAAGGGGGCATGGCCGAAGGGAAAGAAATGAAGCATCAAAACAAGATTCGGATCCTGCCTTTGAGACGACAGAGCCGAGTGCTTGGGGTCAGGACAAATGCCCAGTACAGGAAAGGTTAATTTGTTTCTCTTCTCCTGACCGCAGAGGAAAAGCAAAGCTATACAACTTGCTGCAAGTAAACAGGTAAAGAAGATTCACCGCATTCCAGAGTCCATTTAGAAAATGGATTTTTTTTTTAAGCTTTCCTCCCTAAGGACTGAGGAGGCAGGTTATTTCATTTTAATTATGGCAGCTGCAGCTGCTGCTTCGGACTCAAAGACCAATTTCTAGGCTAAAAAGAAAAACTCGCGC
>NW_022105611.1:14775453-14790374 GCF_000313985.2 Echinops telfairi | reverse complement strand
TTTAGACTTCCACTCGATAGCCTCTCGTGGGCTGCTCCCTCCATGCAACCATCAGCAGGGGTCAGTGGATACCTGATAAGTGATGTGTCCTGCGGCCTCCTAAGGGTGCTGCTCACACCTGAGCCACAGTGGGTAAAAGTCAAGCCACTCTTCAGTGTGAGCAGTTCTCTGCATGGGCCAGCTGGGCTCCCTCGCCAGCCCATGTAGCCGGCCACTCTCCCTTTACAACCGCTAAACCGGAGCCCAGATGAATTGTGTTTCATTCATTCCCTGCTACCCTTTCCTTGGCCCGGGACACCCAGGCCGTGTTCAACCCCTTGTTTTCCCAGGGAGTACCTCTTGTTGTGAGCACAGCAGCTTCCTTCTTCGGGGAACCACTTTTCAACGGCTCCCATCTTGTGGGTGGTGGGCGTGTCATCACGTGCTGTTGGCCAAGTGTTTCCGGCTCGCTACCCTCCAGGCACGTGGTAGGATTTGCCCCTTGATAAGACCCCATGACCAATTCTGGCCAATGAGTTGGGAGCAGAAGTGTATCCAGCTGCAAGAGTTAATTGTCAAGGCAAGACCTTCCAGGACTCGCCCTCCCTCCCTCCCTCCCTCCCTCCCTCCCTCTTTCTCTCTTCCTCTCCATCTCCGTCTTTCTCAGATCAGCACAATTGGGGTGGTTTGTCAATGCGATCCCTGAGGGCTTATACTGAGCAGACACAGTGCCTTCATTCCTCCCCTCCTAATGACCACAATGAGCAAGGAGTTTGAAAACAGAACCCAACTTCTGCTGTTATAAGTCCTTACACTGTGGGGGGGATATGCACGCAGCATAAATGAGCCAATCCGATGTATGTGGGTCCAGTGAGAATGGTCACCGTTAGAAACAGCCTGCCCCTTGTGGCCATCGTGGATGGGAGTGGCAAAGGCACCTTAGCAAGGTGACACCAGGCCTGGTCCTGCCCCTTTGCTCCAGATGACAGGTTTGCATAGGATTTGGAGCCTGACTGAAGGTGAGCCTCCTCCCCTGGAATTCTCCCAAACAGCCAGTGAAAGGGATGTAGGGGTCTCTCATCGTGAAAGGTGGTGGCCGCGTGGGGAAAGCTGAGGTCGGAAAGCAAGAAGCTCAGCAGTGTCAGAGAAGCAAAGGGCAGCACCACCGAGGGGCAGGAAACGTGCCAACGCCCCCGAGTCTCTGCCTTCCCTGGCCGGTGGATTCAAGCCCTGCTCACACTCTGTGAGGCAAAAACCCATCTGGGCTGAGGCCCTTTCCATTTCTCACAATCAACAAACCACGACGGAGCCGGTGGTGTAGTAATTAAGACAGCTCTGCTGTGACTCCGAAGGTTAGCAGTTCAAACCTACCAGCCACTCTGTGGGAGAACCAGGAGACAGTCTGCGCTCTAAAAATCGACAGGCTTGGACACGCCCTGGAGCCAGTTCTGCTCTGCCCTACGGGGTTGCTCAGAGTTGGAGGCATTGGGCTGGGCTTGGGTTTATTCGTTATTGTTGTTACTGTTAATAAAGGAAAGCCCTGAGAGTGGCTCCGAGCAAGCCTGCATTGACCAGATTGCCCACTAACCAATAAGCAAGCCCGCGCTTCCACATGCTGCCCAAACTTGTCTACGGAAAAGATGGCGTCCCCTCCTGTCGGGGTGCAACCCTCCTCAGACATGCACATGGTTAATCCTCTTGGTGTTTTGTCTAATCGAATGACAGCCAGGGTGCAATCTGAAAAGGGGTTTCTTCTGCGGAACTGTGCTTTTCTTCTTGTTTCAAACGCAGCGGCGGCCAGACTCCTTGAAATGCTCCCAGAACAAAACAAGAAGCCCCGCCCGAAGCTCTGCGTTTGTTGTAGGTTGTTTTCTTGGCGGCACAAACTTAGGGGGGGGCTTTTGTTTCTTCTGTTCTGCCCTTGGACTCACCAGCTGCCTCCCCCTCGTCCTGAGCTCCCAGCGAGAATCCCAGGGGCAGGCGATCTGAGAGCAGGCGCGCCGCAAAGATTCTCCGGCTCAGACAACAGGCTGGAGCCCCTGCCCAAAGCAGCCCGCTGGCCCTGGGGAACAGCCGCTGAACACAGGTCCTCCCAGGCAGGATGCGGCTGGACAGCGGGGGAGGGGGAGTGCAGATTACCCACCCCATCAGCATGCTAGGCACGGGCTTACTTGTGTGCTTAATTTGCTAATCTGTAATGAACAATTCTCACACATGATTTTCGCCACATCTTTGGGGAACAACATGTGGAGCCGCTCACTGTTGCTGCTTGGTGCCCTGGAGCGTCAGTTCTGACTCACGGTGACCCGATTGCACAACCCAAGGAACCATTTCCCGGTCCTGCACTCCTGCACAGTTGTTGTATTTGAGCCCATGGTTGCAGCCCCTGGGTTAATCCATCACAGTGAGGGTCTTCCTCTTTTTCACTGCCCTTCTACTTTACCCAGTGAGTTAGTCCGGGTAGACTAGAGAAACAAATTCGTAGACACTCATATGTGTATAAGAAAGAGCTCTATCTCAAAGAGCAATTGTACATTAAGAAACTATCTCAGCCCAGTCCAGATCAAGTTCATAAGTCCGATATTAGCCCATATGTCTGATACCAATCTATAAATTCCACTTCAGACTCAACACAACACATGCAATCATGCTGAATGCAGGAAGATCACAGGCCAGTGGGTGGAAAGTCTTGTGGATCCAGTGGCAGTGGTGCTGCCGGGGGTAGGGGGTGGGGTTTCCAGCTTCAGGGCTCTAGCATAGCTCCACATGTCTTATCCATAGGAATGTCTCCTCGCAGGGAGACCAGCAGAGAGAGTCTGTGTGTATCGCAATGGCCTCCAGTGAGCTATTTATCTCCATAATGCCTCCAAATGAGGCCATCAAGCTGTGGCCTGATTGACAGGTTAGACTCCAACCCTTCGCAAGTTGCCAGATTCTGTAACTTCCACACCAAGTATCATGTCCTTCTCCAGGGACTTCTCTCTCCTGGTAACATGTCCAGAGGAGTTGAGATCAAGTCTCATCATCCTCACTTCCCTATAGATTAGTAAAGGAGCACAAGCAAACCCAGGTTGCCCTCGCCTACTGTATACTCTGACGGTGGGTGGGTCTGGGCCAAAGGTTGTGGCTTGCAGCGCAGACGATGACTGTTCAGGATGGAGTTGGGCCTCCGGGGCTGCTGCTGTTTCAAGAGGGGAGCAACCACTCTCCTTCACAGACTCTACAGGAAGGCCGAGACGCTGCCCTTCTCTGGAGAACCCGGGGAAGCGATTCTACAAACGAACAGTGTTTGCCAGGTATAAGGCGTTCAAGAGTAAAGGAGGATCCGGGAGTTCCCTGATTTATTCCATCCAGGAGTGCCTGCAGGAATATGATGCTTCTCCCTAACTGCCTGGGCTCTGGCGGACAGAGGTGCTGAGAAAGAAGCTACAGGAGGACACGGACACCTTCAGCCTCCAGTAAAATGAACACCAACAGCTCTCCATGGCGGGGCTGAGAAAAGAGGTCTGCTGCCAGACTGACACTGCAGCGAAACCCAATGGGGAATACGATGTAAGGAAGGGTGCCTGTGACGGAATACGATGTAAGGAAGGGCACCGGTGCAGGCTGCGGAGGGCAACCTGGAAAGAGGAGGCACACGGCACTTATTTTTGCTATTGTCTATTTTCTTAGTCTGTTTTGCCTCCTATGAATCCAGTCAATTTGAATAAGACTTTTCCCTGCTCTCAGTTGGGAAACTAATGTGGGAAAGGCCAACAATGATTGTAGCGGATACCAAAGAGCTTGGTTGTGAAAGTTGAGGCTCCTCTGGCAGTTGGGGTGTCCTGAATCACTGCAGGAGCCCGGATGGAGTAGAGAGTGCCTGTTGGTCTGCTGACCGCAGGGTCAGCAATTCAAAACCACCAGCTCCTCCTTGGAGGAAGACAGAGCCTTTCTACTCCCAGAAAGAATACCGGTGTCAGAAACTCACGAGGGACAGTTCTACTGTGTCCTGCAGGGTTGCTATGAAGAGGCATTGATTTCACAGCAGTGAGTTGTTTTGGGGGTGGGGGGGGGAGAAGGGTGTAGGATTGATGTTACTGCAAGCAGCCCTGAGGGCATAGTGGTTAGGAACCCAGCTACTAACTGAAAGCTCAGCAGTTCAAACAACACCCACCCCACCCCTCACTGCTCTAGAAGAGAAAGCTGTGGCTGGGGGCTGCGGTGAAGACTGACAGCCTAGGAAACTCTGGGGGACTGTTCTACTCCGTCCCAGGAGGCTGCTCACTGTGAGTCAGAACCTGTGGGAATGCAGTCGGCTTATTGCTGTTCGTCATTCCACGGAATCCAGAAGTTTAACAGGACAGAGACAGACCAGGAAAGACAGCCCCTGGCAGAGCCGATGAACCACTGAAGAGGCATGTTTGGGTCTGGTCTGTATGGGCACATAGAGCTGTGAAGGGTAAGCATGGGTCTTTAGAAAAGCCGCCCCCCCATCCCCCATCTTTCTAGAGAGAGGAGAGCCTGTCCTTCAGAGCGTTCTCTGACCTAGCACACAGCAAAAACTCGGGGGAGGTTCTGGGGCCTGCAGAGAGAGAGCGTATTCGTTGCTCAGGAAAGGAAGAATTTGGGCATGGGCAGGAAAAAAAGTGTCTATAGATGCACAGACAGAGCGGGGAAAGAAAAAGAGAAGGAGAGGGGGAAACCCACCAGAAATCGAGGGACAATGTCTTGTGAGCTTTTCCTGTGAGCTAGCCACTTGTGTGGGAGGCGGATCTCGCAGGAGCAGGGGTGAGCTTCCCACAGGCAGAGCCGAGGACTCTGGGGATCCGTGGAGTGCTCTCTCTCTCTCTCTCTCTCTCTCTCTCTCTCTCTCCTTCTTCTGTTCAGGAACCTGTCACAGGTGGCCTTTTATGGAGTGACTCAAGTGTCCCACACCAATGTCACCCACAGGAACTGAAAGGACCACCAGGTGGGAGAACAACAGGGCTGTTAATGGACTGCCACATGCCTCACCTCACTGGAAAGCTCCGGGTCCCAGGGAGGAAACCGATGTTGAGACTTAAACCCAGGCTTGGTCTCCACTCCACCTCATCCTCCCCACCCACCTTCTCCGGCCTCATGTGCCCACCCACATAAATGCACGCGTGCACTTCTATCTTGGCAAAGCGGAGCGCAATTGTGGGGAGAGTAACCAGGCAGGAAAAGAAAGAATTCTTTTCAGAGAGTGGAAAGCCAAGCCATTCGGAAGTTACAAATGTTTTCTCTCTTTGAGGACTTTTTTTCTCTCTCTTATTTTTGTTACCTCCTTTATGCTCATATTCTATATTTTGTTTTAAGAGTTCAAGGTTTTATTAAGCAGTTTTTAAGAATTGTTTTATTGGGGGCTCATACAACTCTTATCACAATCCATACATACATTAATTGTGTAAAGCACATACATCAATTGTGTAAAACACATTTGTGTCAAGCACATTTGTACATTCATTGCACAATTGTACATTCTTTGCACATTGTACAGTCCCAAAACATTTGCTCTCTGCTTAAGCCCCCGGCATCAGGTCCTCATTCTTTTCCCCTCCCTCCCAGCTCCCCCCTCCCTCATGAGCCTTTGATAAATTTATAAATTATTATTTTGTCATATCTTGCCCTGTCAGATGTCTCCCTTCACCCACTTTTCTGTTGTGTGCCCCCCAAGGAGGAGACCACATGTAGATCCTTGTCATCAGTTCCCCCTTTCCAACCTACTCTCCCCTCTACACTCCCAGTATCGCCACTCACACCACTGATCCTGAAGGGATCATCCGCCCTGGATTCCCTGGGTTTCCAGTTCCTATCTGTACTAGTTTACATCCTCTAGCCAGACTTGCAAGGCAGAATTCAGATCATCATCATAGAGGGGAGGAGCTGGGGGGGAGGAAGCATTTAGGAACTAGAAGAAAGTTGTATTTTTCGTTGTTGCTACATCGCACCCTGACTGGCTCATCTACTCCCCAAGACCCCTCTGCAAAGGGATCTCCAGTGGCCTACAAATGGGCTTTGGGTCTCCACTCCGCACTCCCCACCTCATTCACTATGGTAAGATTTTTTGTTCTGATGATGCCTGATACCTGATCCCTTAGACACCTCGTGATCGCACAGGCTGGTGTGCTTCTTCCATGTGGGCCTTGTTGCTTCTGAGCTAGATGGCCGCTTGTTTACCTTCAAGTCTTTAAGACCCTAAATGCTATATCTTTTGATAGCCAGGCTCCATCAGCTTTCTTCACCACATTTGCTTATGCACCCATTTGTCTTCAGCGGTTGTGTCGGGAAGGTGAGCATCATAGAATGCCAATTTAATAGAAGAAAGTATTCTTGCATTGAGGGAGTACTTGAGTGGAGGCCCAATGTCCTTCTGCTACCTTAATAGTAAACCTATAAATATATGCACATAGATCTATTTCCCCATCCTCATCTATAAATATATTTGCATATATACATGTCTTTATCTAGACCTCTATAAATGCCCTTTGCCTCCTAGCTCTTTCCTCTATTTTCCTTGACCTTCCTCCTGTCCCACTATCATGCTCACTCTCCACCAGGGTTTCAGCAATTCCTCTTTGTTACATTACCCTTGATCATGCCCTATCAGGCCTCCCACACCACCTCACCACCAATTTGGATCACTTGTCGTTGCCTTGTCCCTGGGTTTGTTAACACCACTTCCTTTCTCCCCACCTCCCCCTCTCACATGTTCCCCCGGAATTGTCAGTCCCGTTGTTTTCTCCTCCAGATTGTTCATCCAGCCTATCTTATTTACACGGACCTGCGGCGATAATAACATGCACAAAAACAAGACAGAGCAAAACCAAGCAAAAATATACAACAAAATTTAAAGAAAAAAATTGGGAAGGTAGAAAAGAGAACTCCCATATGCTCCCCTACTTTCTGCTCTTTTTTGATTTCTGTTTGTGTTTGTTTCTGCTGTCCCGAGGTAGACTATGTGCTCCCAGCGGAGGGGCCAGTTCCTATTTAACAAGGGGAAGCTTGCCACAGAAGCTGGTATTAAGCCATGTCCTGAAGAATGCTTTAGGACATGCTGATGATCATCAGTTCCTGTTCCTTCCTTCCGCATCTACCTCTTCACTGGCTGGCATGACCTGTCTGTGTGGCTGTAAGGTATAGACAGTGGGTTATATAAGATCTTCTCCAGATGCCTAGAACTGAAGAGCATTCTTAGCAGGTTGAAGCCTTGACTTTCGACAGCTGGATTTATGATCCCAAACACTGCTGCTCCAGTGGACCTCTACTGCAGTAGAAGGTCAATAGCATACTTAGACTTCCCCCGGCAGTGCAGAAACAATAGTCTGACCACAAGGAGAGGGGGTCCACCATGACTAGCTCAGGGCAGTACATGAACAGCCTCTCTCTGAGCCTCAGTTTCATCCTCAGAGGCAGAGACATGGATTACCGTAAAACCAGTGAAAGGGAGAATGCAGGTAGGGCAGAAACCAGCCAGGGAAGGAAAAGGCAAGCCCTGGCTGGGTCGCAGCTAGGTTAAGATTGGGCTCCTTCTTGTTTGGCAGAAAGATATCTGAGCAGGGGCTATATGTGCTATTTCTGGGTAGGCACTGTCAAGACGATGTGTATTTTGGCATACTTCATTTTCCCACCAAGGACAGTGCTGTTCAATGGAAATACAAAATAAGCCACATACATAATTAAAAAAATGTAATAGTCGTGTTAAGAAAGTAGGAGAAAAAAGTGAAATAAATTTTATTAATAAGTCCGGTTGCCACTAGTCGGAATTGACTTGATAGAATGGAGTTTGATTTGTTTTTCTGTATTTATTGTATTTAACCTAATATATCCCAAATATAATTTCCATAGTTAGGCAATATTAAAAAATTATTCTGGAAAAAAAATCGGGCTCCTTATCATAGATTGGCAGTTGGAAACCACCAGCCATTCCATGGGAGAAAGATGAAGTTTCTGCTTCTGTAAGGCGTTACAATCTCAGACACTCAGGGGCATCCCTGTGCTGTCCTGTGGGGCTGCTATGAATTGGAATCCACTCGGTGGCAGTGAGTAGGGTGAGTATCATATGCCAAGTGCCATAGAAAAGTCTAAGACTTTGCCCTGTCAAAGGTGAAAACCTTGTGAGAGCCGGAAAAGCAAGGCCGTCTTGTCAAGTTCTGGCTCTCAGAAGCCTTACCTGTAACACCTGTTCTAGAGGGTTCTTGACAGCATGGACCAACTGGATGGGAAAGTACATGATAAACGGGAAAGCCCAGTCTAAAGCACTTCTGCTGCCCGGCCTTGTGTGTTCTGAGCTCTGTGATCC
Organism: Echinops telfairi; assembly: GCF_000313985.2. NCBI lineage: Eukaryota > Metazoa > Chordata > Mammalia > Afrosoricida > Tenrecidae > Echinops > Echinops telfairi. The sequence goes on along the minus strand of NW_022105611.1, from coordinate 14,782,093 downwards.
TTGAGGAGCCACAAGGCTGGCAGTGACTCATACTGGGTTGGGGGTGCTAAAAGGGGTGCTAGCAGGTAGAACTGATGAAACAAGTCAACAAGTCGGTGGGCCTTCTAAGACCGAAATCAAATGTGCAGAGTCTAAAACACACACTAATCCAATGAGATGTTTACAGTACAAACGATTGGTCCTCTGGCTGTGGTGCCCTTGGGATGAGGGCTGCAGTGGGGCAAAGATTGCTTTTACCTTCAAGCCTGCCTTTGATGCCGGTTGCAACCCACCACACTTGCTGGGGTAGAGAAGAGGAATGTGTTGCCTGGGGGGAACCCACTACTATAGTTTGGCTGGGGTTTTAGCATGTGGATTATACAATTTAACATGAATACAAATGCTTTTTACTTTGCAATTCTGTGCCACAAAAAGGAAAGAAAAGAAAGTTGAATAAAAATAAAAGACAAGACAAGAAAAATCAAACAGAAACATATTCGCAGCATGGATGTTAAAGGGGGGGTTAACATCCATCCAGTACAGAGCTGTTGCAAATTGATGAGGAGGGAAACATTAGAACCCTAATCAATTAATGAGGAACAGACATAGACGAGTTATACAAGGAGTATTATCAAGTCAGTGCACACATGGAAAAAATGTTCAGCTTTTCCAGTTGCCAGAGAAATACAAATTACAGCAACAAGTAAGAAATACCAAAGTGCAACTGAGCTTTGTTGCCGTTGTTAGGTGCCCTGAGCCAATGCCAGCTCGAAGCTACTCACGTGAGAGGGGAACTGCCGGCAGGTTTTCTTGTCGTAGCCCCCATCAGAGCCGCTTGCCAGGGCGCTTGCCTCTGGAAGCAGTGGGTAGGTGCCAACCACCCACGTTTAGGTGACCAGCAGAAAGCTTAATATATTAGTTCCATCAGGGCTCTTGCTACCTAATACAGTAACCTGATGTAGGAGCATCAACAGTGGGAGTGCTGGTGGCACAGTGGCTACGCTTTGGGCCGTGATCCCAATGGTTAGCAGTTTGAAACCACCAGCCAATCTGCAGGACAAAGATGAGGCTTTCTACTTCTGTAAACTGTGAAAGTCTTGGAAACTCATGGGGGCAGTGTGTTTTGGTTTTTGTTTTTTTTGTAGTATAGTGGGTTAAGTGATGAACTGCTAATCACATGGTCAGTAGTTCAAACTCACCAGCTGCTCCTTTGAGGAAAGATGAGGCTGTCTGCTTCCTTGAATATTCATAGCCTCAGAAACCCCAAGGGACAGTTCTACTCTGTCCAATAGGGTGGCTAAGAGTTGGAACGGACTCCATGCCAGTGAACTAGAGGAGCCTGATTATTATTCTTATCTTAAGTAGAAGGATGGAGATGCAGGGCAAAAATCACCATGCCATTCATGGGTGTTTATTGGGCACCTCCTTCAGTGTGCAAGCCACAGTGTCAGGTACACTGGGAGAAGCAAGCAGTCAGGGTTCCTAGGCCCAAAGGGCCGGCATCTAGGGGTTCAGTCCTGTCCATCCATGTTCTAGCTGCATGACCTTGAGGAGTCATTTAACCACTTCCGAGCTTCTCCTTTTCTTATCTGTCAAATAAGAATATTGATGTGTTTGATTCACTCTGAACTGAAACGTCACCGAGGCAGGGAGCATCGGCCTAGGATTCCCTACCTGGAAACTGAAATTCTGAGAGGTGATGGTACTTGCCCAAGGGTATACAGCTAAGGGCTCCAACCTAATTAATTCCTCAGGGTCCTAGTTGCTACTTTCTGCAGAGGCAGGCATGCCTAAGGGTTCTGGAAGGCAGGCTAAGGGGAATATTTCAGGTGCAAAGGCTGGTCGGGAGCTGGCCAGGTTGGGCCAAGGCCACCAGCTAGCGCACACTCTTCAGACTTAGAGGCCTGGGCCCCTAACCCTACCTGCTCCTGAACCCAGGAGGCACTACCCTGACGCAGCCAGCACTGACAGGGACAGCGCTTTCATTTTTCTGACAGATGGGCAGACAAGCAGGCAGGGGCAGCAAGCCTTTCCATGACCCGCCCCTACCAGCCACTGCTACTCATACTGGGAAAAAAGGCCTCTTCTTTCTCCCCCAGAATCCCTGGTGATTTCGAACTGTTGTCCTTGTGGTTAGTAGCCCAACAAGTAACTAGTACACCACCAGGGCTCCCTTGGAGGAAGAACAGACCAAATGGTCCTTAGAGGGAGGCAAGGTGGGAAGCTTCGTCTCATGCCCTTTGGACATAGGGTCAGGAGAGAGTAGACCCTGGGGACGGACATCGTGCTTGGTAAGGCTTGGTAAGGTCGTGGGGCAGGAAAGAAGAAGACCTTCAACAAGAGGGATCGACACAGAGGCTGTACCAATGGGCTCGTCCCCGGGGAGGATGGCTAGGCAGTGTCCGTTCCCTTGTCCACCGGGTCATTGGGAGTCAGAACCCACTCAACGGCACCTACCAATAACAACAGAACAGCCAGGCACCGCAGGGCGGAGGCAGGGGCAGGGGAGCCGGAGTCGCCCACCTCCCAAACAGCTCCCCACAGGTGGCGTCTAGGGTCCAGAGAAGCATGCTGACACTGAAGACACGTTGTTTGGGGAAAAGAGAAAGAATGAAGAGAGATTCTGAGTGTGGTCTTGTACTCGTGGGTGAGGGCTATCTGGGAGGATGACAGTGGTGTCCAGTCTGCCAGGAAAGAAGTAGCGGCAGCGATCTGCTTGGTCGCAGTTTCTTTATGCTACAGTAAGCGGACCAGCACCAGTGGCTGGCTTTTCAGAACAGAAATTGATGTGCTTGCAGTGCAGGGTGATAGAAGTTGCCTTCTGGGCACTTGCCCTGGGGGAAGGCTTTCTCTCTGTTGGCTCCTGCCTCTTTCGGCTTCTGATGTCCAGAGGTTCCTTGGTGATCCCCAAACAGCATCTCCTCGCTCCCCCTCCCAGTTTGTGCTTCCTGGTCGCTGTGTCTATGCCTGGGGAAGATGAAACAGGGTACACACCTGCTTCCAGGAAACACGGTACACATATGGACTGAGTGTGGTAAAAAACAGGTGAAATCGTGCACTGCAGATTGGTACTGTATATACTCGAGTATAAGCCGACCCAAATATAAGTCGAGGCACCTACGTTTACCACAAAAACTGCATGAAAAACATGCTGAAAAGCTCAGCTAATGCATGAGTATATATGGTAAATAAACACAAGTGAGTCGATGCATATCTTGCATTCTGGGTACCCAATCCCTGCTTCTCCTCCTAGTCTAGAAGTGATTAGGGTGAGGATACACCACCCTTTACTCCTCTGACCTCACTACAATAAGGAAGGAAACCCTTTATCCAAACAGGATCGTGTCCACACGGATACGGGTTAGGGTTCCAGCACACAGTCTGGAGGGGCACAGTGTGCCCCACTACGTGGTGAAAGGTCAGACCTGGCCCCAAACTCACCAGGAAGCCTGAGTGAGGAGAGGCAAGGGAGTGGCTCACAGCTCGCTCGCTCCCCGGTCACGCTGTCCTTGGCGTCCCACTGCCAACAAGATGAAAATCCAGACACTCTTGCCTTCCCAACAACCACCCTTCCCTCCAACCCGACCGAGACCCTGCAGTGCCCTAACTACGAGGCAGCGTCATGTCTTGTCAGTGCACAGTGACCCTGCCTGGAGGGTCTGCCCTCCCTAGTCCCTTCCTTTAAAAATTCTGATCCGAAGTCAGCTTCTCCAGGAAGCTGCAGCCACGGCTTCCGGGCTGAGTCAGACTCCTCTCCTTTAGACATCCCATCCCTGCCCTGCAATCTGTTACTCATCTCTCTCCACTCCACTCCTTTTTTTTTTTTTTAACATTTTATTAGGGGCTCATACAACTGTTATCCCAATCCATACACACATCAATTGTGTAAAGCGCATTTGTACATCGTTTCTCAAAACATTTTCTCTCCATTTAAACCCCCGACATTAGGTCCTCATTTTCCCCCTCCCTCCCCACTCCCTCCTCCCGCATGAGCCCTTGATAGTTTATAAATGGGTATTTTGTCATATCTTGCCCTGTCCGACTTCTCCCTTCATCCACTTTTCGGTTGTCTGTCCCCCAGGGAGGAGGTCACACACAGTTCCATGTAATCGGTTCCCTCTTTCCTACCCATTCTCCCTTTACCCTCCCTGTTTTGCCACTCACACCACTGGTCCTATAGGGCTCATCCGTCCTGGATTCCCTGTATTTTCAGTTCCTATCTGTACCAGTGTACCTCCTCTGGTCTAGCCAGTCTTGCAAGATAGAATTCGAGTCATGGTAGTGGGAGCGGGGAGGAAACCTTTAGGAACTAGAGGAAGGTTGTATTTCTCATCATTGTTACATCGCACCCTGACTGGCTCATCTCCTCCCCGAGACCCCTCTGCAAGGGGATCTCCAGTGGCCTACAAATGGGCTTTGGATCTCCACTCCGCACTCCCCCATCACTCACTATGGTAAGATTTTTTGTCTCCACTCCACTTCTTATCTCACTTTGCACTCCGAGGCTAGCAGGAAGCCTGGCACCCAGCAAACACTCCAGTGCTGTTGAGTCGGTGTCCCAGCATTGGTTCCTGCGCACAGAGGCCCTACCTGTGCACGACACAGTGAACCACTGCGTGGCCCTGCCTCTCCTCTCAGTCCATGATCCATCTCAGTCCACTGTGGTGGCCACTGAGTCCATCCACTTCATCGAGGATCTCCCCCTCTTTGGCTGCCCTTCTCATTGCCTGGCTCCCTTCTAATAGCATGTCCAGAGCACCCCCCCCAAGTCTCAGTATCTTCCCTTGTAAGGACCACGCTGCCTGTGCTTCTCCCAACACAGGGTTGTTCCTTCTTCTGGGTCACCCCACGGCACCTCCGTCAATGTGCTTTGCCAGCACCACAATTGAATGCTTCCATTTTTCTCTGGTCATCCTTATTCACAATCAAGCTTTCCTACCCACAGGAAACGGTAGAAAAGACTGGGGCTTTGATCAGGCACATCTTAGTGATAAGGCAACAAACTGACAGACAAGTGGTATATAAATATTCGCACATCCCGTAAGTATTTAGGGGAAGAGACAGGGTTGGTGACTGGCTGGCTAGAGAAAAGTTGTACAAAGCTCATTTATAACTGTGTGGAAGACAGGGGGTGGGAGAAGAGATCTGAAGACCAAGGGAGGCTGGTGCAGAGCGTCCATGAGGAGAGAGGCAAGGAGATGGGAAGGAGGGAGGGGATGCCAGGGATTGGAGGGGGTTGGGTCAGTGGAACCTGGTCACCTACCAGAATGGGGAGGTTGAGAGACGTGGTGTAGGAAGGGCATCTGGAAACAGGCCAGTGTCTGATGTCTGAAGGCAAGAGAGGGGCCCAAGTGTTATTGCTTCATAGTGGGGCCGGGACGGTGTGAGCCCCCAGGGTGAATGGAGGGGTTGGTTTTATAGGAAGGCAGCAGGCTCAAGGGTGGTCAGAACTCCTGGCTCTAACTGTACTCTATGTTCAACTGGCCATACATGAACCTTTTGTCAGGAGACCTTGGGTAAGCTGACCCCAGACATAGATTCGTGTAAACAGAAACCCTGTGAGTAACTCAGCACAGGGTCCGGGGGCCTTCCAAGGGGCAGGAAGGAAGGGGCTCTGGAGAGTCTGATAGCCCTGAACTCACCACCCCCGCTGCCTCACCACCGCAGAGAGCAGGCAGTTACAGGGCAGCGACAGCCACAGGGCAGGTCCCAAGAGAGTAGTCCTTGTAGTACGACAAAAACAGAAATACTGGAGGCAGACAGATCATGGTTCAAATCCTAGGCCTGCTACTTGTCAACCAAGCAGCATCTTGCCTTCCCTGAGCCTCCGTTTCCTCCTCTGTAAAATGAGGGCCATGAGCGCTACTTGGGTTTGTAAATTTCCATTTATATCGGCTTCTACCTTCCTGGTACTCCCTCCCCTCTGATAATGATACTCACTGGACACCCCATTTGTCATTCTGAGCAAGAGGGAGGAAATTGCTATGAAGAGCTGTCACACACCTCGTGCGGGTGGGCGCCGTGAAAGCCAGAGAGACAGCAGAGAGAGGACGCAGGCTCTCCACTGATGGACTGCGAGAGACAGGCCATGCCAGTGCTAGGCATGCTCCATCCCTGCCCTCCTGCCTCCTTCCTGGCTAAGGACCACAGACCGCTCCCCGCAGCTGGCCGCGCTCAATGTCTTCCTTGGTTCAAAGAGGGGCTGCCGCTCGGACTGACCTCCGGGTGGGCTGAGACTGCACATGGGAGAGTGGATGGGGCATGGCAAATTCTCAGGACATGTTCACATGTCCTCCCCCCTCTCCTCCCCAGGCAGAGAGTGGCTTTCTCGTGCCTTCTCAGAGGCGTCTTTCTGCTTTCTCATTTGAATGCTTAACAGGTTTCGGCCTCTTAAGTGACACCTGTTGGAGAAGTAATTGTGCACATAATTGCTATGTGAGAAAGGAGGCAGGTTTATTTCCTGGCGTAGGCGCTTCCCCTAGGAAAAGATACCATGTACCCAGGAAGGCCTTCCCTACATCCTTGCCAGGAGAGCCCTGAGAGGTGCCTTCTCTGTGGATGCAGGGCACCTGGCCCAGGAGGGCTGGCAATGCAAGAGAGGACTACCTGGCTGAGCCATAAGATTTCCAAAGTCAAGTGTCTGGAATTTGAGCTACATGAA
>NW_022105611.1:14770704-14773347 GCF_000313985.2 Echinops telfairi | reverse complement strand
TCATGATTTAGGGGAACCTTTCAGAAACCTTTTAGAGACCTCCGTGCTCTCTAATCAGTCTTCTGAGTGAAGGCTCCCGCTTTACTGAAGGCTCAGACTGATGCACACGTGGTTAGTCTGACACGTGGCTTCGTGAGCTCACATTGCTCCAACACCTCCACGCTGACTGCTCCTACACGAAATGGTCCAGAAGCTGGTAACTATTTTTCCTTTCCGCTCATTTGTCAGCCTCCAGGTGTGTTGTGTTCACCTTTCCATGCACACACCTGACCCGGAGGCGGCCCTGGGCCCACCGCAGCCCCTTCTGGCATCACTGCTGGTTGCCCAGAGGCTCCAACAAAGGCAAACCCACTGCCATCGAGCCAGTTGACTCATAGCGATCCCACTGGACAGGGCAGAACTGCCCCTGGAGTTTCCAGAACTTTAAGGCTTCACGGGAGTAGAAAGCCCCTGCAGATTGGCTGGTGGTTTCAAACTGTGGACCTAGCATCCAGCAGCCCCACTGGTAACTCCTATGCAACCAGGGATCTGCACAGAGGCGAGTCAGCTGTAAAGTACTCTCTGATGGCCTTGTGACCAGGCTTTGGACAGAGGACCAGGCTCCTCAGAATCCTTTTATCCACAGGAATATAGAGGGTGGGAGTTCCAGCAGGAGGCGGTAGCCACACAGCCCTGTCTTCCCACAAGCGTGCCAGTAACGCTGCCTCTCGCTCTGCACAGCCAAGCTGTGCCTTCAACTCTCTAGTTCCTAGAGTTTTGAACCTGGGTGCTAGTGACAGAGCAATTCCATTAAAACAGTCCTGTCCTGCTTATGGGGACTTCTTTGGTTGCGTGGCATCCAGGCTTGGGCAACCTGGTTTTACTGGCAATTTGGCAAATCGCCTAACCCTTACTCTGTTGTAAAATCCTGTCTGTTGAAAGTAGCCCGGGTACACTATGCTGTCTGAAACTAAGAATCACAACGGAGACGTCTGTCTACCTTGAACAGCGAGCTTCCTAAGAGCAAGGGCTCCCAGGCGTCTTGCGATTCCCTGTGGCCAGAACATATGCAGTGCCTGGAAGGCCCTTACTGAATGGACAACTGAATAACAAGGAAATGGACAGAGACAAGTCTCTCCAGGCACCTGGTCCACCCCACGACGGCCGTGCTCTTTTGCTCTTGCTGAGACGATCGGATCAGCTGGCTTATTAAAGTTTTGTATAAGGAAGAAGCAGAAAGGTCGTGAGTGTAGGCTAAGAGGATTGCTTATCAGACAAGGGAAAAGACGGCGGGGCTTGGGCAAATTGAAATGTGTTGGGTTGGCTCAGAGGCTGTGTTTGTGTTAGTTTCCCGCTTGGCCGGCTCTCTGCTGCATTCCAAATAGCTGAGGGACTTCCAGCTCCTCCAAGGCCTCTCCCGTATAGACTGCCGCCACCTCCTTTCCGAGCCTTTCCTGTCCAGATGCACCGAGAGAACGGCAATGGGAAGCAATCCAACACCTCCTCGCTACACCCACTAGGCCGCTAAATCTCCATAGTTCTGAATCATCAAACCTTGAGTTTCTCATTAGCTGCCCCTCATATGCAGCATTTTCAATTAAGCTGGGAGCATTGCTATACTAATTATGTTATGATATTAGTCCCTGCAGATTAATATGCAGCTAACAGTTGGGGAGTGCTGCCTGGACTATATTCCTCGGTCGAACAGAAAATAAACCTTCCTTGAAAGCTGCCCAGGCTTTGGAGACTCACGGGGCAGTGGGACACCCAGAATTCAGTGCTCAGGGGAGTGTCCTTGACAGGGACAACTCTGTTGGCAGCTGCAGAACTCGGTCTTATCAGGCCGCAACCCCCGCCACCCCCCACCCCCGTGGGTTCTGAGACTGTAACTCTTAACGGAGTAAAAAGCCTCCAATCACAAGACCTTCCAGCGAGGGGCACGACGGGCGTTGTCTGTTTCCCTACATAGCCCTGTGCTCACCGCAGGGTGCAGACATCTCTCTCTCGTCCAGCAGCCTTGGAACATGGCCCTGCTAACGACCCTGCAACACGACAATTCTGTCAAAAGACGGCTCTGTTCGCTACAAAATGCTGCCAACGACCAGAGCAAGCAAACCAAACCAGAGTGGAACAGCACATGGGTCTCCAGGGTCTCTTTGTAGACGCACACTGCTATTTCTTTCTGCTGCAGAGCAGCGGGCGGGTTTGAACTGCCCACCTTTGGGTCCTTCCGTGAGAGCGCCGGGCCACTGGAGCTCCCAACAACAGGACAGGAGGTCATATCTGTGTCTGTACATTAGGAGCTGTCCACTGGCTCATCTCCTTCTCCTCCATGCCATCTGAGCAGATGTGCGCCTCCTCCTTGGACAGATGGGAAAACAGTTGTGGTGCCGGGAGGAGAATCGGAGTGCCGGGCTGAGTGTGGGCAGAGACCTGGAGGCACTGAATGGAGCGCCCGGGCTCTGCCCCCCACACCCCAGCATTCACCAGCCCCACTGTGATGGGACATTGGCACAGACTGTGTGGCCCAGAGCACTGTAAGGCAGATGCCTCTGTGCTCAAGGGGGACAAGGGGAAAGAACTGGTCATTTAGTAATAGTAACAACGACAGCAATGGAACTAACGATGGACCTGCAATCAGTTCTACATGTGGTGCAGCATGCC
>NW_022105611.1:14767825-14769791 GCF_000313985.2 Echinops telfairi | reverse complement strand
AGATGTGCCCCCTTCTACAATTGCGTGAGCCATTTTCTTGATATAAATCTCTCTAGATCGATCTCTCTCTCCATATATGTATCACCGGTTTTGCTTCTCGGTAGAACTCGATCTAACACAGTTAACTTAAGAATCACTGCAGGCCCAGAGATTCTCAAATCAATCCACACTCAGCCCAGAAATAGTGAAAAACAACCCAACAGGTGGCAGGATTGGTAGCCATTCCTGAAAGGCAGAGGTGGAACCAGGAGCCATGTGGTGACCCCAGGGAACTTCATGCCCCTCCCACCGCACCCCTGCCTGCCTGTTTTGCAACCGGGGTTGGGGGTGGGGGGGCGCCCTCCACAGCCCAGCCCATGGGGCTGCCATACAGAATTTCATTTCTGATCCTTGCATTCAGGCCTCATCTCAATTAAGATCAGTTAGAAGTCAATTTCACGGTGGATGGTTTTTTAAGATCCCCTGAAAGTGATAAGCTGGAAAGAGGCCCCCGGCTCCTTTGGGGAGCAGAGGCCCTCCTCAGCAAGGACGAGGGGGTTTTATTTATTTATTTGGATTTGATTTTAATTTGGAAAATAATGTTTATTTAATTTTTTCCCTCTGATTTCAAAAGCAATCTATGCTCAGGAGGGAAAAACAGCTGTTATATCCCTCACCAGACATCAGATTTTTTTTCCCCCCTCTTCTTTGGCCATGAAGCTTAAATAAATACATTTTCCAGTGCGGATGAACAATTCTTTCCAAATGCGTGGGTGGGGGTGGGGTTGTGGAAAGAAAGGGGAATAGTTCCTTACAGTCCCACTACTCAGCGGTGACCGCTGTCAACTTGTCTGTCTTTCCTTCCTATCATTTTTGTGCAATTGATCTATTTGGCTGAGATCACACTGTGCAAGTGTAGTTTTGTATCCTACCTTTTGCACTTAACGGTACACCGTAAACATTTCCCACATCACTGAAAGCTCTAACATCATTTTTAATGGTCGCAAAATATTCCCTTCCTATGAACAAACCATACTTTATCTAACCATTTTCCTAAAGTGGAGCATTTAGTGCTTAAAACAAATTTTTTTAAAAATCAGCTTTATGCTTATCAGTAAAGCTGCCATGAGAGCCTACATCTACAAATGTCCATCTGCCTCCCAGTGTGCTTCCTTAGGGCAGGTTCCCGGAAGTACAACTGCAGGGTCCCAGGGCGGTAGAGACATCTTCGAGGCTCTTGGACCTGGTTGTCAAACAGTCCCAGATTCCCAGCAGCGTGCAAGGGTCCCCCCACTACACACAGGCAGGCCCAGCTTTGAACCCCGTGCCCTGGGGCAAGCCTGGAGTCTTCCATCTTCCTTCTGGGGTCATGTGGCCTCTAGGTCAGAAGGTCAAGTTCATTCAGAGGGATCTTGGAAGGAAGGCCTGGTGATCTGCTCCCAAAAACTCAGCCCAGGAAGACTTGATGGGGCACCCTTTTACTCTGAGCCAGGGTTGGCTCAGCAGCAGCTGGGTTGACTGGATCTGTTTTTCAACCTCCCCACTGGTAATCCCAAGCACCGGGTTAACCGGTAGGCAGCTGACGGCAAGGGTGGGTTCAAATCCACCAGTCACTGCTAGAGAGAAGGGTGAGGCTTTCTGCTCCTGTGAAGATGTATAATCTCTGAAACCCCAGGGCGCAGCTGTGCTCCGTCCTGTAGGGGCGCTGTTGAGTCAACACTGACTCAGGGCAGTGAGTCTGGGTTTCTTGTTCCGCTTCCCTGACCCCACAGTGTGAGCTCCACTTGCTTTGGTTTGTACCTCTTTCCAGGTGTGTGACTGAGGTGTTCTCTCACCTGCTTGTTCCCATCAGAGGTACGTGACCCACTAGGGAGGCATCTGTAATCTGAGATAGTTTCTAGTACTTTTTAGCAATTTATTAGGCCCAAGGTATCTTGTTTTTGCCTCAAAAATACTTAAATATAAATCTATATAGAGAGTGTGTATA
>NW_022105611.1:14764964-14767336 GCF_000313985.2 Echinops telfairi | reverse complement strand
CTCCGTGTGCAGAGGAGGGCACACCTGCAAATATCAACTTGCTGCCTCAAAGGCCTGCCCACGCAGCAGCTTGTGGGGTCTGCTCTGGGTGGCATTGGAGAACCCCTCTGCCCTGTGTGTGCTCCAGGGGTCACTGGACCTGCCCTGATCAGAAGGTGGATTTCAATAAAGCAACAGAGCACTTCAAAGAGGATGCCATGTGGGCCGGCCCCTGGAGCAGAATCACAGCACTGCAACTAAACACTGTGGGGGAGTCTTGACTCCGAGACAAAGCAGAGACCAGACCAAGCCAGGAGTGAACTGGAAGGAGAACAGGGCCACTGTCCTTCAGAGTGGGTGGGTGCTGGAGGGGCCGGAGGTCAGATGCTCGCCAGCCAAAGGCAGGAAGAAGGCATCTGAGAGGCTCCACAGAGCTGGGCGTGGGAGGCGGTCTCACCAATGCCTGGTGAGCCATTGAGCAAAGACTCTGCGTTCACAGACGAGGGCCCCGTGGCTCAGAGACGTCACACGTTCAGCCAACATCACAGAGTTAGGAGAGGCGGCATGCCAACTCACAGCCCGCGAGGCTCCACGTCCAGGAAAGGGTTTTCTCACATGTTTAATGCAGAGGAGACGTAACCGGGGAGCTTGTTAAAAAGCAGGCCAGGATGCTGTAAGCCTGGGGAAGGGGCTAGAACCTGCATGTGTGACCAACGCCCAGGGGATGCTGCTCCAGGGATGCCGCCCACCACCTGTTTTGAGTAGCAAGGCCCTACACCCAGTGGTCCTCAAACTTCAGCAAGCATCAGTCTCCCGCAGACCACCTGGACACAGGAAGTGCTGAGGCCCACAGCCAGGGCGCTGTCATTAGTGCTTTCTTTGGGGTCACTGTTCTTTGGAATGGATCTAACCGCGGCTCGCTTCCAGTCTGCTGGCCAAGCAGCTGTCTTCCAAATTGCTTAGGTGAGTGAGTGCTTCCAGTGCTTCAATAGTTTGTTAAAATGCTTCAATTGGTATCCTATCAATTCCTGGATCCCTGTTTTTGGCTAATGCCTTCAGTGCAGCTTGGATTTCTTCCTTCGGTACCATTGGCTCTTGATCATATGCTACCTCTTGAAATGGAGGAATGTCAAGTAGTTCTTTTGGGTATGGTGACTCTGTACAGCCTCTCCGTCTTCTTTTGATGCTTCCAGCAATGCTGAATATTTTACTCACAGAATCTTTCATTATTGCAACTCAAACTCCCCGCCATCAAGTCGATGCCGACTCTTGGCGACCCTCTCAGGACAGGGTCAAACAGCCCCCATGTGGTTCCCAGACTGTAACTGTTTACAGGAGTAGAAAGACCCTCGGAGCCTGGTGGTTTCAAACGGAGGACTGTGTGGGTCATAGCGCCTAAGGTCTCCGCTGCCAGGGAGGCCTGCGTCACAAGGAGCGTGAATGTTTTCTTCAGCTCCTGCACTTGAAGATCTGCGGGATGTGTTCTTCCTTTCAGGGTTTCCCAACCCGAGGTCTTGGCACATGCCATTACAACATGTCATCACATCTTCTTGAGCTGCCCTTTGACATGGTCTGCTTAGCTCTTTGACTTCATCATGTCTTCCATTTACCTTAGCCACTCTGATGAAGAACAAGTTTCAGAGCCTCTTCTGACAACACGCTCTGATCTTTTCTCTCTTTCCTGTCTCTTTAAGAACCGTTGGTTTTCTTCCTGTTGGTGTTCTGAACGTCATCCCACAGCTCGTTAGGTCTTCTGTCCTTAGTGCGCAATATGTCAAATCTGTTCTTGAGAGGGTCTCGAAATTCAGCTGGGATAGCATCAAGGTCATATTTCGACTCTCATGGGCTTGTTTTAAGTTTCTCCAGCTTCCACCTGAATGTCTCACCGTTGGCCACTGGCCAGGTTGTAGCTGTTGATAGTGAGCTTCCCCGTCACCTCCTCTCACAGATCTGTCCGTTTGATTTGGGAGTGTTCCATCTGGCAAGGTCTACGTAGATCGGCACCGTTTGTGTGGTTGAATAAAGGCTCTTGCGATGAAGAATTCGTTGCTCTTGCAAAATTCTATCATTTGATTCCAAAGAAAGGTGACCCAATAAAATGTGCAAATTGTAGAACAACATCAGCAATATCACACGAAAGTGAACCTTTGCTAAAGATCATCCAACAATGGTTGCAGCGGTCCACTGACAGGGAGCTGCCAGAGGTGCAGGTCTGATTTAGAGGAGGACGTGGAACAAGGGGTGTCATTGCTGATGTCAGATGGACTTGACTCAAAGCAGAAAATACCAGAAAGATGTTTACTTGTGTTTTACTGACTCTGAAAAGGCCTTCAACTACAGAGACCAAACAAACCAGGATAGGTTTGAGAAGAATGCGAATTCCAGAACACTTC
>NW_022105611.1:14750495-14755529 GCF_000313985.2 Echinops telfairi | reverse complement strand
GCAGCATTGGTTGTTACAGTCAAAACAATCCAAATACCACTCAATAGTAGAATAATCAATGCATGGAGATTCCAACCGTGGATTCTCACACAGCCACAAGTGAACAAATTTGAACTTCACACACTTCGAACAGATCTTAAAAACCTCGACAAGCACACAAATCGAGGTGCAAAAGGACATCATCACACAATTCTATTTCTGCGCGGTATAAAAATAGGTCACAGGAAATGATATCATTTGGGTTCACAAGTTCAAGAAAAGGGGGAGCAAGGTTCTGGCCTGTGAATGTGGGGCTTACCCCTTGGGTGTGTTCATGGGGAGGGAGGGAGATGTGCAGGGACTGGGGCGCTGGGTGTTCTAGTTTGACCCAAGTCATGCTGACCTAATTGTTCATAATTATCATTTGAACGGAACAGGTATGTGTAGTGCACTTTCCTCTCTGAACACTCTATTACACAATCTATTCTTCAAAACCCTCAAACCAAAACAAAAAGATAAGGCTTATCTTCTGGAGGGAACTCTAGAACATCACCCTCAAAAGGCACAACAGAAAGGGATTCAGCATGGGAAAAGAACGTGCTGATTCCAACTCTCCCACACTGACCTCAAGGCCTGGTTTTCCCTTCCTGACCATGAAAGCATGTCACCACAGTTCTGCTTACTGAGGACCTACTGGGTCCAAAGCCCGGGTCAATTGTTCACATGAATTATCATTAACCCTTAAACCAACACTCAGTGCAGCCTTGAAGATTGTATTCAACAACCAAGGATTTATCTCTGGTCTGTCTTCTACATCCTTTACCCCAGATTTCCATTGCACCCCCACCTATTTTTTAAACCAAAAGTCTGAACTATCTGTGGAACCAAGGACGAAGGACTGCCCTGGACTCTCAGGTATCTGGAACAGGGAGGCCCTTCTGGTTGTGATGCATCCCTTCCTTCCATGTTACAGGTAACAAACTCACGGTGAAGGGCAATGACCCCCAAGGTGGCACATCCCACTGGCTGGGCCTGCTTTCAAGGCCCACGTGTCCTGTGCAGCACAGGGCTCCCACACCAGCCCCTGACAAAGGCAGGGGACTAAACCTTCATTCTTGTTGCAGGGAGAAGAGCTTGTGAGTTCTGGGTGGCTCTGGGTGGAACTTTGGAGTGGCCTATTCTAAAGTGGTAGTGGAAGCACATTGGGCTGCTAAGACTAGGTCAGCAGTTTGAATTCAACAGTCGCTCTGTGGGAGAAAGATGAGGTTTTCTACTCCGAGTTACAGTCTCAGAAACCCACGGGGCATGTTCTACTCTGGCCGATAGGGTTGCTATGAGTCCGCATTGACTCGATGGCATTGCAAGTGGTATTTGGTTTGGTTTAGTTGGGTGGGACCATGTGGAATTCCAGTTAGCTTCTCTTCAGCTCAAAAACCAGGAACACAAACAAACAAAATCCCTATGTCAATTCTGACTCGTAACAGCCCTATAGGACACAGGAGAACTGCGCCATAGGGTTTCCTAGGCGATGCTATTTACGGGGGCAGAATGCCTCGTCTTTCTCTCAGGGAGCAGCAGGTAGGTTCAAATGGCTGAATTTATGGTTCTAGGTCTAGTGCTTTAACCACTGCGCCACCAGGGCTTCTTCTCTTAGGTCCACGCCCCTCTAATATGGAGAAACAATCATCCACCTTCCGAACTAAGAAGCATGCTTTTGCAAAGCTCCTCACATTTTGTACACAGTGAATAGCAAATAAACTAAACTCTTGCTTTAATATCAAATGTGACCTACGATTGCTCCATAGCCTTTTTTCTGTGGCAGTCCTGAGTGGGTCCGAACCACCAACTTTTAAGCTCAGGACTGATGGCAAACCACTTGCAATACCCAGGGACACGCTGGCACGCAGCAGAGATGTGATAAACAAATGCTTGTTGACTGGGTCTTCACTGAATGCCCTAGATGACGCAGAGGGTCAACACAAGGCTTCTGCGAACCTCTTGTTGGGGAGTTTATACTGCTCTGGCCGTAAGGACAGGCCACTTTCTTGCCTGGCCTGGGCCCACGGATGTTCCAGAATTCCCCCCAGAACCAGTGGCATTCTGCTGGCTGGATAGAGTAAATGAATGGAGATTCTCTCCAAAGCGTCCTCCATGCCTCAGGGAGAGCCTATTTTGGGTGCCTCAACTGTCTCTGTAATTCTATCCCTAAAGTCATTTTTCATATCTTCCCAAGAATTCAAAAATAAAACTCCTGCCTGATAGAGGTAGTAAAAGGATTTTCAGGAAAGAAAAAAAAAAGTAGAAATCTTCAAATACTATTTTTACAAAACCACACATACCTTTCTCCCTTCTCCCCTCCATCTTCACTGGGGACCTTTGAGTTACGAAATGCACTTAACACCATTAATTGCCATGGAAACGACAGCATCTTCCACGGAATATGGTCAACTTTTTCTGCAGATAAAATTCCTCCCCCCCTTTCAGCAGAGGCTTTGAATAATGGGCTGTTTTTATTCCTTTTGTAGGGAGACAAGACTCCCTCCCCCCTCCTCCATTCTTTTTGACATGTTACTTCCCTGGCCACTTCCATGTGAGAGCAAATGATTCAACAAACGTATGAATTTCCTCTGAATGCAAACATTTTGATGATGCAGCCTACTGGATCCAGGTGCCCTCACCTGTTCTTCTGCAAAGAATTGGTGTTCACCACATCCCACTCAGGATCATTAACACCAATTAACATTAACAAAACATTGAGGCCACGCAACCATCACCATCAATAATAATGTCCATTTGTTTGAGCGCAAATCATGATAACAATAGCTTTTATCTACTATGAGCGAATAAGGGAGATGGCTGGAGAATTGATGGTCTTGACTTATGCTGCTGGTGAGGAATGTTGACTATGCCCTGGATTGTCAGAATAAGGAACAAATCTGGCTGGAAAGAAGCACAGCCAGAATGCGTCTGGAAGCACGGACGGTGAGACTTGGTTTCAGGTATTATCAGGAGAGACCAGTCTCTAGAGCACTGGTTCTCAACCTTCCTAAGGCCACGACCCTTTCATACAGGCCCTCATGTGGTGGTAACCACCCCCAACCATAACAATATTTTCGTTGCTGCCCCTGTGGGTTTCCAAGACAAATGATTTAAAAGAAGAGAAAGCCTCATCTTTTCCCCAAGGAGCAATTCGTGAATTTGAACAGGTCACCTTGAGGCTAGCAACTCCGTACATAACCCACTATGCCCCAAAATCACAATAATAAGAGGAGGTAGCATCAAGTTGGCTCCATCTCACAGGGTCTCCATGGACAACCCAATGAAGCACTCACAATTGCTATTACGTTTGATCCAGTTGTTGCAGCCACTGTGTCACTCCATCTCTTTGAGGGGCTTCCTCTTTTTGGTTGTCTTTCCACTTTACCAAGCATGATCTTCTTCTCCAGGGACAGGTCTTTCCTGGTAACATGTCCAAAGTACAAAGTCTCTCCATCTTTACTTCTAAAGGAGCATCTAGCGGTACTTCTTTCAAAACAGAATATAAGCTAGAAAGTGGCAAATTGGAACACACATCTGGTAGACTCTAATCCCACAACAGGAGTAATTAGATTACAGACATTTGTCCCAACCGGGGGGACAGAGCCTGCTTCAAGGGACTACAGCTAACTCCACTATCCTCCACGCCATTCGGCATCTTTCAGAAGTTCTTCCATAACTTGTCCTATTTTAATTGAGGATGTCTGGTTTCCAGGCATTCAAAAAGGTATGATTTTAGGATGGGCTGGCCTCTATTGATCCAACAGGGGACGCAATTCAATTGATTTATGACCATTGTGATCACTATGCCATGCTTTTAAGTGAAAACAAATAGCTGAAATTCTAATTATGAGAGGAGGCAGTAGAAGGCAAAAACACTAGACACTCGCTTGGTAGCAAAAGCTTAGATTCTCAATTGCGTTTTAAATCCAGTATAGGTGCCTGGCTATTCAGGTACTTAATGAGCATGCATGTCTTTAGGCTCTATCTTGCAAAGAAGTTTAAAAGATAAGGATTCGGTACTAGGGATTTTTGTTTGCTTTTTCTTTTTCTTTCTTTCTTTCTTTTTTGAGAGGTTGTGTTTGACTTTGGTTCTGGCAATATAGCCAATTGCATTTATGGGGGGCCTCTCTTCCAAGTCAGAGCACAGAGAAAGGCCAGAAAAAATAAAATCGGTTGGGCAATCAAATATGTCCCTGATAATTATTTTTTTAAATGATGAGTGAATATCCAGGGCCATATTTGAAGAAGGAACATTGAACAAGATCACTCAAAGACAAAGTTGAAGCTGTCAGGGGCCCGAAGTACGGGAAGTCATATACAGAGCACAGAGACAGCCTTGACCAGCTAGAGCCTGAGGCTTTATCAGCCACACGGGAAAGAAGATGTGGACTCAGGCCGACACAGGCATGGAGTTAGAACCGAGACCTCGAATCCTGCATGAGATGAAGACCGTGGGGGCTCCGCTCCCACGTACATCTATTCTTTGCCCCTTTACCTAAAGAGGAGACCAAGAAACTTGCTTTTCTTAGGACCTTATCTGGGGAAAATGTATCCCATAATAGGAAAACTCTCAAGTTTGGACCACATGCAGGTATGAAGTCTAAAAATATTGGGTTTCTAGAATCTTAACTCGGGGAATTAATGTAAAACCTTGTCATGGGCCAGTGAAATCCCCATGGTGCTTAGCTGAATCAGGCACATAATTGCTCTGTAGGGATACTTTCATAAGCTTGAATGCAAGAAAATCACACTAGAAAATAAAACAACAATTAATACTACGTCACTTGAAGATTAACTCAGAAAAAGTATAAATTACCCAAGAAAACTCTCCATCAGTAGGTACAACAGGTAACTTAACTTCTTGGAATAATAAAATAATCTGATAAAGATTATAAACACATTTAAGTGATTTAAAAGGTAGGAGCAAAAAATATATAATAAAATTAGCACACCATATTATGAATATTTACAAAAGAACCAAATAGGACTATTCTGTGGACCTTCTCTGAGACTTTA
>NW_022105611.1:14748126-14750264 GCF_000313985.2 Echinops telfairi | reverse complement strand
CACATACATAATTAAAAAATCTCTAGTAGCCACCTTGAAAGAGGTTAAAAGAAACAATAAAATTGATATTAACATTTTAAAATCCCAAATAAAAACATTGTTATTTGAGCATGTAATCAACATAAGAATTAAAAAAAAAGATTAAAATTCAAGAAAAAAAAATTAAAATTCAATTGCTGAAGTAAACAGCAGATTAACCATAACTGAAGAGAGATTCACTGCACAAATGATACATATGAGAAAATGTCCCTGAATGCAGCACAAGAAGATTAAAAATAGGAGTATGACAGATCAGTTAACATAAATGATGTTTGAACTCGAAGATTCAGCAAGCATCTCGTGGAAATTTTAAAAGGGAAAAATGAGACCAGTAACCATTTGGTGACCATTGGGTCTGACTCATGGGGCCCTTTTGTATCAGAGTAGAACTGTGTTCCGGAAAGTTATCCATGGCTATCTGGTGTCTGACTTGGGGGTGTAGTGAGTTACACATTGAGCTGACAACCACAAGTTCAGCGGTTGGAACCTACCACCTACTTCAAGGGAGAAAGATGAGGCTTTCTACTCTCCTAAAGATGTTAAGTCTCAGAAATCAACACGGGCCTTTCTATTCTGTTCTATAGGGTTACTATCATTTGGAATTGACTCAATGTCGGGAGGCGTGTGTGTGTGTGTGTGTGTGTGTGTGTGTGTGTGTGTGTAGCTTGCCCGGCCTTTATTCTGAGGAGAGAAAGACAATAAGGATACTTGAGGACACAGCAGTTAAGGATGTCCCCAAAGTAATGAGTGGCATGAAATTATGGGATAGCAAAGGAAAAGTCATAAAGCCTCTGAGTTGTGGTTTCCTTTGGTTTTCTAAAGGGAATAAATCTTTGAGAAAATGAAGCATTAAGAAATTAAGAATAATCTGTGGGTGGAAAGAAACGCAATCCTCCTTGGGGAGAATGCCCAAGGCATTCTTCAGTATGCCATCTAGAAACTCAGGGCAACTGGTACGCACTGTGTATCTCATGAAAGACGCTGGCCCTAATTCTTCACTCTTCTCGAGACCCTCTGTGCCAGACCACCAGGGGTGGGGTTTACTGCCCAGATTGACTTGGCCACGTGACTTGTTTTGGCCAGTGGGTTCCTGACAGATGCAATGGGAGGAAAGGCTTAGAATTTGCCTTCGTGGCAGAACTTAGCTTCCCTCTCTCCCATTCCCATGCACAGCAGGCAAGGATCCCACAAGACTCAAGAGCTACAGACCAATATCTCTAATGAACATCGATTCAAAGATCCTTAACAAACTGCTGGCCAACAGAATATCAAAGTATATTAAATGAATAGTTCACTATGACCAAGTGGGATTCATTCCAGGGATCCAGGGATGGTTCAAAATGCAGAAGTTCATCAGCATTATTTGCCACATTGGCATGAAAAAAGGTAAGAACCACATGATAATATCAATAGATACAAAAAAAAAAGCATCCCACAACATCCCACACCCATTCCTGTTTAATCAGACACTGAAGAAGATAGGAATGGAATGAAAACTCCTCTGTATACTACAAGCTATCTAAGAAAAACCAATAGCCAATGTGGTAGTCAATGGAGAAAAGACAAAAACAATTGCCTGAAAAATGGGACCAGACAAGGATACCCCTTGTCCCCACTTTTATTTAATATCACACTGGAGTTCCTAGCTAATAACATAAGGCAAAGGAAAGACATCAAAGGTATTCATCTGGGAAAAGAAGAGGTGAAACTATCATTGTTTGCAGATGATGTTTTATATCTGGAAAACCCCAAAAGCTCCACAAGAGGCGTGCTGGAAGTGGTAGAGGAATATGGCAGAGTGGCAGGATACAAGATCAACAAATAGAAGTCTACTGGACTGCTATTTACATCAGACAAGATAATGGAAGAGGAGATCAAAAAGGTAGTATCCTTCACAACAGCCAAGGACAAAATGAAATATCTAGGGATATACCGAACCACAAAAACAAAAGATTTGTATGAGGAAAACTACGGAACACTATTGCAAGAAACCAAGAGTGAACTCCACAAATGGAAGACTATCCCATGTTCATGGATCGGAAGACAATATAGTAAAGATGTCAGTCCTGCCCAAGGCACTATATAAGTTTAATGCTGTC
>NW_022105611.1:14743566-14747431 GCF_000313985.2 Echinops telfairi | reverse complement strand
TTATTTTGTCATATCCTGCCCTGTCGACGCCTACCTTCATCCACTTTTCTGTTGTCCGTCCCCCAGGGAGGAGGTTATATGTAGATCCTTATAATCGGTTCCCCTTCTCTACCCCACCCTCCCTCCACCCTCTCTGTATCGCCATTGAGTGTATTTTCTAATGCACCATTATTGTGGCAACAGTTGCCTGAACCAAAGTCAAATTAAACCAAACTCACTGCTGTCAAGTAGATTCTGACTCATAGCAACCCTCTAGGGCAGAGTCGAACTGCCCCATATGGTTTCCAACTTATAAATCTTTATGGAAACAGAATGCCCCATCATTCTACCATGGGTTCCCAATCACTGGCCCTTTGGTTAGCAGCTTGGCTCTTAACCACTGTCATCAGGGCTTTTACAGGTGCCTAGTACCATAGGGCTTCGGACAATTTGCGGGAAAATGGAATTAAAAGGGAATGGAATTTCCCCATGAATTTTTGGACCCCATATTATACCAAGAGAATTGACGAGTCTGAGGCAGCAGGCATGGCTACCCCCATTTGACAATTACAAGAACTCAAAGGATCAAAGTAAAGCATCTTGTTCAATGTGGCACCAGAGTACGGCTGGGAACAGGGCTTCTTTTACCTGCCTGCCCTTCTAACCTTCGCTCTTGCCCTTGCTCTGCCGTGACCTCACCGTACATTTCACGTCTCAGTTCTCTACTTCTTCCCGGCAAATCTCGGGTGAATGCATGGATGAATGAGCAGACCGGTGAGCCACAACCCATTTGCGGGGTCCCAAGACATCAGCTGCACTCACTCAAACTCACAGGATGGAAGTGAACCCCCAAAGGCCAGAGCAAGCCTATAAATGTACCCCAAGAGGCTCGTTTTCCTTTTACAGTAAGGTGTCGGCTGCACAGAGCTTGCCCAGGGAGTGAATCCCCTTCACGCCGGGGAAACGCAGCTCTACAGTAGCAAACAGTCACAGCCTGTCAGACTCAGCGGCATGCTGGTGATCTTCAGGGTCCAGCAGATGGTGGCAAGGAGGTGACCTCGGGAGGTTCACACTACACAATCGCCGGCGCCTCATCTAAAGGGATGCTTTGGCCTCCCACAGCTGAGGCAAATCTCAGTGCCTGCTCCTGAGCAGCTGCAGGAGAACAGCTCGGTGGGTGTGGCTCCCTCTGCACACCCGGGCTCTAAGGAGTGAGTGGCCTGCTCTACTTGAGGGGGTGGGCAGTCCCTGTGCAAGCAGCAGAGGAGAAAGCTGCCTCGGCCCTCTCTCCCCCTTTGGTTCGACGTCTCACAATAAACGAAAATAAAATCGATGCTCCAATTGAAATACTTGTGATTTGAATCCTGCTTTTTCACTTCACAAAACACTTTCAGGTTTATTTCCAACCCAGTAAGGGAAAAGAAAAAAAAAAAAAAACTAGACAAAGGATGTGAACAGTCTATTCAGGGAAGAACAAATACAAACAACTAATAAACATATGAGAAGATGTTTGCTGGCTCTGATAATTAAAGAAATGCAGATCAAAACAACAATGTATAATGTTTTTTCCTTATCAAGCTGGCAAAACCAGAAAAAGCTTGATCATTTCCAGCACTTTCCCTGACGAGCACTGTCTTACACTGTTGATGGGAACAGACGCTGGTGCAGGACCATTTTGCAATATCCATCAAAATGGGAACCGTATCTTTGGATCCATGAATTCTTTTGCTTGGGAATGAACTCTTCAATTACACCTGTCACTGAAAACATGCCGTGTAGCTGGAGTGCCCTGGGCAAACCAGCCACACAAAGCCAACCTGTTACTTTGAGGACTAAGGTGCGCCTGACCCACGCCATGGCATTTCCAATCGTTTGAGATGTGTGTGTAGGCTGGATCATGGATAAGGAAGACAGCAGAGGAACTGACATATTCAAATTGGTGTGTCGGCAGAGAATACGGAAAATCCTGTGGATTGTCAGAAAAACAAACAACTCTCCTGGCGGATGTGCAGACAGAAGGCTTCTTAGAAGAGAGTTAGGTGAGACTCATAGACTTAGGACATAGCATCAGGAGAGACCAGTCCCTAGAGACGGACATCGTCTGTGAAAAAGAGGAAGCCCTTGGACAAGATGGATTGACACAATGGATGCAACAGCAAGCGTGCGGGCCTGGCAGTGTTTGTCCTGTTGTTCATGGGTCACTAGGAGTCAGGGCCCATCCACCACACTTACCAACCATCACCACATGGGGTTCACTACGAAGAAGACTTCATAGCATGAGGGGTCGATGGTTGGCTGTCAACTGAAGACTGGAGGTTTGAACCCAACAGGCAACACGGCAACACCGCAGGAGCGAGAGGGAGTGATCGGCTTCCATCAAGGTCACCATTCAGAAAACCCCACGGGGGTGTGGGGGGGCAGTTCTCTGTCACATGGGGTCACCATGAGTCAGAAATGGACTTGATAGCACCCCACAACAACACGGAGTTCCCCCAAGCTTTCCTTAACCCTATAACGCTGAGCGCGATGTTTTCCTAACATTTAATTAAAATGTATATATTAATATATATTGATAACTATGAAAGTAAAGAATAAAAACCAAAAAGAATTTTCCCTGAAATTAAAAATGCAGGCATCATAGGGCTAAGACAGTGAAGTACACTGGACATAACTAATGTCCATGAGCAGAGGACAAGGTTAGCAATTCCCAGTGCACCGAACGAGGGGAGACGAGGGGGTGGGGAGCAAAAGTGAGCGAGCCCTGCAGGGACTGACCCGGGGAACATCTCCTGGACATGTCCAACGAGAACCACACGGTGCAGCACAGTGGCTACAATGACCTCTGCACCAATAACCAGGCTCTCTGACAGTGGGCACCTTGGGCGAGAGGGGACTTGGGCTGCGGAATGAGTGCCACACTTAATTTTATCTTTCATTCCTCTTTGGATTTTTCTGCCTAATTTTCTTTTCATGCTAACAGGGGTTATCAAAGACCAGTGGGGGCAGTGGGACCAAAGGCTAGTTTGATTTTCCTCACTCCTTGCCCATAGTAAGCATCTAATAACTGTTACGACACGTAATCTTAAGCATGGGCTCTTGTGTTCCTGAGCCACGTAGGCTATGTGATGGTGAAGCCGGGTGGCTGGGGAAGTCTCAGGACACAGTGGAAGCAGCTCTGGGCACGGGGAAGGCAGTGAGGAAGAAGCCTGAATGGTCCACAAGCCCTTCTTGAGCAAGCCTGAGTTGCTCTCTGTCAGGGTTAGCAGAGAAAAGATCAAGTGGGGCTGGGGCTGGAGACGGGGAGGGGGAGGGGGAGACAGTGAGTGGCAGAGTACACCAGATGCTTCTACACGGTCTGAAAAGCCATGAGCGGGGACAGACACCGAGCCACCTCCTAACAGTGGACAGGCACCTTGTGCCTGCGAGGACCCCAGGAGGCACCTCTCCTGTCCCTGTTGGCTTCTCTGGACAGAGCATGGACAGATTGGGATTGTAACCTTTCATTTCATGACCTTGAGTAAATCATCTACGAGAGAGCTTCAAAAAATTCGTGGAAAATTTCCATTACCTTTTACCTTCATTCCCCCCACCCTCCTTTCCACAGTAAACTTCTTAAAGGGCCCTCGTACCTTCTTCAGCTGGTAAATGTGCCCTGTGGGGCACCAGTCACCATAGCTGGGTGATGCATTGGGTTCTAGAAAGTAGTACACTGGGCGGAGTGGATGGGAAAATAAACACAGGAGCCATGGCGGTGCCATCGGTTACCAGGCATTGGCCTGGTAACCACAGGGTCAGCAGTTTGAACCCACCTCCTCTCTGCAAGAGAAAGACAAGGCTGTCTACTCCCAGTAGGAGTTACAGACTGGGAACCCCACAGGGACAGTTC
>NW_022105611.1:14723876-14743105 GCF_000313985.2 Echinops telfairi | reverse complement strand
GCCAGGCTGCAGCCAGGTTCCTCTCTCTCTGGAGCCAGGGGTCCGCCAGGAGCAGTTATTTAGACATGCAAGGAAGTTCAAAGAACTCCTCCTGGAAAGGCTGACCTAGTTCACCAGTTTGGGGATAGCTGAGCAGTAGCGAATCATTTGACTCCAAGGCTTAGACCAAATATAAAAATAAAATTAAAATGAATTAAAATCGGCAGCATTCAGTGGCTCACAAAAACACCTTTGATGTGCCTTCAGCACAGGGAACAGCCACGGCTAGGGAAGGCAATGAGGTTTCAATTATCCCGCGACTGGCAGAAAGAGATAATGTGGATAAAAGAAATCCACAGATAATCAAAATTAAAAACCCTTTATTCTCTCTCCATTTCAACTTCACACACACTTGTGAGGACCCATAAGGAGTGCTCAGATTTGTGTAATCTTCCTTTCCTTCCTGTTTCCTACAGAGTAAGATCAGGAGAAATAGGGGAAACTTGGCGTGGACGGAGGACTAACCATATGTAAGGACAGGGCTGGCCAGGTGCTTACTTTCTGTTTGGGGCTCCAGCTCCTGCAGCTGTCCTTTGCTCCCCTGTTCTGCAGCCAGGAGGCTGCCTTTTCGGGGGTGGTTCAATGTTATCCCTTACCCAAGCAGTTATTTATACATGCAAGGAAGTCCAGGAAACCCCAGGGTTTCTGGTTCAGGTTAGCCTGAGAGAGACTCTCAGAGGTGTGTGGGTGGGGCAAATGGTCTGTGGTCAGCTACTAGTTGCAAGGTTGGGGGTTCCAACCCCCACAGCAGCACCTTGGAAGGAAGTCCGGGCAATCTATTCCGTAAGTTTACAGCCAATGAAAACCTTCGGGACTGCAAATCTACTCTGTAACATCCGGGGTCACACGAGTCGAAATCTACTCCGAGGCCACGTTTGGTTTGCTTGATGCTGTTGTGGAAAGTGATCAAATCAGCTTCCTCACCTACCCACCACCTGGATACATGTGTGGTCGCCTTGTGCCTTTGCATTGGCTCAGAGGCCCGGACACTTTTCAGGACAGAGAAGAACCGCCCCAGGGGTTCCAAGGCTGTCAATCTTGACAGAGGCAGACTGCCCCATCTTTCTCCTGTGCGTGGCAGGTGGATTTCAACACTGATTTTCTTTTTCCATTAGCAGCTAACGCTTTAACCACTGTATTCCCAGGCTCCCAGGGAGTGACCAGAGATCAGCAAAAGGGGAAAAGGACCCCCCAAACCTCGCTGCCATTGAGTGGATGCCAACTCAAGGGACCCAAAGGCCGAGGTCTAACTGACCCTGTGAGTTTTGCAGACTCTACATGTTAATGGGAGTAGAAAGCCCCTTCTTCCTCCTGGGCAGTGGCTGGTGGTTTCAGACTGCCCACCATGTGGATCGCAGCCCATGTACAACCACGATGCCACCAGGGCTCCTCAGAAAAGGGGACAGGAGGAGTGGGCCTTTGTCCACTGCCCTCACCCTCTCCCTCCTTGTCCATGGGTTGGCTGTGGCTTCTTCCCTCTTCCAAAAGGCACCACTCCTGCTCCGCACCTCCCATAGCTTCTGCTCTCAGGAGGGACTTGCCCACTTCTGCTTTAGTTTTAGAGATGGTAATGATTCCCTGTGGAGGCTAATGCTGAGGTGCAGTGCCATCACCCCTGGGGGGTTGGTGTCCCTGAGCCCTGCCCCCACCCCTACTGAACTCTCCTCAATTCCCCATTGTAATATGCCATCCATTTCCTGCCCTGCTGCTTGCTGCCTCCGTGAGGGCCTTCATTTCCAGGGGCGTGGAGAGGCTGAGAGTGGTTTGTCTATGGCCACACCATTAAGAATCGGCCAGGACCAGAATTTTAAGCCAACTTAGAAGTTTGGAGATCTGACCCCTTGATTCCACTGCTGGAAAACCAAAAGACACCTCTCCAACAGCGCCGGCATGAGCACCCAGGGAGAGTTTGCAGACCGATGCCAAGGGCCAAAGAACAGCAGGAACTCTCACCTCAATGTCAAAGGATTCAGAAGGCAGAAGGCTGGAGCTTTAAGACTGCTTCTCCCAGGCTTATCTGGATCTGATAGGAATCCTGTCTTTTATCAATTTCTACTGACGTCCCTATGAAATCCTAAAGGTCTTGCTTCAGTTCGTGCTGGGCTGAGAACCATGTCCTGGTCACCTTCCATTGGGCCACAGGGATTTCTGAGGATGGTGCTTGGGAGTGAGGTGGAAGCTCAGTTAGGTACCCAGGCAGCCTCTGGGACACCTCAGCCATCCATCCCTCTGGCAACTCCACAGTTACCAAGAGCCTCCTTTGCTTCAGGCCCCGTGGGGTGTGTCAAGTTGAGCAAGAGAGACACAGAATCAGACCTGACCTGTCAATCCATTTTTCGATGAACGATTTATACCAGTGGGCGAGGGCCATACCAGATCCAGGCAAAGCTTCTTGGAGAAAGCAACGGCTGAGGTGGATTTGAAAAGCTGAGCAAGATCTAATCCAATAAGGGCATGGGGGAGTGGTGAGGGAGAGTTGGGCAGTCTGAGCAGAGGAAATGGTTGGAGCAAAACCATAGTGGTTGGCAGAGAACATTGGGCATTCAACTTTTCTACCCACAAATGTGTCCAGGTGGTAGATAGTTGAAGCTAGAGAGGCTCACAAGGACAGTCATGGTAGACCTTGTTCAGGGTATGAGAAATTAGATCTTGGTTGTAAGACTGGAGCCCAAATCTAGACCAATCTAGCAGAACTCGATGATATGCCCCCAAATACATTGGAAACATTTCCCAATCCGATCCGGAGTACATGAGCCCTGGTGACATCATGGCTACACCCTGGGCTGCCAACGGCCAGGTCAGCCATTCGAAAGTACCAGCAGCTCGGTGAGTGAGAGATGAGCAAAGCTTTCTGCTTCCATACAGAGTTACAGTCTGGGAAACTCCCAAGTTCAGTCCTGTAGGGTTGCTAATGAGTCAGCATCAACTCAACAGCAGTAAGTCTTGTTTCAGAAGTACACAAAATTGTCCCGTGAACCTCTGTGAAACCATTACTCAGCATGCTGTACCTTATTCTCCTCCTGTTTCAGGTCAGTAGTGATCATTGGCTTGGATCTCACTACACTTTGTAGGTACAAGGGTCCAAAGCAAAAGGGACAGGCAGTGGGAGGGGATCCACATCAAGGCTCTCCCTGAAACCTGACACAAATCTCAGTCCCACGACTTCTCAAAGGCAAGGGGCCATGGAAGCCAGGAAGCCGACGAGGACTGGCTTGCTCCTCGGCACCTGGATTTGATGGGATGGAGGCAGGACCACACAGCTAGTTCATTAGGAATTGCTAACAGGTCTCTTTGGCACGTGGTCTATCAAACCATCTCCCAGGCCTCTCTCCCCAAGCAGAAGAGAATGCACAGGCCACAAGACTAGGTCACACCGAATATCCATCCAACCCTGGGCTGAGACCACTTACGTGTGCTGTTCAGCAGGGGAGATTTCAAATTGGACTTGAGACCAGAGGGTATCCTGACTCCACATACACGATTGCTAATAATCAGCACAGATCATGTGGCTTTAATTCGAAGGACTGAGATACTGGCAAACATTCAAAAGGCTTATCATCTGAGCACATGCCAGTCTCCTAGGTGACAGCAACCTGTAGCGTGTGAGCCTGCTCAGCTGGGAGAGTTCAAGCCTTCTTCCAGCGAACGCCCCATCCCCTTTCATTAACGTGAAGGAGAGAGGTGGATGACTTATCACCTGACAAGGTAGAAAGGGTTTGGGAGTCAGACAAACAGACCTCCTGGTCAGTTACTGCAGAAACCCTGGTAACCCCTCACAACTATTGGAAAGATTGCATTAATTAATGCAAGTGACACATTTAGCTGAGGGCTTGATGTGCACTGGATGATCAACTAAGATTTACTTTCTTCTCTTTCCCGGGCCCTCTAAATTAATAGGGAGTCTACGTTCCACCTCCAATCTCTGGGACTCCAAAAACTAAGCCTCTTCCATGGCTGTGCACAGGGTCAGGGTGGGGCTTCATGGCACCAGGATCAAGATCACAGCAAAAGTGGCCTTGGCTTGTCAAACACCGGTTTCCAAGTGTGCAACGTTTCCTGCCTGCATCTCCAAATCCTATCAGCGTGCTGCACCAGGGAATCTTTACTGGCAGCGAATCCATTAAATACCAATAGATGGCTCAGCTTCTGAGCACATCACATAATCCTTGTCTGCTCACGGAGCCAGGGGCTGAAGCAGATGCGGTTCTTTTAACCAGGAAATCTCAGAGAAAGCAGTTTGTGTCTAGGACCCCTCTCCCGGCTCCCCAGACTCGCCTGACTGTCATTTATTCATAGTCCCTGTCCCCTTCTCTATGCAGGCAGCTCATCTTCATGTTTGTCTGAAGTGAGCTGAACCCAAGAGGCACAGGCTGAGCCAGGTGTCGGGCCTGATTCCATCACACACTAGCCCGATGTGCAGGGAAGGCTTCTTCGCTTCTCTGATCCATTTCAGAAGGACGATGATCAAATTTTCTTGGTTCACAAAATCTGTGCTCAGGGCTGCGGATATAAAGAGGAGTAAGATTGACCCCTCCCCCAGATGAGCCCTGGGGATGTAATGGGTTATGCTTTGGGCTGCTAACTGCAAGGTCAGCTGTTCAAAACTACCAGCTGTGCCACAGGAAGAAGATGAGGCTTTCTCATCCCCTCTTGCAGAATGCACTGGAAAGTAAATTACTGCAGATGCAGTTGTTAATACCTTATCACTGATCTCCATTTACATTTGTTCTGGTTTTTAATATTTGCTGCATCCTTTTCAAATGAGGTTTTTATGTTTTACTTTTGTTATTGTTGTTAGTTTTTAATTGTTGTTTTGTAACGTTTTCCTGTATATGAAATCTAGGATAGGCAAATCTACAGAATCAGTAGTGGTTCCTGGGTTGGGGGGTGGGTAGGGGAGGTTGGGGACAATGGTGAGCTAATAATGATGAGCAGAAGAAAGAAGAAAATGCTCTAAAATTGATTGTGGTGATAATTGTACAACTCTTCTTGATATGACTGAACTATTGAATGGCATGATATGCAAATTATATGCCAATAAACTGTTTTTAACAAACCAACCAACCAAAAGAAGAGTTGCCATTTCAGAAACACCCCTGGGCCATTCACCCTGTCCCTGCAGGCTTGTGATGAGTCTGAATCAACCCTCCAGGGCAGCGAGTCAAGACAGAGTCCCGGTCTGCACGAGGTGGGCGATGCGTCAGGACACCAATAGCTGGGCAGCACCGACACGGTTATTTGGCGCACAGGAGAGCTGGGTTGGTCATGGACCTGAGCAAACCACCGTGCAGTCAGGCTCAGGGTTGAAGAGGGTGTGCGCTAGAAAGCGCTGCTCAGCACTGAACTAGCATCCGCTCATCTGTAATCTCACTCGTTCACGTGCTCTTTCATCTAGGCACGAGGTACCCAATTAGCAAGCACTTAGTCTCTAGGAGCCTTGGTAGCACTGTGGGTTAGGCATTGGACTGCTAAACACAAGGCCAGAAGTTCCAACCCACCAGCCACCCCAAGGGAGAAAGATGAGGCTGCCTGTTCCCATCAGGGTTTACAATCTCAGAAACCCCACAATGCATTTGAATCATGGTGCCCGCAAAGACCCTTGAAGGCAGCATGAATTGCCAGAAGAACAAACTTCTCTGTTCTGGAAGAAGTACAGCCAGGACCCTCCCTGGAGGTGAGGACAGCATGACTTCGTCTCATGTACTCTGGACCAGTTACCAGGAGAGACCAGTCCCAGGGAAAGGACATCCTGTTTGACAAAGTAGAGGGGCAGCAAAAAAAAGAGAAGACCCTCCATGAGATGAATGGACCCAATAACTGCGACAATGGGCTCCACCCAACCGAATTGCCAGAAGAACAAACTTCTCTGTTCTGGAAGAAGTACAGCCAGGACCCTCCCTGGAGGTGAGGACGGCATGACTTCGTCTCATGTACTCTGGACCAGTTACCAGGAGAGACCAGTCCCAGGGAAAGGACATCCTGTTTGACAAAGTAGAGGGGCATCAAAAAAAAGAGAAGACCCTCCATGAGATGAATGGACCCAATAACTGCGACAATGGGCTCCACCCAACCGAGTTGGTGAGGACGGCACCGGCCTGCACAGTGTTTCATTGTGTTGCTCGTTGGGCGGTAGGTGGAGCCGACTTGACAGCGTCTAGGAACACTAAGACCGTGAGTCAACTGATTTTTACTCCGTGGCAGAGGGTTTGCTTTGGCTCATGTATCAAGCATACGGCATGAGCATGCACCAGAGAAGAGAAGAGATGGGATTCTTGGCTCTCTGAAACTTACATCCCAATGAAATTCACCTACCCATCCATCCATCCATCCATCCATCTGTACGTCCATCTTTCCATTGTCTGTCTATACACCTATATATGCCTATCCTCGTTAATACAATCACCGAGCATGCATTAGAAATGTGCTCACCAGGGCACTTGGCAGTAGGAAGGAATGGGCAAAGAACTGCCCCATTGGGCATGTACTCTGGTGGCCCAACAAGGGTCAATCAATGCCACATTCCTTGCAGGCATGCCTCCTCTGCTCAATGCCATCCTTTCATAGCCACTTCCTAGACCCTCAAGTTCAAGAGCTTGGCAATCAAGGGGAGTGAAGAATCAAATATGGGACACTGACTGACCACTGCCAATCAGTGGGCTATGGGTGCCTGAAGGGCAGTCAGTTTATCGAGGAGGATTAAACATTCTCTGGAGACTAAATACCCCTTGTGCCTTACCCATAACAGTGCCATGGTTCCTCCAGTGAGATCTGGTATCGTTATGACAAACTATCATTTCATTTAAGGGTGTCATTAAACGGACAGTAGCATTCCATCATTATATAACATCAGAACCAGGACCAGGGTCAGGAGGCTGAGGCACCAAAGGTGAAAACACTCAAGACACTCACGCTCAAGTGCTGACACTGTTTGTATGACCCCAAGGGTGAGGGTCTCCTTAACTTTTACTCCTTTGCACCTCTTCTGCCTCCCCCTCAGCCTGAACATTGACCTTAGCACCTTCAGCAGTGATTGACAAACGAGTCCGTTAGAGCAGGTGTCCTCTGCACCTCTCACTGTGCTTTATAAGCTTTGTAAACTGTATCTGATCCGTTCCCACAGCTGTCCTACAACACAGATATTATTAGTCCCATTGTACAGGACGATAAACAGACGCTAAAGAAGGCATATGCTTTATTCTCACCACTCCACCTTGAAGTCAATTTTGCTTCATGGCGTCCCTATGTAGGGTTTCTGAGGCTCAGCATCTTGACAGGGCACACAGCCTCATCCTTGTCCCCTCAGGGCAGCTAGTGAGTTGGAACCGCTGGCTTTGTGGTTAGCAGTACAACCCTTACCAGGAAGCACGACCAAAGCTCTTTATAATTGATTCCAGGTCATTGTAATCCCACATCTGCCTGTTTTCTGACTAGGAAACCTTTCTAGAGTGGCCCAGCATGCAGCTTAGAGCCTCCTGTAACAAATGTTAAGTTGTAGAATCACTCAAGCCAATACTTGTTTCAATTCAGCTCCTTTCACTGTGGGCTAGGCGTTGGGCTGCTACCTGCAAGGTCAGAGGTTCAAAGCCAACAGCTGCTCTTTAGGAGAAAGAGGATGCTGTCTGCGCCCATAAAGGTGTACAATCTCAGACGGAGACCCTGTAAGAGATTGTTTTGAGTCGAAATCAACTTGATGGCAGTGGATTTGGTTTGGTTTGGGGTCTCCATACCCCTCATGCTAGCTCAAAGATGTCCAAGCCTTCTCCCCTCCCTCACTGTCACCAGAGCCTGTCACCCTGCCCCACGTTCTCTTGCTCCTGAGACAGGCTGGCTCTTCTAGAACTCAAACTGAAAAAATGTCTGGGCCTCCCTTAGAGGACTGCATTCCTATGACCAGAAGTATATTAAGTCAAGGGATCGTTGGACTACAAAAATGATGATGCTTTCCTAGCCAGGAACCAGCGTCCCTGCCTGCCCCTCCTTTCACAGGTGGACAGCGGGGTATCCCGTGGGTGAATTTTGAAGGAAGCCCTGCAGGCTGGACTCTGTGTTATGGGAGTCCCCAGGGCGACATCTCCCCACGGCTGACCCCCTCCCTCACAGACTGATCCCACCCCGTCAAATCTGAGCACAATACCGGGCAGTGGGGCTCTGCCTGGGAGAGGGCTTCCTCGGGCTCCCGTAGGGTCAATGTCCAGTAGACATCACTAGGCAGCAGCTCCGTTCCTGGCCTGCCCCACTTATTCCTTACTTTAAAGCCACTGTGATCTCACAAAGTAGCTTGTGGTTCCCCCCTGTTGCATAAGAGAAAGGCCCCTCACACCAGTGGTTACTTCGAGCTGGGGGTACCCCGGTACCGGGCATCTTTCTGGGCCGATGAAGATGTTTTCAAGTGGGTTGTGGTGGTGCTTCTGAAATCTGGACACACTCAACAGGCGAATGGGTGATTGTGAATTATATCTCAACAAAGCTCCTCAGCGGGGTGGGGGATGCATCACGAAGGAAAGGATTTCATTCCACGCTTTTCTCACTCAAGGTCTGGTTCTTGCTGTTAAAGAATGAGCCTCTCCAAACTTCATTTTTCAGTAGGGAAGATAAGCTAAATACATTACTTGAAATGTAACACAAAAGAGGGAAATTCCTTTAGCCTGGGAGATTTAAACAGGAACCCACGAGCTGATCAGAACCAGATCACCTGAACCTTGCACTCAGAATCTTCCAAATTTTCCAGAGAATGCACTTCTGCACTACTCTCCTTGCTGCTACACATGCCAGATCACACAGCTGGCTATAGAACAAGGGACACGTCGGCTTGGACGGCAGCCCACCCTTTGTAATCATAACCCCCTCCCATGGATATAAACCTACTGCCATCGAATTGATTCCACCCCAGAGAAAAGTCTGTGGAAGCAGGCAGCCACATCTGACCTGCGCAAAGTGGGCGGTGGGGTTGAACCGCTGACCTCTGGGTTAGCAGCTGTGTGCATAACCACTGTGCCACTAGTGCTCCTCTGACCGGGACAGCACATTTATTATAAGTCGGAAATGCTTCTAATGGTGAGGATCATGAGTCGTTTAATCTTTTCCCTACTCCTAGGAGGTTACAGCGAGCACGCAAACACTACCATGAGATGATTCTGACTCGCAGTGACCTGAGATAAGGAAAGAATGTTGAGCCTCATCTTTCTCCCACAGAGTGGCTGGTGTATTTAAACTGCTGACTTTGACCTTAGCAGCCAAACATGTAACAACTACGCCACCAGAGCTCCTATTATTATCCCATTCAGACATGAAGTTTGGTCCAGGCCCTGCCGCTCAATGCCATCTTGGGTCTGTACTCTGGCCTCACCTCACAGATAGACCAAGTTTCTTTCTACCTGTGAACTCTGGATTCTCAGCACCTAAGCAGACTCCTGGTGGCATAGTGGTTACAAGTTGAGCTGCTAATCACAAGGCCAGCAGTTTGAAATTACCAGCCACTCTTTGGGAAGAAGATAAGCTTCCTACTCCCACAAAGATTGACAGCCTCAGACACCCACAGGGGCTGGTCTATCCTCACAATAGGGTCGCTAGGGTTAGGATCGACTCAGTGGCGATGAATTTGGTTTGGGTTTGGAAGGAGACCTCTCTGCTCACTACAGGATTGGGGCTGTGCTTCTGGGGCACCTCCTTCATGCCTGACTCCACCTGCTCACCGAGCCACAGCCACTTGTTTCTATCCTTGTCTGTCACATAGTAGGTGCTCAATGAATGTTTATGAATGAATGCATACATGCATTTAATAAGCCCTCATCACAGGATGCTCTGATTTTGCACTTGTCTGCCTTCACCCATAGCTCGGACGTCGGCACTAGGCCTTGTTCTAGATATGGGAGAGGAACGTCAACAATTTTGTGTGGAAATGCCACTTTCCTTTCATTCCAGGTTTCAGGGAATTTGTGGAAGCCCTTCATATTTCAGAAAAAGTCACTGGGATTAACTGCTTTCAAGGAAAAAGTGGGAAAGAATCTAGGACTTGGGGCTGACTCCTCGGGGCGTCTGGGATTCACACCAATGGAGAGCTGCCGCAGAAAACCTGGCCCGGGGAGAGAGGACGTTACACAGGTTTAGTGGCCCAGGCACCCTGCTCTGAAGTGGCCATCTCCACCGAAAGCAGAGGCCAGGGCTATTTACGCCTCGTCTGGGACAGGCCCTGCTGGGGGCTTCAGACGCAGTGGTTCCCAGCCCTTCCTGTGGTGTCTGGCTGGTGCCGAACCTCTCTAGACCTTCTCAGTCCCACAGAGCTTTCTGCAATGGTACAGTGCACTAAACACTTGGGCTGCCCGAGGGGGTGCCACTACAACCTACAGTATTGAACGCTCGAAATGTGGCTTGTGCCAACAAGGAGCTCAATGTTTTTATTAAATTTCATTAAAACATTTAAATGTCCATAGCCACATGTGGACAGTGACCACTCTACTAGGCAGCACAGATCTAGATCGATAATGGAGTCCAGGGATCTGCATGCGCCGTGTCTCCAAGGACGCAGATCTCTGACTGCACCATCAACTAGGCGGGGTAGCCAACCACTGCTGGCTGCTATGCGAGCATGTGGCTCCCTTCCCAATCCTGTCTCTGCTCAGACATCAGAGACCTGGGCTCCGGTGTCGGTGCTAACCCAGAGAAGCAGTGGTCCTGGAATAAGTGTGATGCTCTCGGCCTCACCTTTCTCATCTTGCAACTTCCCAAAGGGTGAACATAAAGGAGGAAATGTACGGAAACTACTAGGCACAGAATGGGCACACAGCAAGCTTTGGTGTCCTGGGACATTCTCTCTCACCCAGCTTTTATTGCATGGAAGCACCAGTCCATGTGACGATATCTTTCCTGTTTCACATGGAAACAGCCATCCCGATACCAAGTATCCTATTACATTGGGGAACCCTGCTGCACGAACCTCATCAAAGTGCTGGTGAGCAAGGATGCCACTTTGAGGACTAAGGTGTGTCTGATCCAAGCGATGCGTCTTATGCATGTGAAAGTTGGACACTGAATAACGAAGACCCCAGAGGAAGCAATGCATTTGAATTATGGTACTGTCGAAGACTATTAAAATACCATGGACGGCCTGCCAGAGAGCAAACAAATCTGTCTTGGAAGAAGTACAGCTGCAATGCTCCTGAGCATGAAGGATGGTGAGACCTCGTCTTCTGTACTCCGGACAGGCTATCAGAAGAGGCTGGTCGCTGGGAAAAGACCCCAAGCTTGGGAAAGTAGAAGAGCATGCACAGAGAGGAAGACCCTCGATGAGATGGACTCCCACATCACAGCTCCTGTGAGGCCAGCGCAGGACCTGGCGGTGCTGCAGTCTGTTGGACACAAGGTCCCTGAGAATCGGAACCAACTGGAAGGCACTGACCGACGACAACGACACGCCCACTTCTCTATAACACCACCTGCTCTCAACCCTACAGTGGTTCCCCGGAGACAGCCTTCTGCCTTTCCCCCCCTTGTTTTGACTTGCGTTCTGAGCCACGCCCCATTCACAGACGCACGCTGGAGCCCCACGCCAGTCACCTCTGGGCTCAGTCCTTGGACCCTCCACTGAGAGGGTGAGCTGGGGGCGTGGCCGCCCATGGTCGCTACAGATTCTATAGTTTTATTGTTCTCTTTAGGAGGAGGGGTGCTGTGGGTTTGAGGTTGAACACATTTTAAAAAGCACAGACCTTGGCAAAACAAAGCCAGCGCCTTCTTCCTCCATGGCCTCTCTCATTTCCTCCCCAAGCCCCAGAGACAGACCGAGGGCAGGCCTCTGAGATCCTCTGCAGAAAGATGTGACACAGCCAGCCAGGGGTCCCTTCCAAACTCTGCATGGAGGAAAGCGAGTGATGGGCCTGCTCCACGGAGACCCCAGAGGCGCCTGAGGAGCAACATGAGACCCCAGCCCAGCAAGATTTGTCTCTGAGTTTGAGAGAGGCAGCCTGCAGGATCTGTTTCTCTAGGCAGAGCCAGTAGGCTGGAAGGGAAAAGCCTCCGAGCTTGGGATCCGATGGTTCATGAGGGCCAGGCATTAGGCACCAGGCCTGCGGCTTCCTAGACACAACGGGTTCCCTCTCTGCACCCGGCCTAGGAAAGTCATGGAGGCTCTGTTTTCTCAGCCATCGAGTGGGGCAAGGATGCGGCATGGTCGCGAAAAGGCTGAAAAGTTAGTTGTCAAGGGTCTGGTTAAACTCACAAAAACCAAACTCACTGCCATTAACTCCATGTTGACTTACAGGGACCTTATAAGACAGAGTAGAAGTGCCCCACGATCTAACTCTTCCCACCCTGCCCGACAGTTGTATCTGCGTATC
This sequence comes from Echinops telfairi, assembly GCF_000313985.2. Taxonomy (NCBI): domain Eukaryota; kingdom Metazoa; phylum Chordata; class Mammalia; order Afrosoricida; family Tenrecidae; genus Echinops; species Echinops telfairi. The sequence continues at coordinate 14,730,737 of NW_022105611.1, read as the reverse complement.
ATTCATCTATCAAGAGCTCAACCGCACCAAGAAGAGTTGTACAATGTTCACCACAATCAGGCTGGAACACTTTCTTCATGCTTACACTCATTGTTATTCACTCCCCCAAGCTTCCCTGCCACCACCACCCCAATCATTAATCCAGTTACTGTCTCTATAGATTTGCTTATTCTGTATCTCATATACTGAGAAACATTATAAAGCAAACCAACAAACTAACAAGCAAAACAGTAAAACAGATAACCTCAATAAAAAACAAAGCAGACAATACTAAAAACTAGATGAGATGTAAACGGATCATTAGGGAGGTCAAAGGGTAGGGTGCTAAATTTTAACCTCACTGCATCGGCAACACTCCGCTTTCCAATGCTTTGGACATGGAAGCATGGCGCTCACATCCCTGGCCATGGTCAGAGAGGATTCACCAGGGGCTTCACCCAAGTGTATTTCCCTTTCCCTTTACAAAAAACTGAAACAGTTTTAAAAGGGATCAAACGGGATATAAAATGATTAAATATTACATTTTAACTTAACTCTTTGTGGGAGGAGAAAGCCTCGTATTTCTCTTATTGCAACCGCTGACCTGCCGGTAGCAGCCCCATAGGTAACCCACTGCCCCCCAAGGGGTGATTAGTTTCCCCCAAGTATTCACAGTGACCAAAGTGTTCCCTGACACTCCGATCAACCTGGACCTCTCTTTGAATGTCACAAGATTAATCAACAACAACAACAACAAACATTAGGGTTGGGGCAGAGAGTCCCCAACAATGAGGAGTGCTTAGTCTAACTATTAAATGACTCCCCCCCAAATCCCCGGCTAGAGCTGGAAACCAACTTTATACATGCAGACTGCTCGCTCCATCTGCTTTTACCAACGCTTTGAAGATGGGCCTCTCTCCCACCCCTCATTTCCTCACCGATGAAATGCCTGGGAAATGAGCCCTCAGGATGGAACTCTGAAAGCAACTTACAAAGGAATGTGTGGCACAGAGGGTCCGTGTCCTTTGGCAAAGCAGCTCAGTATACGTACTGGGTTTGAAGAGCGAGACTTGAATTCGAAGCCCAGGGAGGTGCAGTCCTGGGCTGGCTCTGGGACACTGGACAGTGACTCCACCTCTCCCCGTCGTCTATCGATCTCAGCTGGGAAATGGGGCCGACACCTGTGTCGATGGGTCTTTTTGAGGAATCAATGGTGACTTTGATGTATAAAGAGGATTAAGATAGATAGGCAGGCGGACAGACAGACAGATGCTCTTGAGTTTAGAACAAGATCCTGTCCAGGTTGGCCTTGTGCTCACAACCACCAGTCCATTGCTGACGGAGATGACAATCCGTCTTCCTGCAAGCCTCCCTCCCTCCCCGCGTTGGCCCTCTCCATCGACAAATATCGTGTCTTCCTTTAGCATCTGATCTCTTCTGAGGATGTGCCACAGGGAGGTAAGTGTTGAACTGCCAACTACAAGGTGGGCGGATCAAACCCTCCAGAGCAAGACGAGACTGTCTGCTCCCATAAATATTGACGGCCTTGGAAACCCGAAATAGGGCGGCTGTGAATTGGAATCAAAGCGATGCCAGTGGGTGTGGGGATGGCATCTCTAAAGCAAGAGAGCCAGACCGTGTTTTGCTGCGATCCATATGGTTTTCATTGGGGAATTTTGGGAAGTAGATCGCCAGGCCTTTCTTCCTAGTCTGGAAGTTCTGCTGAAACCTGCCCGCCATGAGTGCCGGCACTGGTATTTTAAACACCGGAGGCATCGCTTAGAAGGGGCTTAATAAATACCCACTGGAATCTGTGCGTGCTGGGGCTGCCTGCCGCCTCCTCCCAACACACACAAAGGACCTTTGGTGAACGCTCAGCTTTGGCAGCTCTTCCCGAGCCGCCGACTCAGCACTCAGCACAACATGCCTTTCCAATGGGCTCAGAGGCGAGAGGAAGATGGAAATCATTTGGCTAGAGCACAGACCTCATTAAGGCCCTCTTCTCTCCATCTGCTACCTCTCAGGACCCCACGGCAAGGAGGCAGGTGACCAATAAAAGCCCTCCCATTTCCTTTCGTCTCTGGGCCAGTGTGTGACAGTGTAAAGCTGTCCACAACTCGGGGGCCTCCAGCATGGTCCCGCTTCGGCCTTGTGGACCGTACAAGAGCAGGCCCTTTGCTGGGCTCACGACAGGAAGCTGAGTTCACAGCCAATTCAGAGGCAGCAGAGCCCAGCTGGCCTCCTCTGTGCGTCAGGAGAGAGCCTGAAAAGCAGCAAATGACACTGCAAATGTGTGGGGCAAGGAGGTCATTAGTCACAGCCCAGGAGTCTCCATGAGAAATGGTTTTCCTCATCCCCCCCAGGCATTTCAAACACCACTCCATTGGCAAGAGTGAGCTCTGAACTCCAGGTCTTCAGGAACATGTTTCCTGCAGAAAGCCAGTTACCAAGAGTTCACAGAGATGGTAAAATGCTCTCTCTTAGGAGCTGTTGCTATGGTGTCCCCGTGGCATAGTGGTTCAATATTGGGCTGCTAACCACAAGGTCCACAGTTCAGAACCACCAGCCACTCCTCAGGAGCAAGATAAGGCTTTCTACTCTACTGGAGTTATGGTCTTGGAAGTCACCTGGGCCCATCCTAGCATGTGTGATACGGCCACTCTGAGTTGGATTCGACTCGGCGGCAGTGAATTTGGAGGGTGCCAACAGTGAATGCACTTTGCTGCTAACCGAAAGGTCTGTGGTTGGCATCTACTCAGAGTCGCCGTGGAAGAAAGGCCTGGCTATCTACTGCCCAAAAGTCAACCAATGAACACCCATGGGGCACCGTTGTACCCTGACACACTGGGGGTCACCATGAGTCAGAACAGACTTGCTGGCAACTTCGTGCTTTTTAACTTGCTATGACACAAAATGCATGCAGACAACTCTGTGATACTTGGGGTGAGTGGGGCACAGATTTGGCTTTGAGTTTCCAGGAAGCCAATAGGAAAGAGCAAACAAGCTTGGTTTTGGTCCTGCCACAGTTCCCTGTGTCCAAAACCCCAGTGACTCGGCATGAGCACAAAACCCCTGCTGGCACTGAAACCAGAGAGACAGCTCCAGTCCTGTTCACGCACTTCGAGTGGCTTCTGACTCGGCGACCCTACAGGACAGGATCGAACTGCTGCTGTGGGTGTCAGAGCCTGTAACTCTTGAGGGGAACAGAAAGCCTCATCTTTTCCTCTTGGAGTGGGCTGGTGGTTTCGAACTTTGGGCTTGGCAGTTAGCAGCCCAATGTGCAATTCTCTACGTGACAGGGTCAAACTGTGAATAAGAAAGTGTCCAGTCAGAGCCCAGCAGGAAATCAGGGGTCAGCCTTCTCGGTGAGTGTCACCCTTTCTGACAGTGTCTGGTTGCAGGGGAATGGGTCACCCTGCTCACGGAGAGTCTAGTCACTGCCACCGAGTCAATGCCGACTCTCAGGGGCCCCACGGCACCAGGAGAGCTGCCCCTATAGGGTTCTGAGACTGCACACCTTGATGGGGCAGAAAACGGCCTCTTTCTCCCCTGAAGCAGCTGGTTGGTTCCAACAGCTGACCTTGCGGTGGTTAGCCGTCCAACGGGTTACACACTATATGTCACCAGGGCTCCTTCCCAGTCACCAAAGCAGCCGCAGATCAAAGGCTGCTTCATACCCCATGCCATTGGCATGCAGCATCCATCTTTTGGCCTTTGTGTTTTGTCGGTGGAGGAATTAGAGTATTATTAATCAACCAATCAGTCAAATAAGGCTCATTACCATTAAGGAAGAGAAAGTCAGCTTTATTTATGCAATTGTAAGCCATTTAAACAACAAGGGGATTATTATTAATACTTGAGCCTGGCAATCTTCCCAGAGTGGTAAACCAACATGGGCTTTGTTCCTGAAGAGGCAGCACGGTGCTTAGAGTCCTGTCCTGCTCCAGGCTGGGGTGGCGACGGTGCCTTCACCAGGCTATGGTGAAGCCCTCTGCTCTCAGTCCCATTTGGTGTGACTTGTAGCGGTCAGTGGCTAGGTGACTGGTGCCCTCTGTGACTCTGGCCAAAACATAACAGCTTCTTGGAGCTGTGGTTTCTCACCAGTAAAATGTTAGCAATGCAACCAGAATACCTGGTCCCCATCTGTGGCAGTCACCTAATCTGGTGTCAATTTAAGGATTCAGAGTGTAGGGGTGGAGCCCAGGCTATCCATCTGGAGATAGCCAATGAGACTTTTGTGTGGGCATGGCCTTCTCCTGGAAATCTGGGAAATCTGGTACTGCCTCCTTGGAGGCAGAAGACACCTCTCTCTCTGTGCCACTCCCTGGGAGACGTTGCAGAAGACAAGCCACACGGATGCAACCAGACCTTGGAAGCCGGAGAAGCCACAGAGAGACCCCTGCCAGCACTGAGATGCTCACAACGCCCCTGGACCCAAAGACTTTCTACCCACTGGCTGGTGGTCGTCTTGCATCTGGCTTCATTGCATGTATTTCGTGAGTCTGAAGAGGACTTTATAGATTGGTATCGGACATATGGGCTAGTATCAGACTTATGGCCTTGGACTGGACTGGGTTGGGATGTTTTCTCAATGTTCAATTCCCCTTGTCACCTCTCCCTTACATACATATAAATCTTTCCTTAAATACATATAAACCTATAAACCTCTCCCTTATATACATATGCATGTTTATGGATTTGTTTCTCTAATCTACCCAGACTGACACACCACCTGGTCCAAAGGAATCCGGACCTCCCAGGGTGAGGGCTGGGAAGAGGCATGTTGAGAAAGGGCTCTAAACCAGCTGGCATGCAGTCAAGTCCAAGTCATGGCGGCCATTGCACATCGCGGTAGAATGATGCTGCAAGAAGCTTCAAACGGCTGGCTGTTTGCAAGTTGATTGCCAGGTCATCTTTGCGAATTGCAGCCTCCGACTCTTCAGTCAGCACAGTGCACACGGCTGTCAGTGCATGGGGAACTGAGCTCAGGAACAGACTTCCCTCCTCAGGAACTCTACAAAGTGCTCCTGGTGAGTCTGCTGTGCCGCTGGGCTGCAAATCCCTGACCGGGACGTGAATGGGAGGCTTCTCAGGTTCACTCCACGTTTGGCCTTTTCAACATTTAGCCTTTCACAGGGATTTTTGACCCAGGGTTCTCCAACTCAGAAGTCTCCAGAGGGTCCAGCCTAGAGGTACCCTGATGAATGAAGGGTGCCAGGTATGAGGCCAAGGATGCTCAACTACTTGTCGAGCGACAAGGCAAACACCTGCCTGGCTATCCTGCTTTTTAGGACATGGTGCTGCTGGTCATCGTCGCCCAGTCCATTCCCACTCCTGGGGACCCATGGGTGTCAGGTGAGGACTGTGATCACAGGACTTTCAAGGCTGGGAGCAGAATTCCAGGCCTGTTTTCTGAGGCACCTCTGAATGGCCTGGGGCTGTGACTTTCCTGCTGGTAACTGAGCATCTAGCTGTTTGCACCACCTATTAACTCTTTTTTTATAAGATACTGACACCAAAAAACCAAACACACTGCCATAGAGTTGATTCTGACTCAGTGACCCTATTTAAAATTTCTAAGGCCATAAATCTTTACAGGAGTAGGCATCCTCAGCTTTCTCCCCAGCAGCTGCTGGTGGGTTTGAACTGCTGACCTTGCAGTTAACAGCTGAAGATCTCCCACACTACAGAGGGATAAGTGCAACAAGCTAGCCACACACAGTCTAGAGGGCCACGTTGAGATCCCTGCTCCATGGACTAATCCTGCTGTTGTTGTCAGGTGCTCTGAAATCAGCGCAGGCTCCTGGTGACCTGAAGCACACCTGAATGAAACCCGGCCCAGCCCTGCTCCCTGGTGGCACAGTGGGCTACACAATGGGCTGCTAATGGCAAGATCAACAGTTCAAAACCACCAGCCTATCCCACAGGAGAACACGGAAGCTTCTACTCCCATTTCAGAGACAGGGGCAGTTCTACCAGGTCCCATAGTGTCACAGTGAGACAGCTCAACCGGATGACAGTGAGGCAGACACTTGTCCCTCTAAATGGCTGATTCACTGCCTGTCATGCATGAACTTCCTGTGTCCTGATGATATATGTGCTGCCTTCCTTGGTGGCAGGACATGTGGATATTAAATAAGCACTGGATGGATGGAAGGACGGACTGATGTGTGCATGGACACTAGATATTCCTTGATCCCTCAGTTTAAGCAATTCATCACGATTTCTCAGTTTTATACTGTGTGCAAAACGCTGTGCTGCTCAGTTAGTAGCCCCTGGACACAAGTGGTTCTTGAGCTGTAAAATGTGGCTAGTCTGGGCTCTAACTGGATTGTGCGGATTCTAACACATTATGGATATCACCGTGAAGAACAGGCATTCCACAGCACCTAAGTGCATGCAAGTGGAACCTGTATATATATAAATCAAGAGGCACTCATCCAAACAGAACAAGGGGAGACTGCATGCAAACCCAGGGACAAGGGAACAACAAGTGATCCAAAATCGATGGCGAGGAGGGTGTAGGAAGCCTAGTAGGGCTTGATCAAGGGCAAGGTAACAAAGAGGAATTACTGAAACCAAAATGAAGGGTGAATATGATAGTGGGACAAGAGAAAAGTAAAAGTAAATAGAGGAAAGTACAAGAAGGCAAAGGGTATATGTAGAAGCCTGTGTGTGTACGTATGTAAATATATTTACATATGAGGATGGAGAAATAGATCTATGTACATATATTTATAGGTTTAGTATTAAGTTAGCAGATGGACATTGGGCCTCCACTCAAGTACTCCCTCAATGCAAGCGAAAGCACTCTGCTGCATTTTGATGCCTAAAGATCACCACGTCCACTCGTGCCGAAGGAGAAGGATGGGGCAGGAAGAG
>NW_022105611.1:14719452-14723175 GCF_000313985.2 Echinops telfairi | reverse complement strand
ACTGCCTGGAGGAGGTGATACTAAAACTGAGCTTCTCAGGATGGGTAGACGTCTGCCAGGACTGGGAGTGAGATCAAGGGTCTCCAGGGAGAGTTTGCAGGAAAAGCAGGTGAGCTGCCACACGTGAAGAGTGCCTTAGGGTGAGAGCTGGGTGCTGGGGCCAGAGGGAAGCAATGAGAGGAGATAAACTGGGGACGTGGAAGGGTCTAGAAGGTGATGCGGCGGATGCCTCTGAATTATGGAGTTGGCAACGACTATTGAAAATACCCTTTTGGCTGCCAAAAGGACAGTCAAATCTGGCTTAGAAGACGAACAGCCAGGATGAACTCCAGAGGAGAGGGTGGCAAGGCTCTGTCTCACCTGGTTTAGGCGTGGGATCAGGAGAGACCAGCCCCTGGACAAAGACATCATGCTTGGTAAAGTAGAAGGTCAGCAAACAAGAGGAAGACTGTCAAGGAGGCAGATCGCTACAGAAGTTCCAGCCACGGGGTCCCAGAGAACACCTGTTGTGAGGATTCCGCAGGACCAGGCCGGGTTTCCTTCTGCTGAACACAGGGCCACTGGGGGTTGGAACCGACCGAACTGTGATGAAGCCACAGGGGGCTTCCAGCTGATCTGGTGTGAAGAGGGCCAAGCATTTTCAAATTTTGAGAAGGGAAATAAGGCAATTTCATAGATATATAAATATATGAAATTAACAGATTTACTGAAATAGAATGCCCACACCTTACAATCCGGCAATGAAATGTCGGCCTCAGGAGCTGATTGGCAGCTACACGCCCTCACTCCTTGTGAACAACACAGACACAACCTACACACGCCCTGAGTCTCCCGGGGAGAGGGAGCCACTGAGGCAAGCCAGTGTTGGATGCTCTCTTGCAAGCAAGCAAGCCAGAGTTGAGTTTGGCCTGAGGAAGGGAGTGTTGGGGAGATGGGCTGGGGCGGACAAACCAGGAGGCCGGGGCAGCATCATCTGAGAAGGTCCTGGTCCTTTCCTTCTCGGTGAAGAAATGGAAAGGAAGGCGCTGGGGGAGGCCCAGGAAGGGAGTCTGGGAGAACAGCGCACCCACCCCGCCTATGAGAACAGAGAAAGCCCAGAAGCAGTTAAGCCTGCTGGTTGAATTGTTTTTATAAAGACACTCTAAAATCAAATAGATGCAATAAAAACACACTCGCCTTTTCATTAAGCACGCCACAGAGGGCCCTTGTTCAGTAGCCGTTGTCAATCAGATCTGGGCCATTGTCTTTTGCTCCCACCCCCATCATTGGCATCAGTCCGGGAGAAAACAAATAAATAGCAGAGTGATGCTTTAACTGGGGCGGCCAGGAGCTGGAGACACACCCCTCTCGGAGGCTGCTTTGGCCGCCAGGGCAAGGGAGGGTCCTGAGGAGACCCACTCTCACTCAAGGCCTCAAGGACCCCCAACGCTCCCTGCTTCTGGCCTGGAAGGGGCTGCTCAGAACGTCACCCCCAGCCACTGCTCCCAAGAATGTCTTAATTCTCCCTTCTGTCTGCAGAGGCTCCCGGGGGAAAGTCAGTAGGAAGATTTTGTTTTCGTGCTGTTGTTGTTGTTTTGCTTTTTCCCATCAGAAATCAACAGGGGGAGAAAGAAGGCCTGGCTATGTTCTTTGGCTGAGTTTAGCTAGACTCACTTAATCACAGTCATACAGACCCCTTGTTAAATAATACAAATATAATTAAACTAACATGGTTAATTAGTAATTGCATTATTGCAGCCTTAAGAGATAAGAGTATTGTTATTAACTAAATAATCATAGCATTGCCACAGTGCGGTGATTCAGCAAGAGGTTTTTAATCATATTATTGTTAGCTACTAGGATGGGCAGCGTGCTGTATGCTGGCTAGTCACGCGACTTAGAAGTTCACTTAGTGCTCACCCAAACTCCAGAACTCCCATGTTTCGCTTTAGGAAATGAAGGTACAGAGACTGAAAAAAAAAAAAAGGTTGATTTACCCAAAGCCAGGTGTTTGGAATGCGGTGCCCCCCTATCACACCCTGGGTCCGAAAAGGAGGCCCATGGGCTGGCTGCCTGTGTGTTTGTAAGTAAAGTTTTATTGGCACCCGGCCATGCATGCAGCTGCTCTTGTGCGGCGTGTGTACCCACAAAGCCTAAACTATTTACAGTTGTCTGACCCTTGCATTGCCCTGGGATGACTCTCTCTTTGAGTTCCGAGGGGCGGAAGTCGTCTCTGGTTCCAACACCAGAATTGTTTGCACATCTCCTCAACAATTTCCTCGCCTTCCGCCCTTCAAGATGAACTTGCTTACGTGTTCTTTTGGACACTGATGCCAAGAAGCTCAACGCCTCAAAAAGCTGGGCAGCCCCAGCACTCACTAGTGTCATGGGAACAGAGGAACTTGATCTTGGTTATTCTAGGGTTAGCTCAGCACGGTCAAAACCTGATCAATGCGGAGAAGGCTCTGCAAGGTGCTTGGGGCCATCAGTCACGAGGCGTCAATTCTGGGGGGAGATCTGGCTTCTGTGGGGATGATGGTTTTCCCTCTCGAGACGATGGTCTATGATTAATTTTAACACATAATCCGTTTGGTAAACTGCTATTTCTTGAGAATTTACCAAGTGCCAGAGACTGCTCAGGGCTATCAATATACATAGGCCACCCATCTATCATGTATTCTCTTTGGGATAGGTCAAGAGAATCTCTACTAAGGAGCACAGGGGTATTTAGAGAAAACAGCGTCCGTGGCCAGCCCGGGAAGTGCTCAGACGCCTGAGACCCACCTTTTAGAGAATTCACCATCACATCAGTTTGAAAATGCACACCAAACAGGCTCATCTTCTGCCTGACCCTCTCTGGCACCACAAACCATGTACCGTACCTTCTTTGCTCTCACTGATGAAAACTGGTCTATGGTGTGCTGAAACCGCCCCCTCCCCTTCCCAGTTTCCTCTCTTTCTGCATCCAGCAGAGTAAGATCACCCCGTCTGCCTCTCTGCCTTGACCCACAAAGGTTCTGAAATGCAAAGCCACTCATTGTAACTTGCTGGATCTTCTCACACAGCTGGCCAAGGACACCAAAGCGATTCACAGGCACTGCTCAGTGATGCCCCCTTTAAGTGGCACTCAGGGCACATGCCAGACCTGCCGCTCCTTAGATATGCCTCTGAGATGGAGGTAGATATTCTTATTGCCTTTGACAGGTGAGGGAATCAAGGATCAAAGATGTTCAGGCATTCACCCACGGCCACTAAGCAAAAAATGAACGGTTATAGATTTAAACCCAGATGTGTCTGATTCCAGCACCCAGTTCCCTCCTTTACATCATTCTAAATGTCTTACCCAGCATCAGCCTACAGGAAATCCAGGTCACCCAAAAAGCTGAGCAGTTTCCGGCATTCATTCTCATGTGTGGACACGGAACTTTGGATCTGAATAGGCAGGGAGCCTCTGCAGGACATTGTGGTGGGGTAGGACATAGGTTCGAAATCAGTAAGGAGGCTTAGCAGTAGACCAGGTCTGAGATCATGGTGGCCTGGATTCTGGGGCTGGCGTTGTGGATGGAGAGACGGCCATAGGTTTTTGGGGTGATGATCTGGAAGTAGAACCGACAAGACTCAGTGGCTGATTAAATGTGGATGGGGGAAGGGAGCTAAGAGTGACAAGGAAGGCCCTTGGTCCCTGGATGGTGTGAATGGCAGATGGTGAGGCCATTCACGGTGCCTGGGCTCAGTGCAGGCGGT
>NW_022105611.1:14716292-14717850 GCF_000313985.2 Echinops telfairi | reverse complement strand
AGGAGCCCGAAAAACAAACAAATTAAAAAACCCATTGCCAATGAATCCATTCTGATTCATATCGATCTTATATAGAATTTCTGAAGCTATAAATCTTTATGGGAGCAGAAAGCCTCCTCTTTCTCCTGAAGAATGGCTGGTGGGTTCGAAACAAAGGCTTTGCTAGCCGCCCAAAGCTTACCCAACAGTGCCCCCAGGACTCCTCCAGAACAACTTTAGGAGGCCACGATTGCTGTCTTAATTTTCAAGGTGACGAGACACGACTCAGAGTAAATGGCAAAATAAGGGCACACGCTCAGGTCTTCGTGACTCAAAGTCTGTGTTTTCGCCACCACCTGTATCCTCCTGGCTCCCAGACGGACTCCCCTCATCCTGATTTACACGCCACAACATTATACATTACAGCTACATGATGCATATCTAATTCAACAGTCATTGACTGAGCGCCAACTGCACATGCCAGGCCCCAGGCAGGATGCCAGGGACAGAGACAACCAAGGACCAGTCCTGCCCTCCTGAAGGTCGAAAGCCAAAGCGGGAGATAAAGTTGGGAGATTTGATGCCAACGTTAAGTCATACATGTGAAGGGGAAGGCAAGCAAGCACCTTGCACAGGAAACTAGCATTTACCGAGGGACTCTTGTGGGCTAGCTCTGTTCTGCTCGCTCTTTGCGGCACATTGTGTGGCTGTTATCACCCCATGTCACAGACAAAGGAGCTGGAGAATCCAAGTGACTTTGCCATTTGTCCATCATGACACTGCTGGGAGGGTAAAGGCATGCCCAGGTCTGCGTGAAGACAAAGACCTTGCTGGACTTGACCTTTCTGTTCCATCCAAGGTTCTGGAAAGGCTTCTTGGGAGTCGGTGGCTGTTGGGCCTCCTTCCTCTCAGGACTCCTTACAAAAACAGAAGGCGCATATCTGGAGAGTTTTTTTTAAGACCTCATCTGATAGCAGTCCCATGAAGAACAGCAGTTTCCCCACAGCGTGCGATTGGCAATCTCACCCCGCGCTTGTACCCAGCTGCTTCCCTCTCCTGGGATTCTTCCTTCTGCTTCCCTGTCCTGCAAGGCACTGCCCAGTCACACCTCCCACCTCTCCAACACCGACAAGGGACTCTTGACTCTTCTTGTCCCTAAACGCTGCCAGCCACGGGTCTCAGACTGGACTGTTGGGAGATTTAGGTGGGAGAAGCTTATGAAGGGATTGCTGGGTGGTGCCAACGGCTAACAGACTTGGCAACTAGCCGAAAGGTTAAATGTTTGGGTCCATTCATTGATGGCTCATAAGAAATGCCTGGCGATCTACTTCTGAAAAATCAGCCATTGAGAGCCCCGTGGAAGTTAACGACCTGACTCCCAACCGATCAAGGGGATGCTATGGGAGCGGGCAGCGGTGTGTTCCACCCACACGAGGTTACCGTGCCTCAGGAGGCTGGGTTGGCAGCGCTAGAAATCCCAAGTTCAAGGTGGGAAAAGGGGTTGTCAGCGGGCTCAGCTTTGCTTTTCACTAGCTGCTGTCTAAAGCTCAGGCATCCCTTGGGAGCAGGGTGAGCGCAT
>NW_022105611.1:14694997-14715149 GCF_000313985.2 Echinops telfairi | reverse complement strand
GATGACATCTGGCAAGTGGCCCCTCTACCCCCCTGGTCGGGACCATAGGCAAAAGATGCTGAGCCCTGGTCTGTGTCACATGACGGAGCCGTGAGCTGTGGGAGTCAGGAGATGCTCTGGGAAGAAGAAAGACAACCAGAAGGAAAGGAAGGCTATGCATAATTTACTAAGTTCCTGCTATGTGTTGGTTATGCATTGGGCTGCTCACTTCAAGGTCAGTAGTTCAAAACCACTCGCCGCTCCAAGGAAGAAAGATGAGAACGACGAGGCTTGCTTTCTACTCCCGTAAAGAGCTGCAGACTCAGAAACCCACAGGGGCAGCTATGGCCTGTCCTCCAGGGTCCCTGTGAGTCCACGTCAACGTGATGGCAGTGGGCTGAGTAGTGTGTGAGCCACGCTTGTTACATGATTCTAAGCATGCTTCAGAACATCTTTCTCTGCTGCCGCCCTCATTCTGAAGATGCCGCGATGGGTAAATCGCCCAGCCAGCGTGTGGCAGGGCTGGCACTGGAACCCGGGCCTGTGAAATGACAAGCCCTGGCATCCTGCTTCAAGCCACCCAGCTTCTGAGGCTTCCGCTCCTGAGGCTGGTGGGAAAGCCAAAAGCTTGTCAGCAGCTTCCTGTTAATGCACATAAAGGCCTTAAACTTCCTCAAACAAGCTCGAGATCAAACCAGCGGGCATGAGCTTATTAGACTTAACACCAGGAACTAAACCTTGAAAACAACAGGTTCAGGAGACCCCTGTGAAGATCTGACGGCGGAGAAGCGCCTGGCTCTCCAGGGGCAGCAGGCTGGCAGAGCCGGGGATTTGCACAGCTCTGTTCACTCCGGTATCAGGTGGAAGGGGAGCAGGAAGGCGGGCCGCCTCCTGTGCCTCCGCAGGCTTTGGCACCCCACAAGAGCCCTGATTGTGGGAGGGGGCAACCTCGAAGGGTCTGAGGGGTTGAGGACCATCTAGCAGCTGGGAAGCCATCTGTAGTGATACGTGCCCAAACTTACAAGACAAAACAAACACCTAAGATGGGTAGCCATGACTAAGGACAAAAAACAGGGAGTCCCTGGTTAATCACAGGGAACCCCGTTTGCTCACAAAGCCCAGTGAGGCTCTCTGCAGAGGCGACAGTCTTGCTTCGGCCGAGATAACAAACCTGGGTGAGTCCTGCAGTGATAAAAAAGACAGAGTTTCACACCTTAATTTCCCAGGAGTCAAGGAAACCAGGGACCCCATTTCCTCATTTGAGAAAGTTCGCACTTAACGAGAGACGGTTTGCTTTGTTAAGGAGCTGTGATGGAGTAGGGCTGTGATCACAAGGTCTGCAGTTCGAAACCACCAATCGCTCCACTGGAGAAAGATGGGACTTTCTACTCCTAGAAAGAGTCTCAGAAACCCACAGGGGCAGGTCCACCCACATGAGTCAGCACGGACTCGATGGCAATCAGTGTGGTTTGGGTGAAAAGGAGAACGACATAGAAGGTCATGTGATACTTCCACCAGGACCATGCTTACTTCATCTGTAGGCTGAGCAAGCAATCCAAGAAGGTGGACTTTTGTCAAAAGTAATCTGCCCGCCGATTCTTTGCCAGCTTCACATGGTTCAAGTGGAATCTTTGCACCACAGCTGCGAGGAGCCCATCAGGCAGGGACAAGGCCGTGAAGACGTGCCCGCCTTGTAGTGGGACCAGAAGAGAGGTGAAGAACTGGTCAGGGGAGAGGTCCCAAACCATTGGGTTGACACTTCTGGTGTGCCTGCTCTGAGGCTGCTCTCAGTTTAGAAAGAAGGCAGGAAGCGGGGAGGAGAGGCCGACTGGGGCACCGTGGCAGTGAGGACAACGGAAAGCACACAGAACAATGGCTGCTTGGGAGCACTGTGGACAGACGTACTCTCCCCTTGGCGCAGCTAGGAAATGGCTTTGGCCGTGGTTTGACTTGGGGCTCCATTCCCTTGCTATGTGACCTTGAAGAGCCCTGGTGTCCTAATGGGTGGACACGTAACCCGTGGGCTGGGCTCTAAGCACCAGGCCCATAGTTAGAATTCACCGGGCACTCTGGGGGAGAAAGATGAGGTTTTCTGCACCCTTGAAGAGTTACAGCCTCGGAAGCCGCAGGGCAGTTGGAGCCTGTTCTGTAGAGCTGCTGCGGGTCGGGATGGCTTCTCGGGCTGCAAGGAGGAGGAGGAGGAGCAGGAGGAGGAGGAGGAATGACCTTGAAGAGCCAGGTTCCTCTCACATCACATTGAGTTCTGGGGAACCCTGAGGTTTCCCTCCCCGCTCTCCCTCACTTTATTCAGACTGTCACTGCTCTGCTGGATCTCACACACGGTGGGTCCCTTTGCAGACAGGTTTTGGGTGACACCCCCACTCCCCTCCAAAGCTTGAAATTCACTAGACTGAATAATCGCATACATTTATTCCTGTCTTGACCTTCTCTGAGTTGAAAATTGCCAAGTTACAATCTATTCAACAGAATAAACAATACCTAAAGACAACTCAGTGTCCTGGCTCTTTGAAAGTGGTGTGTGTGTGTGTGTGTGTGTGATCCCTCAGCGTGGTTTTTGATGCCCCTGCTTCTCAGACACAAGCCACATGCCAACATTTCATCTGGAAAGTTTGGATGTTCTCAAGTTATTTATGTGCAGAAAGTGCCTGCGGGCAAAGTGGGGCAGGCATGCTTCGGAGCCCGGTGCCATCGCTGAGCCTGAACTCTGCAGGTGGGGAAGACTGCCTGCTACCTGGCAGCTTGCAAACAAGAAATCTGATAGAAACAGCTCCTCGAGGCAGATACCCACATCTTCCACCCTGCTGCTCCTTGCCTTTGTCTGCAGGCAGGCCGTCCCTCATTTCTTGCCCATCTCTCTCTCTCTCTCAAATAAAAAAAGGAAGAATAAGTAAATAAATAAAAACAAATAAAAAAGGAAGATAGAAAATCCAGCCCAGTAACCATTCCAAGGCGGATCCCATGTGGTGCAGCAGATATGCGAACCAAAAGGTTGCTGGTTAGAACCCACCAGCTGCTACCTGGGAGAAAGCCGGCAGTCTGTTTCCAGAAAGCCCTGGAAAGCCTATGGGACAGCTCAAATCAGTCTTCTAGGGGTCAACGAGAGTTGGTATTGACTCAAAGGGCTATTCAACTGGTCTAGTTTCAGTTCACACCTTTTCAAAACGGTGTTGGGATGCTAGACCAGGTACAGCACTGTTGGTTCTGTGGTAGAAGCTTCTTCCTATGGGAGCTCTAGGCTGACTTCCCAGACAACGCACCTCATGTGTAGCTGCCACTGGTCTATCAGCAGAGGCATGTGTGCAGCTATGAGGTGAACAGGATGCCGTGGAGGTTGCAGCTGCAGACACACTAGGAAGTAAGGTCTGGCAATCTACTTCTGAAAACCAGCCAGTGACAAACCTACGGGTCACAACCGTCTGGTCTCCAATGCATTCCTCGTCGAGATGGTGCGTGGCACACGAGACGAGGCAGCACTTTGTCCTGTTGTGCTTGATGGAGTCAGGCTCTGGGTGTTCACTCAAAATCAGCTCACAAAAAGAAGAAACCAACCAAACAACAAAAAACAAACTCAGAGTTGGTTCCAACTCACAGTGACCCGAGAGGACAGGGGAGAATTGCCCCTGTGGATTTCTGAGACGGTCACTCTTTACAGGAGTGGCAAGCCTCATCTTTCATCCATGGGGCTTCTGATGGTTTGGACTTGCTGACCTTGTGGTTAGCATCGTGCTGTGTAACCACTATGCCACCAGGGCTCTATTAAGAGGCCTGCTAAAGTATCAATAGAGTGAAACCTCCAAACCTACGCCTTTCCTAGTGCCAGAGCTTCAGACGCTGGCTGAGGGCACATGAGACGTGAAGCTGCTTCTCCCTGAGCAATCAGTAGCCCTTGTGCGCCTATATAGACAGGTCTGGGTCCAGGCTCAGACTCCAGCAGTGGGAAGCAATAGAGAAGAACGCTAGATCTTGAATAAAACAAAACCAATTACTAGAAACTAGTAATTTCTAGTTGACTTGGGTGGTTGGGCAGAACACTTATTCTCTAATTATTATTATTACTTCTTCCTTGTGTCAGCTAAAAATGAGCAGGCAAATAGATCTGGATATTGAATGAGGTCAGAGAGATCCTCTAGGCCACCTCCCTTGTTGTTAGGACGGACCGTGGAGATCCGATATGGGGAGTCACCAGCTGAAGGAACAGAACCTAGACTGGATCGCAGGCCCATGGTCACTTCATTGAGCCCCAAGGCTCAGGTCTCAAGGTGTGTCCTTCACTCAGTCACCACTCACCATGGTGAGAGATGAGGACAAGGAACCTGCTGGCATAGTGGGCAGATGGACCATCCGGATCTCTGTGTGGGGTGGGTCGGGTTGTAAACTGCACTACCGGAACCACTTAGGGAGTGAATGGGGCCTGGAGTCCGGCTCACACTCGGCCAGCCCAGCCTCGGGTCCTGGGGACCGGGGGCCCTGTTACATGGCACTGCTCCCATCTCCATAGGGACTGGAGTAGAACTGTATTCTGCAGCGTGTCCCATGGCCACATTTCAGAAGCAGATTGCCTACCTTCCAAGTGGCCTTTCAGTGGATTTACCGTATATACTCGAGGATCAGCCGACCCGAGTATCAGCTGAGGCACCTAATTTTACCACAAAAACTGCATTAAAAATGTGCTGAAAATATCACTTCTACACGAGTATATACAGTAACTGCGTAGCAGCAGGTCAATTCACTGTTCGTACCATCCATGGTTTCTCCACCCTTTATTCTAATTTACACAGAGGTACTTCGAAGGTGAGCCAAGGCAGGGCCTCTGAGGTGCAGGAAGGGTTGATGGAATAGAGGTGAGCGAGGCCCCCAAATGAGCTTATCAGGTGGAGAACAGGAGGAAAGCCACTTTCCAAGGACGAAGCCGGGGCAAACGGCCCCTGTCTGAGGGGCAGCCGTCAGTCAGCAGTGTCTGTGCCCCTCCCCTGGCCTAGGCCAAGCGTCCCTGCCACTGGAGTCCCTCAGGCCCATCTCTGGACCAAAGTCCAAACCGAACTCACCGCCATGGGGTCAAGGGCCGTGCCAACGGGTAGTGACCTTACTGGCCCTGTGTGTTTGGGGAATCTACCCGTGTATGGACGTTGAACGCCTGTCTCCCTCCACAGAGCAGGTGGTGGTTTGGGGTGGCAGACCTTGAAGACAGCAGCCCACCGTGTCACCCGGACATCACTCAGGCTCCTCTGCCCAAGAGGATAATGCCAAGAGATCCCTCCCTCGTCACCATAGGCCCCGCAGCACTGTAGAGGAGGAGCTTACAGACCACACCCCTCCGGGAGGCTCCTCGGCTGCTTCCAATGGTGCCTGACGCAAGACCTTGGAGACATCAGACAGTGTCGCACATGGGCGCCCTCTGCAACTTCTCGCGCTCTCTCTCTCCCTCCCAGGGAGCCTTCCTTCTCTCCTGCCCCAGGACTTGCTGAGAAGAGAGGCGGTGACCCCGTCCAGCTGCTCTCTGCTTGTCCCTCCAAGCCAGGCTGCAGCCAACCCACTGCTCCCCCAACTTCTGCTCCTTCAGGAAAGGGCTGAAGGCACAGATTCTAAATATAGGTGCATCCCCTTTCCTGCTGCCCAGCTAATATTAGCCCTTTTGTGGAATCCACTGACAGCATTATTCCTTTTTTTTTTGGCCATGCTGATGGGAATTCTTCCATTTACAGTAAGACGGGCTGAGCCAGCAGAAGGCAGGGGAACACACGGAGCCAAGTGCAGGGAGAGCCCGCTCCCGGGGCAGGGCCGGATGATGGATGGAGCTCCTGCTCAGACACAAGATTTATGATTCTGTGGACGGGGAGGCTTGGGAAGTTGGGGGTGGAGTGGAGAGAGTGGTGCAGTTCTGGCTAATTGAATTTGTCAGCTTCCAGATGGAGAGGGTACTAACATTTGTTGATCATTTACTGTGAGCCAAGGACAGTGTGAGGGATTTCAAATGCACGATTTCAGAGTCTCTCCGCCACCATGCCGCATGAGGAAAAGTTACTGTCCCCGTTTTTCAGATGAGGACACTGAGGCACAGGAACCTGACCTCAGACCATTGGCTTTGTCATTGCAAAGATGGGGTTTGAACCTGGGTCTTTGGGACCCCACCACCTTGCAACTCTATCTGCTTCCACATCTGCAGGACGTCTACTCTTGCTGTGCATAGTAGTGCAAGTACCACGGACGGCCCCCAAGACACACCAGTCTGTCTTGGAAGAAGTATGGCCAGAGCGCTCCTTCGAGGCAAAGCTGGCGAGACTTTGCCTTCCGTACTCTGGATGTGTTGTTGGGAGGGACCCTTACTGGAGGAGACCCTCACACTCAATAAAGCAGTGCAGCGGCCACCAAGAGGGCTGGCCTCCAGGAGCTGGGTGGGCACGGTAGCTGCCACCAAGCCCTCAAGCATAGGAACCATAGTGAGGGTGGTGTCCGGCCCGGCAGGGCATGGGGTCTTTATGGGCCAGGACGGGCTCGATGGCACCTGACACCAACATTCAGCCACAAGAAGCACAGGCGACTGTTTCTTTCTGAAGCTTTTCTGTCACCCTAAATAGAAACCCGTGAATCAGGAGCTTCCCACTCCCCTGCTGGTAGCCACTAATCGACTTTGTGTCTCGATGTGTTTGGAAGGAAATCTTTAAAAAAAATCTTTTGAACGGGTGTGGGTGTGCGACTCCCATGTGATCCTCTTTGTTGCTATGCACCTTCACGTCCATTCTGTAGAAAAGTGACCCTGTTTACAACATAACAACACACTGCCCCGTCTTGCCCCACCCTCACTGTGGAAGCCACTGTATTTACCTTATCTCTTCGAAGGTCTTCCTCTTTTCCATGGACCCTCTACCAGGCATAGTGTTCTTCTCCAGGGTCTGGTCCTGGATAAGATGTCGAGAGCACAGCTTTCTTGCTTCTACGGAGCTTTCTGGGGGCTCCTCTGGCCGTCCCTGGTGTATTCAGTATTGGTCACCAACAGTGTCGTTTGAAGCCACCCCTTCCTCTCTGTCTGCTCTTGCTCCTGTCCAGCTTTGACACGCAGATCAGATGCGTGGAAACATCACGGCTTGGATCAGGCGCACCTTTTTTCTCAACAAGACCTCTGCTTCCCCAGAGCGACATGGTCCCTTTCCCAAGAGGTCTTCCGCAGCAGGTCCATCCTCGGTGACGCATTGTTGGATTTCTCGACTGCTGCTTCCACGGACATTGATTTTGGACCCATGTAAAATGAAATCTTTTGAGGCAGGGAATCCAAGCATAATGCTGGAGTCAGGTGGCGGTGGTGGTGGGAGGGGGTTCTAAGCCTTGGTTTTCCCTTTGGATAATGGAGTGTCAAAGGAGGCGTCCAGCTGGGTCTCCGGGGGTGGGGGTGGGAGTGGGGTGGGGAGGTGGGCTTGTGTTTCTTCTTGTCTTGTTTGTGTTGACAATCAGTTTTACCACCCAGCCCAGAAAGGCTGCCGCCTGGAAGGACTCTGGGGACACCACGTATGGGCCCACAGCAAACTCAAAGTGGGTCCCCAAACTGTTTTTCTGCCTCAATTTGAGCTCATTGTCTTACCATTTATCTCTACAAAGCAAACGGGAACAAGCAAAGCTAGTTCTGCCGAGGCAGGACTCAACTCCTCCTGCCTTCTCCAATTCTCCCAGAGAAGAAAGAAAGAGAAAACGGATTTGAGAGCGAGGAACTGAAAGAGGGACTGGAAATACAGGGGTGGGATGGGAGGTTTTTCATTCAATTATTCTTTTGTTCTAGCTTGCTCCAAAGAGGGCTTAGAGCAGGGGGAGTTGGGAGCCAGGGGTGACGCCCAAGAGGGTGCACCCCATTCACGGAGACAAGGAACAGAGCCAGTGAAGACAACGGGTGGGGTCTAGGACAGATGATAAATGCTGCTTCCACCTGGGAAAACGCGGGCGGGCTGCACAAACGGTTCCAGTCCCACTGGATGAGTCTCTGGTTCCTGCCGAAATGCCCCCTTCTGGGGGAAGGCAGCCTTGCTGTCAGACATTTTAGTTAAAAGCTTAGGACCCAAACCCAGGGCCCGAGTGAAGTGGAAGCCTGTATGCTTCAGAGAACCTCATAGTAGGATTCTCTCCCGGATCCAGACACTGCGGGAGCTTCCCCACCCAAGCTGACGCAGAGGAAACACCCGAATACTAGCCACTTCATCTCTGTTGTACATTAGTGGCATAAAAACCGATAGAGAAATTTCATTTCCAGAACCATTTCCTGGACTGTTCCCCCGAGGAAGGAAGCGGGCCCATTAGTGAACCGCTCAAGTGGTCCACGGGAGTCTCTCGGGGATTCTCCGAGCCAGCGGATCCCGGTGGTGCTGGGTATGCGTGCCCCTGTGCACGAGTGGCAGGCAAGTGTGGTGACATTGTCACCATCAGGAAGTCACAAACAACAGGATTGTTTTCAAGGTGCGACAGGGGTCCCCATCTGCACAGACACAAACAGAGCCTGAAAGAAAATCTCATGGGCACACCAACACATGCAGATACAGAAGAGCACACACATGGTCCAGGTACCCCACTTTCCCAGCCCACACACGCACAACGGCTGCACACACATGCCACAGCCCCCACACACATGGATGTCCACACCTGCGTGCAATGCCATCAAGACTACAAATAAAAACCACACTCACTGCCAATGAGTCAAATAGGACTCTTGGGGACCCTAGATGACAGAATAGAACTTCCCTGGTGAGTTTCTGAGATGGTAACTCTCTCTGGCAGTAGAAAGCCTCATCTTTCTCCCTTGGAGGAGCTGGCGGTTTTGAACTGCTGACCTTCTGGTTCCCAGCCCAATGCACAACCCATTATGCTACCAGGGCTCCTATACACAGGCACAAATCTACGTGCTCCACGGTTTTAAGTGTCACTGTCATTAGTTACTCTTGTTTAAGTGTCTTCACTGTGAGTTACTGTTGAGTTAACTCATACCCCTGGCCACCCCGTGAGTAACAGAATGGGACGCTGCTCAGTCTTGCACCATCTTCCCCATCCTTGGCCTTCCCAGGCTCATTTTTGTAGACCTTGTATATTTGGAGTGACTTCCAACATAGGCAATCACGCAATATTCTATCCGACACCATTCTGCTGTGATCCACAGGGCTTCCACTGTTGAATTTTTAGAGGTAGATCCCCAGGCCTGTCTTCCGGGTAGAGCTTAGTGGGGAAGCTCCACTGAGACCCTACCCTCCTCCCTGAGTGAGCTTGCTGGTATTTGAAACACTCTTGGCATCCATTCCGGCATTAGAAGGAACAAATGAATGGATGGGTGGGAAATGTCATTCAGTTTGTCCTTAAGACCAGGGAAAGTAGTTCCACTGAGCTGAAGGTCCTCCCCCCCTCTCCCCCCTCCGCCGACTCCCTAGCTAGGCTTCTCTCTGGAGGATTTCCAATGTGACCCCTCCCTGGAGGGTCACTGAGTTACTGCCAACAGGGTTTCCGAATCTCCTTCTGCCTGAAAGGCCTTAGACTGAATACTTGATAGGAAACACAGCCCTTGGGGAGCTGAGCATCTTATGAGAAGAACAGGAGGCAGATAAGATGATGTTTAAGTCGAGAAATGCAGGCAGGGAGAAGAAATATAATCTCCTTAAGTTGGGTCAAGACCAATCTTCCTTACTGTTGGAGCTACAGAGCCAGGCAAGATGCTCCTACCACTTAGAGCTGTGTCCTAAAGGGCTACTCAAGGAAGGAATTAAAGACTCTTTTATGCAGAACTTACTCTGTGGGACTCTGATGGTATAGTGGTTATGCGCTGGGCTGCAATCTGCATGGTTGGCAGTTCAAAGCCACCAGCAGCTCCACCCAAGGAAGACTGGACTTTCTACTCCCATGAACAGTTACAGTCTCAGAAACCCACTGGCACTCACCAGGAGCCAGCCCTGACTTGAGTGGGGGCAGTGGGCTTGGTTCGGTTTTACACTGTCTCTACATTGTCGCCTCACTTCAGAGTAGCAAGTCCAAGCTCCTCAAAGGATGGCCCACAGGGCCCTTCTTACCAGGCCAGACCTTGTCCCCCCACTTTCCTCATGCCTCCCTGCCGGTCATTGTTCCTGTTACATTGACCTTCTCTCTGTGTACCCAGCACTCCAGAACATTCCAGGTCTCAGAGACTCTGTAAATCTTTACTCCTTCCAGAAAACTTTGCTTCCTCATCTTTAGCTCCTTCTAATCCTCTAAGATGTACATCAAATATCCCTTCCTCGTTTGTAGCTTTCTCAGTTTATCCTTGCAGCTCAGACCCCACCCCCACCAGAATTCACTGTAGCCTACAAAGGGCTCCCTAAGACCTTCCTTCATCACGTGTGGCTGCCTCCCATTAGACCTTGGGCAGCTCCAGGGTAAAGTTATGGCTTGTTCATCCCAAGGCCAGTCAATGCTGCAGGTGGGAGACTAAGCTATGCTAACATCCTTGCTCCAGAACCGGCTCCTGGTATTTGGAAGCACCTTAGCTTGTTCTCCTTCCCCAGTGCAGTGGGGAGAGACAAAGCACCGGATGCCACATCTCCAGTACGCGTGACAAACCAGACTGGGGAAGAAGTCACAGACTGTACCAAACCCGCATCTAAGGCTGCAGCCATCACGTGGGCCCTCCCCAGGACATGTTCCAGCCGGGATGCCCCGTCTCCACATCCTTGCCCCTTGACAGGTGCCTCCTGCCCCACTTAACCTTCCCAAAGCGCTCTTCTGAGGGGGTCCCTGGACAGAAAGCATCATTAAGAGCACATCATTCCCAGGTTAAACATGGTGGCTTCCAGATACACAGAGAATCCACTCTGCCTTCTGGCTGGAGAAAATAGGGCAGCCAGGTGGGCTAGTGGAAGCAGGAACTGGTCGACCTTGTGGGTTCTCTTAGGGAAGCCCCAGCTAGATTCATATTGTCTGGTTGGCCCACTCGGAAAAATACACATACCGAAACAGATGATTGAATAATTTTTTTTCTTATCCATTTATTTACCTTTCTAAAATGTCAGAGTCCATTCTGTTTTAATTGGGCATAACAAGTAAAAGGTTGCATATTGGGGATAAGCTTCAACTGCAAAAACATTCGAGTATGTTCTATGTGCCCAGCATGGCCTTAGGGTCTTTGCACAGACAGGTGGGAGAGTGTCATGCTCAGCCCCGCAGGAGCTCCCGGGCTAGTGGGAATCAGAACTTCTATCTTTCACACTCAGAATCCAAGGGAGATTCTTCGGTCCCCTTGGTGTGCCTGGGGATGTCGCAGGTGGCATCCCATTCACTTCTCAATCCTAAAACGGGGGCATTTTTCATTATTTCTATTTTACAGATAAGAAAACTGAGGTTCACAGAGTTAAATGGTCTGTCCAGGGTACAGCAGCCAGTGACTGGGTTGAAATTTGAACTCAGGGCTCGGAAGTTCCCAACGCCTTTAGTACAGCTTGCAGTGGAGACACTGAGAGATCTTTGATCTCCTTTCATCTCACCTAATCCTCACAGCTTTCTTTGGAAGGAAACACCAATGTCCCTCTTCTAAGAATGATAAACGTGAGATTGAGAATTTGCCTGGCCCAGATTCCTCAACTCAGAAATAAGCGTCAGTAGCTACATTCAGTAGCATTAAGTCAGGCTTCCTAGTGGACAGAGGAGGCCCTCTATGCTCTTGAATGGGAAGACAATGACCAGGCCAACATTCTACTTAAGTTGACCACTGGTGCCCAACTGTCCAATCTTGTCTCCATGCTACATCTTTAGAAACGGTTCTAGGTCACTAAGCCTTTAACACCCCAGGAGAAAGATCAGACTCTTCCACAAAGTATGGGAGTGCCTCTAAGATATCTCCCCACATCGCCTTTCAGTCCTCTTCCTTCCGGCCACGGCAAGAGTCTCTGAATACTTCAGCAGGAGGTGCTCCTACTTCTGCATGAGCCTGGATGGCCCTGTCCCACAGGCACTCTGGGAAAATCTCTACATGTCCATCAAATTCAGGTCAGACCACATTTCTTCTGAGGCCTTTGACCTCTCCTCCCTCTGTATTTCTCTGACCTCTGGCACTTTATACCCAGTATCGTGTAGCCCTGATCGCACTTAGTTGTTGCAATTATTTAGTTGAAGACCAACATTCCCCACCTAACTGGGTGCTCCTTTGGGGAGAGGCCCAGATATAGTCCTGTCTGGGTCCCAACCCTCAGGGCTTGGTCCAAGAAAGAGCTCAATATTTGATTGCTGAATGAATGAATAAATGCAGCCTCAGAATGCATGAGTGAATGATCACAATTCCACATCTCTCCCCGTTAGAAACACTGAGGAGTGACCAATTCTCACTGCTGACACTGTGACATCCCGCAACCCCTGCTGTCCGAGGTGTCACCTTAGACCCCCTTTTTTTGTTCTAAGCAGTTCCTGGAGTCATGCTCTTTTCTCTTTTTTAAATGTTAAAAAGCAACTACGACAAACACTCGACTCTGTTGTTAACCTGGATGATGAATTATTAATACTTGTGGCAAATTTGATTTTTCTGGGAGGACAAGAATGGATTCCAGGAGAGATACTGGGGGAAGCATTGGTCTTGTTCAGCATGGGGTCAGCAGCCAATCTGTGATCTTTCTGGAGGAGAAAGCATTTCTCTAATGGAGTATCCATCCAGATACTGTGCTCAAGTGCTTAACCCTGTGAAAGAGGCACCGAGCAGATGTGGTCAGTCTATGCTAGATCCCCAGGACCGAGCGCCTCGCTGGCATAGTGGCTGGAGACTCATTGCCTTGCTCAGCAGGGAGATTTTCAGACTTAAACTCAGTGTCAACTTTCTGGTGTTCATAGTCTTCTGACACAAGCAGCTTGGCACCCTTGGGCTCCTGCTTAGAAACAGGGTGAGAAGGCGAAACTGGGCTATCATGACCTGTGTGTTCATCATGACTTTACCAATGTCGTTAAAAGAAAGGAAATAATGAACACCAATTCTTCACAAGCTCTTGCAAAAACAAAATAATTGGGGAAGGAACACTCTGATACTCATTTCCGGAGTCCAGTCTTTCCTTGATAATAAAACCAGCCAAAGGCATGACAGGAAAATGGTTGACCAATATCCTCTTACAATTCTCTCTCATCAGAGAAGAGAGAGAAGAGATGCCCACCTTGAAACAGAAGGCTACAGCTATCGGGAGTCATAGATGACAGGTAGAGTCCATAAGAAATCCTGAGAGTTTGTCGAAATTACTATACAAAGTAGATAAAAAATGATAAGGACTCCACAAAAAGACTATTAGAATGAAAAAAAAAGTTCAGCACGGCTGTGGGATACAAGATCAATATTCAGGGATAATTTTACTTCTAGACACTTGCAACGGACAACACAAGCATGACATTTTAAAAAAGCAACAACCAACTCCAATGATAAGGCCTCGTCAAGAATAACATACTGGCAGATGGATAGCAAGTGTATTAGCTAAGAACCACATTGAGGACCCAGCAGCTCACCAAACAAACAAACAAACAAACAAGAAACCAACTCTCTGCTATCCAGTCGATCCTGACTCATGGTGACCCCGCAGGACCGAGCAGACCTGTCCGTGTGGGATTCTGAGACTGTAACGCTCTATGGGAGTAGAAAGCCCCATCATGGAAGGCAAGAATTCTACACTGCATCAAAGCCCCCCTCCACAAGTACTAAAATGACTAATTTAAGAAGCACAAATCATAAAAAAGATTGACAAGGATGCAGCAACATAGGAACGCTCATTCGTTGCTGTTGAACATGTAAAATGGCGCCAGAAAATGTTAGATGCAGAACGATCATCACGCTTCATCCACTCCATTCTTGGATATGCACCCCTAAGTATTGAAATCGGGATTAAAACAGATACTTGTATATCTATATTCATGTCTGCATTGTTTATCGCAGCCTGAAGGTTCAAACAAGCTGAAGTCAGGAAGTTCCTCAAAATGTTAAACATAGAGCCGCCATGTGACTGAGCCATTCCACTCTTCAGTCTATACCCGAGAAGTGGAAATACGCCCACACGGTAAGCTGTCCATAAATGTCCATCAGCATTTTCATAATGGCCCAGCGGTGGAGCCCGGCTAACTTTCATCACGTGAAGGATGGCAAACACAATGTGGGATATCCCCTGGATGGAACATTACATGGCCATAGAAAGGTCTGACGAACTCATCCATGCCATAACACGAGAGACCCGGGAAAACATGGAGCTAAGGGAAAGAGGCCAAGCACGTGTTTGTGGCTCCATTCAGATACAACGTACAGAGGCGGCACTTCCCGAGGGACAGAAAGTCGAGGAGTACTTGCCAGCGGGGTGGAGGGAGGGGCTGACTGCTTCTTCTGGGAGTGATGAAATGCTCTAGAACTGGCTTGTGGTGGGGTGGCACCGTTCTGCACAGAAACCGGAAACCACTGGAGCTTACACATTACAAGGGCGAATGTTAGGGTCTGTGAATTACATCTCAACAAAGCTGTCCTAAGAAAGCCATGTGCAAGGACTGGGGGGGTGGGGGTGGGGGGTGGGGATGTGGAGAAATGGAGACAGCTGACTCCTAGAATTGATGGGCTGGAAGTGACATGATGGCTTTCCCCCTCCCTCCTAATCAGAGCGCGGCCGCGTGGGAGAAAGAGCGTGGGAGAGAGCGTCAGCGAGTTCACCAGGACCACTTGCTTTGGAGTCCAGGGATCCCCGGCTCTCACCCCTTGCTCTGTTCACTGTATCCTCTGTGCTCCTGAGTACGTGGTTCACCTTTCTTGCCCTCAAATACCTTTTTGTTTTAGAACTGAGAGTCAGACCTACCTCACAGGACTGCTGGGATGAGCCCTTCCATGCTCAAAGCAAGGCAGGTGGCAAGGACTCATAGTGCCCACTTTCTTTCACATCCACTCAACTCTTTATTGAAACAATTCCTGAGCATCTGTTACATTCTGAGAATAAGCGATGAGGTAAGATCGGATCTTGTCATTCGTTATCCTGAGCGGACAATAGCTACATAAGTAACAAGAAGACTTGCGCTGGGAAGGATCGTAATAGAGAAGTCCACAAATGAGTGGACAAGCCGTGGGCTGAGACGTTTGGGAGCTTTGGGTAAAGGGTCAGGATCAGTAATGAAAACTCACAGGAGAATGAAAAATTCACCAACCGTAAATTCTTCTATTGACAAGTTTTGTTTCTGTAGCATAATCCTGTGTACATGATCAAAGGCAGTCAGTCCTGACAGAAAGCCAGTAAGGTTTAGTACTATTATCCTATTTTATAAGTAATACTAAGCCTTGGGGAAGCCAAGAGAGTGTCCTGTTTACAGATGGCCAGCTCATGGGACCCCCTTCCATTCACCAGACCACCCTCCTCTCCTGAGTAATCCTGGCTACATTCCCTGGGAAGAAAGTTTTGGGGGGCAGGGAGGCAACAAAGGATCAGAAAACGACACGAATTCAGGAGTTTCCCCCGAATCACGGCTTCTCAGATTCACTGAGGCTCTATCTATCCCATGCCTCCTTGGTACCCAGGAGGCTGGATGCCCAATGGAGCCCCTCGAACCCACCCAGCTCTGGATCATCCAACCATGACCAGAACTCCTTGAGGAATGGATCATATTCTGTAGATCATCAATGCTGAATAAACTCTTCCCCTGCAACTTCACTAAGTGAAAAACTGCAGGTGGGGGAGGAAAATACCGTAGTCCTATAAAGCGACTACTGTGTTCAGGGCCCTTGTAGCATTTGAGACATTATGACGGCCAATGTACATACTCAGATTGAGTTAACACTGAGGGCCAGACAGATCAAGTGATTCGTCCAAGGTCACAGAAAATCTATCACCGAGAGAGGAGTGAAAACTCAAATCTGGTCTCATTCTATTCACAATGAGCTTTCTAAATTTCTCCTTCTCCAAAGAAGTCATGATCTGAAGGGCAGGAGGCAGAATCAACAAGCTGCCTGGGCGCACGCCAAAGTGCCACACCAGCAGGGGTCTGCTAGCTAAACAACAGGAAAGCACAAGCCCAACTCCAAAGAAGTTGATGGCAGCGGGCACTGGTATCCCCAAGGGGCTGCCTCTTCTTCTGGTGCAGAATAGGGGCGTCATAGGGGCTCACAAACAACAGCCTAATTGATCCTGGCTTCCTAAGGAGCAGGCCCTCAGCTAAAAGCAAAAGACCTGTCTTGACCTGATGCATCTTCCTTGAAGGAGGAGGATGACAGATGAGAGCAAAGACCTTCAACACAGAGACTCAGGTGGGTCCCCTCAGTGATGCTGCCAGCCTCCCGGCAACTGACCAGTCGGACGGACCGCAGGCTCGTTTATCAAGAGCCATAACAAGTACATTATTGGCTTCAGTGGCAGGGCCGTCCCATAAGCCCTGACAGTAAGTTTGTGATCCCAAAGGCTCCTTGCCATCAAAGCATCCCCAGAATTAAATGGGAAGGATAGCCGGTAGGCCCAAGGGAAGTGCTGTGCCCAGCCCTCTGTAACTCCTCTGTTCCAGGAAGCAGAAATGTCTCCAGTTACCCACTGGGGTCAGGGGCCACCCAGAACTTCTGTGAAATCGTTCTTCATTACCTGTGGGAAGAAACACTGCAAGTTGTAGGATTCTAGGCAACCATTAACAAGGAGAACCAGGAATCATCAGTCTCAGAGGGGCCCTGTAGAACAGAGGAGCACTTCCCTAGTGAGTTTCTGAGGCTCTAAATCTGTATGGGAGCAGAAAGCTTCCTCTTCCTCCCATGGAGCCACTGGAGGATTTGAACTGTTGACCTTGCAGTTAGCAGCCCAAAGCAAAACCCATTCTGACACCAAGACACCTATCAGGCAGAATCAACTCAATGGCAGTGGGTTTTTTTTTAGAGTCATCAGGAATCACCCCAACAAATATCTCAAAGGGATAGAAGAAAGAAGTACAGTCCTTTGGGGTCCTAGACCTACAATATAAGTTTGTCCTCATCTCTTGCAAGATGTTTCATCTTCAGACAGATGCTTAACCTTTCTAAGCTTCAGTTTCTCCATCAGCTAAACAAGAATGCAGTGTGCTGTTGTTATGAAGGGGAAAGAGGCCAAGCACATACCATTCCAGTTGGTGACTATTGGTGGGAGACTGGGCTGAAGGAGAGCTGTTTCGGGCAGGACTTTGAAATGGTTCTTTCTGGTCCAACCACGGCCAATGAAAAGATACCGGAATGAACTCCAATTTGTAAACTGTGGGTGTGCTGGAACAATACCCAGAGGGGAGAAATGTACAGGTCAAGGTCCTCCCAGAAACTTCATCTCCCTCTTAGGAAACAAGGAAAGCCTCTGCATTGCATAGCAATCAGATCTCTTAACCAGCAGAGTTAAAAACAACACATCAGCTCAAAGACGGGGGCTGACTGCGCTGCTCTCCCTGTGTGCTGCGCTACACAGTCCAAGCAATGGCCTAACTTCCCCTGCCAGGCTCCTGCAAGGGCTGCCTACATTTCTTCCAAGGCTCCATCCTGGGGCTTTCTCCCTGTTGAAGTTTATCCTGTCTGGGTCTCATTCCATCCTACCCACATTTTACAAACTTGGGTATGTTCCAATTTCACTTCATTGGCCATGACTGAACTAGTTTGAACTGGTCCAAAGCCCCGGTCTCAGGTGAGTTGATGGTTAAAATGGTAGGGATGGATGAGAAGACCAGAGAGAATGTCTGGTGTGAGAGAGAGAGAGAGAGAGGGAGGGTCAGGCAGGAGGGGGAGAAATGAATCATGGGGGGAAATGCAGTTAGTGGAGCAAGAGGGAAAGGAGTCAGAGCTCAAATGGAATGTGGTCGGAGGGGATAATAAGGAAAAATATAACCAATTCACATTTTCCAGTAGACATGTCTGAGAAATTGTCTAAGCTTTGGCAACTGCTCAATCTTGGAAGAATGATCTTAACAGTGGAGACTTATTATTATACCATCAATAACTGTCTCCTACAGCTGGAAAGGCCAGAGGTAGCAAAGAGCTTTATTCTCACAAGCCAAGTCCAACTGATTGGTAATGTTTATCTAGAGCAGTGCGTTCGATGCATCCCCGAGACTGCGTCTGAACGCAGTGGGGAAGAGGGTTGTATCCATTAATGAGCTCTGCAGTGGAAGCATGACGGCAAAATGCTCGGCTACTAACCAAAAGGTTGGTGGTTCAAATACACCCGGCAGCTCTGCAGGCCAAAGACCTGGGCATTTTCTCCAACGGGCAGTTTTACATCACATCAATGGCACCCAAAGCAGCAGCAGTGGTTGCAAGAAAAGAATGACAGCCGACATGCCCCGGGCAGTGGAGGCTGTAATGTGCTACACAGGGACCCTCTCTAGGACTTGAGGCACTCCTTCCATCAGCTGCTGGTCTGTTGTTGTGTATGACAACTCTTAATTGAATTGCTTTTCAAGGATGGCCCTCAGCTGAAGGGGGGGGTGGTGGGAAGCTGCCTCATTTGGGGGTAATCCACAGCTTTCTCTAGGGGTAAGTCCCATCCCAAAGATCCCTGGATCCCTGCAGGGTCAGCTGATGCCTTTGCAGTTTCACTTCCCCCTGATCCAACCCTGCTTCCCTTATTCCCCTCCAGTTGTTGATCCTGAGGGTATGGTCCAGAGAACTTATTGCACCAAACTCACTGTGCAAGAGACTGATCCTCAGGAAACAAGGCTAATTCCCATTTGTTATTCCTGAATAAGCTATACTTCTCTACACCTAATAGTTTTCCATCTTTCATTTGCACCCAACAAACTTGGCTGAAGGAGAAGGCAATATACACAAGAGGTAGGTCTACCAAAAATAATGGAAGAAAGACACTGGAAGGAATACAAGAAGAGTTCATGGCAACAGCAGTCAATAGCATTCTCTCCACAGTCCTGCAATAGCTGTGATCGATGATTAGATACAGGGAAAGATGGGAAGGCTGACTGAGCATGGGAGGCAGAGTATCAAAATACCCACTAATAGTTATATAGCTAAATATATGTTTGACAGAAGATATTTATTTGAACATTTGATATTTACCTTTGGTGCAAATATATCCATGAGGGTGGTGGAGCATATAGTAGACAAAATTATAAACAAGTCCCTAGACATAATCCAGCAGCCTGAGGGAGTAAGTCTCTGAGCTTGGTTGCTGAGGACTATGGTCTCAGGGTATACTAAGGCTGATTATAGGGACAACAAAGTCTGCGAAGACAAAGCTACATCCTGCTTTGGTGAGCACTGACAGGGGTCTTCAAAGCTCGAGAGCAACCCTCAGGGTACAACTCTTGGTCTCTCCATGTCTGGAGGAAAGAAGGATGAATAAGATTAAGACACATGGACACGGTTCATCTCAATTATCCAGAGACCAGAAGAACTAGATGGTGCCTGGCCACCACTACCAAGTGCTCTGAAAGGGATCCCATTAGAAGGTCCTGGATAGAGTGAGAGAAAGATGGAACAAAGCTCAAAAACATAAAACAAAAAACAAAAAAACTAGGTTTACTGGTCAAGTAGAGACTGGTGGAACCCCTGGGACTATGGCTCTTGGTCATTTTTCAGGTCTGGAAATGTACCCCCTCCCATGGCTCAATTTTGAGCCAGACAAGAAATCAGTCTACAAGGGGGACAATAACATTAGGGAAGTATGCACACCTTAAAAGAGTCAACCTTTTGAGGTCAAAGGGTCAGCACTGACATGCGGACAAAGCTCAAGAGGGTTAGGGGAGAAAGAGAAACGGAAGCAGGAAGCACAGGGAGGCAGTGGGGTAAGTGATGTTACATTGTAGGACTTGCAATCAATGCAATGAAGCAAAATGTGCACGGATTGTCGAATGGAAAACTGGTCTGCTCTGCGAGCCTTGATCCAACTATCCATTCAAAGCTTAAAACAAAACAAAGCAAAAGAGGCAGGAACAAGTCTGCCAACCACGCCAAAACATATATGAACCTGGAGGACAGCATGCCGAGTAGACTAAGTCTACCACAGGAGGGCAACTGGTGGATGAGACCAGGGCTAGAAAAATTCACGAGATGTTTGCATGCAAAACAACAACAATAAGAGTCCATGTTAGCCAAGAGGAACAACAAGCAAACCATCAGCTTCCCCCTTTTTCGTTCTTCGCAGGGAAACTCCGTCCTCCTTTGGGCCTCTCTGAGGTTGCTACTTGCTGCGGAGCGAGCGAGCCCACAGCAGCCCCGTGCGCGCGC
>NW_022105611.1:14685537-14694636 GCF_000313985.2 Echinops telfairi | reverse complement strand
AGCCCACCTCGGACGCAGCACTTGTCCCGGGAGCAGGACACGTCACGGGTGCTCCTCCCCCGAGGATCCCTGTGTGCAAGCAATGCTCCTCGCCACAGAACTTTCAGTGCTAGGGAGCGTCAAGCAATTTGTGAATAAACAGAATTAAGAGAGAAGGGAGATTTCCCACAAACTTTTTGAAGCTCCCCCCCCTCCCCATATTTTCCAGACCCTGCAACCCTTGCAGGTGATCGTTATTTCTTTTGAACAAAGGATAAAGGAGAAGGTATAGGACGTCCTAAGGCCCACAGAAGATGAGCTGCAGGCCCAGGCTAGGACCAAGGTCTCTTGAGTCTCGGTCATACTATTCCGCTCAGCGGGCTGCTGCTAACATCTCAAGGATCTGTATATGATTCATAGAGAACACTGAGTCAGCCCCATGCCTCTCTGTCAGTCCCCATGCCTCTCTCTCTCAAGCCGCCTAGGACCCTGAGGCTCTCAGTCAGGTTCAAAGCCACTGTCTGCACCAGGCACAGAAGAGCATCATGGAATCTAGGCAATGACCTAAGAACCCGTGTTAGTGTCCCTGCGGTAGCCCTCACATTTTGCTCCTGTTTGCATCACTCACTGACTGGGAGCTCATTATCTCACCAGGCTGTTCATCCCGCTGTCCCCACATCTGTGCACTGAGACTAATATTAAAAAGGGAAGGCCTTGGCATTTAAATGAGATAATAAATGCAAAATGCATGGTGTTGGAGCCAACCCTAGTATGTTCTCAGTGAACCAAAGGTTTTTCCATGATCATTGACAGAGAATAAGCCAGGAGGGAATTAATGTGTAGGGGGAGCATTGTCAGCTCGGGCACTGAGCTGGGTACCTCAATCAGGGGTGTGCTTATAGAGATACACAGCCATGCATGGGTGGGTGCACATGCGCGCGCGCACACACACACAATTTAGCATTTTGACTAGTGCGTGGTCAAAGACAGTAGATTAACACTGTTATTCATCCAGACACATATTAACTTGCTGCTGTGAACCCTAGACCCTGGCTGAAGATTCCAGTGTCTGCCCTCGAGAAACTTAGCAGCGCAGTGGAAACGAAACCCAGGAGAAGCAACCATGAGGATGCGTGCAGTGAGGGCCTCAGGACTGACGGCTTTGAAAAGAACTCTCACTGTGCGCTGCAGCTGGTAGAAGTCAGGAGCATCAGCTTACAAGCTTTTGTCCAAGCGGACTCGTTCAAACCCCAGCTTTTATCACTAGATACTCATATCATCTTGGGAACATATAGGTGTGTCATTTGGGACATGTCAATGAACTTCTTTGAAACTTAGTAACTCATCCGAAAAGCAGATATGAAAATTAGGGAGGCAAGTATGCACAAGATGTTCCCACAGTGCCTTAAACATTACCACGTCAAACCCACTGCCAATGAGTCCATTCTGACCCACAGCAACACTTTATAGGGTTTATAAGACTAAATCTTTATAGAAGCAGATTTTCTCTCGGAATGGCTGATGGGGTTGAACCACTGACCGTGCAGGTAACATTCCAATCTTACCCATCAGGGCTCCTTAAGCTTGATTAAGTACCTATACATAGTAGGTACTTAATGGGCCTACTCAGAGGGGTGGAGTAAGCCCTAAAAGCTCTGTGTAAACTGCAGGGTCAGTGTGGCCTTAGCTCCACCAAGGACTGAGGTGCCTGGTTTCTGATCTACTTGGGAGTCAGATCTGAGTCAGTGATAGAGCCACAGGGACCAGCAGGAGTCATTGCAGGATGTTCCAAATAGGCGTGTTTCCATCAGGGTCCAGGGTCAGATGTTGATGGAATGTGGGCAGAAGAAGGGTCATGCTCCAGGTACAGTCTGGTGCTCTGTGCTCTCCCTGGAGACCCCAGTCTTGCATTCCCAGCCCTTGGACACATGTCTGGTCAGGATGGTTCATACTGGCCCCAAGATAGGCGAGGCCTTCCGAGGGCTGCCAGGAGGCAAGCCCCACTATCTTTCTCTGTGTCCCATTTTCCTTAGCTGTCCAACAGGGAGACTAGTCCTAACCCTGCAGCTCAGGCGGGCCTGCTGAGAGAAGCAAACCGGAAAGATCCATCAGAAATAGGACATACTGCCAAAATAAGACAGTGTCATTCCTAGCATCATCACTAAGCCTACTATTATGACTGTGACTATTACTACTGTCACTGCTAGTGTTAAATAGTAGAAGGAGCCCGGGTGGGTAGTGGGTTCCGCAGTGGGCTGCTAACCGCAAGGGCAACAGTTTGAAACCACCAGCTTCTCTGAAGGAGAAAGATGAGACTTCCTGCCCCTTTAGAGAGTCGCAGTCTCCAGAACCTGTGGGGAACAGAAGGATTTCGCTTAAGTTGTCTCCCCAAAATATGTACCAAACTTAGCTGCTTAAGAGTGACTGTACAATAGGTGATCAGCGAAGGTAGGTCAGAGGTTATTCTCCTTAACATCAGCCATATATAGTGGCTAGACTATTAGTCTGACTCACCCTAAATAAGACCCACTCCCTTCTGATAAGGATAATGGTGGTCTTGTTCACTTGCAGGAGATACCAGAGAGGGCAAACCCGCCCAAGGGTGACCAAGGTTAGTTAGCCATTATCAGCTGTCTAGATCAAGCAGACACCACTGTCTATTCCACAACCAATGTGGACACACCCCTAGGTGATTCCTCTCCTATTGATTGTATTGCCTATGTTAATATCCCTCCTGGTGACTCAGGTTATTGTCCACTATCAGGGAACTTGCATGCCTCCCAGAATAGTAATTGTCTGTTTTATTATGTGAGACATTAGAGTGATCAAACTTGTTCTAGAATGAATTGTATTGCCCCTTTCTGTGATGTATGACTCTATGATGCGTGGTTAGCAATAAATAAGGAGGCTCCCTGGTTCTCAGGAGGGTGGCTGGCCAGTGGGTGGCTGGAGAAGGTGACTAAGGAGGACGAAGCAGCGGCTTCTTGTCTGACAGCTAAGCCCCCTCCACGAGGACCATCAAGCCGGGTGGAGGTGAGCTATGCTACCATGAATTGCGTCTGACTCCATTATTTGACTCTATCCTTTAACTCTCATGCTCTCTATGACTTTACTATAATCTCTACTTATTATCGCTGTACAATTGCGCCTACCAAGCCTGTGATGTTTTGTGGGGTTCCCTCTTACCCTTAACCCCACAAGAACCCATAGGGACAGTTCTACCCTGTCTTCGTCAAGATAAGTTGGGATCCACTCGATGGCACATGTACTTCAAGGGTGATCTCGCAACCTCCCTACAGCTACGGACCTAAAAGAGGAAGGGATTGCAGCTGGAGGAGACGAGGAGCCACCAGCCTCCTTGCTGCCCTCACCTGAGTTTGGTTTGCTTAGAAAAGGGGCTGGCTTTTAGCTCCCACTTGCTCCTCGACTAGGAGACCTTATCGGAGGAAGCTCAGCAGCAGTTTGCAACAGCCTTCATGGAGCTGTGAGTAGGGGAGTGCAGAAACAGACCCGTCGAGGACTCACATGCAGGCCTGTTCGAGTCTGCAAGGCCAGGCCATCCTCTCGCAGGAGCCAGGGGCTCCGAACAGACCACAGACACTGGCTGGGCCCCAGGCCTGTACCCCCAGCCTCTCACAGGGCACTGTGAGCGTGCACAAGGAAGATGCAGGCAGAGCTCCAAGCCTCAGGGCACGTTGCCTGCGAGAAGGAGTGTGCAAAGCAGAGCGCACCAGCCGCAGAGCAGAGGAGAACCAGCTCTTGCAAAGCCAGACCTGTTGACAGGAATGGGTGTCTTGTAGCACTGCCTGAGAAGTTTGTTGCTAGCCTGGAAGCTTCCTGTCCTGGAGTCCCCTCCCTCTTGCTGGCTCAGGAAAGATAATCACTCTGGGAACCCACTCTCCTTAGGAGACCTGGCAGCATGTTTCCCATCTCTAGTGAAACCTCCCTTTCAACACAGCTTCAGCTCCTCCCACTCAAACAAGGAGAAGCCTAATCCATAAAGCGCACACACTGTCTAGCGAGGCGTTGGTGGCTGTAAGTGACCCGCCAGGAAAGGGAGGACCACCCCCACAATCCCCTCTGACACCCCCCCCACCCTCTTAGCTTAGAGCACCTCCTAAACAAAGACCCCAAAGTTTCCTGCTGGGACAACACAGGACGCAGAATGCTCAGATTGCAGGCGCTCCTGGCGCTATCGTCTGTCAATGCTGACACCAGCCCTGTCTGTGTCCAGATCCAAGCAAGGAGATCAGACAAGGGCCAGGGTGGGGGTGGCGGTAGGGAGGGCCAAAGGGGGAGAAAGGGCTTTGGTGAGATCAGGACAAATAGCTTTTATCTGATCCGAAAGAAGAGGGCAAAGGAGGACTGGGTGATCCGGGCCAGGATGAAAGGATGACTGGCCTCCCCTTGTAATCAAAGAGTTTAATGACGCTTATTAAAAGCCCATTTCTGGGTCCTGTTGAAAAATTACACCCTTAAGTGTTTTCTTTTTCTCCTAAGACTCGCCTCCTAAGGCATTAAACACACACACATACGTACACTCCCCTGAGAGTCACACCCCACAGATACAAATCCACTCCTTAGAAAACCTGCACCCCATACAGGCACACACATGCTCCCCACAAGCCCCATGCACCATGTACACAGGTGTGTCTACGTCAAGGATTGACAACGCGCACCTTCCAAGGAGCAGCCAAACCAGGCCTAGTCCTGATGCTATTAATTCACCCTTCGAAGTGGCAAACTTTAAGCGAGCTCAGGAGTTTCAGCCTCAAGAAGTTGTTGCCCAGACCAAACAAACAGCACTGCCTCTGATCCAGAGCACTCGCAGTGTCTCGCCCAAGGCAAGGCAACTTGCAAAAGCAGAAGCTGCCAGGCTTGTCTTTAGAGTTCAGGAACACAAAGCTTTGATAGGAAGCAGTCTTTCCTTTACAGGGTCACCTCGTCAAAGGGGGTTGTGCTGCATGGCCCCGCGGTGGATTCGCTCTGATAGGCTAAATCCCAGCTACCAGGAGGAGACAAGCTGGGCCTGGGGCATAGTTCCCTGTGATTGTCTGCTTTCTTGGAGGCACCGGCTGCCTTCATTCCCAGCAGAAAAAGCACTGCTTCCTGGAACAAGCAGGATCCTCGCATCGACTACCTTGGTCACCCTCCATGATGCCCACTGCTCGGAGGCCACGATGAACATGAAAATTGATGGCGAGAGGCATTTGCTCCTACGAGAAACTAAGGCTCTGGACTGACTAGGTCTAGATTCCAGAGACAGCTGGGACGCTCACCTCAGTGCACAGTTGGGGCCATCGCTCTGAGCAAAAGTGGTCCTCACGACTTTCTCCACTTAGGGACTTGGGGAGCAGATCACAGAAATGCCAGGTCCTGGTCAAATGTTAAACTCAAAGCATCAGCTAGAAATTCTCCTGGTGAAATCATCATCAGGAAACAGAAGCGCTTACTGATTGGGGTATGAGCTTCCCAATAGTAAAGTCTATTTTGGATGGACCTGCTTTTTGTTAAATGCCCAGTGGGTGCCCAGCACAGAGAATAGAACCAAGTATGCAGGGGGAAACCAGTTTGAAGGAATGGATGAGCAAAGAGTAAACCTATGAGTCCAGGCCATGGGTGTTCAAGGTCACAAAGCAGGTTCCTGTGGGATTTCAAGACACAAATACTTTGACACTCAAGTCTAGGGCTCTCTGTTCCGAATGCACCGGTTGAATCTACTGAAGAGTTTGCCTCAGCCGGCCGCAGAGCGGGCTAGGTTTTAATTGTTCCCAGGGAAGAACTCACTGCCGAAGAGGCCTTCACAAACACGCCCATTCAACATTCCAGCTCAACAATGGGAATAACCATAAACCACAAGTGCAAATCACATCCAAATGTTTCAAAGCAACACATGCCACCCCCACTCCCCACCACACCCCACACCCCCGGCTTGAACTGCACAGATCAGAAAAGTTGCAAGGCTGGGACAGTGCGCCCGGAGAGATCTGGCCATGGGTACTAAAAGCCTGTGTGATTTTAGGTCCACTTTAGCACATCACTTACCTACTGGCAGAGTATCGCAGTGGCCACTAGCCCTCTCTGCTGCTCAGTTTCTCCATCTGTAAAACAAGAAGACAAGCACAATTGATCCCCTGAGTTGTCTGGGCCCAAATGTATCATAGTCTTATACTTTACTCCGGGGTGACAACTACCTGTAACCTGACTTAAACAGGAAAAAGTGGTCTGGGGCTGGGAAAGAACTATTTCACAGCTTATGAATCATAATCAAAAGTCCATGTCATCATCTATAGTTTTAGTTATGATCTTGGCATATAGATGCACATAGATAAAGATATGCAGATATAAATTTACTTTCTATATCAGCTTTTTGTATCAAGGGTTGGACACCATTTGCTTGAAATATAGTTAGAGAGGATCACATGGATTTTTATTACCTATCTACATATATAGTGATCATATATATTAAAATGATATAAAATATTAAAAATATGTAATACATTATATATTAATTCATTAACAATACCAGGAGACATGCAACAAAGAAAAGCATCAAGGTCTCAACACATTCACACCCAGTATTTTTACTCTCTCTCTCTCTCTCTCATTTTTTTCTCCTCTACACTCTAAGAGGTCCGGGTGGCACTTTGGTTTCGGTGTTGGGATGCTAACAGCAGGATCAGTGGTTCAAACGTACTAGCCACTCAGGGGGAGAAAGAGAAGGCTGTCTGTGCCCACACAGATTGACCGTCTCAGAAACCTTCCACAGGGTCACTAGCTGTAGAGGCTGACTTGACAGCCGTGGGTGACAGGTAGGCTTTAGGCTTTGTTGTCTTGGTTTTAAGGCACGGGCTATCACGATGTTGTATTAAAATGATCACCTAGAGCAAAGTTCAACGGCCCAGTGCTGCACCTTGACCATAGTCGTTCCCATCCCTTTGGACCCTTTCAGCAAGCATCATTGATGCCTGGGCTCAGCTGCTGCCAGGGACAGCCCAGTGGCATGAAAGACACAGGACCTCAGGACCTGTTCCCTGCCCTACGTTCATTTGCCTCACCTGGAAGTTGGCTAGGCTGAGCTCAGAGACTTACGCGGCTTGAAAAGGCTAGGGCAATGGGAAGGAAACTCATCTACGTGAGTGACTACTATTGAGCTGATAATAGCTCCGGGTATCAACTCATCATCCTCATCACCACCTGGGAGCTTCTGCAGGTGAGAAAACTACAGCGCTGCGAGGCTCAGCAAACACTCCGAGGCAACGACAGTCTCTTTGGTCCCACGTTTGACATCTTTACCGGATCCGTGTCTCCTCTCTGTTGTCATGTGCTAGTTCTTCCAAATGTGCTCGCATCTCTCGCATCGATTTACTAGCTGTGACTTTGGGTGGTGGACGGGATGAAGGGCTGCAGAGCAGTCCATGGGGTTTCCGTCCACCTGTCCTCGCTCACCCAGTTTGCTGCTCTCTCGCTGGAACACATGTGTCCCATTTCCTGTTGCTGTGCCACCTTCCTCCCTAACCCTCCTGACTCGGTTTGCCGTGGGTCAATGCTGTCTTAAAAGATGCATATGCTGAGGTTTAAAAGATTGTTTTCAGTATGACCACCCATGCCAAAATATCTACGAAGTCATAGGATGGAGCTGTTATTTATATCCTCCCCCCACTAATACTCATTAAAATAAATAACTTTTGAAATGTAAAATGCTCATCCGTGCACTATCTAAAATGGTCTCATGCCTCCAGCCCTCCTGAAGCGGGTGCTGAAACTCAGCCTGCAATAGTTCACAGCTGAAACACCAAACCAGCGAACACCGAGTACAAGTCAAGAAAGTTGCCTGATCTCACACGGCTAGGGCCTGAAGGACCTGATTTGAGCCCTGGCTTGTCTATTTCTAACCCCACCCTCATGATGCAGTGGGTTACACGGTGGGGTGCTAACTGCAGGATCAGTGGTTTAAACCGCCCAGTGGCTCCCAGGGAGAATATGGGGCTTTCTGTGCCCCTAAGGAGCTACAGCCTTGCAAACCCACAGGGAAGCTCTACCATCCGAACGACGGTGAGGTGTGGCTTTGAGTTGGAGTTGACTTGATGGCAGTGAGTTTGGTTTGGCACCACCAGGCTCTCTCCATACAGGAACGCTGAGCACAGTGGTTGGTACATTGCACTTCTTGTTTCCTGTAAAGATTTTGTTTTTTTGGAACCCACCCAAATCTACAAAACACAAGAAACAGCCTTTCACCTACCACTAGTGTGTACACTGTTCCCATCAGAGATCTGTAACCATCAGAGATCTGTTACCATCACAGACCTGTTACCATCTCAGATCTGTTTTCTTCTGTATACATAACTAGACACTGACACAGACACAGGTTCTGAGATTTGACAAAACAACACCTTTACACACACACATTTTAATCTAAAGAGTGTCAATCCTGTACCCTTAAGATGATCTTTGGCATTTTGTAGTTCATAGTAGCTGAAAGGTCTGCAGTTCAAAGCCACCAACTGGCTCCATGGGAGAAAGATGAGGCTTTCTATTCCTGTAAAGAGTTAGAGTTTTGGAAACGCACAGGGCAGTTCTATGCTGTCCTGTAGGGTCACTGTGAGTCCGCATAGACTTGATGGCAGTGAGTTTGGGGTTTGGTTTCTTGGTGGTACCAAACTCTAACAGCACTTAACTGATAGCTAGAAGGTTGATGGTATGAAGCCACCCTCAGGCCTCTACAGATAGGGCTGGCACCTGGCTTCTGACAGGTCCCAGCCCTGAAAACATTATGGAGCACTTCGCGTCTGCATAGAGGACTGCCAGAGGTAGGAACAGACTCAGAAGTAACTCAGACCAACAATGCCCACTGTTGCAACTGTTGTGTACTGCATCTGCCCAAACCGCCTCATACAGTAGTCTGTTGTTTCCATTAATGACTTTCCAGAACTAGATCGCCACGTCTTTCTCGCTAGTCATTCTCATTCTGGAAGTGCTCCTGAAATCTACCCACCATAAGGGACCCTGCTGCCTTTTGACACGCCGGTAACACTGGAGCATCAGAACAACACACAATCTACTGCTGCAGGACAAACGGCTAGGTTGTCAAGTGGCTACCTGAGTTAGTTAATTGTGCCA
>NW_022105611.1:14664701-14684689 GCF_000313985.2 Echinops telfairi | reverse complement strand
GACGGGTCGCTCAATCGATGGCAGTGAGTTCTGAACTTTTGAGATGGGCACATAGGCTACTTCTAATTTTTGACGATTTTGAATGTTTTAATATATTTATAAATCTTTCTTTGAATGCCTGGTTATGTACTTGGACTATTACTTTTAAAGGTTTTAACTCTGTATCTCTCCCTATAAACATTTTTATGATTTTTCGTTTCCATCAGCCGGTGAGTGGGCATGCAAAGTCCTCCTGCTCCCATCAATATTAGACATTAACCTGCACGGCGCCCTGTTATTGTCGTCTGCATCTTTTAGAATCAATTGAACATCTTTCTTCAATGTTTCTTTCAAGCTTCTTATTGTGAATTGTGAATTCTTTCAAAAATTTTTTCTTTCAAAATTCTTATTGTGAATCATTTGTCCTTTCAATGTTCCATGCTTCCTATCGCTGACTGCAATCCCCACAATGAGCATCACACCTGTACTTCTTTTGGGAGCTGCATGTTCACTTTCCCATTCCTTGTAGCATGTTAGTCTCTTTTTCATTTCGTTTGCCATTGTTCAGCTGCTCGATGACCTTTTTAGCTGTCTTCCCCATGCTTGGATACAGTAAAGGCCACCACCATCTATTAGATCAGTGGTTCTCAACCTGGGGGTTGTGACCCCTTTGGGAGGGCATATGACCCTTTCACGGGGGTCGTCCAATTTATAACAGTAGCAAAATTATAGTTATGAAGTAGCAACAAAATTAATTTTATGGTTGGGGGGTCACCACAACATGAGGAAATGTGTTAAAGAGTTGCGACATTAGGAAGGTTGAGAACCACTGTGTTAGATGTTCCCACCAGAGACATGGTGGCCTCCCCACACCTCACTAACTACAGCTTGTCAATCACCCGTTGTCTGAAGTGGACGTGGACTTGATTCATGTTTTCCTTTATCCAGTGCCACAGATCGAGTCCATGCCACCTTCATCCAGCTCTCAGCCGAGGGCTTCAGGGGCCTTCCAGCTGCTATTCCCACGTCTGCTGCTCCAAGTCTCTAACTGCACAGCACCCAGAAAGAGGTTTTTTAATGAAAATTGGGTCTAGGAGCTCCTCAGTCTATTGGCGTCAAAGCCCACAT
The DNA here is from genome assembly GCF_000313985.2 of Echinops telfairi. Lineage (NCBI taxonomy): Eukaryota > Metazoa > Chordata > Mammalia > Afrosoricida > Tenrecidae > Echinops > Echinops telfairi. The sequence continues at coordinate 14,683,582 of NW_022105611.1, read as the reverse complement.
CCCCAATGTGCCCCTTGAGTTCTAGAGGGCTGCATGTAGGCCAGGGCTCCTGTACTGCTTGGCGTTTGTTAAACACCCATCTCCCCTTGAGTGAGTCCCATTGGCTTCCTCTGAGGTCCCCAAAGGGGGCATCGTTGTTCCCAAGTTAGGGTTCTGAACATGCTCTTTGCTCTCCTCTTTGTCTGGCTAAACTCAACTCATCTAGAACCCCCTTCCCTTAAGCCCCAGGCAAAGTCATTGGGATTTCCCACTGTGGCATGTCTCACAACCACAGTGCAGTACTGTTCAGCCCAACTCGACTGCAAGCTGCATGCGGGCAGGGGATGGGTCTATCTCTTCACTACTGCCAACTCAGAACTGGCATAGTTCTGCGTATACACTAGGCTCTCGGCAAATACATATGAAATCAAGTTATGCCTTGAAATGGTTCTAACAATGCACACTCAATACCATTCAGCAATGAAACGAAATGAGCTATCGGGGTACAATAAGACGGGGAGGAACCTCAAATGCATATTGCTAACTGAGAGAAGCCAGACTGAAAGGCTACAACACTGCATGTTCCATGACGGGCCAATCTAGAACAGGCACAACAACAGAGACAGTAAAAAAGTCAACGGTTGCCATGGCTAAAGGGGGAGTGGGGCAAACAGCACAACAAGGGCATGTTTAGAGCAGTGAAAGCTGTGCTGTTTGGCATTCTAACAGTGGAACATACCATTGTACATTTGCTCAAATGCACAGGACTGTGTGACCGGGGAACAGACTGTGAAGGATGGACTTTAGATCAGTATAATGCATCGATAATGGTTTGCTCGTAGAAACACACATATCACACGGCCACAAGATATCAATGATGTCAGAAACTTGCGTGGGCAAAGGATATTGAATGTTGTAACTCTGAACTTCCTGCAAACATAAAACTCAAATTAAAGTTGGTTAAAAAAAATCAAAACAACCAAATAACACAATAGCTGCAAAACTCTATGTCAAGGGCCCAGCAGTCACCTCGAGATTTCATGGATAGATGGTGAGTGCCCCGAGCCTTCTCTCCTATCTAACATTTTAAACTAAATTTCATTATGTAGCATTACCGACTTGATGGTTTCCCTCTGATGGATCAATACCCATACTTGTGAATATTTCCTCTTTCTATTACTGAATGAGAAAAAGAAAGGGTGGGGGAGGGGATCAAGGAGGCTCAGCTCTTCCACGCTCCATCTCTGCTCTGCTCCCTGGGCCTCCCTTGTTGTTACTCAGCATTCAGAGCCCTGGATGGATGAAACTGTACCCCACTCACCCTTTCCCAGGGCCTTATTGGACTCTTCACAAAGGGCTACTTTGAGCATAATAACCAGGTGTATGGAAGGTGTCATAGGCTCACTTTGGTCACCTCTAGTCACACTAAAGAGCAGGGCATGAAGTGGAAGGTGATTTGGGATCAGGCTTTACCGGGACCTTTAATGGAGAGACACGAGCCCAGATGGCACAGGGGCTACGTGCGTGCGTGACTGCTAACTAAGTGCTAGCAGTGTAGACCCACCCGCCACTCAACAGGGATAGTCTACCTCTGTAAGGAGTACAGCTTTGAAAATTCAATGGGACAGTTCTACTCTGCCCTATAATGTCACTTATGAGTCAAAATCAACTGGATGATCGCAGGCTTGGTGTTTTGCTTGTTTGTGTTTATAGTGAGCTCGGACTGACTCATGCTAAGGAAGGCTCGAGAGAAGAATAAATGTTCGCTTCATATGATGGAGGAGATCGGGACTCAGGTGGGAAGACTAACATGTTCTAAGCAGCCTGGGCCCTGCCTATGATTTCAGTCTCATCCCCAGTCCCCTCTCCTCCTCCTCCCCACATCAAGATTCCTTTTCTTTGGTGCTACACCCACTGCTGAGTGTCCTTCCCCAGCTAAAGGGCCAAAGAGAGGGGTCTGGATTCCAGGGGGGTGGGAGTGGAGAAGGCTCAATAACATTTGTTAAATACTATTAGAAATCATGGCGCTCCGGAATCCAAGTGCCTGGGTCTGACCCTGGTCTACCACCTTTCAACTGGGTGAACTTGGACTGCTTACTGAACTTCCCCAACCCCCTGTGCTTTCCTCTAGAGGAGGGTAAAATATGCCACTCCCTACTCCTGGGGCTGTCGCGTGGCTTTTGTGCCTCCTACCACCTTGCAATGGTAAACATTTTACTGTTATTAGTGTGACTCTAGTTAACAATGTTTTAAGTCCTTTACAAATAGAAACACCTCAAACGCTCAGAAACAATTCTGTGAGGTAGGGGCTACTATTATTTCCCTCATTTGATGGAAAAAAATTGAGGCACTAGGAGAGAAATACAACTGTCCAAGGTCACACAATAAGTGGCCGAGTCAGGATTTTGGCATTGGAAGTCATGTGTGCTAACCCACTCTATGGTATTACTAAGTATTTAATAAACTGCGATAATTTCGTTATTAGGGATTACTAATTTTTATTGTTATTAATGATGGTTGGTTGATCCACTTAGATAGGACTCCTGGAGCCGGGTGGTAGGATTGGGGTTTGGGATGGTAGAGAGACAAGCAAACTCACTGAAGTTCAAGAACAGTCTTCCAGTTCCAAGGGAGAACAACGAAGCTGACCCGGAAAGGGAGGCACGTGCCCAGTGCTGTGTGCTGGGCCAGTACAGTGAGGTGGGAATGCACAGGGAGATGTCCATAGTCTGTCTTGGACACACTGTGGGCTGGACAAAGAGCCCCAGAAATTCAAGGGCCCATCTGTTTCGAGCGCTGCTGTTTCCACTGGGGATCCACTGTTAATAGGATGGGCTCTAGGTCAGTGTGGGTTAAGACTCCCATGGACTCCACAAAGGCTAGAGAAGTTGTGGGCCAACGGCTTCCTTCTGGAAATCCCCATTACCTTCCCTGTATCACAAGGTTCTAGGGACCTGGGACTTAGAGCTGCCTCTTGAGTTCTAAGTATCTCCTCTGAAGAAGTGAGAGCTGATTTCAGGAAATTCTGTGGCTCCAGGCTAAGCTGGTCGTATTTCTGCCACATGTCTGAGTAACGAAACAATCTCTCTGAGGACCACGGTCTATAGTTTCCAGCATCATTGTTGTTGATGCTCACACGGCTTCTCTCTTCTGGATTTCTGCAGCTGATGGGGGGCTCCCAAACTGGCTTCTAGGCATTTAAGCATCAAAGATTTCCTCTTTTCTCGCTGCCTCTCAGTTTGCTTTCATTTGAGTGTGTGCGTGTGCTCAGGATGGCGTGAAACCACTGAGGAAGTGAAAATTGGACTTTAGTCACGGAGCCTCAGCGCCAACTCCCTAACAACAGCCAGCCATGGCTGGAGAGGGTCAAGAGCGGGATCCAGGCGCATTAACTGATGTCCCTCAGGCCAGCCTGCCTTTCTCTGGGTATCTCATCTGCCCCTGCTGGGGAGTCACTTCACTCTACGCCAAGGTACTTTCAGGGCAAGATAGTTTTCAGTACCAAAGGGTGGAGATCATGATGGCTTTGCTTTTGATCTAAAAACAGGGGACACCCCTGTCCTGATCTGCACTGTTGCCTCACACTCTTACTTTAGAAAAACCACGTGAGTCGATCTTAATGTTTAAAGCCAAGCGAGTCTGCTCTTGTCCAGAGATGAACTCCCCATGCCCAGCGATGGCATCTACCCATCCCTTACTCGGCACGCATGTATACGTTTACTGGCTGCTTACTCTGAATCAGACCTGGCCTCAGAGAGCAATTGGGGGCCATGGGAAGAGCACAGGCCCGGCCCTTGTGCAGCCCAGCTCTGATGCTTATGAATAGTGTGGTCCTGGGGGCCTTCCTTAACCTCTTTGAGCCTCAGCTTCGTCATCTGCAGAATGGAGATCCATCTCCCGACCTTCCAGGTCAAGTTAGGCCTTCTGCGTGATCCAGCTTTTATTTTTTTCTATGACAGGTGATAGGTGAGTGCCAAAAAGCTAGGCTCCCTGCATGACCAGGTTGTGAAAGGTGCAGGTGGAGTGTGTGTGCTCCACAGTGGGAGCCAGTGAGTCTGGGGTCAAAAGGGTCAATTCTACCAGGATGGGAGGGGACAAGACACGTTTGAGGCAAGACACAGAAGCCCAGTCTTCGCAAGGTGAAAGGTCTGTATCACCGAGAAGAGACATGGGAACCGTTCTGAGAAAAGCAGGCAGCAGAAGGACAAAGGGAGCCGTGACCACTCAGGATGACAAGGCTGAGCATGGAGGGCCCCATGAGCTTGGTTCTAGAAATGAACTCATCCATTTACAAGTTTTCAGGGAAGCAACAGCAGGGCTACACTTGCCCCCGAGCTGACACACTCCGATTCAATGAGAATGGCTTGGAAGCCGGAGGGGAGAAGTAGGGAAAGCCAGGGAACAGAGGTTGATCCAAACCACAGGGAAGGGTCTCTAACCTTGTTCACGAGACTGCTAGTCACCCTGCCTAATCCCTTCTCACAGCCTGACTGTAGCAGACTTGTCACCAGAACTTCAATGCCTGGCTGCATCCCAGCTACCCTGAAGAGGCTCCTGGCAGCAGCCAGCTGCACAGCCATTCACCCATCCTGTCCCTTTATGACTGGGCGGGGGCAGGGCATCCTTCACTGCACTCTGCCCGCCCCCCGAGCATCTCAGAGCCCTGGCCTAGAAACAGATGGGTGACTGAGGCTGCAACCACATTCACATTCAATCCCACTCCACTGAACCATACACTTGTGTGTGGACCCTCTGCTCAATTTTGACGGGGGTGAGAAATTATAACAGACAAGGTCATGGGCCCAAGAAGCTAGCGGTCAAGGAGACACGCTTGCATTGGAAAGCAAAGTTGAATGCAGGGATGTGGTCAGAGGGGAGCCAAGAGACAGCTCAGAGGCGACAAGAGAGATGGAGCTGTGACTCCTCTCTGGAAGCCTGTGAGAAGTGTCAGAGAAGAAGGGGTGTTTGGATGGGCCTTGGGGATAAAGAAAAGGCATTTTCTGGGCAGAGGGTGAAGGAAGGAGCATTCCAGGCTGAGGGTGTGGGTGGAGAAATGGGTGCTGTCTGCTGTGACTACAGAGCAGGGAATGGACAGAAGGCGACAGCAGGCACCAAGGTGAGCTGAGGCCATGTTGGGAGGGGTCTGGTGGCCTTCTCTACTCCTGCCCCAAGGCTCAGAAGCAAGCTCAGGTGAGGGAGTAACTTTTACTAAGCACCCACTAAGCTCCCATGGCACTGTGGGCGATTGTCATGTTGCTCGCTACAAAGTCAGCTGTTCAAACCCACCAACCAGCTGCTCCACAGACCAGAGAGGATGCTGTCTGCCCCTGTACAGATTAGAGTCTTGGGAACCCTACGTAAGTCACTATGGAGTCCGAATTGACTGGACGGCAGTGGGCGTGCATTGTTGTGGTGTGCATCTGATGGAGGCTCCATGCTGCTGTGGTCAAGCGCTTGCTGTGACTGAAAGACTGGAGGTTCAAACCCCCTAGCAGTGCCTCGGGAGGAAGATGTAGCCGTTTGCTTCTGTTCAGAGAGGACAGCCTCACAAGCCCTACGGGGCAGCTCTACCCTGTCTGCTCCTCCAGGGTGGCTACCAGTCAGAATGGACTCACCAGCCATGGGGATGCCCTTAGCAGTGGGCACTAGATTCCTGAAACAGCAACTCACTGAGCTAAACTGGAATAGCCATCCTGGAAGGTCAATAGCCTCACCACCCTCTGTTTTGCAACTGAAGAACCCAAGGGTCTGCATGACTTGGCCAAGGTCACAGGCAGGCCTGCATGTAAGTTCATGAAACCGAGCCCAGTAACCCTTCCCCTACAGAACATCAACTCCCTAAGCAATGATGCGGATGCTTAATATGCTCCAAATAGCCAAGAAAATTAAGTTTTGCTGTCATCTCCACCACTGTCTTCATCATCACCACCACCACGCACACTGTGGACTCCGAATGTTAATGCATAAGGAAGAACATGAGCTACATGTTTCTCTTTATAACTGGATCCTATAAGATTCCCAAGGGTATATGTTTAATGAAAATCAATGGCTCCCAGTGACCTTCCCCCTAAAGTCACTCGCTGACTACTGGTGGTGGCTCCAGCTCATGTTCACGATAACCGTCACTACCCAGGTTATCACCGAGGACACTGAGGCACAGGGCAGTGAAGGGATTCGCTCTAACAATGCAGAGCAGTCGAGGTAAACCTAGGCATAGGTTTCCTAGTGTGTGAGTCCCCGTGTCAGACTTTAACTCCACACCTCAGAAATGCCAATCTTACCACCTTTCCCTGCCCCACAAAGGTCGTCTTCTACCAATTCCCCATTTCCTTGCTTTATCTCTAAACCACCAGCAAGCCTGGCAATGGTGCGTTTTTAAAAAAACTTATTATTAATTGGGAGTTAATACGCATATGATATCATTCCATAGTTCAATCACTTCAAGCAGAATTGTACAATTGCTACCACCATCAATTGCCGAACATTCTTTTTCTTCCTAGACGCTTTGACATCATCTCCTTATTACCACCCTGTCACCACTCCTATGCCCCCTGGTCTTTATTCTACTTGCTGTGCCTACAGGCTCATCAATACTGAGTTTCATCTTCTGAAGAACATAGGCATAGAACACAACTTCAAGAAGGTGAACTTCGATGACATAACACCTCTGAGATACGCCCTAAAATAGGAACAAACAAAACCAAAACACAACTACAGAAAATGCTGAAAACCACATCAGGCCCAGCATCGTATCAGAGTGGGGATCAACTGACAAAGGTTTAACTGTTCAAGTCAAGATCGATGCCTTTGATCTTCTATACTCATCTCTCCACTGCTGGGCTCTCCAATGCCCCCAATCTTTCTCAACTCTGCCCATTTCTCACCAACCTAGCCTCCATTATCCACATTTAAACCTCAGCTTTCGCACCTGAACTTCTACATTGGCCTCCCTGGTCCCCCTGCACCCCTTCTCCTTGTCCCAGCCAGCCTAAGCTTTTGACAATGTCTTGATGGTGTGCAGGGCTCCCTCTCGCTCCTCAGAGAAGATGTGCTTCCTCCCATGGCTGCACCAGGGCACTGCTGTGGTCTCTGCTCTCCCTCTCTCCAACCCGGTCCTCCTCCTGGGAGTGCTGGCCACTTAGCAGTTATGCTCTTTCCTGACATACCCAGCCTTTTAGCTACCCCACAGCACTGGGACAGCATTTCTCTATCCAGGACCCTTCTGAAGTCCCTGCCTGTAGGTCTCCACTTCAATGTCACTTCCTCTGAGGGGTCTTCCCAGAGCAACATTTATTTGCTCAGTGGGGACACATGAGGACAGGTGGGCTTGTGGTTAAGGTAAGGAAATCCTCCCATGCCAATTGGTAAACTGTCACTGTCCCTGATCCTTGGATAGTCCCCACCCACCTCGGCTCTTTCAGACCCTCTAGCAACCCCCACCTCCAATTCCACAATGCAGATGGTTAATGAGAAGCAGGTATAAGGTCTAGCAGGGACCCATTCTATGGACAGTAAGCACACAATAGATTTGTTCAATTAGTTTTACATGTCGCCCCTGCATATCACAGTTTATAGTTATGTAGTTATTTGGGTGAACATTTGATTCCAGGCTCCAGGAATGGAAAGCATACCAACTGAAATGTTCTAACCAGGAGATGAAGCACTTGAAGCACTCACTCATGTATAGTAAGGAATTTGGAAGACAACTACCTGGCTGGCTGGCCAGCTAGAAGACACCATATTTGTGCCGATCCCAAAGAAAGGTGAGCAAAGAGAACTCAGACAGTCTAATATCACATGCAAGGGAAATGTTGTAGGATATCATTCAGCAACAGTTGCAGCCGTTGCTGCCATAAATTCAACAGGGAGCTGCCAGAAATTCAACCTGGATTCCATAGAGGACATGGCACAAGGGATATCATGGCCAATGTCACATCAATCCTAAATGAAAGCGGGGATAGCAAGAGAAACGTTTCCTTGTGTTCTACTGATTATGAAGAGGCATTTGATTGTGTGGATCATAACAAGCTACAGACAACAATGAGAAGAATAGCAATTCTAGAATTTTTTGTGCTTTCTTTATTTTTGTTGCAATCATGCACAACCTGAACATGGACCAAGAGGCAGTTGTTTGAACAGAACAAGGAAATATTTTGGTTTTAAAACCATAACAGGTGTGCATCACGGTTGTATCCTTTCACCCTCTAATCTAATCTGTATGCTGAGCAAATAACCTAAGATGTTAGACCGGATGAAGGAGAATGCAGCATCAGGATTGGAGGAAGGCTATATAACAACCTACAATAGGCAGCTGACACAACCTTGATTGCAGAAATTGAGGGGTACTTGCTGATGAAGCTCAAGGACTGTACCTTCAGTATGGATTACAACTCAACGTAAACCAAACAAAAATCCTCCTTACAAATGGACCAACCGACAACATCATGATACAAAGCAAGTAAGATTGAAGTTGTCCAGGATTTCATCTGGTTTAGATCGACAATCAACGAAAGCAGTAGTTAAGAAATCAAATGAAGTACTGTATCGGGCAAATCTGCAGCACAAGACATCTCTAAAGTGTACGAGACCAAAGATCTCACTCGGGACCAAGGTGTGTTGGACTATCCCAAGCCATGGTATTTTCAATTGCCTCGTGTGCATGGAAAAGGTTCAAAGATGAATAAGGAACACCTAGGGAAAATCGATGTATTTGAATCATGGCGCTCATGAAGAATACAGAAAGGACCATGACCTGCCAGGACAAACCTGTCTTGGAAGCAGTACTGACGACCACAATGCTTCCTAGAGGCGAGGCTGTCCAGGCTCTCGCCTCACATACTTGGGATGAGTTACCAGGAGAGAGAGACCAGTTCCTGGAAAAGGAAATCACACTTGGTTTCAAAAAACCCCTAACTCACTGCCACCGAGCCAACACTGACTCATAGGAACCCCCGGCGGGTTTCTGAGACTATAACTGCTTATGGGAGTAGAAACCCCAGTCTTTCTCCCATGGAGCTCCTGGTGGTTTTGAACTGCCTACCCTGTGAACTGCAGCCCAACACACAACCACGATATCACCAGGCCTCCTAATGAAAAAGAGGAAGACCCTCGAGGAGATGGATGGCCTAGTGGTGACAACAATGGGCTCAAAGGAGACCACCATGTGAGGGGTGCTGGACCGACCGGGAGTTGCCGAGTCGGCACTGACTTGGTAGCACCAAACAGCAGCATCCAGCATCTGATTCATAAACTCTAAGGGACTGAGAAGCAGAAACCTTTGGCTGTGCACTCAATAGATTTGATCTGACCGGAGTGAACTGATAGATTTATTTCTGTGGTAGGAGAGACCAGCTGCCTCCACAATATTGCTTCTAGCTGCTCAACTTTTCCAGCCAATGCAGAAGCTGGGCAGGTGTAAGCTAGCAACAAGGAGAGGCGGGCAAATGAGGAGTTTGCAGGAGCCCTGGTGGTGTAGTGGTTAGGTGTAGGGCTGCAACCCACATGGTGAGCAGTTCTAAGCCACCAGGAGCTCCTCTGGAATAAGCCTGGGCTCTCTACTCCCATTGACAGTTACGGTCTCGGGACCCACAGGAGGTCGCTCTGAGTCAGCATTGACTTGATGGCAGTTGTTTGGGTTGGTTTTGGCCAGTCCTGCCAGCACGGAGTCCTGGTCTCCACAACCCACTGGCATTTAGAAATGGGCCCCCCAAACGCCTTTTCCCTGCTCGCGGGCCATTTTATCCATCTCATAAAGAGCTATTACCCCTTTGCGCAGGTGTTCATTCCTCAGCGAATACCCTGAAGACCATCATCCTTTATGGTTGCTGTTGCCAGCGCCTCTTCACAGGTCTCCTGGGCTTGCCTCTTGCGCTTTTCATTCAGTGCCTTGCAGCAAGCACAGCCGTGAGCCTCTGAACGTGTCCTTCTCCTGTTAAACGTTTTTTATGTGTGACTTCCCACTGTTTTAAATGGCCCCTTTAGCCCTGGTCCCTGAGCCATCTGTACCTTCTGTCCTGGTTGCTTCTCTCCCCCTTCTTTTCTATTTCCTCCATCAACAGGCACGTCTCTAGCCCTGGAAGCCCTTGCACGTGCTGGTCTGCTTTCTGGAACCATTTCCTCCATCTCATCGCCATTTACTTCTGTGCTTTATCTTAAAAGACATGCACGTCACTGAGCCTTCTCTGACTAACCCCGAGAGTCTGCTTGTACCCGACACATCTTTTCATTTGCACACAGCATGCCCCAGCTCCTTGTTCAATGTCTTTCTTGAAGGGTTGTCTCATGTGGCCAGGGGCGAGGTCGACTTGTATGTTGCTCTAGCTAACCCATTGCTCAGCCCAGTACCTGGCATGGAGCAAGAGATCAATCAATAGTTGAAGAAAGAATAATCAGTCTGAGAAGGCTGTAAGCTTGGACCTTTTCCCTCTATCGCCACAGTCAAAGCTGAAATGTAAATTCCAGTGAGTTACTATGGAGATTTCTGAAATCAACCAACTAATTCCTTTCCCATCTTCTGATGTGTGGACAGGGTCTCACAGCCTCGTACTGTACCTCCCTAAGGGACCAGATGGAGCTCTAAAGAGAGAATTTGAATTAAAAAAAAAATATATATATATGAGAAAGGAAGAGTAGAAAGATGGGCAGGAAGAGAACAGACTAGAAATTAACCCCTCAAAATAAAACCCTGAGTAGGATTGTGCAGGAGAAGACTAATCGAAGATCTATCTTTAAAGGAAAAGGCAGGCCCCTGTAAGGGAAGGACAGGGTCAAGCTGTCCTTGTAAATGAGCACGAAACTGGCCGATTCTGGGCCCTCCTGTGACCCTGACAAGCTGTATGACCCATAAAAATATATGGCCTTGGAAACCCTATATAGGGTCGCTGGGAGCTTCAATTAACTGGAAGAAGTTGGGCATCCCCACAGCAGCCTGCAGGTGGGAGTAAGTTGTTCTCATTTTAAAGAGGAGGAGGGAATGGAGGTGAAAGGCTTTGTCTTTCTCATGGGATTTGAGAGTCAGGGGCTCAGACACAGCTTGGGGGTTGGTTAAAGCACTCTGGGAAGCAACAGGTGGCCTGTATGCTTGGCCAGGTTTTAACTCTTGGCTGGCTGGGCAGCCCTGTGTACATCCCTTCTTCTGAGGCTCCAGTTTTTGTGGGAGAATGGAATGAAAAGATAATAACAATTCTCCACAAGCTTTTAAAAAAAGCCGTCTTGGCTGCATTAGGAGCCCCGGTGGGACTTTTGAGCACGTGTTGGGCTGGAAACCACAAGGCCAGCCTTTCGAACTCGCTAGCCACTCAGCGGGAGAAAGATGAAGCTGTCTGCTCCCTTTAAACATTCCAGTCTAGGAAACCCTCACAGGAACACGATGAGTCAGAACGGACTGGTTGGCATGTGGGTCTGTACAGACTAGTAGCATGTGTCTACACTTATCTCCTGGGATATGAAAGAACATGAACTTTGGTTCCAGTGAGTGAGAGGGCAGGTCTTGGTCCCAATGCCTATGGGATAAGGCAATAAAACCAGTGATGCCTAGGGACTGTGATGAACTGAAGAACGCCTGTCCTTTTGAAAGGAGCAGCCCCCGCTCCTACGGAAGATGCCAGCCAGGAAGGTGGACCAACTGTTGCCATTTCTTCTGACTTTCCATGAGATGGTAGAAACACATATTTTGGGCAAAATGTCCTGGTTTCTATATTACAGTTCTTGATATTTAAAATAGTGTGTGGGCCCCAAAAACGTGTCTGCAAGCTGTCAGTTTGCAGCTATCGGGTGCACAGATAAGGGAGTCCATGGCTTGAGAAAGAGGAGGCTTCAACAGGTAAGTGCTTCCACGGCAGCCCAGGAGGGTGCTCACCTTACCCTGGCTCCAGGGCTCAGATGATGCACGTGCCGGGTAGACCGTCTCAGTAAGCCACTCAAAGCCCCCAGACAGAGACAGCTGGTTCTAAAGTTGTGCTCCCAGCTCAGTGTTGCTGGAAGCCTGCCGTGTTTTATTAATAACCCGGATCGTGCTCACAGCACATCAAGGTAAACAGAGCTGCTTCCAGGGCGTGTAACGCAGGCACTTCTAACAGATGAAGAAACAGGCTTCCAAATATAAATATGAAGATAAGATAAATAGACAGAGATCCAAGTCTGCTTCACACTGATTTTCAGGCTGTGAGCCACAGACTTGGAGAATCGTGGATCATTTGGGCTGGAAGGGATGCTCATTCAGAGGATGGAGAAACCAGTCCAGAGAAGACTTGTACAGAGTCACATTTGTTGTTTGAATACTACTGGTTTACCCAAGTATTGGTGTCCACTTCAAAAACTCAAATAAAGTCACTCCAGGAAAAAAAATCATTGTTGACTCACGGTGAGTCCAGGGGTATCAGAGTCGAATTGTGCTCCGTTGGGTGTTCAATGGCTGGATTTGTTTGATTGTTTTTCAAAAGTAAGTCTTTATCCCAAGGAGTCTGTGGGTGGCTAAACTTGAACGTCAACCTTTCAGCTGAGTAAGTCAACCATCTGTACCGCCCGGGAGTCCAAGAGTCGCTTGCAGCTCCCTGCAGGTGTCCCAGTCTCGAGGCCAGTGAAGCTGCCTTTGCAGTTCCCTCTGTGGTCCCCTTGTCCCTGACCTGACCTTCGAGACTCACATCGAGTCTTCCTTGGACCCGCTGCGTTGACGCCTTCAGGCGGAAGCAGACGTGGATCTGTTCAGAAGCCTGGCCCTCTATGGGCAACACAAGCTGTGCAGCATTGCCAGTGTAGGCTTAGGTGCCTCCCACCCAGCCTAGCAGGGAGCCCCTGGAGGGCAGGGCCCGGCTCTGCCCATTGCTATCTATCTTCCCAGAGGCCAGAAGAAGGCCTGCCACACAGCAGGGACTCCGCAAACACAGGTGGAAGGGAACGAACAAGCACAGACTAAAGTCCCCTTCGCCGTGGTAGAAGGAGGTCACAAATTAAGCCTGTTATCAGAGAGCGCACCAACCCCATTTCAAGATCCCTGCGCAACGGTTCCCAGTTCCAGATCAAGGCATTCACTGCAAGACCAGCCAACGCTCGGGTGAGGAAGTCGGCTTTTCCTTCCCCTCTTCCCTCCTCTGAGTCGAAGGAGTCCCGATGGAGGGGCCACCGTGTGCTGGCTTCACACCAGCTACTTCCACACGCGGCCTCATTCCATCTCGGTCACAGGCGCTGGGGACTCTGCCAGACAGATTTCCCAATTGGGGAATGAAGAAAGTGCATTCCTGAGGCTGTGGGCCACAAACGTGGAGGAATGGGGGGTCATTGGGGCCAGATAGGCCCCTGAGGTGGAGCACAGAGAGGCAGGAAGGAGAGAGGGCAAGGGCACCACCTCCACACAACGCCACGGTTCTCCCCCGTCTATCAAGCTCAGCAAATGACTGACTAATGGCCGACGGTCTTCATCCTGCCTAACTTTTGCTTAGCACAGGCCTGGGGAAGGCAGTGGAAGTGGACTGGAGGGTGGGGCTAGAACACCTTTGGCCTTGACTAAATTACCCCTGACACCCCCAACTTCTGCCCCAGTATTCCAGAACTGCCATAGCAACAGGTCTCGGTGAGGTTTTCCTGGTGCTTTCTGGGTGAAGGAATAAGATACGGAGTGCCGAAGAGGAGCCTAGAGCACCGCCCCCCCCACCCACCCATCTCGTTATAGGAATGGGGGCGGGGGAAAAGAAGAGAGAGCATTCTTCACCTTGTGTTAGATTTTCTTTTGAAAGTATAGTCTATCTTTAATGTAGTACACCTGGAAACAAACCCAACAGCATCCACAACAAGCCTCGGATTGAAGAGAGTGTACAGTTGAAGGCAGAAGTCCTCAGGCTTAATCTAGTCCTTCAGCAGCTTGATATTAATCACCGGAGCAGCAGAAAGGCAGGACATGAATGTAGCCATGGCTTAAACAATGGAAACCTGGGTCTTAACTGCATGGGGCCCTGCTGGTCAACAATGAGGCTCATGAACCAGCCAGGCCAAGGCTTCAGGCAGGGCCATGACTTACTGGAGACGGATCTTCTACCACAGTCTTTGTGATTCCTACCAAACGACTGGGTAAGACTCTGTATTTGGATCGGAAAGCTACCTAATTATGTAAACAAGGTACATGGCACCCACATGGGGTGAGGCCATGTAAATGGGACCATGCAAACCAGTCAGTTTTGCCATCCCACTCGGTTTAAAAGGAGCCATCTCAGCTGCAGAACAAGGCATCTCACTGCCTTCAAGAATGAGGAGCCGGGAGAGGAACATGCCCCGCGGGGCCTAACATCACTGTGTGCTGGATCTGCTTGACCAGAGACAGAGCTATCGCATGGGAGAAGCAACAGAGAGGCAGCGGCAGCGGCACCAAGAGCATGGACGGAGCCACACCGTGAGAGAGCGAAGGGCCTCCCAGTGGGCGCCGTGCTGCTGGGGTGGGTGGTCGTCAGGCACGGACCAGGGAGCATCAAGTTTGCCAACCCATGGGAGTTGTCTTTGGACCAAGTGGACTGGTGGATTGGCGTGCCTTTGCAGAATTTACCAGCAAAGCTAAGAGAGCTCAGTGACCTTGTCAGAGCAGGGCTAAGGTCAAGGAGCCATATGGCGGAGAAGGCGAGGACCAGAGAGAGGCATGCTTGTGAGCACAGTTGAGAACAGGTGGTCTGGTATCCGGTATCCTGAGCATTTCTGAGTCGGACTGATAACCGGCTAACCTCCCTAAGACATTCCTCCATTGTAAGCAGTGTCTGGGAGTTGTGTGCGGCCACTGCCACACATGACCGAAGCCTGGAGGGCAGTAGAACGTGCCATGGGAGGAACTGGCGGCGTCCGTAGCAGTAAGGAGGTAGAGCTCAGTGAAGGCACGTCGGACTCTGGCCTCACCGGAATCAACCTCGGGTCATATTCGGTTGAGTCCCCCTCCCCTCGTGAAGTCAGAGAAAGTCACACTCCATCCCCAGAACAGTTTTCTTCCCACAAAGAATGATGGCTCTGGGTCAGAAAGGCTGAAACCGCACTCCCCTCTCTGATTCTGTTGCTGTGCCTAAACCCCGCAGGGCCCTTGTGGTGGTTGGGGGACAGGCTTGCGTCAGTGGCCACCACAATGGTCCCCCCATCCCCTCATCTCCGAGGAGTCAGCGCTGGAGCGTGGTGGAAGCTGGGGCCGGAGAGGAACAAGTCCAATGGGCGTGCAATTATTTGCTTGGACTTTGTCTCCTGGCTCCTTGTTCATCTCAAGCCTTGGAACCAGTTCATCCAGGTTCAACCCTCTAGATATACAGAATCAGAACCTACATTTTAACAAGATCCCATAGCTAGATATAAGAATGATTACCTGTGTAGCTTCCTGAAATGCAGGTTCTGATTCAGTATATTTGGATCAATTGGTACCATCATGATAAAAAGAGAAAAGACTGAAGTCAGGTAGTCCAACTTACTTGTATCCATTAGCAGTCCTCATTGAAGCAGCCGCTAAGAAATCAAGTGATATAATACATAGGGTAAATTTGATGCACAGTATCTTTTTAAAGTGTTGAAATATAAGGGCGTTGCGTTGAGGACGAGGGTGAGCCTGACCAAAGCCATGGTGTAGTCTACTGGTTCACATGCATGTGAAAGCCGGACACTGAATAAGGAAGACTGAAGAAGAATAGATACACTTCAATTATGGTTGTCGAAGAGTATTGCAAGAACCATGGACTTCCAGAGGAACAAGAGGCACAGCTAGACCGCCCCTTACAAGGGAGGATAGCAAGACTTCTCACATCCACCGGGCATGTGATCAAGAGAGACCAGTACCCGAAAAGGGGCATCCTGCTTGGTAAAGTAGAAGGGCAGTGGAAAGAAGAAGGCCGCCCAGGAGATGGATTGACACCGTGGCTGTAACCAAGGCTCAACCATCCCAACAATCGTGAGGCTGGCTCACGACCAAGCAGTGTCTCCTTCTGTTGTGCAAAGGTCATTAAGACCCAACTTGACAGCACCTAGCCGTAACATAAACATCTTCAGAGAAGAACCAAATGCGCCTGCTCCTCACTGGGTTGAGGTTTTCCCTCGGGGTTGTCACACCTCGAATGAACAACCTTCGCACTCAGTCTGCACCTTGTACCAGTGCCGTTCATCTTTCCCTCCACGTGTTCGGATCACCCTGCCTCTGCACCTTTGCTCAGGCGATTCCTCTTCAAAGGGACAATCGACCCTTCCAGCTTTAGCCCTCCCTATCCTGTGAGAAACTTTTCCTTGAAACTCAAGCCCAAGTTGCCTCTCTGTCCTTTGAAGGCAGCCCCCATCTCCTCCCAGGGTCAGGTTTGCTAGGATAGGGCCCGAAGTGCATGAACTTTTCAGGGTCTCTGGCTCCTTTCCCATGAAGGAGAACTCCCCAGCCCATGGTCCTGCAGACTCCCATCCTGCCTTCTTCACCCAAGACACCTTCTCCATCTTTCAGAGACCACAGAATGTGCTCCCTCCTCTGGGAAGCCTACCTTGACTCAGCTCACCTAGCTTCTCTCCACAGCAGTCCATTAGAACCTCTCTCGGATGACACATCCTTGTCTACCCGGGAGAGGATGACATTTTTGTGGCTGCCTCGTCAACATTGTGAGCCTGTAGGGTAGGGGCGATACTTTGTTCATTCTCATTTACCTATAAATCTCTATATAAAACTACATACGCTTGAATATATCATATAGGATATGCTGAAATGGTTGTTGGGTGAGATAAAGCCAAGTCTAACTCATAGCAACCCCATAGAACAGAGTAGAACGGCCTGATAGGGGTCTTTTAGACTTTCATATGTATGGAAACATCTCCAGGTGTTTCCCCCAGGAGCCCTATGGGTGGAACCGAACTGCCCATCCATCTTCTGGGGAGTAGCTGAGCACTCAGCCATTGTACCATCAGGGCACTTTATATATGTATAGTCACTGACCTGGAGTCTGTTCTGACTCCGACCGACCCTGTAGGACAGACAAGAACAAGATCTTGTATGTTTCTGAGACCATAAATCTTTAGGAGGACAGAAAGTCTCATCTGTCTTCCATGAAGCAGCTGCTAGGTTCGAACTGCGAACCTCATGTCAAGAGTGCAACTCCTAACCCATTACACTCCTCTATAGACGATAGAGCATATAGTAAGTATCTACATGAGAAGGACAAGGAACAACTCAGACACATATGTGGCATTTACTACCTAGCACACATATTTTCCACGTGCTACCTATACAAGGGGGCTGCAAAGAGTTCTTGGAAAATGCAATGAAAAGACGTTAGAATTTTTTCAGGAACCTGCTGAAGGTCCCCTGCATTAGCTTACTGAAGACTCACCCCCTCCGTACAAGGTGCATCTTATAGTCATTTCCATTTTCCAAATGAACAAAGAGCCTTCAGAATACTCCCAAAATCAGAGACCAAGCAAGGGCAGAGCTTGTCCTTGAACTCCGAGCGTAGGACTCCAGCCACCATGTTCTTAACCATGGTGTAGCACCGTGTCTGAATCCACCCAGCTCTGAAGCCCCCCGGCCTAGGCCAGGGCCAGCGCCAGGCAGGCGGGGTGGGCTTAGTTCCTGTGAGTTCCCAACCTCCCCTTTCCGACAAGCACCGCGAGACACAGTGAGACACAAGATGGGAAGAGCACCTGGCAGAGCGGATGCAACCCTTGCCAAGCCTGGTGAAGGCACTTTCTGAAGTGGGCTCTTTCACCTCTCTTAAGGAGATGCACCGGCCCCGCCCCACAGAGCCTCCTCTGCCGGGGTAAGCAAAGCCACTCTTCATAGTCAGCCTGGACTTGTGGGCTGTATGCTTTCTTACCATCGCACCATCTGCCCACCCACTTCAGTATTCATTAAGGCTCCCCCACCTCCACTCTGTCTTCTGTAAGACCCCAGCCTCAGCCAATGCCAGCACTAATCAGTTTAGGTGACTGGCCACGCCCCAGAACTGCCAGGCAAGGAAGGAGCTCCTACATCATACTTCTCTGACTGAAGTTGTTTTTATAACCCTAAGCCCCACATTCATAAATGCAACATTAACTTTTCCTCAGATTACAAATCAGGGGTGGGGGAGGAGTGGGGGGTAAAATGTGATACCAAAGCCCAGTGAAATTAATCCCTTGATTTCATCGCTCTCAGTCCTTGTGCAAAGGGACCAGGGCTCCAGGGACACAAAGAAAACCCTGCCTGGTGGGGTCCTGAAGATGCTGATCCCGGGGCTCCCATCCTCAGCGTCTCACCACAAAGCACAGTAAATTACTTGTACCCCCCACATTCACACACATCCCAAAACATGTCCACATAATGCCTTTTAAAAGGATAAGCCTTCACTAAACCCCGCACAATCGTTTCCAATGTTTGCTGGTAATGGACACCAGGAAGCTAGCAGACTCTCGTCGCCTCCCAAGCACCTGCTAACGACTCTGTTGCAGAGAGAGCTCTGTTCCTGCCGGCCTCAAGGCTTTGGAAACCAGACTCCGAACACATTTCCTTTGACTGGTTTCACATAATCCCACTCTGTCTACTTCACGCTCTTCTCCAAACATGCGGGGTCCCAGCGGGACACTGTCCTTCATGAATGATGGCTGCAGGCTGGACAAACGGCCCCCCATCTACCATCACAGAGCTCTGGCGGCAGCAACAGAGGCGCTTCTGTTCCTATCCTGAACCAGTCTGAGCAGTGGCCCTGGTACGGTCGCACCTTCCCTTCTGTCCTGGGAGGCATCCCAAGGGTGCTGGGAGTTCTGGGGAGGCTGGGAAGACTGAGCCACTTCCACTTTCTTTTTTTTTTTAAACATTTTATTAGGGGCTCATACAACTGTTATCGCAATCCATACACACGTCAATTGTGTAAAGCGCATTTGTACATCATTCTCAAAACATTTTCTCTCCATTTAAACCCCCGGCATTAGGTCCTCATTTTTCCCCT
>NW_022105611.1:14659057-14663144 GCF_000313985.2 Echinops telfairi | reverse complement strand
CAAATGTGCCTGTGGCTTTGGGTATCCCTTGGCAAAGGCTGCTGGAGTTTGAAAAGACTGGTGGGACCCCAGGCCCATACAGGGCCAGCCCTCTGATAGATGCTGGACTGTCCCCTCTGCAGGCGTCACGGGGACATCTGGAAGACTTTTCCGAAGAGCTGACTTGTGAGACAGATGAACAGAGGTTCTTTGGCAGCCAGCACCCACAGGCAACCGAGGCAAACAGCAAGCACTTTCTCCGCTCCCGAGGAAAGTAATGCTCCCTGGCTAAGAGCATTGCACTAAGGCCACATTAGCAGCATACACCTTAAGATAGTTCTGAATCCTTAAGTTTCTCAAGATGAATTTCTCTTTTCACAAGAGCTAGAAGCCTTTCCCTGGCCTGGGCTGGCCCGGGGTCAAGGGTAGAGGCATGAGGACACATAGAAGCAGTGTCCAGATCCTGGACAGGAGGTGGCTGGCCAGCTGACCTTCAGGGCCAGGCAAGGATTTAGCCCAGCTCTGAGGGCTGGGAGGTAGAAGCTGGCTATGGCTAACTAATGGTGAAGACCTGCGGTTTTCCTCTACTCTAAGTGGAAGGCTGGATGCCTCTAAGGCACTTTGCCTGTGTGTCAGGCTACAAGGACACCCAGAGCCCTTCCACGGCCTCTGCCCCCATTAGATCATTTCCCCACAACATGCACTCAAGCCGCCATGCTAGTTTTATCCAGAGACATTTCTTCTAGGCTTATACATTCCAATAGAGCCACGTGCCAGTGTGGACGCACATTGCACGTGTGCACATTCCTCAGCAGCTGGAGGTAGCAACATGGCAAGACCCTGGCCTGGGAACAAGGCAGACCAAATCCCAGCCTTGGCTTCATGCCCCCTCTCTAAGCCCAGCCCCAGCCGCTTTCTCATTTGGAAGATACAGCCAATCATGGCACATGGACTACATTTTCACGATGATACAGTAAGGTTGCAAAGGTTGAGTTCTGAGCCCACAATGAGTGGTCAAACGCCCCTGACCCAGAGCCAGTGTGCAATCCGAGCGTGCTCAATGCTGTAACGTACAGGGTTTTGCAGGAAAAGAAGGGAGCGAGGCATGGAGGGAACTGGCATTTGCTGGAAGACTTGGCTGGAAAAGCTCAGGCAAGTTTGGAAAGGAGGAACATCTGCACATTTTGACTACGAAACCTCATCCCGCTGCACTTTAATAAAACCTGTCAGGAGGAAGCCGATGCCGTGCACCCTGGGACTCAGAACGTGGCCTTTCCGGGCTGGATTTTGGGTGATTAGCATTCTGTCCACTGTGGGCTGAGCCAGAGGCTGTTCCTGTGTGCCCTTAGGTGGCCTTCCCGTAGCAGTCTCAGGGGGTCCAGGACCTGGGGGCTGGGCCTGTGGAAATGTGCAGGTTGCATTCGTTGCCTGGCCCTGCATGGCGTGCCCGGCCCCCTGGCGTTTTCAGTGCTTCCCCGACACCCCCAAGGAGGGAGAGGTCTTGGGTCTGAGCTGGGTGGTGGTGTGCTACTCAACTTTAACCATGGACTTGCCAAGAAAACAAAATCAACATGGATTTTTTTAGGTAAATGTACTTCATCCCAACCAGTTTCAAGCTCTTATTCTGATGTGTTCAGGCACAGAGGAGCAGGGGCCCATGTGCTCTCTGATTGAGTGGCAACTGGCTCTAACACAGGGCCAGGTTCTGCCGCCTCGGCACCCTTTTGGTGAAGTGAGTTAACCTTTCTAAGCCCCCATCCTTCCTCTGTAAACTGGGACACATAACAGCTACCTCAGAGAGTTGCTGCAAATATTGAATGAGCCTTTAGTTTCCAGAATCTACCAGCCGAACCCAACACCACTGACTTCATTTCAGCTGCTCGCATGGCTACATGGAGTTTCTGAGGCTGTAAATCTGTATGGGGCAGATAGCCTCAACTGTCTCCCACTGGACAGCTGGTGGGTTTGAACCACCAAACCTTGCCGTTGCGAGTCTGATGCTTAGTGCCCTATCACCACCAGGTGCTAAAGAAACTTGACACAAAAGAGCTACAACTTTGGGCTCAAGCATACCAACAGTTAAAAGGGTGATGCAAAACTGGGGAACGTTTTTGCTTTCAGAAAAGCAAAGCAATCTATCTTGTCCTGGACAGAAGAACTTCCTGAATTTTGTGCACTTTCATACTCTCTCTGAAATGTATTTCTTCAATACAAACCAAGAGTCAGCGGCTCTTGACAAGATGGACAAAACTTGGACAATCTCAAAGCTAAGCACCCCTTATCACCAACCATGAGTCACTGAACCACGGAACGAAGTCGCCCATCTCTTCACAGACCCACGCCCTGCAGCTCCTCCAGCCAGATGGGTTGAGGTAGAGACTCCAGGAAGGTGCTCTGCCCAGAACACTCCGCACATGCACAGATACAGCTTAGGAGGCCTTCAGCCAAGAGAGTGGACCCGAGGCCTTCTACGCATCACCAATAAAGAGTATTGGCACTGCCAAAAATGGGGGTTGGGGGGGCTACGAAAAGTTTGTGGGAAAATCAAAGAAAAAGATAATAGACTCTTTTTCCTCCATAAAATTCCTGAAACTCCCTCAGATATGAGAGCTACCACAAGTTGGAGCTTTCTTGATAACGATGAACAAGGAAAACATTTTATTGCACATTGACATCAATTGCTCACTCATCAGATACGTAATGGGAGTCTTCTACCTTGTCAATAAAGGGCGGCCCGCTCCTCGTGGGTCTCACAGTCTAAACATTGGCACACTGCCGTCACTGAGGGGATTAAAAGAAAAATACTGGGCCAGGCCCACACTCAGAGATTCTGATCTAATTGGCCTTGGCTGAGGCCTGGGCATCAGTAGCTTGCTGAAGCCCCACAGGTGATGTTCATGAGGCCAGGGGTGGGGACAGGTAACCTATATTTGAGAAGATGTGAAGACATTCGTGCTTGTAATAAAACAAGCCTAACAAGTTCTAGGGGCGTAGTAGTTTCGAGTTGGGCTACTAGCCACAAGGTCTGAAGTTCAAAGCCAGCAGCTATTTCTCAGGAGAAAGATGGAGTTCGCTTTTTCCTTTCGGTTACAGCTTGGAAACTCACTGTGAGTCTCCAGGGACGCATGGCAGTGTGTGTGGCAGTAACGTTCCTACATAGGACATTAGGAGGCTTGGTGACATCGTGGTTAAGCGCTGGGCTGCGATCGCATGGTGGGCAGTTTGAAACCACCAGCAGCTCCTCAGGTGGAAGACGGGGCTTTCTACCCCTGTACACAGTTACGGTACCAGAAATCCACAGGCGCGCTGTGAGTCAGCACCAACTCATGGCAGGGAGCTGGGAGTTCTTTTGGTGAAGGTAAGACATTGGTGGTTTAGAGGTGGAATTCCCTCCTTCCATGTAGGAGCCCTTCCCATGTGGGAGTCTGATTCCAGGGGTGGGTTGTGCGTTGCTATGACTCTAGACAGACTTTTGTGGAACCAGGCGGACTGAGCTGGATTAGCAAGAAAGGCTGGCAATCTACTTCTCAAAGTCCTGAGGGTCCCCGTGATCCCATGACTACCCATCCTCCAGACACACGAGACAGGCGGCACGGGTCACAGACAGCAGCTGCCAGCAGCGCGGCTCCACTTGGCATGCAGAGGAAGGCCAAGAGGAGGCTTTGTCTGGCCTGCTCAGCAGTGAACTGAAAGGTTGTTGGTTCCCGTCCACCGGGAGGCACCTGGGAAGAAAGGGCTGGTTGTCTACTTCTAAAGAATCCGCCAGGGAGAAGCGCGCAGAGCACAGTTCTACCGACACCCGCGAGGTCACCGCGAGTGTGAACAAGGTTTGGGGGAGTAAGAGTTCACTAGAAACAGAGCCATACAGGAGGGATTCTGCGTCTCTTCTACAAGATTCCAAGTAAAAACGGAGTCACAGTGAGTCAACAGGCTGGACTTGGACCAAATCAGGGCAACCTGTCATGGGTTAAAAACTTGTCACAATTTCTCCCCCTTTGGAGACCAGGAAGCCAGGCTCCACAAAGTACTGGACACAGAGCTCACTGGTGGGTTGATGAAGGACAGAGCCAGCAGCACTGGTGTGTGTGTGTGTGTGTGTGTGTGTGTG
>NW_022105611.1:14655748-14657985 GCF_000313985.2 Echinops telfairi | reverse complement strand
CAGAATGATGAGCGCAATAAATGTACAAATGTGCTTGACGCAATGGATGGATGCATGGATTGTATAAGAGTTGTATGAGCCCCCAATAAAATGATTTTAAAAAAACAAACAACAAAAAAAGCCGGAAGGGCATGGAATGGAACAGAGAGTATTTCTTCAGACTTCAGGGTGCCTCCCATGTAGTAAGACCAAGTACTGTTATACGTGTATATATATGTATGTTCTGGACAGGACCTCAAAAGTATGCACTACAACAAATTGCCTTTTGTGACATGTCTGCAAAGCCAGTGCTTGCTTTTCCTAACTGTGGGACACTGGGGACGCTTCTCCAACAGCCTCAGACTTCCAGCCCAGTGAAGAAAGAGGCCATGGACACACAGCGAGGTGGAGAAAGAGACAACAGAAGAGAGCAAGACAGAGCCCACTGGGAAGGTGTGGGCTGGGGAATACAGGGAGGGAACAAGCCAGTTGGTACTGATAACACAGGGCAATTACCAACAACAGACACCCCAGGCCCCGCTGCCCGGGACCGACTGCTGGGCTAAGACAGACGCTGGGAAAACCTTGGTGGCTGAATAAGCTGGATCCTGGAGAAACTAGGGGCTGGGCACTCTCGTGAAGTTTCCTTTTTTATTTCAACAACACGTACGCGTGTGCGCTGGCCTCAGAAAACCCACGGCAGCAGTTCTGTTTCTCAAAGCCTGCGGCTGGCGCCTGTCCTGAGCTTGCGTGGCAGACTGCCGCAGCCACGGCCAGGCAGGTCTCCTGCGTTTGCCGCGGCTTCCCACCATCCCCTGAGAACTTCGAAGCACAAACTCTCGGGAACTTTGGGAAGAAAGAAAGGGAGGCCTCTTGAAAGTGCACAAAGACGCTTTCTTTGCTTCGAGGGGTGACCCACCCCAGAGTGTCAGGAGGCGAACACGGCACCCTGCCTTTTCTTCCTTTCAGAGCCGGGCAACGGGAGTTATTAACCTCTCGCCACATGTCTGTCATTTCATTTCGCGATCAGCTCAGTGTCCTACATTCTGTTTTGCCTAAGAAATTGTTGTCTAAGGGAAGATGACCCAAAAAAATGGCTTTGAACATAATTTTCTCCTAGGATGGCAGAGTTTATAAAACATCGGGCTCAAGATTTCTGGTCCAGGTATTCTACTGAGAGGGAGTTGGAGGGGACAAAAGTGACTGATACTACCCACATTTAATTTCCAACTGAAAGGAGGAAGGCCCCCCAACCCCCACCCCACCATGTACTCAGACTGCGTTTGTCCTATGACATCGTAGAATGAAATCACTCTCCTCCATACGGAGCACAGCAAGGCAAACTGGGAGAATTTTACTTTTTTCAGAGCCCGGAAATAACAAAGTAATATCTACATGCAATTTATCAAAAGGATGCTTGGTACAGGCAGGATACCTAATATTTTAGGGGCCTTGTCAATCAAAAGCTTCAGTTAGTTGGTGTGGCTTTTGGCAGGGTAAGTTCATTCGCTAATATTGCTTGGCACCTATAATCTTCCTGGTGGAGCCCTGTTGGCAAATGGGTTGCAAGTTGAGTTGCTTATGCAAGGTCAGCAGTTCGAAACTACCAGTGGCTCCCAGGAAGAAAGATGAGACTTTTATTCCCATAAAAATCCACTCTGGGGGCTTAAGGGGCCGGCCCCAATCCCAACTACGTGGACACTTGTCCCTCCCCACAGAAGAATTTATTTCAGAGGACAGCACTGAATCCGCAGCTCTAGGAGAGGGACATGTCTGATCAGAGCACATGGGAGCAAATGAAGGGGGAGGAAGAGAGTGGAGCACATCCTGGCCCACCAAGCCTTGATGACAAGATTCCCAATCAGAGCAGCCAATCGACAGAGAGGACCACATGGCCGGCCCCACTATGAGACACCACATCCCTCACTGACCCATAGCCCCACAGGGGGCAACACTGGAAATAGTGTGGGAATTCTGCCCGATCTGATCCCCCCACACCGATCAAAACACTAAGGGCGTGGACAGAACAGCAAGGGGAACAGAGCAACAAAGTCCACAGGGAATATAAGAAATAGACTTTGGGGCCAGGGCTTGGCACCCCATCAGATTCGACTGGAAAACACTCCTAAAGGCCAACAAACCGTCCTTGAACTAACTGCAAACTTTTCTTTCTTGTTGTTGTTTTTTGTCATTGGCTTGTGTTTTGTTTTCTTTTGTTGCTTGATTTTGCTCTGCCTTGTTTTTGTGCATGTTATTAT
>NW_022105611.1:14647258-14654599 GCF_000313985.2 Echinops telfairi | reverse complement strand
GAGCAGCCCTTCTATGGCATCACTAGGAGTCAGAATCAACTCACTGGCAGTGAGGTATTCCTGATATTTCCTGATCTGTCTATTTGACAATGAAATAAGAAAAAATGATCCCCATTTTCACAGAAGTTAAAATGGGGCTCAGAGAGGTTAAGCCATCTGCCCAGTTCCATCAGCACCACAGTACCAGAATCTGAGCTCTTCCATTTCCAGTACCAAATTCCCGCTCTGGGGACCAAGAATCAACTGTTCTGACCACCTTTCTGCCTCACTTTCAGAGCCCCAATGTCTCGCAGCATCAGTTTTCTTCTCCCCAGAAACTTCCGGTTATTTCCCTTCTCAACTTCGTCTCCCAGGAACTTGCACCTGAGCAGGCTGGCATTCGCCCCTGGTGTGGTCTGACACGGAAGGCGCTGCCCTTTGTGGGCAGGTGACCACGCAGAAAAATGTCTCTTCGGAAAGGGGACGGACTTCTTTTTCTACGGTGGTCAAAAATCTGCTTGGTTTTCACTCTAATTCAGTCAATGATGTAAGGAAAGAGCCAGACGGCATATATCCTAAATCCTAAATGCCATAGTGGTTCTTGCTGACTCATAGTGACCCTATAGGATGGGGTAGCAGTACTCCTGTGAGTTTCTGACACTGTAACTTTGGGGGGAAATAGAAAACCCCATCTTTCTTCCAAAGAGTGGTGGTGGTCTCGAACTGCGGGCCTTGGGAGCAGAGCCCCAAACATAACCACTATACCACCAGGGCCCCCCAGATGTTTATGAAAAATCAGCTCTGAGCCTGGGTCCCCTCCGTATCAACAGCGGATCTGCACTCTCTCACAGTTCAAGCCTACTGGAAACTGGTTATGTTCAGAGGGAACGTGTCCCATTTGACAGATGACATTTTAAAAATCCTGATCTGAATACAAAGAGCATCAATTTAACACAAGAGTAAGTTTACACGGGTGCACTCCGTTCCATGCTCTGTACTTGGAAAATAGGGACCAAGACTGAATCTAAGGCCAGGGTATTTATTCACTGGCTTAAAAAATATATACCACTGAAAGTTCCAACAGGTAGAAGCTATAAGGAGACATATTTCTCGTCATTGGACCAGGAATTTTTTTATCATTAGCACTTATCTAAATCAGCTCATCTTACTAATGAATGAACTTTTCCCAAAGCTGTGCTGGTATATCAATAGCAACAGTTTTTTCAGATTAAAAACAAAAATCAAATAAGTAGTACAAACAATTCGGTGGAAGATCTGAGAAGGATAGCCAGAGTGTTCCTTCGCAGCGAGTACGGTGTGCTTCCATCTCATGTACTATGGACAAGTGAGTTCTCGGGGACATCCGTCTCTGGAGGAGGACACAACGCTTGGCCAAGGAGAGAGGCAGTGAAAAGGAGGGAAACCCTCAGGACCTGGAGGGACACACTGGCTGCAACAATGGGCTCCCACATAACAACACTGTGAGGATGGCATAGGACTACGTAATGTCTCCTTCTCTTATGCATTGCGGCTATGTTTCAGAACGGACTCTCAATTCAATGGCACCAAATCACAACAACCTGTAGTATTTGCTCATCCCCCAGTGTAAATTCTCTGCCCTAGGTCAATGTTAAGCTACCAAAGTGAGAGCCCTGGAAGTGAAGTTGGGAAGCACCTGCAGGAGCAACCCACAGGGAGTATCTCCACCATGTGGATAAAAGAGCTGGGAAGCACCCCCTTTTCCACAGGACCCCTATAGTGCTTATAGGGAACCAACACTGGCACTGTTTGCCAAAAGCGTATAATGTGTATATTATTTACATAAAAACATAGTGACCACAAGAGTCTAGTAAAATGTAGTAGGATGACCAGGAACTGCTGAGTCTCATTGCCTTTGTTTTTAGGATTCATTAACGTGTAAGTTTATATGCTCGGTAATGCCCGTGTTTAACAACCGGTTCGCCACATCTTTAAAATATGAAAATCTATTGCCACGCTCAAGTCGGAGTGGTCCCGAGCTCCCCCAGGACTGGACTGCGTGCGATGGGGAGGTGGCCGATCGCAGGTGATGGCTGGGCGTGGTCACAGAGCGCTGCCATTGCTGGCTGCCGTTGAGGCCAGCCCTGATGCACAGTGACCCCACGCACAACAAGAGGAAACGCTGCCAGGCCCTGGGCCACCCCGTGATCGGTTACGGATTGGTCATATTGTGGCCCACAGGGCTTCCTGGACTGAAGGCCAGAAGCAGATCACCAGGCCATGCTTAGGCCTTTATTCCCCATCCATCGTGATCTCTGCTCAACAGCACAGCAACACACAGGTCTCCACCGGCAGACAGGTGGTGGCTGGGCTGAGCTGTGCAGGTTAGAGACGGAACGGGAGCCTCCTGCATGGAAGGTGACAATTCTACTGCTGAGTCACTAGCTTGTCACGATGGAGATTACTTAATGTTCTAAACCAAAACAAAATCCCCAAACAAACCCATGGTAGCGCTGATTCTGACTCACTGCGACCCCACTCCACTGATGTCAACCTCGGCATCTCAGCTTTCTCACAAGGACCAGTAAGTGGATTTGAACCACAGGCCGTCTGGTGAGTGCTGGGTTGCTTTAATTGCTGTGCCACGAGGGCTCTGCCTACATCTCGAAGCCCATCCAACTCAGGCATCACCGGCGGCATTTCTGCCCGCACACCCAGTGGTGTGCCAACCAGCACAGCCCTGAGAGCTTCCCGTGCACCAGCTCACTTATTGTCAAGAGAACCCCACGAGGTAGGTTGGGATCAGCCCCATTTTCCAGTTGAGAAATCTGAGGCTTAGAACGATTAAACAAGCTGCCTAGAGCAGAGACTCGTATGTAGCAACGACGAAGCATTTGACTTGAAAGCCCTTTTTCCTTAAACCCTGCACTGATAAATTACAAGGAATGCACAAGACCTGCTGGTCCATTGTCTCCCATGATGCCACAGGGAAGGTGACTTTTAGAAGCACATTGTAAAGGATAAGAGAGGGAGAGGGAGAGGGATGGCTCTTCTCAATTGCAAGGAGTGGTTCACCCTTCTGGACCCTCAACCCTAAACTGAGCACAGAACATATAAAGGCAGTGTTGAAATGAACAGCCTATTTGCTTATTTCACTTAACAATAAGCAAACAACCTAGGCACCCTGGTAGCACAGTGGTTAAGCCCATGGTTGAGAACCCAAAGATCTGTGGTTCAAACCCACCGGGCAGGTCTGAGGGAGAAAGAATGGGCATTGCTCCTGCAAAGCTTACAGCCCACAAGGGGGCTACAGGGGCAGTTCTACCCAGTCACACAGGGCCACCTAAATTAAGTAGATGCATATAAAATCATCACCTCTGTAAGTGATAAAATCCCAAATATCAGAAACTTTATTTCATTTCATCTAGTGAGCAATTTGGGAGAAATCTGGAACTTTCTACACCCGTAAATAATTCGTTTTGGAGACCCACAGGGGCAGTTCTACTCTGTCCTAGAGGGTTGCTATGAACTGGCATCAACTCGGTGATAGTGAATTTGTTTTTCAGTGAGCAATTCCAGACATGCTATTGGGAATGCCGGCAACACGCAGTCTAATCTGAAGCCTTGTACATGTAAACTCACAAATAACAAACGCTTTTTCTTTCATCCAAAGGTTATCAGAGGAGTAAACAATATGACCCAAGTAGACATCTAATCTGAGCGGGACAACATAACCTTACCAGCGAAGCAGGTGACTGCTCTTGTGCACAGAAAGCATGGAGAGCCCCAGTGAGGGCAGCCAGCCACCCTCCCAACACGTCCCACCTGGAACCACCGCCTCCATTCCCCTGAGCCCACCCTGCTAACTGCCCTGACTGGGCTGGCAGGTGGCTCCGAAGATGCTCTCGCTGGGCAGGGTCTCCTCCAGTGATAAATAGCCCTGCAGGTGTTACCCACCTACCTTCTAATGCATGTGGTCCTAGAACAGCCTCTTGGTGGAGCAGATGTGGCTCAGAGTTCACTGGGAGAAAGCACAGCCCGCTGTCTCTCCCTCCCCTGTTCCGCAGCCTCCTCTGATAGCCACCGGATTGCAACGAACACAAGGGTTTGCGTGGGGTGTTTACCTATGGAGGCTGGGTCAGTTACTTAGCCAGGATCCCTGGGCTGTGTGCATTAACGGCTTTTTCATCATGCCTCTGTAGCAGGGAACTGCCCGGGTACAGCTGCATGATGCAAACTGCCCACATCGTGGGCAATGACTAGGTGGTAACAAACACAGGGCTGTGGGGAGGGCAGCCTGGCTCCTGGCTGGGAGGAATTTTGCTCTGAAATCCATCTCAACTGCATTCGAGAGAGAAAGAATTCATCGTAGCAATATGTTCATAAGCACAGGGAGGCAGCTAGTCAGTGCTGTCTGGTTCTCACTAGCAGCTCGCCGAGGGAGGCATCCCTAACCCACTTCTTGGATGAGGAAGCGGAGGCTCCGACAAGGTGAGAAGTTTGCTGGCATCGCATTGCCAGTTAATTTGGCAGCATCGAGTTTGGAAATTGTTTGTTTATACCCCCTTGCCCCTGTCATAACCGCTTTCAACTCTGCCTACACAAAAGGCCAAAAAGAATTACTTGGGGCTTACTCTGGGCCCAGGATGATGATAAAGAGGATCATTATAATAATGCAAATAACCAATCCTTAAACAGTCCTTTGGAGCCTTGGTGGCGTAGTGGGTTATGGATTGGGCTGCCAACTGCAAGGTCAGCAGTTCAAATCCACCAGCTGGAGAAAGATGAGGCTTTTGGTTCCCATAAAGATTTACAATCTTGGGAACCCAAGGAGGCGGCTCTATTCTGTCCTAGCTAAGAGTCAGCATCAACTCGATGGCAGGGAGTTTCATGGTACTTAGGAGCTCTAAGGGCCCACGGGTACCCATTTTGGGTGGTTCAACCCACGAGTCACTCAGAAGGAGAACGATGTGGCTGCCGACTTCTGTAAAAAGTGACCGGCTCAGAAACCCTACAGAGCAGCCCTCCTCTCTCCTAGTGAGTCCCTGGGAGTCGGAATGGGCTCGCCGGCAGGGTGTTCGTCTGTCTGTTTTGTACACAGAACTTTCCATGATCACAGCACTATTTCACTGCAAGTCTTTCACTCCTCCTGACATCTTCTGACACAGAGCTGAGGAAATGGAAGCTCAGCGCAGACCCACAATCTGCTCAAGCTCACAGGAGCAAGCACTGGGTTAGCTCCCTCGGCCAAACGGCTTCTCTCAGCAGCCTCTGTCCATCCCCAGGGAAGACCATATGCCCATTTTACAGGGCAGCGCAGGGAGGTCCAAGATGCAAGAGACGTGTTCCGAGATGCACAGCTAAGAAGGGTCAGGAATTTAGCCTGGCCGTGACGACAGTTCAAGAATAGACTTGCCGTTGGGTTTAGCTTGGCCACTTCAAAGCTGCATCATTTTAGACCAGCTCTCTTGACCTCCCTAGTCCTCGGTTTACCTGTGAATAACTCAAAGGCTTCTCCCCTGTGGCCCCTTTCATCTCAGGGCACCGGGTGGATCCCACCTTCAGGTGCTGGAATGAGCCTCTGTGCGACGCTCTCCGCCCAGCCGAGAGGAGAAAAGCAGTGAGCAGCTTGACTCAAGGCCCACCGCACCCCACCCCTCCCCGGCTTTTACATTTTCAGGCAAATAAACAGCCTCAAACGCTTCCTGAATCGCTGCTTAATGCTTCTCCTCAGAGCGTGATCCCGTTTATGGATCTGTAGAAAGGGTTTATGGCAACGCTGTTGATAGCGCAGCGTCCCAAATGATTTACCAGGGAAGGTGATGTAAAAGAGCAGCAAGAAAGTGCAGGGGGAGGGGGAGGGGGGCTGAGCACCCATTTCGAGCTGGGAAGGCAAGATGCAGACACAGCCCTGAGGAAGCAGGCGATCTGTCTACGCTTAAACAACTTGTCACAGGGCCGGCTGCTCCGATGACTTCCCCGTCAGGCAGGTAGCAGCAAAAAAAAAACCAAAACAGGACAATTTAGGACATGCTGAAGGGACGGGCGGAAATCCACAGGGCCTGTGGATGGCTCTGGAACCACACACACGCCATGGAGCCCAGAGGACAAACTGTGCCTCAGAGCCCCCCTACTCCCACCCCCAGCTCATGGGGACCTGGGGAGGGGGAGGGGGAGCTGTGAGGAGCAGGAAGGCACTCAGGCCTGTCTGTGTATGGATTCCAGTTTCACAAGCACGGTTTCATCCGCCGCGGGGCATGGTGGGAATATCAGGAAGAGCAAAGGGCAGGCGCAGTAGGACAGATGAGGATGTACAGCGTGGCTCCATGAGGCCTGGAATTCCATGTAAGCCCCGCTTTGAGCCACAGATCCTTCGCGCTCGGGCCTTAGGGAAGTTACAGAGAAACAGGCCACCTCCTGATGATGTACAGAGCCCTGCTGACCGTCTGCTCTTCCTATCCCGGCCTCACCTCCGGCACACGCTCTCCCTCATGACTGCGCTCCCACCTCCCTGTCTCCTAGCACCAGCTGTTCTCCCTGTCCAGATGGCAAAGTGCCACCCTGCTCTCAAGCGTCACATGCCCTGGGATCTCTGCCTGCCCTAACCAGGGTTGGATGGATGGGTCGGCAAGCTGTGCGGCTGCACGGGGCTCCATACGGAAAGGGACCCTGCCCTTGGGTTAATGCTCTGTGGCTGCCTTTAAATGACTAATGATTGGTGGAGAAGAGGCCTCGCATTTTTATTCTGCACAAGATCCAACCACCTGAGCCACTGGCCCTGCCCTGGCCCCTTCTGGCAGAGTCAGAGGCTCCCTCCTCTGTGGTTACAGAGCACCCTGTATGCACCTCCGCTCTAAGACCCATCGTGGTTCCTGCTTAGCTGCCTCTTCCTACCGCGGCCCCATAAAGTATAAAATATCCGTACTGTTAAAAGGTACAATGGATTGAACTACACCTCCCCATATGTGTTGAAATCCTCACCCCTGTGCTTCTAGATGCCATCCTGTCTGGAAAGAAGGTGGTCTTTGTTATGCTAATGCAGCCCTGCCTGTGCAGGGTGAAATCCAACACTGGAGTCCTCCCAAGTTATAAAAAGATCATGCTAAATTCCGGTGTAAGAAGTGAGCCCAGGAAGGCGGCGTGTGTGTGTGTGTGTGTGTGTGTGTGTGTGTGTGTGTGATCGATGGATGCCACGTGAAGACTGATCAATTCGGACTCTGCACTTGCGGAACTGTGAGAAAATAGAGGCCATTCTTTAAAGCCACACAGTGTGGTCTTGCCCGTCACAGCAGTGCTGGGAGGCATCCGTCCCTGGGGGAGGACAGGACGCCTGGGGACATGGAGGCCGGAGTAGAAAGGGGACTCCTCGGGGAGCTGGACTGA
>NW_022105611.1:14645384-14646845 GCF_000313985.2 Echinops telfairi | reverse complement strand
AAAAAAAAATGGCTCTCAAAGAATTTTCTTAACAACGACACCTTAGATTTGACCCCACACTCACGAGCAGTCTACAGGGAAAGCTAGATGTCATTAATCACCCAGGCCCACATTCGCAGATAGAAACAAACGGAGTCCTCTGGCCAAGCACATTTATTCTTAGCTCTGAGAAGGGACAGACTTGCTCTGGAGATGATTCATAAAGGGGGCCTTGTCACCCCCTGAAACAATCCTACAACCAGCTCGGTGTCTTGGGATGAGTATTCTTTGGGGAAAAGTCCCACAGCAGCTGCAGAACTCCGAGGCAGGTGCACAACTCACAAAAGGTAGATTCCCTGGGCTGTACGAACCAGCATCCTCACAGGAGATGCCTGTTCTATCCATACCAAGGTCATCGGCAAGGAGCACACAGTTCTACACCAGCCCTATCCATTTGGTGTTAGAACTTACTCCAATGCAGCTGTTTGCCCCTGAGCCTATCTCCATAGGTAGCAACCTATTCTTTTCCCTCTACAGCCCCAGAGGGCCCACCCCAGGGCTCAGCACATAACGGATGTGTGCTGACTTGATCCAGACCCGTAACAACCTGACAGGACAGAGAGGAACTGCTCAAGTTGGCTGTAATCTTCATGGGAGCAGATCACCTAGTCTTCCCTCCTGCAGAGCACTGGGTCCACTGGGTGGATTCAAATTGCCTTGCTGTGAGCAGCCAAGTACTTAATTGTTGTGTCGCCAGGGCTCCCTCGGTGGCCTGTAACTGGTGTGCAGTCAAAGGGGCTGACCAGTGGGTAGACAGACGAGTGAGTATGGAAGAAGTTGCGCCCAAACGTCACACATCCCGTCTAGTGCTTTTCCCTCCAGTGGGCTGAACTATTGCTTAGAAGCACTGGTCCAATCTCGAGCCCCATATCCAGGGTCATTCCCTGCATTTGGGCATGCTGTAGTCAGGGTCCTTGGTCTTCCGAAGGATGGTGCCTTACCCTCTGGAGCAGGCTGCACAGGTAATAAGGACTATTCTGGGTCAGGGACACTACTGCTCTCCTCTGTGAACAGTCTGCACCAGGCATCCCGGGGTTCCACACATGGAGTATGAAGAAGTGGGTTTCTGGAACCAAGGTCGATGTGAGGAAGTAACGGTTCTGCCGGTAGCGCAGGTGACATGGAAGGCAGAAGGACCACTCCTAGCAGAGAGGTGCCTTTATCCCCTCGGGGGGTGGGCCTGGCAAACCAACATCTGGCCAATGATGGGCTTTCCCAAGGACATGGACTCTCATAATATGCTCTCGTGTCCTCCCAGTGTCCCGAAAGTGGCTGAGATGCTGCCAGGTTGGCAGGTGGGGGAAGGAGAGGCAAAGGTGCTGCAGGAGGAAGCTGGCCCTGACAGCTCTCAGCTGCCTCATGAGGTCCCTGAGAAATGGGTGCTACTTGATGCTGACAGGTGGGGGCAGCCTGGAGACCTTG
>NW_022105611.1:14638593-14643908 GCF_000313985.2 Echinops telfairi | reverse complement strand
TATGCATCCACTGAAAACTCTATGGAGCACATTTCTACTCGGAGGAGTAGCCACGGGAAGCCATGCGTCAGAGTTGATGCAAAGGCAACTGGCTTACTGTCTGAGACAATAGGTGGTGGGATTGGTTTCTATTTCGTATGCCTTCTTCCGGTCTTGCTTATTAGATCCAGGTAGGATTCCCCAATCGTGATAGGTTTTCTAGGTACATTCTATCCACTAGAACCCCAACATTCCAACTCGAAGCCAGGGTACTTTGCCGTTCTACATTGAATCCATTCCATTGCATCTCTCTTCCACTCCCTGGAGTTTTGATTTAGTTCCTCAATGTGCATGGCTGCTTTTCTAGCCGGGTAGAAAGGGACCAGGTTTTATTTATTTCTGTTCCCTTACCCATACTTTAGGAGCCCTGGTGGTGCTCTAACCACAAAGTCAGCAGTTCGAAACCCCCAGCTGCTTCACAGCAGAAAGATGAGGCTTTCTGCTCCTGTAAAGATATCCAGCTTGGAAACCCAAAGGGGGCAGTCCTATGCTATCCTTTAAGGTCACTACGAGTCAGAATCAATTTGACAGCAGTTGGGTATCAGTACTTTACAAAGCCCTGATAGGACTGTGTGGGTTAGTAGTTCAAATCCACCAGCTACTCTATGGGAGAAAGGTAAAGCTATGTATTTCCTATAGAGATTTACGGTCTCAGACACTTTATATAGGGTCCTTATGAGTCAGAATCAACGAGAAGGCAGTGAGTACTGAGTAGTCCCCACATGTTGGATCAGGGGAGACCCTCCCAGGAAAAGGACATCATGCTTGGTAAAGTAGTGGCAGTGAAAATGAGGGAGACCCTCAAGGAGATGGACTGACATAGTGGTTGTACCATTGGGCTCACACATCACCAGTGTGAGGATGGTGCTGGCCTGGGCAGTGTGTCCTTCCATTGGACACAGGGTCACTATGACAGCAACTGATTTGATGGTACCTAACAACAACAACAACAACAACAACAACAAGATGACCCTCAAGAAGATGGACGGACACAGAAGCTGTTGTAACACTGGGCTCAAACATAACAATTGTGCTTCAATGGTTGTACATACAGGGTCGCTATGGATCAGAGCCCCCTGACAGTCCTGCCACCACTACCCTTGTACCGGTTATATAACAGCTTTGAGTAAATACCTAGGGAGCATTCTGTGAATTAAGAAAACAAAGAATGGATTTGTAAAACAGGGAAAATTAAACTAGATCATAAGTCCCTTAAGGGTAGGTCCTCATTCTTACTTAGCCCCCCGACCCCCAGTTAATGCCCTAGATGCAGCAGGTCCTCAATTTAACATACGGGTTGACCTGGACTGAATTATTCCCAGGTCTTGATATTTGAAACAGCCCATTAATCTTCGCAAACCCTCAGACAGATCTTCCCAGCCTTCGCCAAGTGAGGTTATAGAAGTCAGCCAGAAGGTGAAGCAAAAAGACGATGTTGACCATTTTAAGTGCCACAGAAATAGATGATTTTAATGGATACAATATTTCTGCAGAAATAAAATAGCAGGATGGAGAGAGAGGCCAAGAACCCTAGATGATGGTGAAGTTTAATTTGCATCAATGAGGACAGGTCTCAAGTCAATTACTTGTCATCTCGTTCCTTCTCGGTGAATGAACGTCTCAGGCCAATGGCGAGCATGTACGGGAAGGACCATTTTACAACACAGCCACTGGCAGACACCTCCCCACCCACAAGTGCTTCCCGTGAAACGCTTCCATCTTTATCAGCTCATTGAAGCCCCCCTCAACGGCAAGTTCATCGGCGCACCCATTTTACAGCCGAGAAAACTGAGGCCTGACGAATGCATGCTCATCTAGCCTGAGGACGGGCACACACACACACACACACACAGCCCCCTGCAGGGGCAAAGGCAGAAATAGAAATGAGAGGCTACCTTCTGTCAGTTTGTGGGTGCAGGACGGGCACACACACACACACACACACACAGCCCCCTGCAGGGGCAAAGGCAGAAATAGAAATGAGAGGCTACCTTCTGTCAGTTTGTGGGTGCAGGACGGGCACACACACACACACACACACACAGCCCCCTGCAGGGGCAAAGGCAGAAATAGCAATGAAAGGCTACCTTCTGTCAGTTTGTGGGTGCAGGCCACCAGGCTGACTTAAGGAGGCGCGGAAGAGGGCACAGAGGAAAGGTGGCTTTAGGGGAATCCAAGGCCAGCGGTCTGGATCCAAGTCCTTCAGAGGGCTGGCTCTGCGCGCCTCTCTGTCTTCAAAGAAGCAATTCCACTCCTGTCTGTTAAATGCCACGAAAATAGGAAAGCTCCCAGGCCCTGCCGGTGAACTGTGAAGGCAAATGCTTCCAGGGCACAATTTCGGGAGTGAATGCTCCTGTGCGCTTAATGACAGCCCAGGGACCAGGCCAAGGCCCCTGCGCCGCCCCAAAGGGCCCAGGGGGCAGGTGAGCATGGGGAGATTATTTCCAGTGTTTGCTTAGCAAGAAGCCTCTTTCCCTTGTGTTCTGGACACCTAAGCATGGCTCTTTGAGATCCACACCGTCCTCTAAGCCAGCACCACTCTGTTCCAGTCAGGAGGACCCGAAAACCCAGCTCACTGCCATCGGGCCACGCTGACTCACAGCGACCCCTGTGGGGTTCCAAGGCGTTCCCTGTTGACGGGAGTGGAAAGCCAGGTCTTTCCCCCTCCGAGCTGCAGCTGGTTCCCAACTGCTGACCTTGTGGATTGCAGCCACTCTACCACCAGGGCTCCTGCCTTCAGAAATAGCAGGAAGGAAAAGAATGCAGGGTGAGGCTGGGTGTTTTACAGGCATTTCCTCCTCCTCTCTCCACAAGGATCCTTGGTGACACAACAGCTAAGCGCTCTGCTGCTACCCAAGCAGAGGGCCGTTCTCACACTCCCCCAAAGATGACAGCCTGGAAACCCGGATGGGGCAAATCTACGCTGTCACAGGGGGCGTCTCTCAGAGTTATAACTGAGCCAATGGAAAGGAAGGCCGACACCCCAGGTGGATGTGGTCATTCCCATGCAACCTGAGACAAGGAACGGAAGGCTCTGAGAGGGCAAGAGACTGACCCAGCAGCCAAGGGCAAGGAAACTCAACCTCACCGCCATTGAGTCGCTGCCAACAGTTTGGGCAGGGTAGAACTGCCCCGGTGGGTTTCTGAGACTGTAACTCTGTACAGGGGCAGGAAGGCTCACCTTTCTCCAATGGAGGGGCTGGTGCTTCCGAACCGCTGACCTTGTGGTTGGCAGCCCAACTCATAACTACTACACCCCCAGGGCTCCTTCTAGCAGGCCTTAATTCCAGCCCACGATTTTCATTTCTTTATTTGGCTGGGGGCGGGTCTCATAACTCTTGCTCTTCCTTCTACAGACTGGGGGAAAAGTGCTTTGTCTTTGTAGGCCACACAGAGGGCACAGGAGTTCACAACAGACCAAGAGACAGGGTCTGTCTCCCAAGTGAGCCTAGCTGACCCCAGGAAAGCCCCGCTATAGAAGTGGCTTCTCATTCTTGACAGCAAACCCTCCAGAGCCTGGCTCTGTCCCAGAGGCAGCCTCAGCATCCCCTTCACAAGGCCTGCCCAGAGGTGGGGGACAGGGACAGGGACAGGGACAGGGGAAGGGGCAGCGCCCACTCAGCCGACCACGCATAAGGACGAGGATCATGTTGTCGAGGGGAGGCAGACCAGAGTGCCTGCTCTCACGAAGGTCCCCAGCCACAGACTGAAGTAAGGGAGGAAAGCCAACTTTACCGAGCACCGAAGGAGCCCTGGCAGGGCTCAGTGGCTAACTGAACGGTCTGTGTTCAAACCCACGAGCCAGCCGGTAGGAGAAAGATGAGGCAGTCTGCTTCTGGAGAGATTTCCAGCCGGGGAAACCCCATGGTGTAGTTCCACTCTGTCCCACAGGCACTAGGAGTCAGCACTGACTCGGCAGCAGTTGCCTTAAAAATTTC
Organism: Echinops telfairi; assembly: GCF_000313985.2. Taxonomy (NCBI): domain Eukaryota; kingdom Metazoa; phylum Chordata; class Mammalia; order Afrosoricida; family Tenrecidae; genus Echinops; species Echinops telfairi. The sequence goes on along the minus strand of NW_022105611.1, from coordinate 14,639,931 downwards.
CCCCCTATTTTTGGTGTATGTTATTGTGAGGAACCTGGTGGTGCAACGGGTTAAGTGCCCGGCTGCTGACCAAAGGGGCCGAGGTGCAAACCCAGTAGCTGCTGCTCCACGGGGGAAAGAGGAGGCTGTCGGCTTCCGTAGATACTTGGTCTCAGGCACCCCAAGAGGCGGTTCTCTTCTGTCCTGTCATGTGAGGATGCGCCTGAATCGGACCCCAGCAGTTGGTTTTTGTTTATCATTGGCTGTGCGAGGTCAGCAGCATGAGTCTCACGTGACCAAGAAAGAAACGGAGGCTCTTCCTGGCACGCAGGCACGCCCAGTGTTCCAGAAGGCTGAAGCACCAAGCTGGCAGGACTTCAGAGACGCTTTCTGAAACCATGGAAACGTTTCCCACAGGAAAAGCCATTGCCCCCACAGAACTGTCCAAATGCCCTGGCCCCACCAAACTGTGAGACGCACTGGCCTTGTGGGCACTGCTCAGGTGAGCACTCTGTTTTTCGTTCCTTTCCTCTCAGCATGCAGATGTCTCTTCCCTTCTCCAGCCCCGGAGTCGCCACCCCGCTCAGCCCCACGCTGACCTGACGCAACGGTACAGAGACCTTCTTGGGGAACACATGCTCATGGAAAAATGGAACTTTGCTTCATTGAACAAATGCTTGCTAAGCGAACCTTGTAGCCTAGCTTCCATCACAAGCAACACAGCGATTTCGTTTCAGTGAGGGACTATGGCCATTCCATCATCCACTGTCAACTTGAGGAAGGAGTGGAGTTTAGCCTGTCAATCAGGTCACAGCTTGATGACCTCATTTGGAGGCGTTACAGAGATAAATAGCTGCCTGGAAGCCACACACCCTCTCTCCCTGTGAGACATTCCTGTTGACAAGCCACATGGAGCCAGAGCTCTGGAGCTGGAGGAGCCACGTGGAGACCCACGCCAGCGCTGAGATGCTTCCACTGCCACTGGAGTCACAAGACTTTCCACCCACCGGCCTGTGATCTTCCTGCATTCTGCATCATTGCATGTGCTGCGTGAGTCTGAAGAGGAAGTTATAGACTGGCATCGGGCAGGTGGGCTAATGTCAGACTTATGGACTTGATCTGGATTGGGCTAGGCTGTTTTCTTAATATACAATTACTCTTTATATAAAGCTCTTTCTTATACACATATGAATGTCTCTGGATTTGTTTCTCTAGTCCACCCAGACTAACAGAGGGAGTTGGGCAACTGATGGGAAAGCAGAAAGCAGGGGAGCTGTGATCTAGAAAGTGACTTTGGGTGGGGCAGGGTTTGTCTTCCCTGAGGCGGTGCACTTGAGCAAAGACCCGAATAACGAACGA
>NW_022105611.1:14635579-14637870 GCF_000313985.2 Echinops telfairi | reverse complement strand
AGCACTCACTGGCGGACTGGCTCGCTCCAGGGTGAGGGCAGTGAGAAGTCAGGAGTGACTGCTATTCGCAAATGGACAGAGAGGGGAGTTTACTGCTAGTTACCAGGGGAGGAGAGCTGGTTCCCTGGTGGTGTAGTGGTGACAAGGTGGGCAGTTTGAAACCACCAGCCACTCCAAAGGAGAGCGATGAGGCTTGCTACTCTTGTCAAGAGTTCGAGCCTCAGGAACCCACCCGGGGCAGCTCTACCCTGTCTCACAGGCTCACCATGAGTTGGCATCGCCTTGATGGGCATGAATTTTGTCTTGTTTATGTTTGTTTGCTTTTCATCCAGGGGAGGGAGGGGGGAAGGTCACCCTCCAGGACACATGGTGCCTATGTTGACCAAGATTAAAAACCTGGCAGAGGGCACTGGTGGCCGCTGTACAACACAACTGATGTCGCTGGTCTCGCTGAACTGTAATATCGGAAAAATGCTGAACTGGTAAATGTTGTGTGATCGATGTTTCACTACTAAAAAAATAAGAGTGACTGCTTGGATTTGGGCTTGACGGCAGAAAGAAGCGCTGGGCTCCCCCCAGTTCCAGGAAGGCAGGGACTGCAGGAAAGAAGGACTCCAGGCACTCCGAGGCTGGGGCCAGGCCTTAGTACACCAGGTCCCTTCTTCACCCAGCACCCCAGCCTGGGGCACCCAAGGAACTTAAACTCCATTGCCTCTTACACAAAATGGACTGGCACTAATAACACCCTCCGAGGGTAACTGAGAATCAAATGGGAAAAAGTCTAAAGCTCCCAGCGTCAGTCCGAAGGATCCCATAGGCATGGCATCACAATCCTCACAGCGCCCTCCGGGGTCGTGCTACCCCAAATCCCCTGCTATCCAGTCAGTTCCGACTCAGAGTGACCCTCTAGAGCAGCCGTTCTCAACCTGTCGGTCGCCATCCCTGGGGGGGGCTGTCAAACGGCCCTTTCACAGGGTCGCCTGATTCAAAGCAGTAGCAAAAGGACAGTGATGAAGTAGCAACAAGAATAATGTTATGGTTGGGGGTCACCACCACATGAGGCGCTATATGAAAGGGTGGCGGCATGAGGAAGGTGGAGAACCCCTGCTCTAGGGGGTTTCTGAGGCTGTGAGTCGATTCCAGTGCAGAGTGACCCTGGTCAAGGTCTGTGAGGCCATGGAGCTTTATGGGGACCTGGGGACAGGCAGGAGCAGCTGGTATGTTCCAGTCGCGGACGCTGGTTAGTGGCCCAGTGCATAAGCCCCTGCACCAGGGCCTCGCTCCATGAGACAGACGCCAAAAGGAAGTTCAGGAAGATGTGATGAGACCAAACGGATCCAGCTAATACGCTGATGTCTGGTCTGATTGTCACTGCCCCAGACTGACACTCCCAGCTGCTGGGACCACCCCAGCCAAGAGCTGGTCAGTTTCCACTTTCTCACGGGAGCACCAGATGCCCCGGGAGGTCAGTGGTCCCTCCTTGCCAAGCTCGGCAGGCAAAACAACGGGAAGAAAATGAGGCTCAGGCAAGAACTGGGAAGCAAGCAGATCTTTCCCTACTCTGGACAGCCAGGAGGGAGAGTGGGGCCCACTGGGGCAGAAGAGGCTCAGCTGCCTTGTGGAGGAGGAAGGATTCCGAGGTAGAGAAGGTTTAGAAAGGCATCGCTGCCCTGTTGGAAAGAGCTCACACTGTGCTCAGTACAAAGACCAGTGTGTTCCTTGGTGGGGACGGACAGGCTGACCTGTCCCTGACAGATAAGCAAATGTTTTTCTTACTCCACACCACCCACCCACACCAAGGCTGATAGAGATTTACAATCCCAGGCTTTGGAGCCAGAGAGTCCTGTGTACAGAGAGTCTGCTCTGACCACTGGGTAGCTGTGTGATCTGCAGCAAGGGGCTCACATCAGTTCCCTGAAGCCCAAGACCTCAGATGCAGGCCAAGGAGCTTCCTGACTCAGAGGGCCGGGACGAGGGCGGAAGGGGTGTCCAGCGTGGATTAGGGCGAAAGCTGGGTGGACACACCCCACTGGCTGTGTCCTTTCACTCTGCTGAGACATTGTCTGCTCTCAAATGTTTCACAGCAGACTGTTCAGGAGAGTCGAAGAAAAAAAAAACTGAGGCAAAAAAATCCCATCAACTCACTTCTAAATGTTATACAAATGTGACACATTAGTTCGCTCTCACCCTGAGAAGGCTATAAATTGTCGGAAGCAGAAGGGAGCCTAATGGCCCTGGTAAATCACAGTGTTTCCTGCAACCACCGGGCTGGCGAGTCAGTGGGGGGGGGG
>NW_022105611.1:14628350-14635408 GCF_000313985.2 Echinops telfairi | reverse complement strand
GAACCCCACCTTGGCACAGAAACTTCTGCTACTCATGGGGAAGGGACACTTGTTCCGAATTCCTGGTGGTTGAAACCTGCCAGGTTTGGGTGCCAGCACCCACTCTCATTGAGCTGCTTCCTTCCGACACACAGGGACCCCTTCCCTAGAGAGCCTTACCTTTCTCCTGTAGAGAGCTGGTGGGTTTGACTCACCAACCTTGCTGCTAGTGGGCCAGCGCCTTACCCATCGTGAGGTGCCCCGGGGGAAAAGTCAAACCAGCCAAGGGAAATGATGATTCATTCCACCAGAGGCTGCTTTGCTTTCCTAACACCCTAGTGGTTGTCCTTGCATCAGGTTGACCCCTGACGTGTGATAACCCCACACACAACAGAGTCAAATATCATTGGCACTGGCTAATTTGGGGGAGTAGCTCTCCAGGGCTTTCTTCCTCATCTGTCTTAGTCTAGAAGCACTACTGAAGCCTGTTCTGCCTCACAGCAAGGCACGCAAGCGCCCATTTACTAATGCCAGGCCCTCATTTGATCCTCACGCAACCCTGCAAATGGGTCTGGTTATTAGCTCCCCTTTGTAGCGGAGGAAATGGAGTCCAGAGAGGTTAAGTAACACACCAGGAGCAACACAGCTAATCAGAGGCAGAGCTGTGCCAGGACCCAAGGTGGCCCAACACCAGGAACTGTGCCCTCAGCCACCACACCAGCCTGCCTTCCAAGCGCCTTTTGGCGCCTGTGTGTGTTATGCACAGATCTTAGCCTGGAATGCAAGGCTAGATTCGCAGATTCTAACACTGAAAACTGAGATCACAAATCACATGGCTCCAGAGGACCGAGCGCAGACCTGGCCTTAGTTTCGAGGAAGCAAGAGGAAGCAGTGGAGAGTACAGGTTCACCATGGAAGCGAAATGAATGATACAGGTGTCATATCTTCCAGCCTTCCCACCCCCCCAACATAAATTCAACAACACAACTTTTCATGGGAAACCTGTTTTGTTTTTTAAAATATTGCAAACTAATTAAAAATAAACACCATTCTGCTAGCCAACCCCAACCCCAACCCCAACCCATCCGGGAGCCAGTGGTGGCTACGGGAAAGCCGACTGCGGTGTCTGTCACTGGTCACAAGTACTCTTCACACACATGGCCTCACGTCCCTTTGATGGACAAACTTGTTATTCTCCCACTTCACTGATGGGTACATCAGAGCCAAGGGCTTGCCTCCTTTTCATGAGTAATCATTAGAAGCTGTTGGCTATTAGGGAGCTTGGAGAGATGATGCGCCTCTCTCTGTGGTCCCTGCTAAGCATTCTACAACTACCACCGGCCCCCCATCCCTGTCCGAGCTTGGGAACTCACTCCTACAGTGCAGCAGGAGGAATCATTTTAAAGCAGCTCTAGTGAAGGAGCCCCAGTAGCACAGTGGGTTAGAGGTTGGGTTGCGAACCACAGGGTCAGCAGTTCAAACTCACCAGTCACTGCAAGGAAAATAGAGGAGCTCTCTGTCCCCAAGAAGATTTACAGTTTTGGAAAGTGACATGAGCAGTTCTACTCCGTCCTATAGGGTGCTAATGAGTTGGAATCAACTTGATTGCAGTGAATCTGGTTAGAGTTTGAATCTTGATGTCGGAGAGGTAGTGGGACTGTTGGGTAAGGGATGGTTTACTAACCACAAAGTCTGCAGTTTGAACCCATTAGATGCTCCCTGGGAGAAAGACAAGGCTGCGTGTTCGTGTAAAGATTTACAAACCGACAAACTCGACCACGGTGTGAGGTTTCTTTGGGTAGTCCTGTCCTGAGCAAGTTCCCTAAGTGTCCACCCCACCACCAGGTCAATCTAAACTCTGGGGCCGCACCCAAATTCCCTTTCCACACAGCAGGCTTTGCCAACACCAACAAAGAGTGTGGCAGGGGAAGGAGGTGAACTTCACTGAACATCTGCAGGGAAGTGAATTCAGTGGTTGGCACTTGATCGATGCGCCTTCATTAAGTCTTTGGAAGAGCACAGTATAGCAGGCTTCTCTGTGTCCACTTACAGTTGAGGGGCAGAAAGACTGAATAGTACCCCAAGGAAATCGGTACGTGATCAGGAGGGTGGTCAAAACAAGGTTTTCCCAATGGCATGGACTTCCTTCCCACTCATCCATCTGTCCATCCTCTCTCCCTTCTTCCCACCATCTATCCATCCATCCATCCATCCATCCATCCATCCATCCATCCATCCTCCAGCCAGCCAGCCACTCATGCAACAAAGATGCAAATCTACAGTTGGCCAGACACTGCTCTGGGCACTAAAGGACACATCCTTCCCTTCCACCATGCTTCTCACCATCTTCTTTTTGGGCGAACACATCTGAGCTCATTCATCTCTGTGTACATGGTCAACTTCCAGACTCTTCTCCTTACCTGACTGGTTGGTATGAACATGTGCCAACATCCGTATGGCAGTTATTGTCTAGAAAGGAAGGAGATCTTCGAATAGAGGCTGGCTAGCATGTGTCTGAGAGCGCCCCTCCCTGATGTGGGGGGCTCTCTGCTTTTATGAACGGAGCCCAAGCTCAGATCAGCTTTGCTGGCAGCCTTCCCACAAGCAACTTTTCAACCCAAACTGCGAACATTGTTTTCGCAGCTGCTGCTACTAAGCCATGTCTGGTCATGGGATATTGAGATTGGAAACTCAAGAAAAACGGAATTATGCCTAACATAAATGGAGCAAATTCTATGGGCTAAGGATTTCATAAACATTTTAAAATTTGCATGATTCTTTCCACTTTCCAGGGGGGGAAATTGCGATGCTCAGAGAGTTTAAGTGAATTTCCTACGATCATATAGCCAGTAACTCATAGAGTTGGGATAACCTTGTGGCTGACCATAGGGCAGTGACTCTCAACCTTCCTAAGGTCTCGACCCTCTCATACAGTTCCTCATGCTGTGGTGACCCCCTCAAGTATAAAATTATTTTTGTTACTACTTCAGAACTATAATTTTTGCTACTGTTATGAATCAGGCGATCTCTGTGAAAGGGTTGTTTGACCCCCACAGGGATCACGGCCCACAGGTTGAGAACCCCTGCCCTGGAGCTTATGTTCTACCACGGACAATGGGTTTCACCCGCACCCATGTTAAATTCCCTCTTCTGAAATGGACGATTACTTTGGACGATTGTCTTTGATTCCATGGCTGGCAACTCTTTCTTCCTACCTTTCTTTTTTACTTTAATTAAATAATCATTTTATTAGAGGCTCATACGACTCATCACAATCTGTACATACGTCATCTGTGTCCAGCACTTTAGTACATATGTTGACTTCATCATTCTTATGACACCCGCTTTCCACTTGAGCCCCTGGTGTCAGCTCATTTTCCCCCTCCCTCCCTGCTCCCCCCTCCCCACAAACCCCTGATAATTTATAATTTATTATTATTTTATCATGTCTTACGCCATCCAATGTCTCCTTCACCCACTTCTCCGCTGTCTGTCCCCCAGGGAGGAGGCCATTTGTAGACCTTGTCCTCTGTTCCCCCTTCTCCCTCACCTTCCCTCCACCCTCCCACCATCGCCACTCTCTCCATTGGTCCTGGGGGGCGTTCATCTGTCCTGGGTTCACTGTATTTCCAGTTCCTATCTGTACCAGTGTACATCCTCTGGTCCAGCCGGATATGTAAGGTAGAATTGGGATCATGGTAGTGGGGTGGAAGAAGCATTTAAGAACTAGAGGAAAATTGCATATTTCATCATTACTACATTGCACTCCTATTTGCTCCTCACCTCCCCGCAGTCCTTCTGCAAGGGATGTCCCCCGGATAAGCCCTGGGTCCCAACTCTGCACTCCCCCTCATTCACAATGTTATGATTTCTCCCCCCAACCTTTCTTAGCACAAAGAATGACCTAAGTCATCTGAGGTTCCTCAAACATCAATGCTAAGCACGGCAAACACCACCAATGCCTAACTGGGCTTGGGACTACAAGTGAACCGAATGACAGCTCTAACCAAAACCACCGCCCAAACCAACGAGCAGGTCCCAGCCTTGCAAACCGCCTAGCAGAATTCAGCAACATCCCAAGATGGGCTCCGATGGAGGTCCTCAACAATGTCTTTGAGCACAATTATCCTAGGTTTGGGGCTGAGCCCCTTGACTTATCCCAGATGCCAGGTAAGTCCTATCTTCCCACAGTAAGAGACACCAAAGGGTCCTTGGGCCTCCAATCAGGAACCCCAGCCTCTAGGGTCAACCCCCTGGGCTACCCTCCATCTGCACTTTCTAACACAGAGGCCCCGCTGAGTCCCCTCTGGTGGCTGCCCATCATCTTCAAGATAAAACTCAGGCCACCACTCTATGGTCTTAGGAGCACCGCAGAATCTGGGGCTTCCCTACATCTCTATTCTCATCTCTCACTCTATCTAGTCCAACCCCGAGGCCTAGCTTTTCCCAAAGTAGCTGCCAACGAATCACACTCCTGAAGCCCGGTGTAGGAAAATAACATTCTGAGAAGTCAATTCCATCAAGGAAATACTGAAAACCATGTCATGCTCTGCAAGAATCACAATGACTATCAGCTACCCAGCCTTTGAGAAGTCTCATCATCAAGAGACATTGAACTGTAAGCTTGAATTTCTCATGTGACAGCATAACGCCCATTAACATCCCAAGGAACAGTCTAGAATTAGCTGCTCACATCACCAACTTCCTTCCATTTTGTCCAGATCTTTGAAGTAAACCATCATACTATTCCCTCTACCAAATGTCTTTCCTGAAAAACTCTTATTCATAATTCAAAGCCTGGTTCAACTCACAACTGAGCTAAAAAACTATTCCTACAAACTCCAGGCTGCATGTTGTTCTTGCCTTAACAATAACCCTGAGCAGTGGGCTGGCAAGCCAGCTCGCTGCTGCAGTAGCAGTGCGCCGACGGTAACCTCCAGGCCTCCTTCCTCTCCAGAAACCACTCGTGCCGGCTCTCAGCCTCGAGCCAGTGACACTGGTGGAGCACGTGTGCACAGAGAGAAGGTGCCTATGGTCATGAGGGCCACATAGACCCGTCCGATGTTCCAGGCATTCCGGCGCAGTGTCTGGGGAAAGCGTCCCCCTCCGGGGAAGGCAACATGATCAAAGGCAATGGCTTTCACACTCCAAGAGAGTCCATGGGTCACTTCTGGAAGATTCAAAATAGATGCCATCCTACGACAGTGCTTGCCGTTGCTAGGCGACAGCTGGTCTGCTCCTAGGCAGTTTGATGAGCTTTTCCCAGACACAAAACAAGAAAGGGTCATCATGTCTTCTCTGCGGCCCAAACTAGCCCACAGGACACGGGCATGGATGTCTCCTTCAGGTAAGGTGGAAAGGCAAACTTGGAAGTGCCGATCGATGACCTGCCGGTGCTTCTCCGAGGACCCCAGAGCGCATCTGAATGTGGAGTCGCTCTGCAAGCACTGACGCCATAAGGGAGGCCCTGAATCAGTCCCTAACATTTCACTTAGGGTCTTTGTGCATCTTGGCCTATCAGGAGCCTGGAGGAGACACAGCCCCTGAATGACTTCTGTCCAGAGACAAGGACGAAGCTCCAAGCGCCTGCTGTCCCCTCCCCTGCCGGCCTCAGTTACAGAAACCCAGGGGTTGGAGTGCCCCATCCTGTGAAGAATGGGAGAGACTGCCTAGGAGATGGGAAGAGGAAGTAGGGATCCTTAGACTACTAGCGGCCGAGTCTTTCAGGGAGAACGATGGCTGGTCCCCTCTCAAGTGGGCCATCTTGGCAGCTACTGCCTCTGAGATGCCTTCTTAATGCACAGTGTACTAAAGGCTTCCTCAGGAGTTACCACCAAGTCATAGCTGAGGAGGTGCCTCAGGCTCTGAGATATCACACATCAGGTAACTGAAAGACCCGGATTGGAACCCAAGTCTGACAAATCCAACCTATTAGTGATGCTGTTAGCCAACCCTGAGCTAAACAGGAAAACACACATACAACTTTTGATTATTTGTGTTTCCCTCTTCTGCCTGGGAAGAGAAGAGACCAGGTGACGTAGCAGTTATGTATTTGGCTGTCAACAAAACGTTGGTGGTTCACACCCACTCACCAGCCCCGGGAGAGAAAAGACCGAGTGATTTACTTTTGTCAAGATTACAGACCAGAAAACACTCTGAGAACATTCCACTCATGCGCCTGGGCTCTCTGGGAATCAAAGTAGACTCCAGGGCATCCAGCAACAAGAACACAGAGAGGAGCAGCCTACGGGACAGGAGGAAGCACGGGGTGGTCCAGAGCCCCACACTGGCTGTGAAGGGATCAGGTTCCAGACCTGGTTCCGCCACTCACTCTAACTAGCTGTGCTGTCTTAGGAAAAACCCTCCCTTCCTCTGGGCTGTAGCTTCTGATCTGTGTAGCGAGGAAGACAGAGCCTTCTTGCTTACCTCCTCCTTCCATGGGATAAGACGACGAAGAGAAAGGCTCTCAAAAGCATACCACACTGTGCAACACTTGGCGGCCAGCGTGGGACCAGGAAGAACGGACTGGCCCACCGCTTGTCCAGGAGGCACCGAGGAGCCCAGAGAGCCAGGGCTGGGCTCTTGTTTGGTGTCTACCATCGTGAGAACATTTTCTGATCTCTCTAAGCCTTCTGTCTATAAAATGGGGATTACAGAGCCTCCTCCACCCTGTGTAGAGTCCAAGGGCCCATCGGGATGCAGCATAACGGAGTTTCTCTCCACCCTCCCCCCCACCCTGCATCTGCTATCTAGAACCCCTAAAAGGCAGAGGCAGCCTGCTAGAGTGTCTGCCATTCCTGCTGGCTGGCTGGCTGCCCGGGAGGCCCCAAGTTGCAGGGATTGGCCGGCGTGCATGGAAGCACTTACTCAGCCATGCCCAGCAGGATGAGACAAACTGCAATTACCAAAGCTGAGCCCTCACCCCACTCAGAGTCACAGCGTGAAGCCACTTGGAGAACTCCACATTCAAGACACCATCTCCCTGGGCCCTGGGGAAACACCATAGCTGGGGGGAACTGGGAGGTCCCTAAGTTAATCGATCCCCGATTAAAGTTGCTGGCCCAAAGCCAGCCCTGCCC
>NW_022105611.1:14605407-14627081 GCF_000313985.2 Echinops telfairi | reverse complement strand
TGTGGCATAACAGCGTTCAGTTCTTCAGTGACCTAGTGTGTGGGTTGTTGTTGTTATGCAAGCCTTAGGAAAGGAAGACACAGATGAAGAACCTGAGACCCAGCCAGCTAGGTCAGGTTCCGTCTGCCCCCCAGGGCAGATCTGCCCAGCACAAGCTCTGTGTCCTGGCCACTGTTGTCTCTCTGCTCTGCAGCCTACGAGAAGGTAGGATGCACCCATCCGCTGGGTCTCAGAGAGTACGAGAGAAGGTGCTGGAGAGCTAGTCCTCCATGAATATGTGTGGCATCTGTCTCTTCCACTGGAGTATGAATGTTGTAAGGGAGCCTGTTAGCTTATTCGTCGCTGCACCTTTGAGCCTAGAAGAGGGCTGCTGCAGAACAGACGCCTAGAAATGTGTGTTGAATGAATGGGTGAATCCGCCCAGGACTTTCTGCCCATGAGAAGATGTGCAGGCAGGTGTGTACAGCCTCACCCACAGACAGCCTTAAGTGCAGCTTCATTTGGGATTCCAGAGTCTAGAGGGGCAGATATTCACTTCGCTCTCCCGTGGGAACTGTCTGTGAAAAAGCAGCTGCCATCCACTTCGGTTCACACTCCGGTCAACCCTGGGAAGTATGAAACATCAGAGACTCATATAATCCTCAGGATGGGATGATCCCTGAGTGTCCCTCCCCTGCCACCACCACCACGGACAACAGATGCAGGGATTTCCTCCAGCGCATCGCCGAGCGACCTCTCTCCTCCATCAAAACGGTCAGTGACCTTCAGAGGCTGTCCTTTCCCCAAGTGGAAAGTTGACTTTAACTCCGGCTCCGTGACCTTGGTTCTCAGCCCAGGACCCCTCAGAAGCAGCCTAAGCAATCTTAGGGAGTGTCTGAATCAAAACAAAAAACACCGTGGGACGAGTCCTAGGGAGTCCAGAATCCCAGTGGTACTATGATTACAACTCTGGTGGGCAACCTTGAGTCCACTGCTTAAAATCCCTGAGACCCAAAAGGCTTGACGTTTGGGGTCAGACCTGGGTTAGAGTCCCAGCTGAGCCAAGGGTGAATGGGGACCCTGCGGAGGACTTGCAATCCCACCCCAGAGATACTGGATCAGGGTCACCGACTCTCTCACGTCTCCTGATGCTCCTGGCTCAACTCTAGGCTCGGCTCCAGGCTACCTGGGGCAGAGATGCAAATACTCGGCAGGGGTCAGCCCAGAATGGACCTGTACAAAGCCCTGATTTGAACTCTATGCATGCAGATATTATTCTCAGCTGGACACGATGATTTCCCCTCCTAAAGATGAGGCCTCTGGGGCTCCATTGAAGTGACTTGCCCCTGCATGGTTCAACTGGGACTCCAGCCCAGGCCAGTCTGGTTCCAGGCCAGTGTGGCAGTTAGGTTCATGTTTGGGAAGTCAGTCGTTGTGTTTAGTTCAAGTGAGGGCTACAGGCCAAGTCCTGAAGCTGGGGGAGATGATGGAATCTGGCTTGCATCTCTTCCTCACGTCTCTACCCAATACAGCGTCAGAGCTGCCCCCCACCCTGCCATGTTGAGGAGACCGAGGACTCACTGCGTCCCCCAGACTACGTATCTAAGACAAGGGAAGACAGGAGGCCAAGGCCAAGGGAAGACTTGGAGAGGGCTGCCCATAAATACCCCAGTCTATGCCCCAGCACAGAACAGCACCCTAGAGCCAATGGGCACATGACTCCAGCGCCCACATATCAGCTGGGTACCAGCAGAGCAATCACTCAAGTTCTGTCCAGAGGATACCCGCTCTGTCTCCATCACGGCATCGCCATGGGCCTCAAACACAACAGATCAGAGAAGCCCTGGTAAGCTGACCAGTGCCGTGCTTGTGAAATGTTTCATTTAACTTCGCGGTTTGCGAACAGCGTTGCCACTTCCTTCACTGAGTCTGACCAAGGTTAGGGCTCCGGGGCAGAATAAGGGGCCCTGGTGGCACAGGGGTTGTGAGTTGCACTACTGACCACAAGGTCAGCGGTTCGAAACCACCAGCTGCTCCGTGGGAGAAAGACAGGGCTTGCTACTTCAGTTAAGAGTCACCGTCTCAGGAACTCACTCTCTCCGCCCTATAGGGTGGCTTTGGGTCAGCATCGACTGAACGGCAGGGAGTATAAGCCCTGAGGCCCCTTCCTCTCTGCCTGGGGTTTATTGAACACCTGACTAGAATCTTCCTGTGAGACCTGGCTTATCACTATTTGAGATTCAGAGAGATAGACTAGCCTGCGGGCCACCCAGCTACATGATGGAAACCTGGGGGAAGGGACCTAGGAGAAGTAGAGGGGTAAAAAAGAAAGCGGGGGAACAAGAAGAAGGAGTGGAACGGAGGGGAGGAGAGAGGAGAATGCATTCCTTGGTGCTGGGGTGCAGCGCAGACTGCCCCTGTGGTGGGCATGGCATGCAGGGTGGGGGCCCCTGGGCCTGAGGAGGGGCCCCGGGCGGCGGCAGCAGGCGGCAGGAAGTGACAGGTCAGCAGAGCCATTCAGCGAACCTACAAAAGCCTGCTGCCAGGGTGGCGAAAAAGTATTAAGGAGACTTCCTTGGGCTTTAGAAATTGCTGAAATACAGAGGCCGCAATGGAAGATAAAGTGTCCTACAAAAGGCGCTCCGAGTGGAATCAATTTCCCTGGGCCGACTTTTATGTCCTATTATAAGAAATTGAAAAATTATTTCTGTGGGAATGTCGTTTTGCCGGTCCACCTCTCCCGGAGATATTGAGGAGGAAAATGGCTTCCAATAAAGGAGCCAACGGGGCTTGTTCTCCATCAACAAAGCTGATCTTCCACTCTGTGGCTTGGGGGGGGGGGGGGGGGGGGGGGGGTGGGGGGGGGGGGGGGGGGGAGGATGGCAGGGGCGGGTAAGTGAGCGGGGGGGAGAGGGAGGGGCAGGCCATGAAACGGAGACAAATGTGACAGCCCCAGGAACCACCAGCTCCCAGTGGCCAGACACCCGCCCCCCCTCAACTGGAACCCAATACCCTTGAGGCTGGCTGGCCTGGCCCCGAGTGGAATGTCAGGATTCCATGAGGGATGTCGCCGGCAGCTGTTGCCATACCAGGCATGCTTACTTCTGGGGTCACAACAGAAAGGGCCTTCCTGCCCAGTGTTCCCTCCCCACACTCATGCCCCCGTCGCCATGAACTTCTCCCCTCGGCACAAGCCTGGCAGCCTTGCCTTGCCTTTCCTGACTCAGGGCCCTCAGTGGAGATGTTCCTCTCTTTGGAGAGCCCTGTCCTGCACGTCAGTCAGACCACATCCTCTTCGAGGGTCAAGAACCAGCTGGCACCTGCCTCTTCAGGATGCCATCCATGCCTGACTGCCTGCCCTGGGCTGGGCTCCTTCCCCACTGTCTCCCAAAGATGCCCATGGCCTGGGCCCTGGGGCCATGATACCTCACAAGGAAAGAGACTTTGCAGATACAACCAAGTTGACATTTTCTAGATGGGAAGATTGAAGTGGACTATCCAGCTGGGCCCAGCGCCATCACAAGGGGCTTTCTTAAGGAGGCAGAAGCAGAATCAGTAGATGTAAAGCCAGCGGTTGGGGTGATGTGAGGAAGGGCTTATAGCCAAGGTATACAGATGGCCCTAGGAGATTTAAGAAGCGAAGGCAGCAAGTTCTAACCTCTTCATAGGCTCCAGAAGGAACTGGTCCTGACAAGACTTCGACTTTGGCCCTGGGAGATTGGTTTTGAATGCCTGACTCCTAGAACTATAAGGCAGCCAATGTGCATTGCTCTCAACCCCTCAGTGGGTTGTAATTTGTCACAACAACAAGAGGAGATTAGCACTCCTGGTCTGGGTTTATTTTTCGTCTCTGAGCTCCCACAGAACTCTCTCCAGTGCAGCTCCTCCTGGCTAATGTTTATCGAGGGCTGCTCCTTTGTATCGGGCCTCTTCTGACTGCCATCCACACCTCCCCAGCTTGGAACCACACTGCTGGGCAGGCACCACGCTGGTTCCCATTGACCAATGTAGTTATGGTTGCTAGGTGCCATGGCGTCGGTCCGACTCACACCCCTCTCTGTACAACAGAACTACACACTGCCTGGCCCGTGTCACCCTCACAATCATTCTCAAGCCTGAGCGTATCGGTGCAGCCACTGTGCGGATCCCTCTCGTTGAAGGCCTTCCTCTTAGGTGCGACCCTGCTACTTTACCGAGCACGGTGCCCTTTTTCCAGATCTCTCCGGACCACAGGTCCAAAGCACGAGAACATATGTCCCCTGCTCACTTACCCAGAGGAAAGCTAAAGCTTGGAAAGATTCATCAACTTGCGGGAAGAAAGCTGCCCAGAGCTCCAGTTGAATGTGACCAGCTGGAAGGTGCAGCTGGGCCGCGGAGCTATTTCAGCGTGGTCTCCTCCCTCAGAAACAGGGATGTTGCATTGCCTCTGGGTTCCCAGTGGCTGGCCAGGGCTCGGTTTAGCTGAGCTTCCAACAATCGTGGGATGTGTAAATAGCTGAATTGGGACTTTCCTGATTCGACCCAAAGAGTTGTTTTCATCCGGTAAACCCTGCTTTGTGCAAGATGTAGAAGACAGCGTGTCCTCAAGGAGCCGTGAGACCCTAACCACATTCAATGACTTGGAACGGTGCTCTGTGCTAGCGGATTTCAGGCACTCCATTGTCGGCTCTTCAAGGGGCTCTCCCAAGGGGTAGGGTGTCAAACCTAAAGAAGGCCCAGGTTTAGGGTCAAGATGCCTGAGCGAGTGCCTTCCAGCGCATTCTCCCAAGCCTCCATTTCTTCATCTGCACAGTGGATGTCACGCCGCAGGACAAGAAGCTGCGTTGGCGTGGTTGGAAGCGAATGTGCTGAGAGAAGCACTGGATGCGGGAGAATGGAGCTCGGGCCCGTGCGTTTCACAGCACCGTTGCACAGCATGCTGGGACGGTGGGATGCCACTCCTCAGCTACGGGTAAGGCAACTGAGGCCCCCCATGCAGTTACTGGTACACTGTTAGACACCACACAACTAAGGGCTTGGGGAGCTTCCGAGCTGGGGCCAGCAGGACGGGACTGAGGTAATCTTGGGCTGGCCTCAGGGGGCAGCCAGTGACGGTCAAAGGTGGGTGTCATTTTAACAGGCCTTGGTGAGAGAAGGGCACAGAGATGGTACAGGTGGGCTGAGTCAAGCCACAGAGGAAAGAGACACCCCCAAGAAAGGGGAGGAGGGGGCTCTGAGAATGTAAGAGCTGGGGTTAGGGGTCAAAGTCCCAGAGCTTTCCCCAGGCCTGGGACCTGGAGACCAGGGTATCTGGCATATAGAGTTCTTCCGGCCGCTATCAGGAGTCCTCTCACAGTCTCCCAGAAGACTAGGAGCTAAAAGTTCAAGGGACTCCCAGCCACTGCCTAGCCCTGAAGTTTTCAACCTGGCTTCAGGTTTTTCAAACCCTGCCAAAGTGCCCCAGATGATTCTAATGTATAAGGAGCAAGGTCGAGGACCACAGCTTTTGGCCTTATTCCAGGGCCAGCATGTCAGCTTTAAGTCATCTGGATCCTAGTGTGGCTAATTACCTTTAAGCCTTTCTCAAGGCTGTTTAAATGGTCCGCCTACGCGCATGCGCCTCTCTCCAGGCAATTTTGCCTGAACCCGATACTTCACTTCCTGTCCTTGGCCTGAACTGGGCCTTTGGGGGGTATTTGTACAGTTGTTTGAGGATAGGATTCCAAACCTCATTTCCCTGTGCCAGTCAGAGAGAGTCTGGAAGGTTAGGCAGCTCTGCTCTGAGGTGCCCCAGAACGTGATGGAAGAGGCTGGGGAGAGTGGGGCTCTGGAGGCCTGGGCAATGCCCATTCAACCCAAGCATCACCGCGGTATCCCCTTGACGAGCCCCTAGCATAAACGGTTGGCAACCAAGGAGAAAGGACAACGAAATAGCATGTATTTAACACTTGCTTTGCCCACCCTAAGGGAGCCTTGGCGGTGGAGCGGTTGGGTTGGGAAGAGCTGGGACAGCAGGTCTAAACTGCCAGCTACTCCAAGGGAGAGAGCGGGCTTGCTTTCAACGTCTGCCAAGAGGAACAGTCTGGAACACACGGGCAGTTCTCTTCTGTCCCATAGGGTCGCCAAGTGTTGGCATCAACTCCATGGCAGTGAGCTTGTTGGCGCTGGGGGCTCCTGGAGATGGAATGACTGAGCCTAAAAATTTCCACGTGGCTCGCAAACCCAGGCCAGCCGAAGCAAAGTAGCAAATACGGTATTTAATGTTCTGCCGATACTTGATAAAAATGCCTTTGATTCCCTGTTTCCACAAAGGACGCGATACTAATGCTTACTTGGTGGGAAGCAGGGATCGTGCAGCTCCGGGTGAAAGAAAGGAAAAATGGTCCACTACCGGAGTATTATTTCTCATTTCTACTGTTCCTCTTCTCCATGCTCTCTGAAAGACTAACGCATTCATGACCTATGCTAATTAGCTCTTGTCCTGGCACCCACTCAACAAGAAGAGGTGGGTCAGTCCTCTGGGGTCCATTCTGGGAAGCCGAGGGGTAAGCAGGGAAAACTTCATGGCCTCCCCTCAGATGGCACAGGGAACACGTTTTAACCCGCATGCTGCTGCTGTCAGTGTGGATCCTGGTTGGGTGTCAATAATTTGCTGCCTGTTTAAGCCATTCACCCATCCACAGGGGCATTCTGCCCTCAAATGAGGATACACGTTCCACATGCTCTAGCACCCACAACAGTGCCTGGCTCACTGATGATGTTGTTCATCGCTACAGAGTCAGTTCTTGCCCACAGTGACCCTGTGTACAACAGAACAAAATACGCTCGGTGCCAGCCTCAACAATCTTCCTGTTTGAGTTCATTGTTGCAGCAATTGTGTCAATCTAGCTCATTGATCTTCTACTCGACCAAGCATGAAGTCCTTGCCTGGGGTCCGGTCCCCTCTAATAGCATGTCAAGTACATGAGAGAAAGCCTGACACATGGTACGTACTTCATAAATAATTTGCACCGCCCTACAATAATATTTCATAATATCTAAGAGCAGATACAGAGGTAGGCATGCAAGCTGAACCTGACTAGGAAGATGACGGGAGTTCTTCCGTAAGTGTGGACAGCTCTGGCAGAGGATGTTTGGATCAATGTGAATGTGCTGGGAAAAACCATCCAATGATGTTGTAGAGCATTCGGGGAACAAAATTCTGAAAACATCTGAACCATGACCAAGCACCTCGAATGAACGAGTGACTGGGACTTAGGACCATGGAGGGAAGGACATCTAGGTCAATCAGCATAACAGTCCACAAAGACGGAGTTCGAGATGCTATTGTGGTAAGCAGTGGCTAGGGTCTTGAAAGCCTACCGGCAGCTCTCTAAGATACAGCAGCTGGTCTCTCCTCATCTGGAACATAACGGAGTGAAGAAAAGCAAAGCCTCAAGAAAAGCAATGAGTCCAGAGGACTAATGGGGCATGTGACCTAAGACCAGAAGAACGAGGTGGTGTCCAGCACTACTACTATTGACCGATCAGGATCACAGTGGGCAACAAGAAAGGAAAAAAAAGAGTATAACAAAATTACAAATCTGAAAGACCAGATTTACTGATCTGATAGGGACTGGTGGCACCTCTGAGACGTTGGCCCTTCGGCATCCTTCAAGACTGGAAAGGAACTGGCCCCTCAGATTATCTTTCAGTCACCAGGGTGGCCTGTGACCACCGCCCCTAAGTGACAATAGCCATAGGAAAACACGTGGGCAGCATTTGCCTGCAGACAGAGCTCAGAAGGCAAGAAGGGGCAGGAATGATGGATGAATGGATGCGGGGAACCGGGAAGGAAGAGGGAAGAGTACTGTCGGATGGAGGGATTGCCGCCAAGGTCATGAAGATGTGTATACATATTTTAAGTGGAAAACTATTCTGCTCCACCCAATACAATAAAAAGAAACGGGTAAGGGAGGAAGGGCTGCATGGCTACAGCTTCAGAGATCTCAGCGCCCTGCAGCCCACGCTGACGCAAAGCCACCCAGTACACGGAGTAGACCTGCCCCCATGGCTTCCCGAGTCTGTAACTCTTTAGGGGAATGGAAAGCCTCGTCTTGCTCCCTGTGCTGTGTGAGTCTCCCGACTGTCAGAACAATTAGCAGCATGTGGAGGAGATTCAGGGAACCAGGAGCTCAGGGAAGAAAGGTCTTTTCTCAACTGCTGTGAGAGAAGAAAATCGGACCGAGGGGTACCCAGGCAGAGAAGCGGGGGCCGGCGGTCGAGCCAAGGGTTGAGAAAAAGGAGCACTGTGTAGAAGGCTGCAGACGTTTTGCAGAGGTGATTGGACACACTGAGCTTGCCTCCCTGTCTACAGTTGGACAGATGCCCACAGGTAGAACCTGACGTGGACTGGCTCCGGAGAGACTGAAAAGATCTTTTCAAGCAACACTCTAGAGCAGAGTTCAGACCACCTCTTCAGAGGCTCCGAGTCCTTTTCTCTCTCCCCTGGCACCATCACCTTTTCATTTTACCTAAAAGAAACAGTCCAAGGTCAAAAAGTGGCCAGGTAACGGTCTCAATTCGATGTAAAGCTTACACCTAAATGATCAAGACAAAAATTTCAGGAAACTGTACGTGATTGAAATGGTTAATATTAGGAAAAAAATGGTACCCTACCAAAAATATGTATCATAATTCTAATCTCTTTGGTTACGGCCATAATCCCATTTAGGAATGGGCTGTCTTTGTTATGTTTATGCAAGATTACTGCAAGGTATGTCTGTCGTCAATCTCCAGAGATGTAAAAATGATCCAGCAAGCAAACAGAGACAGGGGAAAGACATGCGAAGGCCCGACAACACTCTCCCCGAACCAGAAGCACAAAAGTGACAAGGACCTTCCCTCCCTCCGTCGACCAGAGAGAGAAAGCCTTTCCTTAGAGCCAGGATCCTGTTTCCTTAAGTCACCCACCCTGCTATGCCTGTGATCGCACCACGAAACACGGCAGAATTGGGTCCCAGGTTTGGGACTAATGCTCTAATAAACACCCACCTGTGAACGTTTGGGGATTAGATAATGAATGGAGGCTGGGTGAATTTTAAAAAGACCTAAAAGTGGACACCTATGTTGCCTTGAAGAGACCACTGGTAGAATTATGAATGCCAAAAGTCATTCTGGTAAGGACTCAAAGTGAGAAGAGATCTAGAGAAAGTCTGTATTGTCCAGAGCAGTGGTTCTCAACCTTCCTCATGCCACGACCCTTTCATAGAGCTCCTCATGTTGTGGGGACCCCCCCAACCATAAAATTATTTTCCTTGCTACTTCATCACTGTCATTTTGCTACTGTTATGATTCAGGTGACCCCTGTGAAAGGGTCGTTCGACTCCCAGAGAGGTCTAGAGAATACAATACAGTAGAACCTGGACTTCGATGCTAATCAATTCTAGAAGGAACGTCGAGATGCGATGCAGTTGAATTCAGAATCAATTTTTCCATAAGAAAGAACTGAAAATGGATGAATCCGTTCTCAACCACCAAGTGTTTACCCTAACCTGCCTTTTTATACAAAGCGTTACACAGAAATCTCAAAGTAAATAAGTTCAGAGTTAAATAATATAATTTAAATAAGAAACACACTATTAAAAAAGTTTTTAACAACCACAGAATGGCCCATACCTTGAGATTGATGAGGATGTGGATCTGCAGACACGGATGTGGAGAGGAGAGATGGAGAGTCAGTGTTTGGAAGGGAAACCCCTTCCATAGCATCAACTGCTTTTCAGGAGTTTTTTTTCCCTTATCTGCCTTTTGTCTCTTAAAAAAAAAAATCTGTCTAATGTGGTCTGCTGTTGACATTTCCTTAACTGTTTTCTAAGAGGGTTTATTTACTAAATTATCATCAACGGTAATTGATAACATGGTTAACCAGTTTCTTATGATGATTCTTTTCAAAAACCTCTTTCTTAGGACCCATGTTTTTTTTAATCTAAAAATAGTACAAAAAGCCACTAAAACCAGGAAAATTACAGCGAAAGTGCTTGGAACACAGCTGCAAAAGGTTTAAACAATGCGCACTCACAATGCCAACTAACGCCGAGTGACCCAAACAGCACTGTTTTGTTTACAACAATCACCTGTGTCGGGGCGGAGTCCAACGTTCTGCTAGTGCTGCGATGCAAACTTTTCTCGACATTTCGCCTTGAAATCTGATTATGCCGAGTACTGATGCGGTCGACTATCGGGGTTCCACTGTACATTTGGCACCAGGGAAAAGAAATCTGGATGTGAAGGGAGTTTTTAGTAAGGCTTTAAAAGAAAATTGTGAACACGTGATTGTACAGTAGACAAAGAGAGATGCTCTTATGCAGTGGCAAAGAAAGTGTATGAATTATTTTCAAATGTTTGGTGAAAGGTAGACCTTGAACATAAAGATCTTCGATACCTGCCTCAGGAGATTCCTAAGCAAGATTTTAAAGGGACTGCATGGCTTCTCCTGAATGGTCCCGGCCACCCCACCTCCCACCACTACCATGGCCCCAATTCTATCTTTAACAATCTGACTAGACCAGAGCATGTATACTGGTACAGATAAGAGCTTGAAACACAGGGAATCCAGAACAGATAAACCCCTCAGGACCAATAAGGGGAGCAGCGATACTAGGAGGATAAGAGTAGGGGGGTAGAGTAAGGAGGAACCAACCACAATGATCGACATATGGCCCCCATCCCAGGGGGACAGACAACAGAAAAGTGGGTGAAATGAGACAGCAGTCAGTGTAAACCATAACATAAATAATAATAATTTATAAATTATCAACGGGACATGGGGGAGAGAGAGAGAAAAATGAGGAGTTGATGTCAGGGGTGAAAGTAGAAATAAGATGTCTTGGAAAAGATGATGACAACGTATGTAGGGATGTGTCTGACACAATGGATATATGTATGGATTGTGATAAAGCTGTAAGAGCCCTCAATAAAATAAAATAAAAAAAGAAATGGGTTTTTAAAATGAATTGTGCAAAATAAAAAGAAACGTATATTTGGAAAATACTTTTGTACAAACCAAGGACGTGTTCTAGAAGGTTCACCAAGGACAAGCCCACACAAGTTTAGTTCTAAAGAAATTAACCTGGGACGGTGGATCTCACCAAGACCCTGGCAGTAAACCTATCAGCACAGACGGAAAGAGAGTGAGAAGTCATGAAAGGAGGGAATGTATCTGCCTCTTGACATTCTACAGCAACGGAACTCAACCTGTGGGTCGAGACCCCTTTGGGGGTCGAACGACCCTTTCACAGGGGTCGCCTGATTCATAACAGTAGCAAAATGACAGTGATGAAGTAGCAATGAAAATAAAGTTTGGTTGGGGGGTCACCACCACATGAGGAACGGTATGAAAGGGTTGCGGCATGAGCAAGGTTGAGAACCTCTGATCTACAGGAATTAAACAAGTCAAAGGGGCTACACCTGTTGTTCTCCAAAAAAAAAAAAATACAAATACAAATGCATTCCGAGGGCAGCTTGGAGATCAAGGACACTGTCAGAGAAAAGCCAGGAGAAACAGGGAGGGAGGCCGTGCGCTGGCCGGTCTCAAAGGCTGGCGGCACAACGATAGGGGTCCCAAAGGGTACAGATACAGTACCCTAGGTTCCAAATTAAAACAAAACACAACAAATCCCAGCTCTTAGCCAACGTGGTTCCGGTGTGTGGGCTACTATTCCATTTGGACAAAAGTCTGCAGCCACGACCCAGAGCTGAGGTTGTACCACTGCCTTGCTCACAGCGTGGAAGAATGGGGCCTACAAAGGTCAAAGGGGTGGAGTAGGGGGTGCCACTCGGATAAACTAGGAGAATGGGGCCACCCAGAGCCAAGGGAAGGAGCTGCCATCCCAGTGGATCAGTAAGATGGACTCGACCCGAGAGTCCAGAAAGGATGGCCAGCACTCTGAGTCTAGAGCGTAAGACCTAACTGGTGTCAGGAAAGAGTGGTTCTTAACCTTGAAAGCCAATGCAAACGGCTCTGCCAGTTTGGAGCCACTTGGTGCCCCTTGTCCCTTCCTTCTCTCCGATTTCTCCCATTTGTAATGGAAATGTTTACCTTGCACACTTGTCTAGATGATACCTGTAACTAGATTTCATAGGATAAGAAAGTTTTGCCCTAGGGGGGAATCTACCTAAGCCCAAGGTCTGTCTCATAGCTGGTTTCGATGATTTCAAAGATGAGCTTTGGGACACATCATGAATTTAAGATTTGGGGTAGTGATATGAGATGATGTGGTTTATATTTGGGCAGGACATGGATTGTGGGGCTAAAAGGCAGAATGTTATGGCTTGTGCCCCCCCCCCACCCCCAAATATGTACCTCATAAGCGCTCGGCCTGTGCTTATAGCCCTCTTTGGGATGGGGTTCTCTTTGTTCTGGTCACAGGGCAGGGTTACTGTCCGTGCGCCTGAAGTCCATTTCTTTGGAGACATAACAGAGATGGTCAATGAAGTAAGCTGGGCAGTGCGGTGGGGGCAAGGAGATGCAAAATCACCTGACATTTGTCCAGGAGGTGAAACTCCGAAGAGACAAGAACAAGCCTTCCCCCTGAGCCCACAAAGAAAGCCTTCCCCAGGAGCCGGGGCCCTGAATTCAGGCATCTAGCCACCGGCGGTCTGAGAAAATAAATTTACGTTGGTTAAGAAACATTAGAAGCACTTGATGATGGCGATCAAGAATTGTAGCCTTCCGTATGGATTACACTTCAATGTACAGAAAACCAAACACCTCAGGAATTGAGCAATAGGTCGCATCGTGGTAAAGAGAGAAAGGAATGAAGTAGTCAGGGATTCTGTCTTGCTTGGGTCCCCAGTCAATGCTCATGGAAGCAGCAATCGGATCAAGGCTGTCACTTTTCAGACGAGGTGCACCTAAGCCAAGCCATGGTACTCCTTCCTAATGGCCTCATCTGCATGCGAACGTTGGCCACTGACTAAGGGAGACTGGACAAGCCTTTGAATTGCCGTGCCACTGACAAACATGACAAGTACCATGGGCCCCACCAGAAGAGCCAATAAACCTGTCTTAGAAGAAGTATTCCTCACTAGAATGCTCCTTAGAAGCAGGATGTTGAGACTTTGCTCATGCACTTTGGACATATTATCCGGAGAGACCAGTCCCTGGAGAGGGACATCATGTTTAGTCGAGGGGCATTAAAGAAAAAAAAAGACCCTCAACAAGATGCACTGACACAGTGGCTGCAGCAATAGGCCCAGACATAACAATGGCGAGGATGCTGCCGACACGGGCCGTGTTTCCTGCTGTCGCACACAGGGTTACTGTGAGTCAGAACCAAGGAGATGGCAACTAACAACAACAACAAAAATCCTTCTGCTGCTCAATCAATTCTAGCTCATAGCAGGCCTGTAGGCCGGACCAGAGACAGTCATACTGCCCCAATGGGATTTCTGAAGCTGTAAATCTTTCTCCTCCAGCGTGGCTGGTGGCTTTGAACCACTAATCTTCCAGTTAGCAGTCAAGCACTTAACCACTGTGCTACCAGAATCCCTTCTGTTTGTTAAAGTCACCCCTTTGTGGTGTTTGTTACAGCAGTATTAGATACTAAGGCAGTTGAGTAATTCATTTTATTTACCATGTAAACACACTTGAGAACGGAGACAGATTCAGCCGAGTTGCTGTTTCTTAGATGCGATTCACAGTAGAAATCGCTGCCATGCGAAGCTTCCACAACTTCCGAAGGGTAATGGATTTCTTTCAGCCCATCTTTCTTCCCTGCTCATATTTGCTTGAGGATTCCAAATGGATTCTATTTACTGTAATTACTGTTCTAACTGCAGCTCACTCGCAATGCATCAGGTTAATGTTAACAAGATACCCAGCTGATGCTGGTAATGTGTATTCATTGTTCCAACTCTTTACCCACCCCCTTCGGTGTTGTCTCCATTCTATTTTCTGCACCCAAAGGGGAGGGAGAAAAGCCAAGTAGCACGGGTGTTTCTCTCTGTCTCATTCTTCTCAAACGCCATGGGCTTTTTTCTCAATAGATATTCATTGTTCTTAGGTTTGCCTACTGTTGAATTTACATGCCGTTATTACAAATGTTATGTTTTACTTAAATACGGATCCACAAGCCTACCTTGTTTCGGGTTTTTTTCCTGTTCTTGGTGTCATTATAGTTCATATCATTGTCATTTGGCTATTAAGAAGAATTGGCGTCACCAAAGAAGTGACAATTTGCAAGGCACTTTTCTCCTGAGTTATCCCCATGGTATGAGACACAGGGGCCTAGTGTATCGAGTTGTTTTTGTGTGTCAATCAGCAGGTATCTTTAAATTATAATTCTAATCGATATGGAAACCACACACATCAGAGTGGGGAAGCACTTGGTTCCAATTCTAATCTCAACACTTCTTAGCCAAGTGAGTTTAATCAAAACCCAAACTCACTAGCACTGAGTCGCTTCCAGCTCGCAGCAAACCTCCAGAACAGGGTGGTCTGGCCTTGGGGGGGTTCCGAGACGGTGACTCTTCACCAGAGGAGAACGTCTCATTTTCCCCTCCAGCAGCGAGTGCTTTGAAATCACTGACCTTGTGGTGAGGAGCCCAATGGGAAGCGCTGCGCCAGCAGGGCTCCGAGTGGGCTTCTCTCTGAAGTTCAAAGGACAAAACTAAGACCCACTTCACATGTTGTGTGGAGGTTTCTTGCAAATAGAACAGGTGCTTAATAAAGTGAAGAAGCCTGGTCTTAAGATATAAGCATAAGTCTGACTGGATTTTAACGGGGACCGTCTAGGTATTTCAAATGGACTTACTGGGCTGTCAGGAAGCTTAGGGATGAGACCCTTAACTGCTCGAAAGCATGCTCCATGCACCACAGCATCAGCGTCTCCTGGGAGCTTGTTGGAAATGCAAACTCTCAGGCGCACCATGTGAGACCTATCCTCCAAACCACACTCAACTACACAATCCTCCAATGGATGCTGACTCTGAGTGGCCTCATAGGCTACAGTGGAACTGCCCCTGTGAGTTTCTGATACTAGAGAATAGAGAGCCCTGTCTTTCTCCCAAGGAGTAGCTGCTGGGTTTAAACTACTGGCATTGAAGTTAGCAGCCCAATGCATAACCACTACACCACCAGGGCTCCTCCTAAAACCGACCCTGGCCGGATTATATAAGAAAGTGCACGACAACAATATCCACCTGGGGGATCTGTGTGCACTGTCCAGTTGGGAAGAACATCCAGATCCCTGCCCCCTCCCATTTGAAAGGCACAAGCTGAAGGGACTTGACCAGGGTGCGCGTGGAATTAATAGTGACCGAGGATCGTGCCCTCCAAGAAGCCCACCTGCATGGTTTGGAAAATAAAAGAAGCAAGAGGAGCTAGCTTCACCAATAAAACCCTGAGGTCCATTTGGGCTCCGCGCATTATGCAAGCAGCTGTAATTCCCAAGAGAACATTCCCCCTACTTGCGCCATCATCACCGAGCGTGGTGAAAACCACGCACATTGGTGGATCAGGTGGGGAAGTGTTTGAGACGCCTCGCTCGGCTTCAAGTTGGGCAGTTGACTCCACCCTCTGGGCAAGGCTCTGATTGGGCCTCAGGAGGGGAAGGATACCTACCTTCAAGGTTGTTTGGATACTTAAAACAGACCAATGTCAAGTGCCAAGGGGCATGGTGGCCGGCACACCACCGGCCTGCCCTTGGACCTGAAGCAGCCGCAGTCACGGCAGTCATGGTGTGTTTGGGGAGGGAGGAGGGGGAGTCTGTGGAGCAGCCGCAGTTCCTGCTATCACCAATCCCCCCCTACTTCTCAGCGTCAAAGCCATGGGGTCAGGCAGTGGGGGAAGGTGAAGGGCAACTCGAGCGGAAAACAAAGGGTTCTGCTTCCCTTGCCCATCTCCTAGGAGCTCTTCCAGGAAAGCCACTCAACCACTGACAGCAGCTAGCACGTTGGTCTTCCGTAAAATGGGCATACTGCTATCTCCTCAGACAACCCCGGGGCTGGAGTGGAGATCCCATAAACAAAGCATGAAAAGTGTTTCCAAACCAGTGTGTTTACATGTGCCGGTCGAAATAGGAAGATCCCTGTGAGCTCAGCTTCCTCCAGGCCCTTAATCCTCTGGGCGTTCCCTTCCTCCGCCTCTGGACTCTCCCTTTCTCTGCTCTGCCTCTCCCACCAAGGCCTCCATCCCAATGGGCTGTCAGCCCCATCTCAGCCTCACCCCTGCTTTCCCCCAAGGTGATCATCCCCGGCGATGGATTGTCCTTAGAAACAGCCCTGCGTTCTCCACAACCCGAGGTGGCCTGACAGAGAGGGATTGTTGCTGTAGTGTCCACATAAAATCGGCTGTCCCCTCCTGCCCTATCACCTCCAATGAAACAGGACATCTGTGTCAAAAGCGTGCCTGTTAGGCATGTGAAGCTTCCAGACATGACCGTGGGCCCTCTGACCCGACTTCTCCCCTGGGCTTGTCCTAGATAGAGATTCTGGAGCCTCTATACAAAACCTTCATGGCTTTCTAGTTACTCTATGATCACCCTGTTAAGGAGTCCCTTATACACAGGCTCAGAGCCCTGGTGGCATAATGGTTACACACCGGGCAGCTGACCACAAGGTCAGCCGAGACCACTAGCCGCTCTGGGCGAGAAAAAAGAGGCAGCTCTTTATCCCACGGCAGTTCTCCCCTGCCCTATTGGGTTCTGTGCATTGGCATCAGCTGGCTCGCAGTGAGTCTGGTTTGGGGTTTTATACATAGACTCAGGGCCTACGAGGGCGAATGGCCGGCCCGGACTCATTTCTTCCCCAGGAGGACCCCAACGGTAATGAGAGCCAGACTTTAGGGTCAGGGTTCTGGTTCTCATTGGAGGACTCGTGAGGGGCCTGGCCTCACAGCCTCGTCCAAGAAGAACTTCACTCTCACAGGACTTGGGCCTCACACTGCGTAGAGTGGCCTGCAGACAGCCCCCTCTGACTGCCTCGGTTTTCCTGTCTGTGGAGTGAGGAGCTTATCACAGCAACGTCACGCTTGCTGTACAATTAAAAGGAGATGAAACAGACAGCAGCATCAAGTAGAACGTGGCCCCTATCAGCCGGCAATTACTGCCACCCAACCCCCTCGCTTCCTTGGAGGAAACCATGAGCACCCAGGTACCTGGATGAGAGCGTTCTGTGAGTTTGGGTGTCCAACCATCATTACCATCACCAGTCTTTAACAGAGCCCATTTATTCATTCATTCGTTCATTCATAGAACCAGTATTTCTGAGACAGCTACCATGTCTCAGTACTATGCTATGTGCTAAGGATACAGTGACAAGCAACGTTGTAACCTGAAAGTAAACACTAGTTGCCTCCAGGAACGCCCCTCTACCTATCTAAGGCTCAGCACAAAGATCATGTAAGAAAGATATCATAGCGCTGGAATGGGGTGGGGTGAGGGGCAGCTAAGGCAGTGGGTTTTGATAACAGGCCAACCAGATGTTGCCATGAACCTCATGGCCTTAGTAACCGGTCTTCCGTGGCTTCAGTTTCCCCCGGCTGGGAAACAAGGATAATTACCATCCCTACTTCCCAAAGTCGAATGGAGGATTCAGTGGAATCGAATCTCCAAAATGTAGAGCACAGGACTTGGTGCTTACGTGCTTGATCTATGGTACTTACTCTCTTCAACGTGCCCAACAGAACGCACAGCACAGGACAGAGGGGGAGGAAAGCTTATGGTGACCGCCTCTGGTGGTGACCTGAAGCATGGCCTCCCAGGAGGTCCGTGTCACAATCCCAGAACCTAGTTTCAATTTTCCAATAGTACGAGGGGACTTTAGGCTCTGGACACAGAGTATGCCGCGCTACTTAGGTGAACCTAGTGTCATGGCAAGCGTCCTTATGAAGGGAGGCAGGAGGATCACAGTGAGAAGATGTTATAACAGAAGCAGAAGCTGAAATGAGGTGCTCTGAAGAGGAAGAGGCCAGGAGCCGAGGAAAGTAGGTGGGCTCTAGAAGCTGAGAAAGGTAATGTCAAGACTCTCACCTGAAGGCGCACCGCTCTCCCAGCCACCACGGTCCTCAGCATTTCAAACGTCTAGCCTTCAGAACCACAACAACTCTGTCGTGTTGGAAGGCACTAGGATGTGTAATCTGTTACAGCAGCCAAAGGAAGCTCAGAGAGGAGGGATGTGCCCGGGGTCTGCGGGCTCCTGCTTCAGGTCAGCTCCCGCTCCTCCAATGGAGGGAAATCTCGTCCTCCTTCCTTCCACCTGCCTCAGCCCCGCGCTCTTTCCTGAGGCTTAGCACATGCCCTTGAAATCCCCACCTCCTTCTTGTGGAGAAAGGCTCCCATGTGAGGTTGCTAGGAGATGAGGATCCATCACTGAAATCTGCACCTGGAAATTCTCTTAATTTAGGTTGATTCTGAATCCCTGTCTTTGAAGAAATCCAAATTGGGAACAGGAAAAAAAGAAAAACGCTGTGGGTGGGGTCAGAACCGTACTGTCGTGTGAAGAAGGCCTTTAACAGTAGGCAAGCACTTTTCATGGGCATTGACATAATGGGCCAGTCAGTGCATGCTTACAAAAATGGTTCAGTTGAGTCTCACAATCATTCATTCGTTCATAAATGTGTTTGTAGGTAGAACTTTGAACGGACCAAGCACAGTTTCCAGGTTTCTGGGATTTAGCAATCAGTAGAGCCAGGATTGTTAAGAGTTTCATTCTACTTGAGTCTGCCTTCAAAGACCATGGAAGCAGCAGTCAAGAAACCCAATCACATTGCGCTGGGTAAATCTGCTGCGCAAGACTGCTTTAGAGTTAGAGTCAAAGCTTCACCTTGCGGGATAAGCTGCACCTGATCCAAACCAGGGTATTTTCAGTAACCTGGCATGCATGTGAAACGGAGACAATGACTAAGATCTGGCTAGACCAGAGCATGTACACAGGTACAGATAAGAGCTGGAAATACAGGGGATCCAGGACAGGTAAATCCCTCAGAAGCAATATTGAGAGTAGTGATACCAGGAGGATAAGGGGAAGGTGGGGGAAAAGGGGGAACCAATCACAATGATCTACCTATAACCCCCTCCCTGGGGGACGGACAACAGAAAAGAGGGCAAAGGGAGACATTGGTCAGTGTAAGACATGAAAAAACAATAATTTATAAATTATCCAGGGTTCATGAAGGAGGAAGGTGAGGAGGAGGAAGGGGGTAAGAATGAGGAGCTGATACCAAGGGCTCAAGTAGAAAGAACATGTTTTGAGAATGATGATGGCAACAAATGGACAAATGTGCTTGACACAATGGATGTATGTGTGGATTGTGATAAGAGTTGTATGAGCGCCCCGTAAAATGATTTTAGAAAAAAGACCACAGAAGACCCCATGTGTTTGGTGCTAGCAAGGAACATGAGAGTGCTGTGGACTGCCAGGAATATGAGCAAATACGTCTGGACAGAAGTACAGTCGTAATGCTCCTGAGAAGTGAGGATGGACAGGTCATCAGGAAGGCCACGTCCCTAGAGAAGGGCACCATGCTTGGTAAAGGAGGGGTCAGCGGAAATGAGGAAGCCTCTCCGTGAGCTGAAGCGGCACAGTGAAGACCTCAAAGAGCAATGTCTGGGGCAGGACCAGACACCAGTCCCTTCGCTTGTACCGATATCGGATCACGAAGCGTCAGCGCTATAGACCTCGGCCATCACGGGCTTTATACACTACCAGGGAAGACCCATGACATTTAACTAAATAAATGAGATATTTTCAGCAGGGCTTTGAACCGGTTCAAAGTCACGGCTAGTAGAAACAAGGGCAGCCCACACATCACAGAACAACCAGGGGTGCCCTGCTCCAAATGGCAACTGGGGCACATTCAAAGCAGTGCACTTGGCCACAGCCACTTCCTTTGTGTGGGGCGTGCCTGCCTGTTTCCTATTGGGTCAAGAGGTTTGGCTGCCGTGCACTGTGCACCCTCCCTCATCTCCCTCGGCCATGACGGAGCCCTGGGTTTCAGAAAAGGGGATAAGAAGTTTGCGGAATCATTTCAAGTGGTCAGGAAAGCTTGCTCTGAGATACAGCCAGGGTGGGGTTTATTAATGTTGCTGAATGCAGTATGGAACCTTCCTTGGACAGATGGGGAAATAAGGTCTAGCGTCACAGAGCAGATACATGATGAGTCTGGGAGTAGAACCCCTGCGACCCAACTGACTGTAATACCAAGTCTCACGTCTGGATGCAGAACGTCAGCCCGGGGGCAGGCACGTTCGTTCCTCTATCACTGACTCTGTCCTAGGCCCTGGGCTGGGCACTGGGGCTAAAGAGATGGAGCCTCTGCGCCCAGGGAGCTGCCAGGCTGGTGAGGTACAGCAGACAAGTTGTACAGCTAAAGGCACATCTACCCCAGGCCCTTTGGACTTCACTGCCTCTCCAGTGCATGCTCAGGCAAAGCTCCCCAAATCCCTATGTGTTCCTTTCTTCACTCAACGGACACAAATCCTATCTGACCTCCTGGCTGATCAGTGCTAGGGTCACCTGTGCATATTTTGCCCACCCAGGCATCCCAAGCCCATTTCTTCAGCTGAACCTCCAGCCCCCACCCCTAATACCGCTTTAGCTTCCTCACTTTTACCTCTGCCCTTGCTCACCCACACCACACTCCTTCTGCGTGCTCTCAAGCCAGCAGTAAGAGTGACCCTATTGAAACAATAATCAATCAGGTCACTCCCCTGCTCAGAACTCCCCAGTGGCCCTCAAATGATTTAGAATGTAGCTTCAACCTTTGCATTGTTCTATAAGGTTCTACATAATCCATGCTGTACACCACCACCACCCTGACACACACACACACACACACACACACACACACACACACACACACACACATTTACTAGACCTCATTTTGTTCCTACTACTTGGTTCAACCTCACTTAACCTCCTTGCCCATATCTCCCCACAACACAGCAGGCAGGCCCCGACCTCAGGACCTTGGCACTTGCTATTCACTCTACCCATCATGCTCTTCCTGCAAGCATTTGAAAGGCTTGCCCTGTCAGCTCCTTGAGTCCATGTTAACTGCACTCTGTTTTCATTCACAGTATCGATTCATCCCCATCTCCTTGTGCCTCCCCGGCTGCTTTCCCCCAGATCACTGATCACCTTCTAGCTACACTATAAGTTAGGCACTTATTTATTTTTCTTTTGTTTTTCACTATCTGTCATGCTCCAGTAGATAAGCTTTGCCAGGGAAGACCTTTTTATCTGGTTTGATAAGTGTGCACAGAGGGCCTCAGACAGTGCCAGGCAGATGGAAGATGCTCAATAAATATTGTTGGATAAACAAATAACCACACAAATCATTCTCCCATCCCAAGCCTGTTTCTCCTGGGGAACCCCTGTTTAAGGCTAAGGGCAATAACCAGCCATAGTCAAGTCAACAGGCTCACAGACACCGCATGTGGGTCAAAGCAGAAAACCGGAGGGTTTCCAGCAGCTATTTTTTTTAGAAGTAGATAACCAGGTCTTTCTCCTGAGGCTCCTCTGGACAGAAGCACACCATTCAGGGTGGTATCCATTACCCCATTGCCCGGTGGCTCAGTGCAGTTCAACAAGCCTCGTGGGAACAGAGGTGGTGCCTGGCCCTGCCATGAGTGCCACGGGGACCAAAGGAGACCCCAGGGTCCCTCTTCTAGTGCCTTTGTCCCCCGCCCTCTTCAGATCTGACAGTCATACCTATTTCATAGGATTAAAAAAAA
>NW_022105611.1:14595225-14603856 GCF_000313985.2 Echinops telfairi | reverse complement strand
ACAGGGTAGAACTGCACCCATGAGTTTCCGAGACTGCAACTTTTACTGGAGTAGAAAGCCCCATCTTTTCCCTGAGGTGCGATTGGTGGTTTCAAATTGCTGACCTTGCATTTAGCCGCCCAACTTGTACCCTGCCCTGCCACCAGGGCTCCATGTTTAGCTAAAGGAACCATCGCTTGTTTCTGGTGAGTATGTAACATCTGCTCCCAGCCTCTGGTAGCGAGGATCCCACCCCCAGTGTCTGATGGCTTGTAAGGGTCACAGTCACCGAGCAAAGTGAGACTTGTACCAGGCTGTGGCTGAGACAACACGTCACACCAAGCACACGGTCCGCTGCAGTCGTGGGCACCAGACACCCGTGGTCGGCAGGCCCTCCTCCCGCAGCACAAAGGTGACGCTGGTGACAATTGACTTGGCTGAAGAGGGCTTGTTGGTGACCCAGTAGGCTGCCTCTGTGCATCAGCAGTTCTGGGGAGTGGCCTGCTGGCCACAGGGGACCAACACACCCACTACGGAGGCTGACCTTTTCCATCTCTTCTAGGTGAGGAAAGTGTTGTTCTGGCCTGTGCTTGTGTGTGCGCCATGCTTCTGTTGGCGGCCCCAAGACCTACGAAACATGGGGTAGGCGACTGCCCATCCACCACGTACTGAGACTTCTCCCTGGGCTGGTCAAAGGGGCACATATGCTGCCTTGAGTTCTGGGTTACAAAGGGTTCTGCAGCCCCACTTGGATAGGCAGAAGTAGCCACAATTGGACACTACATAGTCGCCCCCCTAGAGCCAGGGAATCTCGGTCATTCCTTGAACGGACGCTTCAGGTGTTGTTCAAATTTGCTTTCTTCAGTGGGGGTAGAGGAGGTTGGCGGAGGCTCCCTCTTCCTTCAGATCTCGTAGAACAGATCTCACCAGCAAGGCTCGGTTTCTGCCTGATGCTTTGTAGAGAGACTGCAATGATGGTCAAGTCTGGGAAAGTTCTCTGACCTACGCCGCTGTCTCTAGACTGACCGTGAATGTGGTTCTCAGGGGAGAAACAGTCTTTGCCTTGAACCTGCCAAGCCAGATTCTGTGAATTGCTTAGACTTGCTTTGCCTCATATGTCACTCCACAAATGTGCCATCCTAAAACTATGACCGTCTCTAATGCATCAGGGCTTATAAATGAGTCTGACATGCCGCCCAGTACAGGAAAAACACTTATAATCAATCAGGTAAATCAGAAGAGCTATAAAAATAGCTTCTTGCTTGTGTATCTGGCGCTAAGAAAAGCTACAAAGGAAAGGCTCAAAATCAACTGACCAGTGAGGTGACTTAAAATAAAGGAACAGCGGGAACAAGAGAGGACACTGCAGGGCAGTGGGGAAGGCAAGGGGTGGGGGTGGGGGTGGCTGACCAACTGTGGCCGGTGGGCCAACTCTGGCCAGCCTATTTTTGTAAATAAAGTCGTATTGGTTCAGAGCCATGTTCATTTGTTGGCATATTGTCGATGGCTGGTTAACATTACAAGGCAGCATTGTGTCGCGGTGACAGAAATTCTATGATCTACCAAACCTGAACTATTTACTAGCTGGCCCTTGGTAGACGACAGGTGTCCATCCCTGGAGCACAGCACAGAAGCCCAGTGTTCTGTCTGCAGAGATTGAGGCCAGGGCCTTTGTAAGTGTTTTCCACTTATGCGAAGGGTTTAGGAGAGCTATCGCCCAGACTGAAGCTCAAGTTAAGGTTTCTTGAAAAAGGCAGAAACCCTGCACAGCACATAGTGAGTGCACACCGAACTGTTGTCTTTATCAGCAAAAGAATTTTAGAATTCCGGGAGGCAGAAAGGTTCAAGGAAGGTGGAGTTGGTTGAAGAACTGTGCCTGTTGCTCTGGTAAATGAATCCTAAGGAATTACTGAAGGCGATGGACATCTAGAAAGAGGCGTGCTTGGCCAAATTCCTATGACGTCATCCCCTAGCGTCTCATGTGAACTTGCATGCCACTGATCAGTGGAGGGTGCTGAGGCTCAGAGAGACCACACAGCACTGAGTCGGTCCAGGGAAACCAAGTCCCGGGGAGAGGGGGGATGGCTGTCGGCTTCAAAGCATGTGTGTGTGTGTGTGTGTATAGATATTTTCCCCCCTACCTTAAAATAAATAAAGTGGTTGAAGGGGCTGGTGATGTTTCACTTAGAAAAAGATGAATTCATGTTGACATGGAAGCCTGCCTCCAACTACTAAGTGCTTCCATGTACAAGAGGGAGCTGATTTACAGTAGCGTCAGAGAACAAAACCAGACCATCTATTCTTCCTTGTCCTGATTGTGTGTCACTGGAAAAATAAACGAAATTTCAAGAGGATGTGATCATCCTTCATGTGAAGTACACACACACACACACACACACACACACAGCAATCTGAAGAGTGACAACAGGAAAGTAATCGTGCACATGCTCCAGCCCTCGGTGAGTTGTGAGCGTTTCCTTACCCATGCCTTCACTGGGTCCTCAAAGAGCCCACGAGGGAAGCGAGAGGTGGGCCACGGGCTCCGGTTTTATAGAGGAGAAAGGACTGAGACGTAGAAAAGTGGCCAAAGTCAAGGGCCAACTGGCTACAACTAGAGGGGCCATTCTGTGACAAGAGGGACAAAGCAAGGCGTCTCAACCGGACACATTTACACAGGTATGTTTGCCAAAGTGAGAAACAAAAATTACTGTGGTCCTCTTCATGAACCGCAAACCCCATACTTGCAAAGCAATACTAAATAAGGCAGCACATCCTACCACAGAGGGCACCTCTCTCATATTCCTCCGACCTCCTGGTTTGGAAGAGTGTGTTTACACTCCCAGGTAGCTGTGCTGGGAACCATCTGGACGGCAGGTCTCACCAGTGGTCAGAGCCACCTGGGAAAGATGAGTTCAGGATGGTGGGTGAAGGTCGGAGGTCCCCAGCCTTGATTTTGGCCGTAGATCCAGGCAGAGAACCTCTTTCTCCTCTGTACTTAAGCCAGGAGTTTGAACTGGTTCTTCCCAGCTCAATCTTGGCCAAGGAGGTGAAACTGGAGTTGACCCAAATTTGTAAACTATGAGTGAACTAGAACAATCGCTGGAATGGGAAAACAAAACAAAAACACAGGTCAACACCCTGCTGGAAAGTTAGTCTCCTTGTTAGAAAACAAGACATGTCAACAAATGGGCATGGCTGTGAGCCAATAAAACTTTACGTACAGAGTGTACATTACATAGCAACCAAATCTCTTGGATAGCAGAGTTTGAAATCGTGGTTCCCAGCTCAAAAGTGGTCACTGACTACATTGCTTGAATGTCTATGGCATCCCACAGTCTTGGCAAGAGTTCAGTCTCCCATATCAGGCTCCTGAAAGGGCTTACTATGCCTGTACTGATGTCCCCTTCCAGGGCCTCGATCTCTACTGCTTCTCCTTCTGGTTATCATTCCACTTCCCCTACATTGTACAGACCTGGTCATTTCTGATTTCGCGTCATCAGAACCAGTTGGAAGTCTTGATTTAAACCTCTTCTGCAAGTGTGTGTCCGTGTTGGGGCACCGGGGTGGTAGAATGGAATTCATGGGGGTGAGGGTGGGAGGGGAGGATGGAGTTCATTCCGGTCTAAGGGTGCTTTGGAGCTTTGGATTTAAGCCCTGGTTCCTTTACCTAAGTCTTGTTAAACTCAGGTAAGTGACTTCCTGTTCCACCACATGTTAAGGACAGATAACTGCACCTCACTCATCGGGTTGCAGTAAGGATCAAGGAAGACACTGCCTGAATTGCTGTCCCACTACCTTGCACACACTATCAGTAGTCACGACAACCGCCACTGTTGCATCCGATAGACTAGATTACGGAGTGAGGGAAAGGCTGCTTTCTGGAGTGGCTCAACTTCATCCCCTGACCCGACTCACTCTCTGAGTCGATTAGACAAGTCATGGAAGCCTTGAGCTGTCTCCCCTATCCAAGGGGAAGAATCAACCTTGTGAAAGCTGTCTAGGGGGACTACTGTGAGGACTCAGACAATAGATATCAAAGTATTTTGTAAGCACCGGTGTTGACAAGGTCATTCTTATCATTGTGAATCCTAAATGTTGGAAGTGTCCCTTAAGTAAGGAATTCATCTGTAGCACGATTCGTGCTCTCTCTCTTTCGAATAGGATAATTTATAGCCCCCCAATCCCCACCCCAGCCTTTTCTCTGCTTCATGATCGGGCACTTACATCATACCGTGGAGCCTTATAGCAGCTATGCTACTATGATGAGAGTGAGGTTTTGTGATGCCTCCACTGCTCCAAAAGCGACTTTCCTTCTGTGACATTCGAATGCTGTTGGGGGCAGGCGCTATCTCTATTTGGAAAAAAAAGTTGCCCTTGGATTCTTGAGTTGGTTCCAACTCATGACAATGCTTCGTGTTGTTACAGAGTAGACCCGCTCCATGCAATCTTTCTGGACACCCCCGCCGTGTCCTTTCCCCGGCTGCACAGCTAAGTGGGTATGAACCTCCAACTTACAGAAAAGTATTCAAGTGCAAACCATTTATTCCACTCGAGGGTCCTGAGAAGCCGGGACGATGAGACTTCATCTTACGTACTTTGGACATGTTGTCAGGGAGAACCTGGGGAAGGACATCGTGCTCGGTAACTGAGAGGGGCGCTGAAAAAGAGGAACGTCCTTGACAAGATAGATTGACACGGTGGCTGCAACAATGGATCGAACATTGAGGAATCATTGAGAGGAGGGTCCAGGACAGGCAGTGTTGGGCTCTGCTGTCCACAGAGTGGCTGAGTCAGAGCCAACCCGCTGGCACCTACCACCCACCACCACCACCAAAGGGTTCTGTAGGAAAGTGACGTTTTAAACAACCAAGTCTTAACTGATGCAGCACATCGACAAGTGCTGCCCACGACACATACAGTGGAGACGGAATCATTCCAGGAACAATCGACTTGCACTGAGTCCTTCCATCCTTCCAAAGGAAAGAGGCGGAGGGTGATATGTATAACTGATGACAATGTGGCAAGTGTCAAATCTATGCACTGGGTTGACAACCCCTAAATTATCTTACCCACATGTACTGCCAACTGCCAGAGTTAATGTGTCCTGTGGCATGTGCTTATGAGTAAATAAGCCCTGGAAGACACGCCACAAGCACACTCAATTCCTGGAACTTCAAAATAGCTCGAGTGCATCAGTGTGCATTCGGTTAACTGAGAGCTGGAAATAGACTAAATGGAATGGAAACGCTTCCACTCTGAAATGTTAACACAGTAATTACCAGGCTGAGAGCCTTATTTACCAAGATCCTGTGCTACCCCCAGAAATATCGCTCCTTTCCAGTACTCCCAGCATATGCTTCTGACAATAGTCACAGCAGCCCGGCTCGATGAAGAATCCCCCAAAGTGCCTCAAAATGATTGGCTCTTCATCCACTCATCGAATTCACAATGTCCACCCCGACTCCGCCAACCATGTGCACACCAGGTTGACAATCACAGAAAATTAAACAATAAAGAAATTTAAATGACCTTTAGAACAGTGCCAGCTGTGTAAATGCCAGTGTTACATCCCTTTATTCGGGAGCCTCGGAGCCAAGCAGGCTGAGAGGTGAGGGGCTCTCCTCACTCCCCGCCCTCGGGGGTGGGGGGGTGGGGGGTGTCTGATAGAGGAGACCCTGCGGTCAGGTCCCAGGCTCTGGAGGCCAAACGGAGCACATTGCAAAAGAACAAAGGTAGACACAGGTAAAAACTGCATTTGAAATATTGCTGTGGGAGCCAGGGGCTGAGTCCCCTCCCCCCTCCCCCTTCTTCTTCTCTCTGGACTTTCTTCTCCCTTCCTTCGTTCCATTCTTCCTTCCTCCCTCCTTCTTTCCCACCTCCCTCTTTCCCTTCCTACAAGGAAGCCTGGCTGGGGATGGTGCCGCGCGCTCTGTCGTCGGGACGCCACTCACTGCCATCGAGTCAGTGCCGACTCACCACAATCCCCGTGCGCTTCCAAGATGACACCTGTTTACGAAAGAAGCCCAGCCTCGCTCCCTCAGGGCTGATGGCGGTCTTGGACTGCCTGACTCTGACCACTGCACCACCAGGGCTCCTCAGGAGACAGCAGTGTTCTGATTCATACTTCATGGACCTTTTCTGCATTTCTGAAAGTCCCTCCCTTTGATAAAAGTCCTATTTTCATTTTGGCACAGAAATAAGCGTCTCATTAAAAACAGCTGGTGAAAATCCATGAAACAATTGGGGAACAGGGAATACTAGGAATGCTCTTATAGACTTATTTCCACTTTTTGATGTGATCATATATCTTTATGTGTCTGGGTTGTTTTGTATACTATTATTATTTAAGGTGAGGAATCCCTCCTCATTGAGAGAGACAAGCTGATGTGTGCGCGGCGACTCAAAGTCTTCGCGTGGCCAGGAGTTGATAACTGTTGAAGCGGGGTGATGAGCACATGGTGGCAGGGTTAGGAGAGTAGTCTCTGTTGACATTTAGATGTTTAAATAGATATCCATGTACATATATACACTGATATATAGGCATCTCCATAGATATGCATGTCTATTTGACATGTCCCAAGAAAGGAGGGAGGGGAAAAATGAGGAACTAATGTCGGGGGTTTAAGTGGAGAGAAAATGTTTTGAGAATGATGTACAAATGCGCTTTACACAATTGATGTGTGTATGGATTGTGATAAGAGTTGTATGAGCCCCTAATAAAATGATTAAAAACAAACAAAAAAACAAACAAAAGAAAGCCAAAAATAAAGGCATCCTCATCAAAGTCTCTCAAACCCAACCAACATCCCTCCTCTGTTCTTCATTCCAGCCTCTTTCTTGGCAAGTACCCACAATAGTGTGTTCAGTCTGCGAGCACTTTCCAAGACGCCTCTGTTAACTTGTGTTGGGCTGACCCTTCAGCTTCCCGTTTCTGAATCCCACTTAATGCTGAGCTGAGCATTCTGTGACCGCTTTGTGGAACTGATATGCGCAAACAGCTGTCATCCAGTTGATTCCCACTCCTAGGGGCTCCATGTGTGTCAGAGTAGTTGATGGGGTCTAAGGGGATCCACAAACAGTTCAGCGCTCTGCTACCAGCCCCGAGTTTCGAACCCACCACTGCAGAGACACCTAGGTAGGACAGCCTGGTGACCCACTGCTGCCAGATTCAGAGCCATTGAAATCTCGCTGGGGCCCAGTTCTACTCTGACACACATGGAGCCCCCTGGAGTGGGAATCGACTGGATGACAACTGTTTGTCTATGCCATGTGTAAGCCTTCAAATAGATTCCTGAAAACCCTAGTAATTTACTAGCTGAAGGATAGCCCATCTTTCCCCGTGGAATCACGGTGCCGATTCGGCTCACAGAGAGAGCCTCTCCGTCCGCAGGATGAAGGGAATACAACAGGGTGGAAAAGTCCACGTTTGTGCCGGGAGAAGCCATCCCAACACAGAAGCAAAGAAAATATTAACCACGGCGGCCAGCGGAATCCTTCTGCTTGGAAGCTGAGTGACAAGGTAAATGGTCAGATTTAGGTCCAATTAATTTGAGATTTTATTGAAAGGAAGCTTTTATGAACAATCAAGCTATAAAGCAGTTCCCTATACCGAAGGGACCTCAAACGCTGTGGGACATTTCATATCGTTTACGCCCCTTTCCCACAAACATTTCGAAACCCCGCTCGTAGACTGAGCTATCATCTTAAGAGAGAGAGAGAAAAAAAGAAATCTTGAAGCCTCTCATGCCTCAGGGCAGCGCGCATTTTGGGCTCCCCAATCCAAAGTGTCTCAACTTTGTTTCTAGATTTTTCTCTTCTTGAAAACTCTACCTTGATGAAGAATAGCAGCCACCCCTGCTGGGTGGTGTCCTCCCGCCATGTCTGCCCTGAGTGACCTCCCCAAGGTCAATGATGTTGCAGAGGAAATGGCCACATTACAGAGACGTGCGTGTCTGATGCCTGGCAATGATCACGTCACGTGCAACAGTGCAGCTAGACTGGTGTGGTGGGCACGGTCTCCAGAGCCCAGCTATCAGATCCAGATGCTGTTTAAAGCAATTTTGCTCGACTTTCATCCTGACCTGGGTGAGGTGTGAGATCTGACATGCGTCACGTCAGTGTTACCACCACGAAGGCATTGCAGAGGCTGGAGAAGCTGAGCTCAATGGACATCCCTCAGCCTCGTCTGTCCTTGGAGAGAGCCTGCACGTGCACTGCAGTGCAACGTAACACATCAGATTGCTGAGTTTAAGATATTCGTGTGCTCCAAACCTCAAATCCTGTGCTCCTCCGAACGAGTTCACCTCGCCACCACTAATATTAGATCAGACTTAGGTATAAACCAAGCTGGGCCATCATGTGCTTCAAACATGTCAACAGATCCTCAGCCAGGAAGCGACTTGTTCTGAGTGATAGCCCTAGTGTTCTCCCCGTCTCCCTTAGGCCTCGGGTGGGGAATGCTCCGAACCTTCGCTAATCCCTGGGTCTGGGATCATCAAATCCTCTGCCTTGGCTCACATCTGCCTATCCAACGCCCTTCCTTCACTCTTAGGAAGAATGCCATCCGAGAGTATGATGGACAACTTTAAAAAAGAGTAACAAAGTGAGGCCAGTGGTTCTTCCTGCAGCCCTGGCAGGATAACGGACGTGAGC
>NW_022105611.1:14592171-14595037 GCF_000313985.2 Echinops telfairi | reverse complement strand
GGCACCCGACAACAGCTGCTCTCCCGGTTATCCAGCTCTGTCGCTCGCACAGTGCAGCACACACGGAAGAGAAACCCATGTATCAGCCAAAGAGGATCGGGCGAGCTTGCATACGTGGGGTTTGATAGATGCTGGCTGGTGTGGATGAGGAGATGGAGTCCCTGGATGGACCCAGTGGATCAAGCACTCACGACTAACCAGGTTGCCAATTCAAATCCACCCGGGGGCACCCTGCTTCCACAAAGTGCCAGGCTTGACACCCCTATGATGTAGAGCTGGATTCTGCACATAGCCAGAGTCACCAGGAGTGGGATCAACTGGAGGGCAACTGGCCACAGTCACATAGATGGGAAGATAAGTAGATCGACAAAAGGGGAGACGGAAACCTTGCATGGATGAGATTTGCTAGAGGCTGGAAGTGATCGTTGAGATCAAAATGAGGAAAGAGGACGAACTCAACAACTATATAGAAAAATAAAGCCCCGTACATAGATCTTTGGGGAGATGCTTCTTTGCAAGACAAGTTGAAAATTAGGCCTTGGATTCCTAAGCACTGACCACACATTCAGAGACTCAAAGAATCACGGCCATTGGTATAAAGACACATGGCCAGATCGCCAGAACCCCACCCCTGAAGCCTGTTTGGGAAGAGGAACCTTCCCATCAGTGGTGCAAGGAACCGGAGCCCCGATGGATGAAGTGACACAAACGTTAGACACCGAATGAAGAAAATCTAACGAGAATCCATGCATTTAGATCGCGGTGCTGGAGCAGAATGTTGGAAAATGTCATGGACCTGCTGAAAGGACAAACCCAGCTGTTTTGGAAGAAGCATGGCCAGAGACAAGGACGGGAGACTTTGTCTTACCAACTTCGGACATCTTATCAGGAGAGACCAGTCCCTGGAGAA
Source organism: Echinops telfairi (assembly GCF_000313985.2). Classification (NCBI taxonomy): domain Eukaryota; kingdom Metazoa; phylum Chordata; class Mammalia; order Afrosoricida; family Tenrecidae; genus Echinops; species Echinops telfairi. Next base: position 14,594,127 of record NW_022105611.1, on the reverse strand, counting down.
GGACTTCAGGTGAGAGGATGTGGAGGGGCCACAGGGAAGAGGATGGAGTGACACAGCGGCTGCCCCTGAGCTTGAGAAGCACGCAGTCGCGATGGGGCTGTGCTCCACTGCCCTCGGCATCCCCGGCTCAGGTGCAGAGGCTTGAACTCAATGAGTGCAGCAGCTGCTGCACGTCAGCCGAGAGAGAAGAAGGCCTGTCTGTACATCAGGGAGCTAATTCCGCAAAGCACGCCATCTAATGGGTACCATCCACGCGTAAACAGGATGCTCTAATCAGCGGGAAGGTATGAACTGCAATCTATCCCTCATGGACCCAAAATATAATGGGGCTAAATTGAAGGTTTTAAGACGCACAAAGCACTTTACTTGGAAGAATGGCGGCGCTTCTGCAGGCATGGTGTGCGTTTCCAGAGCAAGTCCCCACGCTGTCTGACATCCATTCCAGGGGAACAATGGGCACCTAATAAAGACATGCCCCGGGCAGCTCCTCTGGGTGATGGAAACCACATGAGACTGTTCAGGACAGATTAATAAGTAAGCACAAGGAAGTCCATGCTTACTGGGCACTCGCGTCCCTGTCAGGGATTGTAATTTGAAAAGAGGCTTCGATCCTATGGGAAGGTGCGATGAAAACGAGAGCCAGATGGCAGCCACACTTAGAAATAGAATCTTTGATGTGGTGGGAAAATGTGCAACTGTTCGGTGCAGAGGAGTAGATAGGCACAAGTAAGCCTGTGCTTACCTTGCTTATTGGGCACACCAACACCGCTTCCATGGAGGAAAAGGCCTAGGGGCGGGGTGGCATCTCTCTTCTTAAGCCTTCCTCAGCCTCACCACTGTCTCCCCGGCCCAGCTCTGGCTCTCTCTTTCCAGACAGATCCATCATTCGTGTCTTCGGATCCAGCTAGCGCTAACTAAATTTCCCACAGGTGTGGAAAGGTTATAGAAAAACTCTGAATTAGGAGCGTTTCCTGGTACGCAATTGGGTGACCAAAGCATATTAATAACAACCTCCCAGGTCGTTGTGAATGACCATAGTTAGCTCCTGAAACATCTGGCACCTGTCAGACCCTGTTCTCCATCAGTCTGGCAACTCCGGCGGCAAGCATCGTGAACCCCGTTTGACAGATGAGGAAACAGAGGCTCAGAGGATGGCACAGGTCTGGATCAGTGCTGCCTCCTGTTCAGCCTGACTCCCGTGCCAGAGGTCGGAACGGAGATCCAGGTTTCCCTGTCTTGGCTTTAAAATTCAGTCTCTGTAATTGACCACTTTGAATATCTCTTTTCTCAAGTGGATTTCATAGGGATACTCAAAAATTATTCAGCTAGAGACACTTATACAATACAATGAATGCGCAGCTTTTTCCTTTAAATTTTCATGTGCTTTAAGAGGAAAACAAGACCCGTTGGGAGACATGTTTCAAAATCTTCCTAATGAGGTATTTACCTGATAATCCACAATGGCTTTGATTGCGGGATAAATATGGGATTGCCACTCAGACTTTCAGAAAAATATATGTAATTACAAAGATTTATCAACGTATAAATAGCAGATTGTTGTTCAACTCCTGGCACTGAAAATTGCAGCCTCAAGAGGCCCTGGGCTAGGATAATAAGCATCTTATCTGCCCAAAATACCCATCCGATGCTCAGTAGATGCCACTCTGTTGTAATGAGTTCCTTCCCAGAGAGATGGGGGAAAGGCACTTGCTTGCATGACCTCAAAGCCATCCCCCCTCCCCCCTCCGCCCTTCCTCCTTCTTGGGAGGGCTGGCGAGCCCCATCACAGCCCCTAAAGACTTAGTTCCGGGTGCAGGCTCAGAACCAATTGCAGTTACAGTATATTCTGAATGGCTCACGGGTTCTTTTTATTGGGAAGCTTTTGCCATCATGAGGCCCTGGGGGTTTCAACCCCCCACCAGAGAAAGAAGTCTAATGCCCACGCGAGGCTGCTGC
>NW_022105611.1:14589219-14591795 GCF_000313985.2 Echinops telfairi | reverse complement strand
AGTTCTTAAAAATTCCTTTTGAGAACCATGGGAAGGCATGACTGGGCTCTGAGCAGGGATGTCCTCTCGTGGAAGGCTGCCCTCATAGAGGCTGCTGCACAGAATGAGAGAGCTGAGTGCACCTGTCTCTTCTCAACGCCAAGTGCAGACCCAGCATGTTGACTACCTGAAAGCAGCCATGTCGGGAGTGCTTACTCTCCAGAAATTGGCAAACACTACAAATCAGGGCTTTTTTCTGAGCTCAGAGAACTGAGGGTTAACCATTTACCCTTAAGTTGCCGTTTGGAGAACACAAGGACAGTGGGAGAAGATCAATTAGGAACAGAAATCAGAATCTAGGCTGGCCAGGAAGGTCTGATGACAGAGTCGAGGGTGGTGGCAGTCGGGGCTAAAGGATAGTAGGCGAGCACGGCTGTGGACATGTGAGAAAGAGACTGGCTTAGGAAGCTTGCAAATGACTCCCGAGTCCCCTCTGCGTCCAGACTGAGCACCCAGAGAGAGATGTTCTGCAGGTGCTACAAGACCAAGAAAAAAAAAGGAAATCCAGGTTCAAATGATTCCAGTTCCTGCCGCCAGGATATGCATTCTGGGAAAATGTTGGACGTGCTCAATGCCCTAAGTTACACGCAAGCAATAATGATAGCAATAATAAAAATAATGTTACTGTTAAATGTCACCGAGTCAATTCCCTACTCTGAAGGACCCATGTGACAGAGCAGAACTGCCTCACTGAGTTTTCCAGTCTTTTCTGTAGTCTTTACAGGAACAAATTACCAGGTCTTTCTCCCACAGAGCTCTTGGGTAGGTTCAGATAGTCAACATTGCAGTTGGCAACTGAGCCCTTATTGCACCACCAGGCCTTGAATGATAACAGCAACGACAGGACTTTCTATTCCATGTTCACTGTGTGGTAGACCAGACCAAATCCAAACCAAATTAACTGCCACACACCATTGCCAACCAGTCCATTCCAACTCTCAGTGACCCTCTCCAGGGTTAACAAGACTATAAATTTTTACAGAGGCACTACGTCATTTAACAATGGTGTATACATGATCACTCCTGTTTGACAGAGGAGAAAATTGTGGCATAAAACGATTGACTCATTAGGTGTTGGGGTACAAAGAAGGATGGGGACATGGGAATCAGCTTTGAAAGACAGGGGATGGGGTCAGGAGAAGGTAGGCCAGGGAAGGGGAGGCAAAGCAGGCAGGCATAGGGGAGCAGGAGTGGGCTCTCTGTCGCTGCACATACAGTCTCTGTCACAGCTGCTCAACTCTACCCACAAACAGTCACAGGCAATGTACAAATGGGCATGGCTGAGTTCCAGTGGAACCTTGTCTATGGACACTAAACTTGGAATTTCCTATCATTTTCACACATCATAGAACATCAATCTTCTTTTGCCCAACCATTTAAAATGAAAAACCACTCCTATCCCATGGGCCACAGGCAAACAGGCTGCAAGCCAGATTCGGCCCTGGAAGTGTGCTTTGTATAACTCTGGTTTAGATCAGCACTCTAGAATAAAAGTATCAGGTGAGCTACGTAGGTAATTTTAAATATTCTAGTAGCTCCATATTAAAAAGAAAAATACAAAATAGTTTTAGTAACTGATTTCATGTAACCCCATGTGTTAGTCATGTAATCTGTTGTCAATTTGAGACTTAAAAGTGAAGGGGTGGAGTTTAGCCTGTCAATTAGGTCGCAGCTTGATGATCTCATTTGGAGGCGCTAAGGAGATAAATAGCTTGCTGGAGGCGAGACGCACAGTCACTCTCTGTGAGATATTCCTCTTGAAAAGACACTTGGAACTAAGCTAGAGCCATGGAGCTGAAGGAGCCATGTGGCCCTGCTTCCACTGCCACTGGATCTACCAGACTCCCTACCCACTGACCTGGGATCATCCTGCATTCGGCATCATTGCATGTGTTGTGTGAATCTGAAGAGGAGTTTATAGATTGGTATCAGATATCTGGGCTAAGATCAGACTTATGGACTTGATCCGGATTGGGTTGGGATGTTTTCTCAAGATTCAACTGCTCTTGTAGATAAAGCTCTCTCTTATACACATATGAGTGTCTGTGAATTTGTTTCTCTAGTCTACTCAGACTGACACACCCTACTCTATCCAAAATACTACTTCAATATCAAATCAGTATAAAAGTTTTAATGAAATATATTACTTTAAAGAGAAATTTGATAGTAAGTCTTGAAATACTGTGTGTTTTTTACCCTTACAGGACACCTTTATTCAAATAGGCCACATTGTGAGGGGTCAAGAGTCACAGAAGGCTTGTGGCTACCAAACTGGAAAACAGTAGGTCTCTAAATTCCTAATGTGTTTGATTCTTAAAACAACATGCAGAGCAGACAGCTGTGGGTGCATTTTACGTATCATCTTCTTTCCACTCTACCCCTGAGCTCCCCAGCTCTCACGCTGTGAAAGGCTCACAGCCTGATGGATTCGGGGTCAGGCCAGTAGAGACACTGAACTTCCCAGGCATTCTTCAAGATCCACCACGGGAGCTGCCTTCTCCACAGTGTCTTCCTGAGAAGGCCAAGCGTAGCTTGAA
>NW_022105611.1:14579064-14589054 GCF_000313985.2 Echinops telfairi | reverse complement strand
TCACTGTAGGAAATCCCCTATCGTTCCAAAGCCCATACCAGAAGGCACAGGGCCTTGAGACAAATCAATCAATGACTAGTTACCCATCAATATCACTCTGGTAAGACACATCAACATTTCCTCCCTCCTTAATTCACAACACAGTCATACACTAGGTGTCATTTACATAGCCTGGGAAAATAGACTGTTAATTCTACTACAAGCAGGATTGTCTTGAATATGCTTACATCCACAATCAATACCCATGGAAACAGAAGTAAAAAAAAATATTCAAATGATGTATTGCATTGGGATCATCTTTTGCACGAGACTCCTTGAACGTGTTAATGAACCAGCATCTCACTTTGAAGCCTCAGGTGTACCTGATCCAAGCCGAGGTATTTTCAGGGGCTGTGTTTGCGTGTGAAGGCCTGACCCTGAATACAGCAGAGCACAGACAGCAGAATCGATGCCTTTGCATTGCGGTGCCGGTGAAGAATACTGGAAGCTTCATGCACTTCCAGGGAACCAACAAAGAATCTTGGATGATGGCTAGCCAGGATGTTCATTAGAAGCAAGGATGGAGAGCCTTCCCCTCATACACTTTGGACATGTTATCAGGAGAGACCAGTCCCTGGAGAAGGACATCATGCTTGGTAAAGCAGACGGTCAGCCGAAGAGCAATCGCCTCAAGGAGATGGACCGACACAGTGGCTGCAACAATGGGCTCCAACCTACCATCGACTGTGAGGATGGTGCAGGAGCAGGGCTTCCTTCCGTTCTATGGAAGGTCACTACAGGTCGGAACTGATGGGACAGCATCAAGCAACAACAAGGATCAACGGATAGGGCAGAATGGAGGAGAGGAGGAGAGCAAATAGAATCTGTGTGTGAATACTTGCGAAGGAATCCCTGCTTAGTAAAGGAATATCAGTTTCTCCTTTTTCTTTTGTCCTCGATATACGCATGCCTGCTTGAAGTCTGGTCCTCTCATGGTGGGGTTCCTTTACAAGAAACCACGTCCCAGGTCCCAGGAGCCAATCTAAAAGAGGACACTGGTAGAAAGTGGTGCACAATTGTTTCCCTTCTCTCTCACTCAGCATGAGGCACATGTAAGAAAAAGGTTCCTTAACCACCTATTCCTTCAGAGTTAATACACATCACACCTGCCCGGATGTACATCTGTTATTGATCAGGTACAATGGAAGAATTGTCATGATTTTGTCAATAACTACTTATAAATGTATATATAGAATTATGCATTTGCTTATCATATGCTCGGCAATATGAATTGGAGTTTTGGCGATAACTTATTTATACTAATCCAATGTGTCACCAGCTTGCTGAAACTCTCTTAAGAATAGAGCGATTTTATCATCATTTTGATCCAGATTATTGGGAAAAAGAAATACAGACACAGAACAAATGTGGCAGTTAAATAGCTTGCTTTGACTAAAATAAAAAAAAAAACTTTAAAAATCAACAACAACAAAAAATAAGTTATTCTTTGAAACCTTAAAAAAACAACAATTTGAATGGTTATGATCTTTCTTTGGAAGGGACATGGTTATTTCTCAGAGTCAAGAATTTCAGACCTCCTTTGTGTCTGATTAATAACATTAATAATGGAGATAGTTCCTCACTGTAACCAGATCTGTCTAAAGTAGGCGGAAACTGTCATTCCTTTACACAGAAGAGAGCCTGCACGGTGCTCAAAGACAAGCTCCTCCCAATCCTAGCTTTCGGTGGCACCGGTGGGGGAGTACAAAGCAGCAAGGCAAGAGTTGCACCCAAGACCAGTTGCTCCTCCAGGGAAGGCCAGGGCCAGTCCCATCCCTGCTACTTCAGCACAGTGCCCCCCCATCCCCCTTTCTCTATAAGCCCCTTGTGGGCTTACACATGCAGCCACTCGCTATTGGTTGACCCACGCGCAGTTCATTGGACAGATCAATATCCAGGAATGACTGTATAAATTTACTGAAATGAGCAGGCACGTGAAACCATGGAGCTTGGGACTGGCCCATAGCCACAATTGGTAGTGTGATCTTAAGCAAATCACTTGACCTCTCTGAGCTTCAGTGTCCACAGAACTTGGTGGACAACAGTGGGAATGATCCGGGCAATGGGAGTGAAGCAACACGTATGGGGTCTGGCTCTTGACCAGCTCTCAGTAAGTGACTGGCTGTTGTGGTATTCACGGCAATTATAAGCTTACCAAGGTCATGCACCAGGGACTGGTGGATCGGGAGGAGGGCAGACCTGCTTTCAATCTTCCATCCTAATGGATCTTGGAGTTGATGTGCCTGCATTCACTGGCTAAACACACGGGACTCAATCATTCTGTGCCTTAGTTTCCTTCCATGCAAACTATCGATGATAACTGCACCTATCGTATGGGTTTCTTGTAAGGATGATGTGGTAGTTACATAATCTGGTGTCAATTTGAGACTATTAAGAGTGACGGGGTAGAGTTTAGCCTGTCAATCCAGTCACAGCTTGATGACCTCACTTGGAGGCGCTACAGAGATGAATAGCTCACTAGAGGCCACATCCACTCTCTTACTCCTTGTCCTCCTACTAATGAGCCAGATGGGACTACATTGATAGAGCCAGAGCCCTGGAGCTGGAGAAGCCACATGGAGACCCACACCAGCGCTGAGATGCTTCCAATGCCACTGGATCCACAAGACTTTCCACCCAGTGGCCTATAATGTTCCTGCATTTGGCATCATTGCATGTGTTGGCGTGAGTCTGAAGAGGATTTTATGGACTAGTATCGGACCTATGGGCTAATATCAGACTTAAGGACTTGACCTGGACCGGACTGGGATGTTTTCTTAATAGATAATTACTCTTTAATATAAAGCTTTCACTTATACACGAGTGTCTATGAATGCGTTTCTCTAGTCAACCCGGACTGATACAGAAGAAATAACTTCATAAATGCTAAGGGCTTAGAAACATGCCTGCCACATCAATAAGAGCTGCTATCATCGTGTTCCTCCTAGCCTTTATGGCTGTGTTGGGCAAGTTAAGTAATCTTAATTTCCCCAATAAATTACCTTATTTCCCCAAATGGGGATGATAACATCTGTCTCGCAAAGTCCTGAGGAGTCAGGAAGTCAGGAATGACAAGTACCTGGCACACACTAAGTGCCAAATGAGCGTGCGCTTCTTCTCCCTCCCCCTTTCCTACACAGAAACAAGCAATCACTTTTAAGGGCCGCATGGTCACTCTTGCCTGTTTTCATCCCTTTGTAGAATCCATTTCCTATCCTCCTCTCTCTCTCTTAAGAGTCTCGGGTGCACAGACAACAAAAGAATGAGCCACATCCCGGCCAGAAATAAACCTTAAAAAAAATTTTTTTTTGTATTTTCTAAACTGAGACTTGTCCCTGCAGCTGGCAGGGCCAGAGTCACTTGAAAGGATACCACCAAATTACCAAGCGGTCTCCAAGGTTTCCAGGAGAGGCTTAAGAACCTGGGCAAGGGTTTACAGTACTTAACCTGCCGAAGCCTCTTCAATTGCAGCCTGTCACCCCCTGTGTTAAGGAGTGGATGAAATCAGCATGTATAATTTCTCATCTTCCAGGGTTCAGAGAGGAACATTATATTTCAGCCTGATTAACACTGCCCTCACACTCTCTCTCTCTCCCTCCCCCTCTCTCTTTCTTTTGCATTTTCCCTTCCTGAGGACCAGGGATAGGCTTCAAAGAAGCAGAGAGGGACAGAGGTGAGCACTTCAATGGAATAGGCACTCAGCTTTAAGAGAAACACTCAGGATTGAGAGTCAGGGGAAGAGAGCTTTCTTTCCTTGTATTCTGCCAGATTGAGCAATTCACCAACAGGCTGAGGAGAGAACGAACAGGGCGGGGGAGACAGCCAGCCTCTTAGACTCAAGTTTTCAATCAGTCACTCCCTCATCCATCCTCCCTCCCTCTGTTAATCCCTCCCTCCCTCCCTCTCATCCATCCATCCATCCACCCATCCATCCATCCATCCATCCATCCATCCATCCACCCATTCCTCCATCCTTCCATCCATCCATCCATCCAGCAAATGCTCCCGTTTCTACCATATTAACCTGGACTCATCTTCAGTCCTCGGTTCATTTTCCTTCCAGAAGCTTCCCTGGTTGTGGACTGGATCCACTCTGCCCAGTGTCTCGCAGCTGTGAATGGATCTCAGCCCAATCTGACCTGAATCTCTGGATAGTGCAGAGGGTTGGGGTGCTTGACAGCTCACCAAGAGGCTTGAGACTCCCTAGAAGCATCTCAAAGAAAGGCCTGGGGCCCCGCTGCCGAAAAGCTAGCCACCGAGAACCCTGCAGAGCCTAGTGCTACTCAGACACAAGGGTTTGCTGTGAGCTGCAGGCCGCTCATCAACAACCGGTTTGGTTAGGGGTTTTAAAACCTTGACTACAGTAGCACATGCTGCAGTTATCTGTATAATTATTTAATGAACAGCTAGTTGGGGGACAGTAGGACCCAGGGCTACCTGCAAAGGCAAGGGTCTTTCTAGGAGTTTCAACCATCCCTCTTGGTCAGAAGGCCAGAGTGCGAGAGTCCTAGGTCTCTGGCTGTCTTCCTCACTCTGGGCCCTGCTGCTCCAGGGAAGGGGATCAGGTGGCAGAGGACATTTAGAAGCTCCTGGTCCCGCTTTGACTTTCTGGGATTTGTCATCATTTAAAACAGATGTGATAAATAGTCCCGTGGAGCAAAGCCTAGCTGAAGATGGGGACAGAGGCCCCTCAATTCCTAACCTAGGCTCACCTCCCACACAGACATCAGCTGCTCATATCTGCCCTGTTTACATCCTTCCCGGGATCAGCTCACCAAGGGGGAGGCAGGAGCCCAGCACGAGGTTACAAAGACAGCCCAAGCTTGCCTCCACCCACCCTTTGCACCAGCTGGATTTCCCAGGCACCTCTGCGCCTGGCGCCACAGGCTGTCAGACTGGCACAGAGAGGGGGCCACGGGCTCCTCAGCTCAAGACGTTCTCTTGGCAGAGCTCCTGGGGACACCTCCACTCGTTAACTATTGCCTCTGTGATGAGAGGTGGAGGACCCCTGAAGTTCAGAAAAATTAAAAAATGGAAAATTTAATTAAAGCCCTCGCTGCCTAATTGCCTTCCTGTTGGCTTGTTGGGTGCTTTGAAAGGAAGACAACAGAACTCCTTATCCTCTGAGTCAGCTTGGGCCTTCTGCTGAGAACACGGCTGAGTGTCCGTCGGCCTCAGTGCGTTATCCAAAGAGAATGCCGGAGAACACCCTTGTCGCCTGAAGGTGGGGGGAGCAGCTTCCTAAAACCCCCCAGAGCACAAATGCGGGGTGTTTGTAAAAGTGGTGCACCCGACGACTCTGGAACGAAAGCTTTTGGCTTCACAAAATGAATAGATTCGGAGTGGGAGAGGTCATTGATCTCACAGCAACAGGGGATTCATCGGCAGCATACACTAGGAATGCTTTCCAGGGAGCAAGACGCTGCCTGGCATTCTGATGGATGTATAGACAAACGATATGGAGAGATCATTCCATGTCGAGACACCCAAAAGGCCAGTCTGTCTACATAGAGGTGCGCAAGCTTATTCACTGCCAAGCTCACTGCCGTCGCGTGGATTCCAACGCATAGCAATCCCATGGGAGAAAGCGGAGCTGCCCTGTCATGACTGATAGACAGGCTATGGGGCGTCCTTGTCCTGCAGAGTGGCTCCAAGGCTCAGCTGGCTGCTAGTTCAAGTGAGCAGAACACTGCTCAACCCACAACCCCACCCAGACTCCTTCTTCAGAGCCAAAGAAATGCAGAAATGCCAAACACGCTAGCCCTGCCCCTCCATCACCGTGGCAAAAATAGAAAGGCGTGCCAAGTGCGGAGCTTAGAACTGAAAATTCACTGCCATCAAGTTGGTTCCAACTCACAGCAACCCTGTGGGACAGAGTTAAACTGCCCCTGTGGGTTTCAGAGATGGTAGATCTTCACAGGAACGGAACAGCCAGGGGTTCTGAACGGCAGGCCTGAGGTTAGTGGTCCACGTGTAAACCACGGGGCCACCAGGGCTTCTGTCGGAGACTAAAGAGGGATGTCAACCATAGGCAGTTGCATATGAGTGTGAGTACAGATGAGGCATGGAGGCGCAGAATCTGTCGGAAATTAGTCAAAGTGGGAACATCCATCCTATCTGTGCCAACCCTTTTGTTCTGGGCATAGAGTCCAGAACAATTCTCACACAGATCCATTAGGGACACGTAGGGGGCTGTCCACTGCAGTGTTGTTTACAATGGCTAAGGATTAGAAACCATCCTAGTATCCTCCCTGGGAGAATGCTTCTATAAAATGCAATGATGCACAGGGGGCTATTTTGCAGCAGTCAGAAACCACGGGCCGAATAAGACACAGCATTAGGAATGACTCTTAAACATAAAGTGCTAAAAGAGAAAAATAGGAAACAACACACTACCAACCAAGTAAATTAAAAACATACGAACATGAAACAATAACGGTTTACAAGCAAAAGGGCTTCACTTCAAATCCCCGTTGCAGGACAAGGGCCATGGGAGAGAAGAGTGGGGCGGGCAGTGGGGCAGGAAGAGAATCAGTAGCTAATCCTTGGCTCGGCAGGGCTCGAGGATGATAATATTCTCCAATACGACAGTGTGGTTAACTCAACTTTCAGCATCTGATGTCTAATAACAGCAATAGCAATGGGAGGCCTGTCCTTTTCAATCACTAGAAGCCCAAAGTTAGCATCACAGCCTGGATTCTAGAAGCCAGCATCCCCCAAGGAATGTTCCAAGAAAGCTCCTGGGACCCAGGGAGTGACGCCCTCAGAAGTCTGACATGGCATATCGCATGCCCTCGGTCAAATGGCAGCCGTGTGACTTGGCCAAGGTCCTGAGCTGGGCCCTCCCCGCATTGGACAACTGTATTATGTTAACTGGAACTCAGTACAGTGAACCCTCGCCACTTCACGCTTCGACTTCCGCGGCTTCACTCTATCGCGGTTTTTGCGTAACAGCGCATGCTCTGTCATTACTGCCACTGATTGGCTCATACTGTACACACTTCTGATTGGCTCATACTGTACACGCTTCTGTCTGCATCGTTACATATCGGAGCTATGTATCAGATGCATTTTTGCTTTTGTACAGTGTACTGTAATTGTTTGCGATTTTTAAGAAATTTTATCTAAGCTCTATGATGGCTCCTAAACGAGCTGCTTCTTCTAAGCCTTCTGACAATAAAAATAAGCGCCAGAGGAAGATGCTCACCATCCAGGAAAAGGTAAAACTTTTGGATATAAGGAATCCTACTTCGCGGAATTTCATTTATCACGGTAGCGTCTAGAACCGATTAACCGCGATAAACGAGGGTTCACTGTAGTACACGCAGGGCAGTTTCTCTTTCATCCCCTCCAAGCTGCTTATTGTCCTCGGGACCGCTGTTCCTTTCCCATCCCTAGCAAGCCCTCCTCTCTAGGAAGGTCTAGAACCCATTCTTAACACTCCCTTTTCACTCCCTCGGTGAACTAAGTAATACAAAAGCATGTTAAAGAAGGCAGCCTCCTCTGTCCTCTAGATGAGGAAATGGGGGCTTAGAGTGGGGAAGTAACTCACAGAAGGATAAGGAGGGACAGTCGGTCGACTCTTTGGGTGAAATGCACTTGGTCATGAGGCAGCTTCCCCAGGACCACGTGCCTGAGTCATCAGACACATCTTCGGCTCAGGAAGTCAGTATGTTTTCCAGAGCAACCTCCTCTGAGCCAAGAGGCTAACGCTATTTCCCTGTGCCCTACTCTGCTTTACCACAAGGAGAACAATTGTGAGGCTGGCACAGGACCGGGTAGAGTCCTTCTGTTGTGCAGAAGGGTTGCTATGGGTCAGAACCCACTCAACCGCACCCTACAACATGCTATGCGATGCTTTACTTTTGAGGTTTCTTGCATACATTATATCGTATATAAATAGATATAAGTATAGATCATGGTATCATGTTAAAATGATAACTGCTGTGGAAAATATATATATTTCTGAAGTGGACGGTGGTGGATTTGAACTGTCAACTTTGTGCTTAGTAGCCCAATGCCTGACACACCATGCTACATGAACACACTGTGCTTTGTCTATTGAATCCATAGCTATACTTTCATCCCAATGATTGGGGCCAATGTCCCTGGGCAGCATTTGAACATATACAGGGATGGGAGCTGGGCTGTGAATGGCTGCGGAAGTTAACCGAGGAAGCACCTCACGATGACAGGGCGAGAATCTGTATTAGGAAATGGTAGGGAGTCCAGTCAGCACGACATGTGCCCTGCCTCAGCTCCCTTTCAGGCATGGAGGACTCTCTGGACATTCGCAAGGGTCACACAAAGCTTGGCATGTGCTGCTCGACTTTGCATCATCACCCCAGCTCGTGAAGGATGTTTCCAGTGGGGATTTTGTTTTTATTGTTTCCCAATTTCGGTCTCAAAAGGGCAATCCAATACTTAGTAGATTGACATCCAGAGTTTGTAATACATCCAAGATCCCCATGATGGGACGGTTGGGATGGCAGGACTGTTTTCCTTTGGAGTAAAGCGTAAAGGAGAATCTGCAAGAACAGGGCTTGAATGCTGCCGGCTGGGAGAAGTGAAAGGCTACGCTGTATCAGAGTCACACGTGGGCTTGCTCCTTGGACAGAAGCAGGTCTGTGAGGAAGAGGGGGAATCGGGCCTAGCCCTCAGCTGCAATTTACACAGGGATGAAACCAGAAGGCCATGCTGCACTCAAGCCAGCAATATAAGCCGAGACCAGCATCATAGAATCAGGTAGGCCTGGATATGAATTCTGGCTTCCAACCACCAGCTCTAAGCAACAGAGGAGGGGAGAGGAAATGCCTAGGGCAGAAAGATTGTGCCTGCTGTGTTCATTAGGGGAGAATATTTTTGTATTATTGTTCAAAGTATCTAATCTATCTATATATATATATGAGAATATTTTTGTATTATTGTTCAAAGTATCTAATCAATATGTATTAGATGTATATATTGATTAGATATATATATAATGGAACTTTCCCATAAAATTTCTGAAGCCCCCTTGTAAAAGGGAAGGCATTTTTGTCTCTTTTGTTTATTGTTGTATTTGCAGTGCTTGGGACATGCTAGATACATAGCAGATGCTCTCTAAACATCTGTAGGATGGAAGGGTGGATTGGATGGACTGGAAGACAGATGGCCAAGGAGTGCTCTAGGGGGAGGTAAAGAAAGGATCAGCAAGTAGATCCAGTGAAAGAGAAAAGGAGATTGAGAGAGCATATGGAAGTACTAGACTCCTGCAGTCACTGTAACAATAAGAATTCCAGCTGTTTTATTCAAAATCTTTTCATTATTCTTATAGGAGAAAAATGATGAGGTGGCTGATTCCTAAACTAATTGTTTTTATAAAGACCTGACAACATGAGATTTAAAGTAATCTCCAAGAAACCATTAAGTTAACACATTGATATTATTTCATAAAGTTCATATTTTTTTCTTCATCTAAAAACTTTACCATAAAAAGTGATAAAACAAGCTATCAACTGGGAGACTAAGAAGAGGCTTAAAAAAGTGTGTGAGAATTTCCATTATCTTTCAATTACATTGTTCTCCCTTGAAGTCCCCTTATACCTTAAAAAAGCCCTAGTGATCTATCTGGTTACACATTGAGCTGCTAACAGCAAGGCCGGCAGTGGGGACCCACCAGCTACTCCACAGGAGAAAGAGGAGGTTCTCTGCTTCTGTAAAGATTTCCAGCCTCAGAAACCCTAGAAGTTCTACTCTGCCCTGTGGGGGTCCCCAACGAATTGGAAGCAACTCAATGGCAGTGAGTGTGGCTTGGTTTGGGTTTATATCTTTGGAAACCATTTATCTGACAAGAATCTAGTAGCCAAACATCAAGTCAATAAGTAATCAAGTGAGCAAATAATAAATAAATATCTTCAACAACAACAAAAAGACAACCCAGTCATTACATGGGCGAAAGACTGAAACAGA
>NW_022105611.1:14574744-14577690 GCF_000313985.2 Echinops telfairi | reverse complement strand
TTTTTTTAATTAAATAAATAACAGCCTGACTAGTCTGCTAGTGACTCATGGCAACCCTGAGACCATGGTCCTTAGACATCCTTCTTAGACATCCATAGACGTTGACTCACCCTGAGGGCTCAACTTTCAGTCAAATAAAAGCATAACAACACTGGTGATGTACACTCTCATTAGAACAATTAAAAAGGAAGCCTTTGTCAAGGGATAAGGTTCAGAAGTGTGTTACACTTTAAATTCTGAGTACCCATGTTTCAAAAGGATATGGATCACAGTGACAGCGCAGAATCTATTTGCAACATCCCCATTTAGATTAAGTCTCCATTGAATTCCTTCTGATCATTAACCAACGAAGTAGATAATGTCGCCCTCAGGCAGAATGCCTTAGAAAGCAGGTTACCTCCATCCCTTTGCAGCCTGCTAAAGAAGGGGTAGTCTCTCTTAGGGCCTTGGCTGGGTGTGTTCTTGAGGGACAGTACAGGGGATCACATACCAGGAGTCATGCCTCACCAGTCTTACCCTGACTTCCTTGCTCCTAAGGCCCTGGGCCAATCTTTATTATTATTTTTTTTAATCATTTTATTGGGGGCTCTTCACAGCACTTATCACAATCCACACATACATCCATGGTGTCAAGCACATTTGTACATGTGCTGCCATCATCCTTTTCAAAACATTTCTTTCTACTTGAGTCCTTGGGATCAGCTTATTTCCCCCTCTTCCCCACCCTGGCCCTGGACCAATCTTGTAAATTCTTCTACCTAACATCATGACCCTGTTCCAATCACGGCCCTGCCCCTGCTTATGTAGTCCCACCTATAACCGTGATATATGGATCTGCCACTAATGATGAATTTGTGACAGTTTCCTTTTTGCCTTGCCTTATTTCACGAGCTTCCTGACTGAATTCTCAGATGCCACTTTTGACCTTGTGCCATGGCCTCTTTCCTCTGGATGTTGTGTCTGGGTCTCTGTCCTTTTTAAGACTTCATAAATGTCCTCCTTACATTATATGTGAGGCGGGGTCTCTTTTGTGCCCTACAACAAAGAGTGAAGGAAGGGAGGCAATGAGAAAAGTGTTGTCACGTGTCAGGGATTGCCACGAAGGTCACAAAATGATAACCTATGGATCGCTGAAAGGAAAGCCAACGTGCGCTGTAAACGTCCACCCACATCACTATTCACAAGCAAGCAAGCAAACAAACAGAAGAACTGTCTGCACGGGATCACATGAATCGGCAATTTGCTCGATTAGATGGGAACCTCAGGGGGCGGCGGGCTTCTGTGCATGAGACAGGAAGGGCCCAGAAAGGCAGGTGAGGAAGGGCAGTTCTGAAAGAATGCACATGTGGAAACTGCTGAGTTGGTGTGTGCTTTGCTGAGCATACTCTCAACAACGAAACAAGTAAAATTTAGAAGGAAAAATACCAAGAAGAAACATTGATATTTATTTCCAAAAAGGGGGCCGCTGATGATTAGGGATGGCTCTCCATCCCATGCAGTGCTAGGCAGAGAGAAGCAAAGTTTCAAGACACAAGGAGGAGAACTGTGTCTAAGGTTTAAGCATGAACTAGTGAGAGAGAGGAGGGAGAGCTATAGACAAACCAGGAACATGAGCACCCATCATCTGTCCATCAAACATAATCAGCGAGAGATTACGTTTTTTCACGAAGCATGCTAGAGCCAAGAGCCGTCTGATGATGGACCAAGGTGAGAGTCAAGAAAGTGACGGGCATCCTGGAGGGTGGAGAACTTCAACCATTTTCTGCTCTGCAACCACACTGACCCCATTGCAAATCAGCTCCGACACACACGGTTATTCCCACATGAGCTTGATACCAGAAACAGGGCCCCGTGCACTTCTGCAAGAACCGGGTAGAGGTGAGGCAGGCGTCTGTGCCCTTATGCAATGAAGTCATTGTCACATACACCTGTACACCCACAGCCACTCGCCAATACAGAACGGAGCCCAAGGCTAGAAACATTTCACATGCTGGCTCTTCTTTAAAAACAAAAACAAAACAGAAACAAAAACCAATCATTTCAAATGGTTGCGTTGTGGCCCACTGAGCGAAGGCAATTTCTGGAAACGCCCTACCCTTGGTGTCAGATATTGATTTTACCTTGTTTCCAACTTTTCTCGACAATACTTGGCAGTGCAATGTTTACCTTTAGGTTCAAACCCTTTTCTGTTTGTGTATTTTTTAATACTTTGTATCATATCCTTAAGGTAAGATTTCAAACATGGCATCCTCCAGACAAGAGTATAAGATTTATCTAAAAAAAAAAAAGAATTCCAAAAGTGTTGCGATCATTTCTTATAAAGACCATGCTGGTTTTGCTACAGCCTCACGGGTATAAAGTGCTATTAAAACTTTCAGTAGTTTAGCAACAACAAAACCAAACCGATAACCGGTTAATTTCTAAAAGAGCTATAGGATATAGAACGGCTTAACACAACAATAAAGTTTTCATAAACCCCAAGAATGCATTACAAGGAAGGTAACTGCAGTTGAAAGCTTGGGGTAATTAGTAAACACACGCACCCTTGGTGAGAATCCTGCTCTCGTTGCCACAATGGGAGTCTTGAACTCGTTCTCCTTCAAAGGCACTAAGTCCACGTTACCCTCTTTCCTAGCATTAGCTCCTGTGGGAATTCCAGGGGAAAGGAGGGAGAGAAGGCAGAGAGGGGGATTGCAAATATTCCCTTTGTCTAGCCCATAATAAGGATTATTCTGAGTCTTTGGTCGAGCATATATTGGATGCCATCGCAGTTAATGAATAAGTTAATTGGTTAAATCATTCCAGTGGGGGCCTCCAATTCATTCCGGGTGAGCCTGTGATGTGTATGTAAAAGATTAGCACTATGTACAAGAAAGGATCAAGACACCAGATGGCTCCAAGAGGCTCAAGTGAGATTTTAATTTTTTTTAATCATTAAATTTTGAT
>NW_022105611.1:14562936-14574452 GCF_000313985.2 Echinops telfairi | reverse complement strand
TACTGTGTCCATACAAGGTGGTGCGGCCTAGACACACAAACAAACCTAACCCAGTCCTGGTCCTTGCCCTTAGGAAGAAAAAAACCGAGCATTTAGCACACACACAAACAATTAGAACTGCGGAAGTGCACGGATGACAGTTCAAAACCACCGGCTGCTCCGTGGGAGAAAGGGGAGGTTGTCTGCTCCCCTGCAAAGGTACAGCCTCGGAAACC
Source organism: Echinops telfairi (assembly GCF_000313985.2). NCBI lineage: Eukaryota > Metazoa > Chordata > Mammalia > Afrosoricida > Tenrecidae > Echinops > Echinops telfairi. Next base: position 14,574,237 of record NW_022105611.1, on the reverse strand, counting down.
CTACAGAGGGTCATCCCTGTGAGTTAGAACCGATCTGATGGCACTAGGTCAGGACAGGAAGGGAAGTGACATGTCACTGAGACGTGAAGGAAGTGAAAAGATCAGAATGGAGGTAAGCCTACCCCAGCAGAGAGCCCCCATGCAGAGACCCCGAGGCAGGAAAGACCTGGTGTACTGGCTGGGAGAGGCAAAGGAAGAGGATGCTGAGCATCTTGGGAGCAGAGTGAGAGGGGGAGGGGAACCACCCCACTGGCCACTCTACACTGCTTGTGGGAGAAACAGAGGATGGACTTAAAGGTGTGTTGACACTGGAAACATCTGGAGACTAGAATCCTTAGACTTAATAATGCGCCTCTAACGACAGCCAGTTCTCAGTCAGTGTTCCAGGCTGGCCAGTCCTGGCATCGCATACTCCAGCACCCCGCACACAACAGCAGGGTGGGAATTCAACAAGAGACAGCCCTCCACCCTGCAAAGGTCTTCAGGGCCTGCCATTTCTTACTTTGGTGGGTTTCATTTAAAAGAGGTCTGGGGTGTTGGGCCAGGGGACTTCGGGGATACCAGATGACCCTAATACAATGAGATCTCACACCTGGCTCAGGTGTCCTCATCAAGATTTGCTCAGTTCCATGAGGACCATGGACAACCGCAGCAGGGAAGATGAAGGTGTAGAACAGCATAGCTTAGTAGATGCTGCCCTGCTACAATGTCCTTTCTCTGCCTCGGGTCGCGTGGCTAACTCCTACTCCTTTCAAACATGATTATCTCTCTGAAGCGATCCAAGGCATGCCTGAAAATCCCCTAACCTGTAGCCCTGGTGCCTACCAGAGTCTCGACCGATCTCCCTACACTTGCCTAGAACATGAGCTCCAGAGGGCTGGGCATAGAACATCTGCTCAATAACTTGAATATGTAAATAATGTATCTTCTCTAGTCCAATATATCTAAAATATTAACATTTTAACATATCGCCAATGTAAAAATGGTTGAGCTATTTTATCTTTTTTCATATTAATGAAACCATATGTGTACACAGTTTTTAATGTTTATTTTGCTGTTGTTGAAAATGTACATAGCGAAAACATTTACCAATTCATTAGTTTCTACTATAATTTTTATAAGGGCAGGAAATGCACTGTGATCCCAACATCTCCCATTGAAGATGCTGACAGGTAGGGACAACAGTGGCCTGCATGCTAACTCCTTGCCTGCCTTTGCTAGGGTGGGGACATGACCTCTTGCTCCTCCACTTTAAGCTTTGCCTCCTGTCTCTCAATATCTTCTCTCAGAACGGCACCGACAGTTATGTTCTGTGTGACTCCAGCGCTGGTGTAATAGGCTGAACACCGGTCTCCAAACATTCTAGGCCCTAATCCCTAGAACCTGTCAATGCTGTCTAATGTGGGAAAGGGGGTTAAGAACGTTGAGATGGATTGTCCTGGATTAGCCTGGCAGGCCCTGTATGCCCTCCCGCATGAGAGCGAGACCGAACGATCTGACACCCAGGGGAGGAAGGCCAAGTGACCATGGAGACCAAGATTGGAGTGATGCAGCCGCAAGTCAAGGGTGCCAGTAGCTATCGGAGCTGCAAGAAATGCGGAATGGCTCCTCCAGGGGATGATCCAAAGGGAGCACTCTCATGCCAAGACTTTGGTGTCGCACTTCCGGCACCCGGGATTGTTAGCGCAGGTTCCCCCTGGATGTTAAGCCACCCGATGACCAGTGGTCATTTGTTACAGCAGTAGTAGCAGAAAGAATATATCTGGGATGCGGGTAGTTCTGGGTGTCAGGACACTGGGTGGGCCCTCTGAGCTGTGAAATTCACTCTGCCACTCTCTTTGGGAACTTGAGTATCGTCCTGGCTTCTCTGGATTCGCAGCTAACCCCGGGCAGGACCCTCTCCCTCACTGGTCTTCAGTTTCCTAGTCGGCAAAATGGAGAGAAGAGCAGTCACGAGGAGCCCTGGTGGCATGGTGGTTACACACTGGGCTGCTAATCACAAGGTCAGCAGTTCAAAACCACCAGCCACTCTGAGGGAGCAAGATGGGGCTTTCCACTCCCATGAACAGTTAAAGTCTCAGAAACTCACAGGGCCAGTTCTACCCTGTCCCATACGGCCACTGTGAGCCTGCACCGACCCCGAGGGCAGTGAGCTTCATTTTTATGGGTTGAGTGGTTTCTTCCCTGACAGAGTTTCTGGGAGGATTCTTGCAAGGACCAGGTCCACGGTACCCCTATCACTGTGTCAGGCATGTCAGCGACAGCTTTTCTCCCTTATTATCATAAAGCTTTAGCTTACCATGAAGCCTCACCTCTAAGGGGCACACCAGCCAGCATTTCTGAAAGGGGAGTCAGAAAGGTGACATGCAGCTGTTTGGAGAGGCTCAGAAAGCAGCATGACCAAATACAATCCACTGAAAAGCTACGGTGCCCTAGAGAGACACACAGGGAAAATCAAATGCCGCAGAGTCACGAAATGGAGAAAGGAGCTCGGCCAAGGTCACCCCTCCCCACCCTTTGGTCACCTGCTCCAGACACGGTCCCATGCACGCGTCTTTCCAAAGCACAGAGGTCAAGATCAAATACAACACACAGCCGGCCACCATTTCACCATGTCTGTTCTCTGCACATTTGAGAGAATTCACTTTTCTAGATCTGAGGGCCCTGCCTTCCATTTGTAAAAGATAATGCAGATGGACAGCTCCTGCTATTTCTATGAACGGGGCGAGGGCATGGACAGAACAACTGGTGCCCTCTCTAAGTACAATGCTTGGCTCTCGGTGGTCCCTCGAACCAGGGTGGAAACCTGAAAAGCCATAAATCACGTCTGGGTCTTGGGGGCCAGCTGCAGGCTGGAGGCAGAGCAGGGCCAGGAGAACCCCAGGTGGGACCTGCTCCTGGTCCCCATCCTGGTCTCCATGCTGATGCCTGGCATTCTGAATGTGGAACTCCAGCTCCAGCACAGCACAGGTGGGGCAGAAAGGGGTGAAGGATGAAGCAAAACAAGGAAAACTGGCAGGAAAAAAAAAGATGTTTCACAACTGCCCAGCTAAATGAGTAGTGCTAAATAAATCATTCCTCTCTCTCTCTCTCTCTCTCTGATTTCCAGGACAGACTCTCCTTGAGCATGCCTTGCTTTGGGCCACCTATCATTGACAAAAGAGGTAGGAGAAGGTGGTGGTCTGGGGGTTCGAGGAGTCCGGGGAACACGGGGTCCGGGGAACACAGGCTCTGGAAGTCTTGGGCTTGAACCCCAGTCTCACCATCTATTGAGTGGACAAGTTTGGACAAGCATCTCAACCGTTCCCTGCTCAGCATCCTCATCTATAAAATAGAGTCATCAGAATGAGGCAAAATCGTGGGAGAAGACAGGGAAGTGCTCTGTGAGGCTAGAACACTCCTTCTCGATTCCTTCTGCTCCCCCCCCCCCCCCCCAGGACTCTAGTGGCAAATCAGAGAAAGTCCCTGACCTCCGTCCGGGTGGGAGATTATGTCGTTTGCAGGGGTACAGCACCGGGCAGCTAATGAGAAAATTAAACAAGGTAATGAACGTGGTAAGAAAATACCTACTTGCATGAGAAAGCTGGTCTGTAGGGAGGGCCTTTGTAAAAGCAGGTGCTGAGCGAGCGGCATGAGCCAGGAAAGCGCGAGCCATTCCAGATGAGCAGGGAGCAAAGGTAAAGACGCCAAGTGAGGAAGGGCGGGTGGGTTCCAGGAACAGAGCTGTGAGCGCTGTGTGAGGGGAGGCCTGCCCAGGGGAGAGCGACTCGCAGGCCGGCCACACTGCGCGTTCCAGAACGCCCATGCTAGTGGTAATGAGAAGCATGCCTTTGAAGGCTTTGGTCAAGGGAGTGGGGTTATCGTGTCCGGATTGTCACAAGGTCCTTCTAGCTGCTCTGTGGTGACCATCAGAACAGAGTGAAAAACGAGAGGCCCCCTTTTGACACTATTGCGAGGGCCCAGGAAAGTGACGGCCATGCGTGGGACTGGGGCGGTGCCAGTCTCGATGGGAGGAAATGAACAGAATCAAGAGTTGGAATAGTCATCGCCAATTTGTATTTGAGCTCTGTCTGGCCCGGCACCACGATCCAAAGCACTGAGCGTACATACGATCCCCTTAAAGACCCTGTGAAAACAGTGCCCTTGTGATTCCCAGAAAACTAGAGACCAGGAACATGAAGCACCTGCCCCAAGGCCACCGCTAGTTAAGTGATAGAAGCAAGCTTTGAGCTGAAGCCATCCGGTCCTCGAGCCTCAATAGGCCCTGCTGTGGATGGCCCGCAGAGAGGGAGGGAATGGGAAAGTCCACTGGCTGCCCTGTCCTAGGCCTGAGCAACTGGACCATTCGGGAGTGCTGCCGACAGACAAGCCCAGCTGGAAACCCGCTTTCCTTCCCCATGAGTGGATCTAAAGCTCTCACTGGACACGGTAAGCTTCTGCCGGCTTCCTTTGCTCCTAGCCTCTTCCCCATTCCCCCAAGGCCAAAAGGAGAGGAGCGAGACCCACAAGAAAAAAGAGGGAAGAAGAAACAACCACAACAACTCCCCACCAGAGCAAACAACGCCCCCCCAACAACCGAAGAAGGCAGCACCCCAAGAATCTTCTAGAAAAGGAGGTGAGGCACAGGCACCTGGAGAACTGCTACGCACACTGAAGGAGAAATCAAAGCCAGAGCCTCCCAACAGACCCTTGCTTCCCCCTTCTTGGGCATGCAGCCTACATCAGGACAGTAGGAAAAGACGGAGATGCATGATAACACAGCGCTTCAGAATCAGGCATCTTTCTGAATCTCGGTGGCAGGAATGCAGAGCTAGTTCAGGGATGAAGGCAGTATATGGAAGCACCCATCCTCTGAGACCCACTTGCTAAGTCACGCCTTGGGAACAAGGCTGCTTCACCTCTTCCAGTGTTGACCCAAGAGACACTTAGCTCTGTAGTAGGGTGTGAATAGGCCCTAACAAAACAAGGTTTTTGGGTCAACAAGCTGACTCGGTGGGGCTTCTTTGCGATGGGACTTCTCAGACTCTCGACCACGGGAATGTGCATTTGACTCTCCAAGGAAAAGAAAGAAAGACCACATGTGCAAGCCCAGCGCCACAGGGTGCAAGTGTTCTCGGGAACCCAGTGGGGTTATTTCCAGAAGGCTCTAGACCCTCTACTTATTCTGAAGGGAAAGCCAATAGACTCCTGGCTCAGAATTGAATGCTGAGGGCTGTGGAGGGTGCAGGCAGAAAATTCAAGCCAGAAGCCTTACAGAGAGGGCAGACTACTAAGAAGCTATGCAGTAAGGCTTTGTTGTCGAACACAAACTGTGCGACCATGTGTGAGTAGTGAACCACCCTGACTCCCAAGGATAAGGGAAATGGCCTCTCAGAGTTCTCTGAGAATTTTAGCTGATAGAACTGAAGCAACGGGGAACTGCAGGAGGCCAGCACACAAGAGGCCTTCATCGCCGCTTTGAGATCGCTTATAGTCTTCTTGCAGGCCTGACTCTTTGGTGCATGGTCTGTGTGGCTGGGAAAGCCTGTGACTCCCCTGCTACAGTAGTTCTGCCTTTCTGTAGAAACAGCCTTCTCAGGTGGCCCAATTCCCTGCCACATGGTAATTGGAGCAAATGATGTAAATCATGTTCCACAGCTTAAATGGCCTTCTAAGGAGGAGAAGAAGGAGGAGGAGGAGAAGAAGAAGATGAAGAAGAAACAACCCTCCAGGAGGAATGAGCCCTTGTGCATAGTTTTCTAAATGCATTAGGTTTCTGGAATGTTCTAGGACCCCCTATCTACTGCAGCCATGGCTTTGGCAGTGACTCTAACAGGTAAGACCTGGGCTTATTTTTCAAGAGACCCCATCATCTATTCATGCTGCAATCATTGATTCAACACCTCTTTACTGAGCCCCTTCTCAGGACTGAGTGTGGAGCCAGGCACTGAGATACAAAGGCTCTACCAGGCTGGTGGGAGAAGGAGACGAGTGAGTCAGTAAGCGTTGTAATCAAGCTATAAACAAAGTTCTTTGAGAAAAGGAAGGAAAGGGCTTTGGTTCATTGCAAACAGGCTTCCAATTCAGCTCACAATCATGCAGCATTTGGTACGTGCCAGATGCTTTGTAGATTATTCTTGCATCAAGGATCTCCATACGAAGACCTCATGATGATGCGTAGGAGACGGTGGAGAATGGGAAAGGAAAAGTATAGGGGAGGGCATTGGGGAAGATTCTCACCTAGGCTCTGTACCTTGGTGTCTTTCTTAACATCAATACCAGGAGTAGGTGGCTTTGTTAAACAGAAACATATTTTCTCACAGTTTGGCAGCATAGATTTCTGAAATCAGAGTGCTCGCCCTAGGAGGAGGCTTTCTCTCCTGTCTGTCCTGGGGCAAGGTCCTTGTCTCGTCTCAGCTTCAGTTTGTGGGGTCCTTGGTGATCTCCACGTGGCATGGCGTCTGTCTCGCCCATCTCTGCTTGCTTGTCTGGTTGCTTGCTTTCTTCTACGTCTCCAGAAAGGTTGACCCGAGACACAGCCTGCCCTAACCCGGCTTGGTAGTACCCTGACCCGGCTTGGTTAGCATTCAAGGAACGCCCGTGCCGAAACAGGTTCTGTTTAAGAACCTGGTGAGGACGGCACAGGAGTTGGCAGTGCTTTGTTCTGCTGCACGTACGTATGATCACGATGAGTCAGACAGATTCGAAAGCACTGAACAACAACAACAACAAGTAGGTGATAACCACAGGGGCACTCATGCTGCCAGTTGTCCTGCACTCGCGACGGACTCTTAGTGCCCCTACAGGTTCGCGTGGAACTGTCCCCTAGGCGGGGGCCAAGGCTGTCATCGTGACAGAAGCAGCTGCCATATCTTTCTCCCAAGGAGAGGCTGGTGGCGTTGAACCTCTGACCTTTCGGTTAGCAGCTGAGCGCTGTGCTACCGGGGATTCTTCAACCGCAGGTGTAGGGATTAGGACTGACAACATCTCTGTTTGAGGGGTCACAACTCTACTCATATCCATCTAACTCATAAGCAGGCCCTTGTAAGTGAGCTGGTTCCGCTCAGCAGACAGGGCCATTCAGAGAGGAGAAGAGCTGGCTTCTGTGAACACACTTCCTTAACCAGCGATTTCAATGCACGCAGTTTTGTCTCCCCTGCCGTGGAGTTCTTTCCCCTGCCCTTGGCAGGTTTTGCTTGTGGCTGGGCAGAAGTCTCCTATCTATGCACATACCACTCTCAGCCCTGAATTTGCTCAAAACAAGCAAAGTTCCCAGGAAAGTGTTACCAGCACCCACGTTTCCCCACATGTTCTGTGGAGCTCAACCTCAGAATCTCCCTGTTTTCTCAGAAGACTCCTTTCAGAAACACCTGACGAGGCAGAATGCAAGGGAGGAGGCAGTCCAGAGCCCAGCGTTCCCTGTAGCGATGACTCCCGCTGGCCTGAGCCCCAGGGGAGTTAGCAGAGGGTGTGTGGGGGATGCTACGCCAGTCACCTGTGACTCTGGGAACTGTCCTTCAAAGGCTCAAGGCTGGCTTCAAGTCTGAGAAACAAACCACTCCTTCTTTGTGGGAGAACCCTTGGAAGAATATTTATGAGGCATTAAAACCACTGCTATCAACCTTTTAAAAAATGCCTGTACATGTAATTATGGGCCCAGGAATGAGATTCCAGTATGTAGTATTAATTACCCACACTTTCCTGAGGCTTACATCCCCCAGGGCCTGGGAGCAGGAACACACCTTCAATTGAATTTGCTGTCTCATCTCCTGGGTCCCTGTCTACCCCCGCTATAGACTCTTCCCTTCACGACTATCTTGTTTATTCTCCAATTGCCACCCCACTACTGGCCCACCCCCACTATCCATTCTCCACCTTCCTCTGTGCCAGACAGGCAGTTCTTGTGGATGTCCGACCCTGGCACCCTGGAGGGCTAGCCTCTAGTCCTGTATGGCCAATGGAAGGCTGGGAAGCCGGGAGAGAAGCGGTCAAGGCCTATCTAAGTATATCTTCACTAGTTGGGTGGAGCAACCTCTCCTCTCCGCCCCCAAGCTCTTCACAGGTTCTCTCCAGCTCACCAACCCCACTTTCTCTTCCCCTTCGACACCTATGGATAGTTTTGACTCCATGCCCTTCCCCACTGCCCCTGTGACTTTGATGTACCTTTTGTCCTGTTAAACCTGCTCTAAATTCTGCTAAATAGTTCCTTCATTAAAATCTCTTTAGTTGAACCATCTAGGATAATTCTATTTTCCAATGGAAACAGGACAAGCAAACCAGGAAAAGAATCTCAATTTTCTGAGGCCCCAGGTAACAAAGTTGGTAAGAAATAAACTCGCTCAATCACCACCTCATGGTGTGTCTTGGCATTCTGTGCCACTGGAGGTGCTGATTATGCTCAAGGTAGATACTGTCTCTCAGCAAATGGCAAGCACCTACTTCTGTCTGTTGGTCTGTCTGTCTCTCTTTCTACCTATTCATCTCTTACCCTATTCTGAAAAAGTGATCAAACAAACATAACAATCGCATTCTTGATCAATAAGAAATTATTTAAATAATATTAGAAACAATCGTTTTTCAGTTCTCCATTCTCCACAGCTTTCCTGAGCACCTTCTAAGGGTCAAAGTCTGAGAAACCATGGAATGGAAATGAATGACTAAGTCTTAGTTCCTCATACTGTAGCTCACTTTTCTCTTGTGCCACCAAGGAAACGTTCTGCACTCAAATAAAGGAAGCTGCTCCCCTGCCTTCCCTCCCCACTGGTCCAACTGGTAGGAGGCAGATAGTCAGACGCACGCACACTCCAGTCTGATGAGCAGGAACTGCCACCCAATGTCCCAGCTATCCCAATTGGAAATGCTGTAGATCAGTAGTTCTCAACCTTCCTAGTGCCGCGACCCTTAATACAGTTCCTGATGTTAGGGTGCCCCCCAACCATAAAATTATTTTTGTTGCTACTTCATTACTGGAATTTTGCTACTGTTATGAATCAGGCGACCCCTGTGAAAGGGTTGCTCGACCCCCAAAGGGGTCGAGACCCACAGGTTGAGAACCACTGCTCTAGAGCCAGACTGCTGAGTGCCAAATGGTATTTGCACAAAGCACAGGACCCAAGTCCATACAACTCTGTCTCTTTACTTAGTAGGACCTGATGGATGCTTTTCCGGTGAAATGAATAATCTCATCATCATCATCATCATCACATAATGCTTCCACTTCCTGTATTCCTTCAACAGCAGTCTTGCACCAGCCTTGTACTTGTCCTTAGGCTGCAAACCTTCCTTATTCAGAACGCTTCCCTCCTAACAGAGCCATCCATTGCCTTCTCCTGCCCTTCATCTCACGCCCCTGCTGGCCCAGCAAACACTGTGCAAGAGATCTGAGCTCTAGGTCTATGGCTCAAGGGGCCTTCCCGGTCAATGCTCCCTCTCTCCGAGCCTTAGCTTTCTCATCTGCACAATGAGGACTCTGAATGGTCAGGAAGAACCCTTTAGCGCAAAATTACTGGGCAATCCAAAGTCCATTGTCACACAGTAATAAGGGATTGCAACTGAAAGCTGCATAAAGACACAGGAAAGATTTCAGCCCATTGTGGCACTGGAGTGAATGGAAGGTTAGTCCCCAGAGGGTGAATTAACTCTGTCTGGGCCATTGAACATCCGAAACACCTGAGAGCTCTTAGACGTCTTGATTCCCAGGCCAATTCTCAGAGAAACAAAATCATGGCTGTCCATCATTTTCTCAACCTCATCTCCCGACTCTAACGTACAGTCAAGATTGAGAACCATTCAACGGGGTTCCTTGTCCATATTTTGGAGAGCCGCCCCCAGCTGGTCCATAATGCCCATTGAGAGCATGTGTTCAGAGGGGTTTCTCAAGTATGGCCCCTTCAGAAAGAGTCCACCAAATGCAGAAGAAGCGGGGACGCCTTTCCATCAGCGACAACGAAGAGAAGCCGGGGTATTAAACCTTCTCTGGTCACTGTGCCTCATCCATACAAATATAATCCCCTATTAAGAAGAGAGCATATATGGATTAACTTCTATAATCAAAAGTGTAATTAATAACCCAGTTAGAACAAGAGTTTGAAGAGCTAATAATCCCTAAGTACAAATTATGTACTCTCATTAAAATCTAACTGTTAAAACTCCACTAATTAAACAAATAACACTTGTCCAACCATTTGCTTTATTTTATAGCTAGAGAAAGACATATTATTCCCTTGTCCTTGGGGATTAATCCACTAGAACTTTTTTCTTAGGTTTGAGTTCCTGTTGGCCGGACTTTTTAATAATACCTCATCTAAGCAAGCAAGACTCTTACTGTTCCTCCTCTCCCCAGATGACCTCCTCTCCCATGACCCCATTCAAACAAGATGGGAATAACCTCACCCAAAAGACAGGTTAGTCTGTCCTTCCATCCCTAGTTGGTCTGTTCTAAAACCCACTCAAATGCTTCCCACTATAGGGTAATGAAAAGAAGATATATTCTGGAATCAGATATTTGGCATAAACACTTGGCTTGAGGAGTCCGGAAGCAGGCCCACAAGTGTGCAGTCACCTGAGAGTTGGCAAAGATGGCACTACAGTGCAATAGGGGGATCAGTAGCCTTTTCAATAGATGCTGTCAGGTCAACTGGACATCCATCTGGAGGGGGAGGGAAATGAACTTTGACCCCTATTTCACACTATACACAAAAATCAATGCCAGATGGACTGTGGATGTAAAGGGAAAGGCAAAACTATAAATCCTATACAAGAAAACTTCTTCATGACCTTGGAATAGCCAATGTATTCTAAAACAAATGCTCAAAAGGGATAATCATAAAGAAAAAAAATACACTGGGCTAAATTAAAATTTGTATGAAAAATATTTAATTTAGAAAGAGTTCATAAGGGTGGTTGGGTGGGGGAGGGAGGGAGTAAATGGGAGCTGATATCAGAGGGCTCAAGTAGAAAGAAAATGTTTTCAAAATGATGATGGCAACATTTGTACAAGTCTGCTTGATATAACTGATTTATGGATTGTTATAATATCTGTAAGAGCTCCCAATAAAATTAAAAAAGAAAAAAGAGGCGCCTTAGTGGTGTAGTGATTACATTTTGGGCTGCTAACCACAAGGTCAGCAGTTCAAAACCACCAGCTGCTCTTTGAGAGAAAGGCGAGGCTTTCTACTCCCATAAAGAGTTACACTCTCAGAAACTCACAGGGGCAGTTCTAGCCTGTCTTCTAGGGACGCGATGAGTCAGAATCCACTCCCTGGCAGTAAGTTTGGCTTGGGTTTGGGGCAACACTAAAGGACTTTGTTGCACGTACTGTGC
>NW_022105611.1:14560136-14561999 GCF_000313985.2 Echinops telfairi | reverse complement strand
GAATGGAGAGTAACCAGAGTCCCCCTGGAGTGGTCCTGGGGATAAGAATGACTATATTATACCGGCCCAGGCACTGTTACACAGCCACGGCGATTCATAAGTTACAGCTACATGGAGTAGTGTGGATCAATTCCACAAACATGATTTGGACCAGAAGAACTAGATGCAAAGAGTAGCTGCTCCACTGCTCAGTCCATTTAGAGTAAATGGTAAAACAGGCAAAAGAACGACAAAAAAGAATTACCCCTTGGACACTAGGGGTTACCTACAGTTACCTTGCAGGGCACAGGGAGGAGAAGGACCGGAGGAGCCAGTGGGCGCCTTCTTGGGAGGAGCTAATATTCCGGTTAGTGGTAGAAATTCTGGTCACGTGAGTATGTTCACCTTTGAAAAATATATTGAACTTTATATATTTGAGTTGTGTGCTGTTTATGAATATGGCATAAACATGTTTACACACACACACGCACACACACACATGCACACACAGTTAAGTGTTCCATCTTTTAGCTGGGTATGACCTTGGGAAAAGTCATTAACCTCTCTGCTATCAACTTTACTCTTAGGTAAAAATCAGAATTATAACACGTCTACCCCCCTTGCAGGAGTTATCATAAGAATAAAACAACAACAACACACACAGATACAAGGGGGCTTCAACAAGTTTCTGGAAACATGAACTGAGAAGATAATGGGGTATTTTCCCATGACCTTTGTGAAGCCCTGGCACACATAACCTGCCCACCCACCCCTACCCCCATCACATCTCCTCTCCTTTCCCTAATCGAGCACTACACTGATCTCTTACAACGGGCCAGTCACTTTCCCTTGAATACACTTTAAAATAAAACCCAAACAAACTAAACAGAAATGCAATCGATAGGTGGCACGGAGCCTTTCACAGGTGGTCTGGGAAGGCTTGAGCGGTCTGTATGTGGAAGAGGCCATCCTAACCTGCACCAAGGTGAGAACTAGGCCCCGGTCCAGCAGCAAGGACATGCATGCAACCTAAGGAAAAGCCTTGAGCCAGGGTTAACCCAGGAACCGTGAGGGCTGCACTAGGTCACTGCAGGCCAATATGGGAGCCACATTTTCTTTTTAACCCCATATGGCCTATGTTTTCCACCAGCAAAATTATTCACAGTTGAAAAAAAAAAGCCACTGTGTTTTTAAAATTAGTGTCAAGTCACAATGTGAAAAGGTGTGACTTAGAGAAAGCATGAGTTTTCTAGAAAATAAACTTGTGATTATCAGGCAGTGGAAGCCAACTGCCATGGCTCCTTCCTCCCCACTCTCAGCTAGAGCCTGTTCCTGGTGGGGGAGGGCACTGATATGCAAGTGCCTCCACGGGTATCGTAGTTTGTTCATGTATGCCTTCATTCTTCCAGCACACGTTCACTGAGCATCTTGCTTGCCTAGACACAGGGCATCCTAAGTAAAGGAACCGTCAGTCCCGCCTTCAGAAAGTTTGGCATCCGTGGAAGATACAGAGGAGTGAATGAGAAATCACAATGCAGGTGGTTGCATGTGAGAATTATAGCAGAATCCAAGGGACAGAGAGGCCGTCTCCTTGCAAAGAGACGCCTGCACTAACTCTTCGAGGATGAAGAGTTAGAGGGGAGAATAGACAGTGTAAGTAAATCCCAGACGTAAGAAAGAGCCTTAGAGTTGCAGGCACAAAAAACGAAAGCTAAAGATGTCAGAAAAAGGGACCAGAGATGTTTGCAGCATCAAATCAACCAGGACCTTCTGTGGACTCTATGCCACAGGTCAGGGCTCTGAAGTCCCAGCTAGACAATAGAAGTGCCGAGCAACTGAAAACCACACCGTTGCCATGCCCTCAGCAACTTATTTACGGTCTGG
>NW_022105611.1:14554002-14559431 GCF_000313985.2 Echinops telfairi | reverse complement strand
CTTTAAAAGTTTAATAAGCCTCTCTGATCATTCTATGTGCTTTGAGAAAATACATCAAGATTAATCCCTTGGTAATAAAAATAACTAAATAAATAATTTCTATAATCTCCTGAATTTTGTCCTCCATGTAACTAGCAGATACATTCTGAAAATTCTTTTTTTTTTTTAATTTAAGACACATGTATTACTTTCTTTCTTTTTTTGTTGTTGAATAAACCTATGATGTAGGTTGCAATGTGTTTGTGATTTTTCCATATATATACCAGGGGGCTTCAAAAAGTTTCTGAATAAGTGGAATTCAAACACAGTAGACTCATCCACAAATGTTTTGAAGACCTCGTATATGGAAGCAGCAGAGTTAGATGTGGAAAATCAGGAGCCAAGATGCTGGAATCCCAAGGGTGGCTCTACCACTTACTAGCTTTGTGGCCTGGGATGGGTAGTCTAACTTATCAAAATAGTTGTAATTTGACAGCATAATCATACACGAGCTGAATTAAAACATGCAGAGCGATTTGGAACAATGCCTAGAAAGACAAGTATCGCGTATGTGAGTCGGTAGACACAAACCTATCGGTGCTCACGAAGATGGTGTAGCACCAGGCAACATCTCATTTGGTGACACAGAAGGTTGTCATGAGGTGCCAACTTGGTGGCAACTAACAAGAGAAGCTCCAGGAATTGACAGAATACCCGCGGAAATGTTTCAACAAGTTGATGAGGCATTGGAAGCACTGACTCTTCTCTACCAAGAAGTTTGGAAGATAGTTACTTGGTCCATTGACTGGAAGAGATCCCTATTTGTTCCCATTCCAAAGAAAGCCGAGCCCATAGAAGGCTCAAATGATAGAGCACTATCATTGAGATCACATGCAAGTAAAATATTGCGGAAGACCATTCAACAACCGTGGCAGCAGTACAGTGACAGGGAGCTGCCAGAGGCTTGCGGCAGAGTCAGAAGAGGACACAGATCAAGGGACAGCCTGGCTGATGTCACATGGATTTGGGCTCAAAACAGAGAATACCAGAAAGAGGTTTCCTTGTGTTTTATTGACTCTGTAAAGGCATTTGACTGCCATGGGTATCCCTGAGAGGAATAGGAAATCCTCTTGTTATCCATAACAAGCCATGGATATCCCTGAGAGGAATGGGAAATCCACATCACTTCATTGTGCTCGTGAAAACTTTGTACATGGATTAAGAGGCAATTGTTTGAACAGAACATGGGGATACTGCATGGTTCAAAATCAGGAAAGGGGTGCATCAGGGTTGTTCCTCTCACCATACTTGTTAAATCTTTATGCTGAGCAAGTCATCAGAGAAGCTGGATTCTATGAAGAAGGATGCAGTGTCAGGATTGGAAGAAGGATTATAAATAACCGTCAATATGCAGATGACACCACCTTGTGTGCTGAAAGTGAGGCCTGGAAGCACTTGCTGATGCAGATCAGGGATCGCAGCCTTCTGTGTGGATGACAGCTCCATGTAAAGCAGACTCAAATGCCTCACAAGCAGACCAGTAGGTAGCATCATGCTAAATGGAGAAAAGGTGGACGTTGTCAAGGATTTTGTCTTGCTTGAATCCACAATCAATGCTCACGGAAGAAGCAGTCAAGAGATTAGAGAACCCATGGTACTGGGTCAATCTGCTGCACAAGACCTCTTCAGAATATGGGAACACAAGGATCTTAACTTTGAGGACTAAGGTACACTTGACCCAAGTCATGGTATTTTCGATTGCCTTAGATGCATGGAAAGTTGGCCACTGAATAAGGAAAACCAAATAAAAATCCGTGCGTTTCCATTGTGGGGCTGGAGAATTTATTGACAGTCCCATGGACTACCAAGAGGACAAGCAACTCTGTGTTGGAAGAAGTACGGCCAGAGTGCTCCTTAGAGGCAAAGATGTCAAGACTTCATGTGACGCACTTCGGACATGTTATCAGGAGAGACCAGTCCCTGGAGAAAGACATTGTGCGTGGTGATGCAGAGGGACAATGAAAAGAGGAAGGCCCGCAATGAGATGGATCGAGGAAGCTGCTGCAATACTGAACTCAAGCACAGGAAAGCTGTGACGATGGTGCAGGACCAGGCCGTGTTGTGTTCTGTTGTGCATCGCGTAGTTATGGGTTGGAACCAGCTGGGTGGCACCTAACAACAATAACAAGCCATGTAAGTGCGAGCTCTTGTTGTGTTTTACAGTTAATATCATTTGCCGGGGCAATTGTAGCACTATGGCATTTACTGGACCAAAGACCCTATGGGTGAGCTATGGCATTCAGCCTGGCCGGGGCTGGTCTCAGGAATGCCAAATTGAAAGAGGATCCCCAGTCCACTCCGCATCTTCATAACCCCCTGGAAAACGGACTCAGGCAGACTCACCCGCACCGCTGCCCTCTCTGTGTGGGCTCCAAAGTGACGCAGAAAATGTTTATCACATAGGGCCACAGACCCTTAGCAAGTCTGACAGTCAACAAAATCTTCAACCCCAAGTTTTGGATTTCAAATAACTCATTTGGTGGCAAAGCCTGACCTGACGTGATGAGGAGTTACTTACTGTCTTTACTCTTCTCACTGAATGTGACTAAGGCATCTAATTCACTCAGCAAGATGAATGGGTGTGATTATGTACAGCTGCCCCACACTCTGCCGGGGGTCTTAATGTAACAGTCGATGCATACACCCCATTTCCTTTCAAAAATCTAACAGCATAGCAGATTCTAAAGCATACTTAACCCCAAGGGCTTTGGGGTTTATGTGCACATGCCTTTATTATTCCGTGGGACAGCTATCATTATCCCTGTCCAGCCCTTCAACCAAAAGACACAGACCATTGGTGTTTGCCCATAACCAGATGACTCTGTATTTCTCCTGAAATAAACACAAAACAAAGTCAATCTATTGTTGCGAGTGCTTTCAAGAGAGACGCCCAAGAACTAAAGCCTTATTTCCTCTAGTTATGCACTTGGTATTTCAGGAGACATTTAGCGTACAACCACACACACTCCATCAGACGGCTTCCAGACATTCAAAAATCCAGCTCTGGGTCAGGACTGCAAATGTCTCCCAGGGGCTTAGCCTGAAAAGACAGCGGCATGGGGGTGGGCTGGGCCACGGAACTCTCAGAACAGAAGGCTTAATCCCCTGTCTCACAGCCCAAGATAACCTTTACCTTGTGCTGGCTGCTCCCTGGGAGATGCAGAGTGTGCCGGAGAGGGTCAGCAAGATGGAGTGACACAGGGGCTGCGACAATGGGCTCAGACACAGGGAGAACCAAGAGGGCCAGTGCCTCCTTTGTTGTGCGCAGGGTCCCCAGGAGTTGGAACCGACCCCGAGCCCCTAACAACCACCACGTAGAAGACATGTGCTGAAGCTGGGCAGGAGAGAGGCACCTTGTGAGTTTGATGCTGAAGGAGCAAAGCAAAGGGAACAATTATTCCCTAGGCTAATTAGGAGATACCCACTTTGTAAATTGCTAATAGCCTTGGAGTGACGGGCTAAATTAGCAGAAGGAATAGCTGGGTTACTTGCTAGTGCATTAACCACCACCCTATCACCCCGACCCCTGGTAGAAGGGGAGTTTCCCGGAGGATATGCACCCATGCGATGTTTCCCTGAGAGCTCCCAGGTCACAGGGTGGGGAATAAGGAAACAAGGAAGCAGGACAATCAGCCATGGGTCCCTGTTTCCTCAAGTGGTCTGCCTGGACATCACACCACCTTCCTCCATCACAGCGGCATGGCAAGGGTTAAAAACAAACAAGAACAACAACAGCAACATCAAATAATTGTTGCATCTGTTCTAACCTCTGTGATCTTCCATGTGCCAGAAAAGAAATGCGCTCCTTGGCTATTTGCTCCAGCAATGGGCCACCAGCCCTTTCTCCCGAGGCCCTTCTAGGTGGATTAGAATCTCCCAGTTAGCAGCCAAGGAAGGACTCCACCATCTGTGCCACCCAAGGGCTCTGGCAAGACACAAGACCCGAAGCCAAGAGCTAGAAAATGCCGGTCCAGATCTGTCATCTACTTGCTATGCGCCTTAGGGCAGGCCCCTAACCCCTCTGAACGCCACTTTCCACAATCAAAGGATGAGGCAGGGCAGCACGTCTTGTCACCTTTTTCCTAATGGAATATCTGTGGATTCTGGGCTGCCTGAATCTCCCATCTCGTAAGCTCTTTTCTCCATCAGCCTCTCGGCTGCCTGAATCTCCCATCTCGTAAGCTCTTTTCTCCATCAGCCTCTCCTCCAGGGAAAGACGCTACACGGCTTCCCACTCCTGTGAAGATCTGCAGGCTCAGAAACCCCCAGTTCTCCTCTGTCCTACGGGGTCACTCAGGCAGCACTGACTCAACAATGACTTTGGTTGTGTTGGAGGGTTTTTGTTTTGGTTTGGTTTTGGCTCTTTGACCCCAAATAAAACATGAACTGCCCAGATTTTAATATTACGAACGGCTCGTGTCAGAGAAGGGCCACTTATTGGGTGAGAGGGTAAAGCGAGCAAATTTAGCAAGCAAGTGCATCCTCATCTTAGACACCCAGTGCGACTGCGAGTCAGACCTCGGCTTCATCCTCCAACAGCAAACCTGCCAGGATCCTGGCCTCCTTGCTTCTTGGCCATTCCCCCTTGTGGTTCTCTCTGAAGCCCAGCTCTGGCCAACTCAGTGCCAATTATGTGCCAGGTAAGCACACTGACAGGCATGACTGGGTTTAGTCCTCAAAACAATCACATGGAAGAAAGGTTACCCCCTTGGAGGTCCGAGAAGGTGAGCCTCAGAGACCAACGTGCAGTTGAAGATGGAGAGGGCGCCGGGTCCGGACGCTGGGACTTGGAGAGAGCTTCGACAGGCACAACAGCGGCGTCTAACTGCAGGGAATGTTCCCAAGAGTGGTTGGAGCCCCGGTGGCCAGCAAGAGGAGCCCAGATGTTGCCATGGGGTAGCAGGGAGCGACACTGGATTGGGGTCAGCTAGAGAGTGGAGGGCACATGTCCTACTCGGCAGCACATACGGAGGCTGGACAGGATAAGAGGCGGCATGAAGGAGGTAAGAGAATAAGACTGAGGGAGGAAGTCTAGAGAAGAGGTGAAGAAGCTGCTGAGCCTGAAGAGTCAACGATGGGGGTCCTGAGACCACTCCCTCCCTGTGGAATGAGTACGAATGAATTCAGACCCTCGCCTAGGAAATGCCCCCAACTCACTGAACCCTCATACTTCCCAATTTAGGATTAGTTACTCTGATGGGTGCGATGAAGGTCAAGGTTTGTTACCCTGGAAGGTTCTTCCAGAGCAAGAGTGAGCTCTGGCTGCAACTCCAGGCCACCTGGTTCACAAAGCATCTGCATGCCCCTGGGGACCAAATGCCAGCACTTCCCGGAGCAGCAGGAGGGATGACAGACTCACTAGTGCATCCTCAGAGCACCTAGTGGCCAGA
>NW_022105611.1:14500240-14552875 GCF_000313985.2 Echinops telfairi | reverse complement strand
GGCTGAAGGCCTGGTTCTCCTGGCTTTCAAGGAGCAAAAGGGCTAGTAGCTAACATCTCTTAGGCCTCAGGTTCCCTGTTGCTAAAACAAAGGCAATTGAATTAATCCTCCCTAGAGTTAGTGTGGAACCCTCATGGTGCTCTGATTAAGAACTCGGCTGCTAACCTAAAGGTCAGAGGGTCGAACCCATGGGCCCTTCTGTTGACGAAAGCTCTGACAAGTCTGCTTCTGAAAAGATGAAAACCCTTGGGCAGCCTATGGGGGCAGGTCTATGAATTATTTGTGTAAAAGTTACCTGTGAGACAACTATCTAGGGCTGAGCAGGTGACGGATAAACGTATCATCATGCATTCTTTGTCCTGACTATATTTTCCCAGCTCTCCACGCATCCCTCGCCTGCTAGGTCCTTTCGGATCATCTTGACTTCTCCACGGCCAGCTCACTGGGAAGCGTTGGATGAGATGCGGCCCCGCTAGCAGCTCTTGTTCACCACGCCTTAGAATTCTGGCCTCTCAAAAGAGATGAAGCTCTGAACTCCCCGCAACTGCATGTTCCAACCAGGCATCTTTTCCTGCAGGTGTGCTTTAACCCCCTCCAAGCTCTGCGGCTCCTGTAGCTCTTTTGACCATGCTTTCTATTTCCTTAGTGTCCAAGGAGTATCTGGACACTGGATTGCTGATTGCTTGATTAATTGCAAGAGCCAGAAGAAGGGAGGAGTAAAAAAAAAAAAGACATACAAAACTCTCTACGTATTAGGCCACTCGGGAGCCGGCCCTCCCTATCAGCTCTGAGAAAAGAGAATCGTCCTCAATAGAAGCCCTGTGATCTCCAGACCTGAATGGACTCATCACTTCTGCCTTCTTGGCTCCCAAAGCAGCCCAGCTGCTCAGGCTCTTGTGGGGGGGCCCTTCCCACCCAAGGGCGAGGACGTGGCTGCCAAATTGCAGCCCTAATTGGAAGGCAGGCAGAAGAATGGCTGAGGGCACAATAGGTAACCAGGCTGAAGCATCTGCCTCCCTCCCTTGGTCTGCTTCCCAGAACATTACACACACGGCTCCCTCCAGCCGACCTTCAGGCACAGCGGATACAGGTCTCGCGAGCCCTCTGCCTCTCGGGTTCACACGCCATCAGGCTGCTTAATCTTTCATGGGCACCGACTGGAGAGTGGCTCAAGATACGTATGAGCCACCAAAGCCAAGAAAGACAAAACGCAAAGGCAAACTGTTCTCTGCCAGGGCAATGGTCGAGGGAGCCTGGGTCACTGTCATGGACAAACGGAGCTCTCCTCGGGCCCTCCTGCTCTCTGTGAATGGGTCATCTTGAACACTTCTAAGTGCGCCAAGCTGTGACGCCGACGATGTCCTGCCACCCGGGGGCTTCAGAACCTACTCAGGGACACGGGCATGTCCGCAAGCACGTCATATTTCAGGGAGCGGGACCGCTGGCCACAGAGAAAGAAGTCACTGACAGTGACTTGAGGTGTTAGTCATGGATTCTCAAAAGGCTGAGATTCAAGGAAGAAGTAAGAGCGAGGAAAGAGAAGGCCATTCTGAATTATCATAACCGGGGACTTAAAATTCCTAGCGCTTAACACCATTTACCACTGAGAAGGGTGCTCATTGATCTCTACACATGGTTTGATTTAATCTTTAAAACAGCCTGATCCTACAGCTATTGTTGTTATTAATATTTCCACTTTGCAAATGAGGACATTTTTGGACTTACCCTTATATTTATGTTTATTTCCACTTACACCAACTTATACCAAAAAAAAAAAAAAAGCAAAGAGTCCAATGTGGACAGAAAGTAGAAAAACTTGAATTTGACCCAAAATCACTCTAAGTCCTGCAGGTGCTCCAATGAACCCCACCTTCCCCTTCGGCTGAAAAGAGGAATCACAAGGGAAGAGTTCTGTCGCCAGCTGAGTTTCCCAGCATCACAGAGAAAGATTGGCATAGGGCGGGCCTCCCTTGGGCTCAGAGCTCGGTCAGTTGCTTGTGCGCCTGAGCAGTTTCCCCAGGCTGGCATCTCGGAGTCCAGGAAAGGACCTGGGTCTGAAGCTGCGCCACATTTCCAATGTGCACGACCTCGGGCAGGTCAGTTCGCCTTCTTGCCGGTGTATGTTTCCCATCTGCATTACGGGAATATCAATGGTACTTGTTCCACTTCATGGACAGGATTGTCAAAGAGGAGTGAACGGGATGATGTAAGTGCACCTGGTAGACCATAAACTCCTATATAAACTTTCTTACATTCCTACCCAGGTTTGGGCACACTCATTAGATATGAACCCAATACAACCCCACCTTATGTAGACCAGGCTCAGAGCTGACTGACGAAGTGATGCAACTGTATTCAATACCCACATTTCAAGTACCGGGCTCTGTGACGGAAGGCAGATGCCGAAAACAATAAGGACCACACACAGTGTTCCAAGTTCTGAGACCAAGAGGGACAGGTAAAGGCATGCTGACTGCCTACAGTAGACTCTGCTAAAGTCAACTAAGGAAGAGTCGACTAGAAACGATGGATGAGAGAACCCTGGAGGCGAGTCTTAAAGAATAAGTAGGATTTGTGCCAGAGGACAGGGGAAGAAGGCCTTGTGAGCTGCACACGTCTGAGTAGAGTGGCACGTACCCCCCAGTACGCGTGCTCAGTGTGAAGGAGTGAGCCGCACCGGCACGCCTGACCTCCATCCTTCATCAGGAAGGACCAGCATGTCTTCATCAGCCCACGTGACTGCCATCTCCCTGCCTGGCTCTTCGCAGTCAGCTGCGTGAACACTGCCCCACACTGTCGCCAGCTCTTCTTTTGCCATTACTTCTTTTTTCTTTAAACTCTGATTTACTAGCAATTTCCTAAGGCAAATCAATCCACCAGGTACATAATATGACTTCCAACTGTTTTAGGGAGCAGAAGCCCATTAGCTTCAAATTATTCTCTGGGGAAGGAGACGAGGCTGAAATGACCAGTTGTTTCCCACTTTTACAAGGTTACTTTCTGTTCACGCGCAATGACTTGTGGACAAGACTTGGGCTGTTAGGAAGACATAGAGAACTTTGTCATGCCCGAGGAGGAAAGACCTGGCAGGGGCTGAAAGGGACAGTTGGGATGGGGAGGTCATGTTCCCTGCTTTTTCAGAACATGTAAAGCCTTCAATTATTTAAAATTAGAAAAGAGAAAACAAACAAAGAAGCCATGAGTGCTGGCTGGCTCAACATTCTCCCGAAGGCAAGGCTCCTTTAGAAAATGGCCTGGCCAATGAGCAGGCCTCACACCTCTGCTTGAATAACGTTTGTTCATCACTTTGATAACTAGATGGGACTTACAGGGGGTGAAAACACAATCACGTGGCACATAAGCAAGTGTTCTGAACTTAAGAAAGAGGGAAACATAAGAGGAAAATGTGAATTTGGGGAAACAGACTTGCGTCAAATTTGGCTCCTTTACTTGTAAAGCAGATTGAGCCATGATGACCTTGGACCAAGCATTCAGGCCTGGCATTTCCTCCTCTGTGACGCGTGGATTATAAAGCCCTCCTTGTGGAGGTGGTTGTGAGGATTAAGTGGAATGGGGCACATAAAGCGGCCGGCAGAGTCGCCTGGCGTGTAGCTGGAACTCAATGAATTGGAATTATTATTATCTCATTAGCCCAAACTCCCACCCAAAGCAGAAATCCTCTTTAAACCGCTCCAACAAACTAAAGAGTTATCAAGTCTCTGCTTGAGTAAATATGCATTGATTGATTTGGTAATTAATGTGTTCCACGTGCCCAAGAAACCCACACCACCTCTAGGTTTCGTTTTCCAAGTCCCCCCTGTAAAAAGACTGCATCCCCACCTCCCACTCCCCTACCACCCCCCAAACTCCCCGCTGAATGACGGGTCATGGTTAAATCTTTGCAAGTGTGAAGTGAGACTCTGGTCTCTGCAACTACTCTCAAGGTCATGGCCTACTCGGGTTTCTCAGCTCTCCCTCTCTCTCCTTTTTTCTCCTTTTACCACATGGATCCCTTTGAAGAACTTGCCAGAAAACTGCATGTATATGGAATCAATTGCCTATAACTTCGTGGGACTTGCGCAGGGCCTTGTGCATGACAGGTCTGAAGCCCTGCTGTTCTGGAACCTCACCAAGCTGGGCTTGGAAGGACCCGCCTCTACCCATCTCTCTTGTCATAACGCCCCTCCCCCTATCCTTTGAGTGCTCTTCCCAAAACTTGAGAGAGGAAAGCAATGCCAACTTCAAGAGGGGCAGTGGGCAGATTTGGGTTCCACTTCTAGCTTCCCCATGCTGTATACCCTTATGCCTCAGTTTCCTCGTCTGTAAAATGGTAGGATAACAAGAGCAACTCCCTCACAGGGTGGTTGTGATGGCTGAAATCAATCATGCACATAGAGAGAGCTAGAGACTCAGGACAGTGCCCAGCACAGAGTAAACACACAATAGAAGCTTGCTATCGTTAAGTGCCCCCTCTGTTCTCTTGCCCTCCTCCTCCCATTGGCACGACTTTGCCAACATTCTCCTTCAAGGGATGCTCTAGGATGGAGGGCTAGGCTCAGCTCTGGCAAGGCTCTCCCAGGGACCATGTTGAGTCCCATGCCCTAGGTGACAGGTAGGGGGAGCTCCACGCAAACCAGACTTTGGGCAGTTCTGGTTGGTGTTTACACAGATCATGGATCATTAAGATGAGAAAAATTGGGTATGCTCCTTTTAAAATGCACTTCTCTAGCAGACGAATAAAAATCTTAATAGACAAACAGTCTCGGGGCAAGGAAAGGTCATGGAGGTGAACAATTTGAGGACCCAAATGCCCTTCTCCGTTGGGGCTTTCCTTACGCCTCTTCCCCGCTCCCCGCCTGTCTCCTGAGGAACAGGCCTGTATTGAGTGGTTACTTGCATCAGCTGTTTGCCAGGCAAAGTACAGGGGAGGAACTCATGGGGTCTGCCTTCCAGGAGCTCACAGTCTGATGGGCAGCCGGCCGGCCAAAGGAACACCGTGCGCCCCTCCCTGAACAGAAGTGCAGGGTCTGAGGATGCCTAGCAATGGCCTCCGACTCTGTGTGGGGCACCCAAAAAGAGGGAAGTTTCTCGGAGAAGGCGACACTCACCCCAAATCCTTTTCTTTCCACCATCTCTATGGCATGTGCTGGTTGCTCTGCTGCAGACACCAGTAGCATATACTTATGGAAGGAGATTCGGGAAGCGTAGAGAGCAGTAGGGGGTGGAGAAAGCCCCACCATTATCTCACCAGGAGAAATAACCCTGAACATATTTTAGAGCATTTCTTGAGCTTGCTTTCCATCTGTGTGTTTCACGCGAACGAGCTCATTATGTCTATACAATTTGATCTCCAAACCCACTGCCATCAAGTTGATTCTGACCCATAGAGCCACTATAGGGCAGGATGGAACTGTCCCTGTGGGTTTCTACACCTGTAAATCTTTCCAGAAGTGGAAAGCCTCCTCCCTCTCCCTCAGAGTCCCTAGTGGTTTCGAACTGCTGACCTTGCGGTTGGCAGCCCAATACATAACCACAACACCATATGCTCCCCTTGATATGTTACATTGGAAAACAAGCATGTCTACATTCAGCCCAGTGTACCAAGAGGCCCCGTGGGGCTCAGCTGTGGAAGACCAAGACCAGAAACCTAGGAGCCATCTGAGAGCGAGACGGAAGTGGTGAGCTGGGTTTCGGCGAGCAGGTGGCGTGAGCAGGCTGTCAGCATTCCAGCTGGGAAGCATCCCTGGAGATGGTCGGAGAGCTGGTGTGGCACTGAGGAGGGAGCTCAGGCCTCGGGAGTCCTCTGCACACGGGCGGGCGCTGGTTGGCTCCATCAGGACGGAGGAGATCCCTCCGGAGGGTGTGCAAGGTGAAAAGCGAGATGACTAGGGTATGATCCCTGCCCTCTAGAAGCTCACAGTCTAGTTGTGTTTGTGTGCAAGTCTTTTAGCCCCAGCTAGATTGTAAGCTCCTTGAGGGCAGTCCCCATTTCACACACAGCAGCCCCTCGACCACCACGGGGGTTAGGTTTCTGAAAAGTCGGGGGCAGGAGAAGTCAGGCTTGAGGAACTGCAGGACCTTTACTGGGGGAAAAATAGGGTTAAGGGGATGAAGCCACCATCCAGTTTAGGAGATCCTTATCTGTGCACATTAATTGGAAGAAAGATAACAAATCAGCATATTTTAAAACTTGAATATCAATGACAATTCACACACCTTCAATTAATAACATAGATGTTATCATTTATTTTCATTGACCACGCATCCCCTTGGTTGCTAGCCCGCCCCCATTCACAGTGGCAACACGTGCTTGTAACTTCATTTTTGTGTTACTGTACATAGAAGCACCTGCTAAGAGTCACTGTGTTCCGTATCTATTTCCCTACTTGGATATGGAATGCTGTTCAGTGTTGGGGACTCTGAGCTACGGAGTCCTCTTTCTTAGTCCCACCCGCAGGGCACACAACCAGTGCCTCCTTCCGCACAGGGAGGAAGGCGTTCCAAAGTCTGGCTGGCCCTCTCCCAATCTCTTCTGTTCCCTGTTTCGTTGCAAAATTTCTCCTGTGCTTCCATCCCTTTCGCTGCTTTCCTCTCCTCAAGATCTGGGCAGACCCTTCAATGACTGTCAACTCTAGGAACAAGCTAAGAGTGCTGATCTTCGGTCCCCAGGGCTGCTGAAAGGGGACGTAGCTGTAAAGCTCCTTTTGAACGTACTGGTTGTCTTTGGTGGCTCCTTGCACATCGTTTACCAACTGGCTAGCTCCTAGTAGGTGCTCAAAGTTGTTTTGATAAATGGAGCTATTTCCTAGCTCAAAGATAAAGAGGAGCATTCCCCCCTCCCCCCCCAACACTCCCTCTACTCACTGCTCCAGATGAATATTAAACCTTGCACACAGCATAAATATTGAAATATTTGTAGGCACATTTAATTTTCCCTCTGACAGGTCATGATGACAAGAGGGAACTAATAGATGCAATCCATCTGAATTCACAAAGGCAATTTTGAGTTCCACATGACATGCTGTCAATAGACTGAGAAGATATGGCCCTTTATGGCAGGAATTCACCATCTTTTTCCAGTTCCCGGACCACTGGGATGAAGCACGAGACCTACTAACCAGCAACTCCCCTCAGGCATGTTGGTGGCATGAAAGTGGAACATCTTGAATAGATGGGATGGGGGGTGTTAGCACTGTTTTTGCTACGATACCCAAGCAACAATGTCTTTTGAATGAAAGAATCATCAGTTACATGTACACACCACTTTACAGTTTACAAAATGCTTTCCTATACAGCTTTATCTCATTTGTTCTTCCCAGTACTACTAGCAGGGAGTCAGAGCAGAGATACCAGCCAGACTACATTTTACAGAGGAAGAAACTGAGGCTTACCCTAAAGAAGGGAGTCAGACAGGGGCAGTTTGCTAGTTCGATTTGCTCCCACATGTTGTTTCCAGTTGGGTCACAACTTTAAAATAAAAACTGAAACTATATTCCAGTGCTATTCCATTGGCTAGGGAATGGTCAGTGCTTAAGAGGCCCTGGAGTGCCACCCCTTACGCCCACTGCCTTCCCCTAGCTAGGACACACGCCACAGTTAGGGTTCCAGGCAGGCCTATATGCAGACCTTTGAGTCCGTCCATGACCTGCAGGAAAGATAATGAATGAATGTTCAGTATCACACCTGCCAGAAATTGTATCCAGTGCGCCATCTGCATGATCCCACGTTATCCTCACAATACCTCTATGAGATAGAGCTGCTCTTCCCACCTTGCAGGTGAAGAGGTTCTGGGATGGGACCTGCCCAGGTCACGGGGCTCGAAGTGGACAAACCTGTTTGAAGGAAGGCCTACCCAATCTTAAGGATCTTCTGCCTGGTTTCCCCCAGACCCCCCACTGGCCAGCAGCACAGCTGAAATGCAGACGTGGGTCATCTAACTCTACTCCTGAGGTGCTCTTCCTCACGCCCTCCTCTGCTTCCAAGCAAAGCAAAGCAAAGGTGTGATTTCAATCCATCCCCGGTGCCTCCCACAGCACGAATCTACTGTTCCACCACATTGTCCACCTATCCAATTCTCTACCCTCTCAGAAAGGCCAAAACGGAGGCCCCGGGAGTGCGTTCCGGAGACCAGTGTCACATGCTGAGCGAGTGAAAGAGCCAAGCCTGGGGCCCAGTCAGTTCCGGAACAGCACAGCAGTCCTCGAAGGGGTCTCACCAGCACAAAGAACTAGATGTGCCTCAGGGCTCTGAGGGACCGTGACCTTCATTGGAAACAGCTCTCTGGAGGGCAAAACATGCCCCAGGGAACCTTCATATGGACTGAAGCTGGATCACTTGATGCTGACATTATTATAAAGCCTCACAGTCCAAATCCCTTTGTAGAAAAACAATCTATATTTTAAATAAGTTCACTTGGAGATTACTTTAAATGAACTTATTGGAAGATATTGGTTTCTATGGCAGAAAATCAAAGACTTGATGTAATCAAGGGAGTTGACATGCGTCCAATCATTCCTTTCA
This sequence comes from Echinops telfairi, assembly GCF_000313985.2. Classification (NCBI taxonomy): domain Eukaryota; kingdom Metazoa; phylum Chordata; class Mammalia; order Afrosoricida; family Tenrecidae; genus Echinops; species Echinops telfairi. The sequence continues at coordinate 14,544,355 of NW_022105611.1, read as the reverse complement.
CCGGGGACTTTAACCGACTGGTATCGGGGAAATACCACTCCGCACCAACCAAGAGAACTGAGCATTCCCGTCACTGCCCACAAGGTTCCGATGAAAACTGAAAGGGAACTTGCAGAGAGAGAAAGCAGACCAAGGAGTCTGCCAGGGACTGGGGCTAAGGGAGGATGGGGTTTCCTTTGGGGGTGATGGAAATATCCTGAACCTAGATCAACTAGATGGCGGTATCATTGCAAAACCTTGTCAATGCACTAGCCACTGAGCTGCATTCTCTGAAGTCAAGAATGGATCGTTTCCTGCTCTGTGACTGCTGCCTCCAGAAAAGAAAGTTCCAAGTGCGAAGCAAAGTCTGGGAGAGAGAAGGTTCCTTGCCAAGTCTTGGCGATTGAAGCTAGTCTTCCTTTTAGCCAGGCAGGGGATACGTATGGAAGGTCTTCTTAGCGCAGGAAATGCTCTGCGCCGGAGTCAGGTGTGCGTAAGTGTGCCATGACTCATTTACACGAGTGTGTGCATGTGAATACAAGAAGCGCAGGGACAAACTTTCCGAAGTGCATGTTTACAGCTCAAGTCTTTGGCTGTGCACAATGCTTTGCATTCCGAATTTATCAGCAGTCATCGTCCTGATAAAACAGCAAGGACAGTAGTATTATGGTGACTGTGGCTTGTTCTATGAAGGCCAGTACTATTTATCGCAAACTGCTGCGTGCCAAGGCAAGCACCACGGTGGTGTGTGGCGTGTGTCCTCACGTCATGCTCACGACAACCCATGGAGGGGACAGAGGAGGATCATAAGCTTCAAGAACTTCCCCAAGGTCACGCATTAGCAATGACAGAGCTTGGATCTATGTCAGGGCCATCTGCCAGGTGCCGGTGATGTTCTGCATTGTGGGGAAAGTCTTGAAACACAGAAAACCACTTTTAAAAGCCGCGTAACTAGCAATAACCAGTATTAACATCCCGATACATTTACTTCTGACTGTTTCTATCCCTTTATATATTTAAAATGAAGTTAGATATGCATATACTGCTTTTTTTTCACCTTATACTATACCAAATAGATTTTCCCCTATCTCAGCAATTTTCCATATATAGATATGAGCTCCTATATCTAGCTCCCAGTTTAATGAGCTACCTCATACTTTAACTTACTTATGAGCAAGCGAGTACTTTCCAGTCATTTGAATATAGACATAATACTGTGATGAGCAAATTTGTCTATCTACTTACTCTGAATTTCTGGTTATTTCCTAAATATTTTAAGACTCCTGATGTGCACTGGTCCTTATGTTGCTTCCACCCACACAAGGGCATTATCTATGAAGATTTCTGAACACACACACACATGACCTGTGATGGTTAGGGTTTTGTGTCAACTTGGATGGGCCAGGATTCTCAATGGTTTGGGAATTAAGATGTAATAATTCCTTCACCATGATGGCATCCAACACCATGTAATCCTCAGGAATTTGACCTGGTTCCAATACAAGTGAACGCTTAGAAAAGTTTGCTAGCTTTTGGCTAGGTCTGGATCCTACATGTGGCTCGTTACCTCCAGTTCTTTAGATGTGAGCCAGTGCCCTTCTGATTCTGAGAATCAGCAGCAACTTGCCAGCTTACCTGCAGACCTTGGGTTCATCAGCCTTGCAGTTACCTGAGTCAGGAGAAACTTCCAGCCTGACAGCTGGCCCATAGACTTGGCGCTCACGCACCTCTACAACTGTGTGAGCCAGCTCCTTGGTATAAGCTTCTCTGTATATACTGAAAAGAAGCCATGGAGGTGCTGTTGAATAAGCTTTGGAGGACTAACCACAAAGTCAGATATACCAGATGTCCTTTGGGAAAAAAGATGAAATTGTGTGTTCCTATATAGATTTACCAAGCATCAGACACCCCATAGAGGGTCCCTATGAGTCAGAATCAACTTGATGGTATTGGGTTTGGTTTACCGACCCCTGTATAAACCTGTGCTTCTCTAGCAACCCAGACTAAGACCCGGCTTCATCTCTAGCCAGAGACATCCCAAGATGTCAGGGGGGGGACAGGTTATGGGGAGGTATGGTCACTTGTTTGCCTATATTTTAACCACTTTCCAAGAGTGACATCCCAGTCTAATGTTGGGCTAAGAGGAATCAAGACCTAAGAGGATTTTTTTATTCACTCCTCTTACACTTGGTGGGAGAGCCCAGAGCCCTGCTGTCCATCAGTCAGCTTGCCTTCTTTCTGCTCCACCTTCATGACTCCTGCCACATCCCCAGGCTACTTACACTATGACTAAAGTAATTTTCTTGATTTACATCAACTCATTTTTAAAAAAATGCATATATTTAACAAGTCAAACACATCTCCATATGACAAACTAAAAAAAAAACTAACCAATCAAACAACAAACAAGCAAACAAAACCCCCACCTTTTATGGCTTAGAAAAACAAGAATACAATGAAAGCAAAACAAAGCCAATATCTGTGCCTCCAATACCAACTTCCAGGCTGCTGTGGGCAAGCCCTTTGTGGAAAAGGGAGATTAGGAAGTGTCACCAAGTATCAGATTTCTACTGGTACCAAGGTTGAAGGGACACGCCGGCAAGGGGTGTCACACCAACATCAGACCCTCTCTTGGATTCAATCACTAAGATTGAAAAGAACTGAAACGGGACTTTCGCACCATGTGATTCCATGTTATTTAACACCCACTTAGGTAACACACCCAGGTGGAAAACAAGGCCTGCCCTGGTTCTCCATTTACCTATCAATGAGAGAGGGCTGGGTGCAATGACAGGCCTTTGTCACACCTAAGCCTGGTCACAGAGCAAGTCCAAGAATCCAGGTCTCCTAGCTTCTATTTCTTACTTCATCTCACTTTGAAAAGTTCATTAAAAACTAAACATCCCTTGGAGGCAAATAGAGCTTTGTTTTTCAGATCTCAGGCTTGTTGTGATAGAAGAGATTGCTACCCTATCCACAAGTTAAGAAAACAGATTTTTAAAAAAAGCAAACGTTTCTTTTAAACACACGCAAACACAAAATAAACACAAGAGTTCAATCAGCTCTTCATCACACTAGTGTCTGTAGCTGGGGTTCATCGGCGGGACAGTGCTTACATACTTATTTGCAGAGCAAAACATCGGTGGTTTCTGTGGGAGAAAGAGGTGGCCCCTGGCTTCCTATTACATCCTCAGAAACCCTATAGGACAGTTCTCCTCTGCCCTGTAGAGTCTCTAAGAGTCAGAGTCAACTCTTCGGCAGTAGGAATAAATGGGCTAACTTCTATATCGGATCCTGTGCCAGGCATGGAGTGGAGACTAAGAGAGGCAGAGTCCACCCTCCCCTCCTCGCCAGTCCAACAGCACTGTGCCAGGGGAAGGGGGCCTCTCTGGACTGATCATTCACTCAAGTATTCACCTAATTAATAGGCCTGGGCACCGCTATGCCTCAGGCAAGCACCCTACACTAGTGAGAATGAAATGTTGTCATTTTCCTGGGGTATTCACGATTTCCTTCCATGCTTCTCTATGGGCACAGTAGTGGGCTTTTCTAGACAGTTCCTCTGAAAGCTATATCTGCCTGCTAAGAATCAAACCTAAGACAGGCTAACACTTAAAACTATCATTCCTATCAGTTACAGGGCATTTTTATAAAACTGATGCTGACATTCTGAAAGATTTCATTTTTAAACCATTATACACAGTTTAGATATGGCCGCTAATAATGACTAGCATTGGTAAGCAAACCAGTTCTATAGTTATTAATGATTAGCTGTCATTTACGAGATACCTGTGATATACTGGGGACGATGCTAAGCATTCGTATAGACACTGACTCATGTAATCCTTACAAGAATGTTAGCGCCCACTGCTATCACGTCCATTACAGCTCCCAGCAACCCCAAAGGAGAGAGCAGAGCTGCTCCCGAGGGTGACTGTGGAATCGTCAGAAGCCGGCGGCCTCATTTGTCTCCAGGAGGAGCTGGTAGGTTCCGTCTGCTGACCTTTCAGAAAGCAGTCTGATTCTTGGTCCACTGTGCCACCAAGGGGCCTAAAAACGCCAATAAAGTACGACTGCTGTTGGTGGCATACAGGCATGGAAACAGTAGCTTATGGAGATGAAGCAACTTTCCAAAGGTCACACGGCAAAATCGAGGTACACGTTCCAGAATAACTGGCTAAAATATGTAAACCTTTCAAAATGGTGTCCCCATGGCACAAGCCACAGAAGAAAACACCCCTCTACCTTGGCAAAGAAAAGAGGCATTCAAAAATGCCTCCTTGAAAGAAATGCTTCCCAAGTGTAATTGTTTGGTTAGCCATTTATTGTTGGCATCAGCTACCAGAGAATAGTTCCTGCACAGCGGAATGAAACACCAACGGGTCCATGTCATGCATGTGCTCAGTTGGGGCTCCAGCTTTTGCTGAAAATCATTGACTGATTTTCAGAGACAGGTGGCCAGGCTTTCCTTCCTGGTCCATCTTTGACGAGATGCTCTTCTTTAACATCACAGCAACATGCAAGCCGCCAGTGACAGATGGGTGGGGGCCGTGCACACAGTGTGTGGTTTGGGAATGGAACCAATCTCCTGCATAGAAAGTCAGGATTCTACTACTATTTCATGACAGTCCTACAAACCATTGATTAGCAGTTAATGAACGGGTGATGTGTCCCAAACTTTGGATCGTAGCAGAATCCTTCAGCAGGCTCGGTAAAGCACTGTGCTGAGCCCTGTGACCAGAGTTTCTGCTCTCGTTCCTCTGAGGTGGGGCTTGAGAACTGGAATTGGTAACAAACCACGGGTCATGCTGATGCTATTCGTCTGGGGACCACACTTTTGAGAGTCCCTGGATTATAAGATCGTGGGCTTTAGAATCAGGCAGCCGTGGGTCAAGATCTTGTTTTTGCCTATTGCTTTACTTGTGACCATGGGCATATTACAGAGACCAAGTTCCTCGTCTGTGAAGGAGGACAATATTACTACTGGCCAGGGTCATTGTGAGGATTCCGTTAGGTGATCGTGCACAGTGGTTAAGCACGTAAAAGGTCAGCGATTGGCACACATCCAGTGGCTCCACGGGAGGAAAGACCAGGCAAGATGCTCCCACAAAGATTACAGCCTAGACAGTGATACATGTAGATTAACCTCTATTTCACATATATCCATGAGTGCCTTGATACTCACAGAGGGCGAAGTTATTAAAAACGTTTTGTACATAGCCAAACACATTGGGGCAATGAATAGCTGGGCCAGGGTGATCAGGAACAGTCTTGGGGACAGCGAGGTCAATTGGCATAACATAGATCTCAAAGACAATGGTTCTACGTCTTACATGAGTAGGTAGCAACTGGGACCTTCAAAGCTGCTGAGCAGGCAGGCATCAGGGGGCTACTATTGATCTCTCCCCATCTGGAGGAAAGAAAAGCGATGACAATGGAAAGACTTATGAAAACACTGAATTCAGTAGATTCAGGGACGGACACACATCAGCCTACAGGAGCCCCATCCGAAGAAGTAGATGGTGATTGGCTGCCTCTTCCAACTGCCCTGAAAAGGGTCACATTAGAAAACCCTGGACAGAGCGAGAGACCACGGTGGACAAGACCCCCAAATCATAAGTGACCAGGCTTACTTATTGGATTGCGATTGTTAGAATCCACAAGACGAGCCCCTAGGCAACCTTCTTGTCTGTAACTGAACCTACCCCGTGTTAGCACAGTCAGCCATTTAAGATGTAAAAGGCAATGCGAATCCAAAGACAAAGTCTAGACGGTTCGGAAAGAGGTGGGGGGATGGAGATAGGAAATACCAGGAGGAAGGGAGGTAAGTGATGGTCCATTGGGAGAAATGCAATGGATGAGTTGAAACAAGATGTATGTGAATGACTGACTGTGAAACAGATGATCTGCTCTGTGAGCCATCAGCCAATCCACAATGAAAGGGTTAAAAAGGAGCGGTTACCACCAAGAAACCTTATCCAATAATACTCCCCTGACCTGTAGGGCCCCTATGAGTCAGAACGGACTCACAGACACAGAACAACAACAACAACAACATACCCTCGCAAATGCCTAGCACCTCGTAGCATCCAATAAATAGACTTTATTGATATTATTGATAAGTCCCCCACGGGAGACAATGCTAACTCTTCCCCTACTGGAAACAGCAGAGGAATGAAGTAGCCCGCTGTGACATAATGATACTTCCTCCCCAATACTCATGTCTTTCTCTTCGATGCGTGAAGGGGCTAGGAAACAGGGACTCCTAGCAAAGCAAGTTTTGCATCTTGTGGGAATCCCCCAGTCGAGAACCCGCAGGTTAACAAGCCAATAGCACGCGCTTCCCAGCAGCCTGTGTCCACAGGGGCTTTCTCACTGAGCGAGGACGCACCACTCTACCACTGAGCGCAGACACTGGCTCCCGGGTGCCTTGTCAGCAAAGACCGAGGCACTTGATGGAATCGGGGCTTACTTGGAACTTACTGCCGACTAAATAATTATAAAATAACCAGATAATTACATGGGTTGTGTAAAGTACTTTGCTGTTTAAATAGGAAATCCCAAGTAATCCTTTTTGTCTCCCTCTGCCCGATTTATAAATTGTTGCCAGTGGGGAACGGCTTCTTTAATTTTATTTTCTTTATTTTGGGGGTTGTTGTTGATTTTTAAAATAAACTGCCGAGTCAAAGCTTGTGAGTTTCTCTTCTAAAAAATGCAGAATCTATTAAGGGCTGGGAATTAGCATTGGGGCTAAATATAGCTGCATGGGAGTGTGGCAGGAGTCCTCGAGCGCGCTGTAGAGTGGTTTACGAGAAGGAAGCATGTAGAGGTGGATCTTGGCACAGCTCAACAGGACTTAGATCATCTGATGAGGGTGCATTTCTAGGGCTATTTATGAGTTCTTTGGCCAAAGGGAGGCATATTTGTGAGACCCAGAGAAGAAGGATCCAGAAGGTGTGATGGATGGCAGCGAGGTCGCTTGGCTAGTGACTGATGCTTGTTGGGTCTTGGCTGATGAGCTGAGGCTCTTGGAGTCTCCATGAGAGGATTGCTCCCCAGGGACTGTTCTGGTTTCATCGTCCTCGAATCTTCCTTAGCCTCCCCTACCTCTTTCAGGCCTCAGTTCAAAACGCTATCTCCGTGGCCAGCCCACCAGTAGCAGGTATCATGAATTCCACCAACACACAGGCAGCTTCCACAGCACTTCCCGATTCATAAAGCCTCCCCATCGCAAGTGCTGACATTCTTTGCCTGGGAACTCCTAGCAGTGAAAGCCCATGCCTGGAGCAGGATGGAAGTGACTAGAAGCCCAAACCCCGAAGCCATGCATAACCAACTAACCAAATCCGAACCCAGTGCCCACTGAGAAAATCCCAACTCTGAATATCCCTACAGGAGGACAGAGTCAATTTTCCCGTAGGGTTTCCAGAACTGCCTTTTAATGAAAGACGTTGAAGACTCTCTCTTCTTGCCCTTCACCTTTCCTGCTTGTTGGGATCCAAAGTCTGCCTCCAGGAGTGGCCCTGTGCGTGCCGTTGTCCCAGAGAGCTATCAGCACCCTGTCATGTTCCCCCATCAACCTTGGATCCACAAGACTCTGTCCCCACCGCCCTGTGGTCTCCCTGCTTTTCGCTTCACCTTTCTGTATCATAGGCCTGTGGCTGTGTGATTCTGAAGAGGGCTCGGGTGAGCATCGGATCCAGGAGTTGAGTTGGACTGGAATGGGAAATGACTTCAAGCTATACAGCTCTTTGCTTTACATATATGAGTGTCACTGGCCACTGGTTTTGTTTCTCTAGACCACCCAGCCTAACATAGTTGCATGAATTCCATTCCTTTACCTTCATCTTTCTTCACCCTGAAACTCCACAGAAGCCTTACTACAGGGTCTGTACCAGTCACCCCTCAAACCACACTCACTGCCAACTCATGGCAACCCTAAGGGTCAGGGGCGCACTGCCCCTTTGAGTTTCCGAGTCTGTCTGGGAATAGGAAGCCCCATCAGCAGCCCAGTCTGTAACCATTACGCCAGGGAGCGGACACTCTACAAGCACCTCCCTTAGGGGGTCCTATCTCTGGCCTCTACCCCGGTGCTAATCTCTCCCTTCCCTTGCCCACCACACAGGCCGAAGGAGAGTAATCTGATGGGTCAAAATCCCGCACGTTGTCATTGTCTGGGAAGCAAGTCAATAATGGATGAGTCACTGTGATAAAAAGTCAGCGCCCATAACCCGTACTGACTTCCACTTTCTGCCCCTGACTCCAGGAGCTACCGAGGTGCAGTGGGCACCTGTGGGCAGGTCCTGGACCCTCCACAAACACCATCTCACAGATATCCTAAACCGAGGCTCAGAGAGGGTACGTGATTGTCCAACACCTCACTGCTATAGGGTACTGACTGTGCTGGACCCTCAGGTACTGGGCTTCCCTGTGCCCCACTACCTTCTCCTAGTCAAAACCAGAGGCTGCTAAGGAGCAACGCTCTACTGGGAAGCCAGGGATTACAGCAGTACAGACCCCTGGGGAAAATCCCCCACCTTGCTTTGCTGTCTTATAATTCCCCAGGCACTGTCCGAGACAAACCCTTGTTAGTTCGATTTACAATTGGAAAACAAAACAAAACAAGAAAGGAGATAGCAATGTTAAGTGGTCGGGAATCAAATCTAGGCTGGTCTCACTGCAGAGACTAAGCTGTCCTTAGACTACTCGTCCTCTCTGGCCTTCTTCTGGTAGCTCCTCACTTTCTGCTCCCTCGTTCGTCTCGCAGTTTTCTGGTGGCATTCCGGTAGCCGCCCCCTCTCTCCCTGTTTGTGGTTTCTTGGAAGTCCGACTCTCAGCATATCCACCAGAGCGCAAGCTCCCTGAGGGGTTCAGGTTTTGTTTCGATTTCTTGTTTTCCTTTCATCTTTCTCTCTCCCTTACCCAATAGTAAGCCAGGCACAGGATTATAAGCTCAGGAAAGATTTGTTCAATTGAAATGATCAAAGCTTCACATCGGAGCCTATTAGAAGTTTAAGCTCCCTACCCACTCTGGAGGGGACTTTCTCCGATGGCCCTTTTTCGGCTCTGTCAACTTGTTAAGACAAGCCCCGGGCAGCAATTCAAACCACCAAACAACACTGTTAAACACTAGCACGTGCTCACATCTGAGAGGGACCTCCAAGGCAGAGAACCCCAGCAGTGGGTGTGTGGCTCAGCCAGGACCCCAAAGACCCCCATTGGCTCAGGCTTCCTATTAGGGCCTGTGGCCCTGGTGGCCTGGGTGGATTATGCAGAGGAGCAGGTGGGCTGAGGGCCCATAGACACCCTTCTCAGCACCTCAAGGAGCTAGCTTTCCCAGCTCCCTTTGCAATGTGGTTGCCTGACAAAGCCTTAAGCAGAAGTGGGGAACTTTTTTTGTTGTTGTTGTTGGGGGAGAAAGGACAAGGGCCATTTGGATATTTAAAACATCATTTATGATTTATAGATCATCCAGGTCAAATATTTAACTAACTCACCCCTAATGTGATGGCTGGAATGGCTTCTCTTTGGTGAGGCATGTGCTGTTAGATTTAATTGAAGATTATAGGGCCCTTGTATGGCCTAATGGGCCCAGCGTTCCTCAGCCCTGTACCTAGCACATTCTGAAGAAGCATCAATAAAGCCAGTCCAAATCCACCCAGCCAACACCGACTCATGGCAACTCTTTCTGGGCTCACCGAGATCCTGCCATATGGAACAACCAAAAAGACCCTGAGGTAGCAAGATATCGGCTCCCTCTAGATGGGCAAGCTGAGTCTCAGGCCCTCTGCTGTCCATGAGACCAGAGTTCTGGCCTCTTTGGGAACAGGAGTGAGTTCCTTGATGCTGGAATTCCCAGCCTCTGCTGTCTGTGTGCCCAGAGTTCTGGCTTCATTGGGAACAGGAGTGACTTCCTTGATGCTGGAATTCCCAGTCCCCACTCAACCCCTGCTGAGGTGGCTGAGAGTGGAGTCTGAGCCAGGTGAGCTAGTGCCAAGTCCAAGCTCTACCGGTTACTACCTGTCCCAAGGCACCTGACCTTTCGGTGCCTTTTTTTCCTTAAATGCAAGGAAGGAATAACATTAACACTTAGCAGCAAGCCCCTTCTGGGTTTCTGAGACTGTAACTCTTTATGGGAATAGAAAGCCCAGTTTATCTCCTGAAGAGCTGATGGTGGTTTAGAACTGCCAAGCATGCGGATCACAGCCCAATGTGTAAACACTACACCACTAAACAGTGGTAAAACAAAACTAATATTTATAAAGTGCTTACAACAGTGGTAGTGCATAATATCAAACCGACTGCCATCAAGTCAATTCTGACTCATAGCGACCCTATAAGACTGAGGGAAACTGCTCTAATGGTGAACATCTGCATGGAAGCAGAGAGCCTCAAATTTCTCCAGAAGACTGGCTGGTAGGTTAGAACTGCTGACTTTGGGGTTAGCAATCCAACTGCTAACCCACTATGTCACCAGGGCTCCTCAGTGTATGATTAGCATTTTAGAAGTATTTATCAAGTAAATACATTGCATATCACATCTCCCAAAGACGTCCTAGGACCACCTCTTAGAAACAAACCCATTTATTGTTTTTGTGCATCCACCCATTCATCCATGTCTTCTTCCAGACACTCATTCATTCATTTCTTCTTCTACATGATCCCAGCTCTCTGGCTCTCCCAGCACTTTTAACACTGGATGACTGGTCTTTCCAAGACCACCTTCTCTGTTCCACAGCCAGGCACTGTGTTTGGTGCTAAGGAAACACGTGGTACTGGCGAGCAGGCAGGCATGGATGGCGGCCACTGCAGAGTAAACAACGGCCGAATGGGGCATTAGAGGCATGAGTGAAGCCCTATACTCTGTCACAATAATGAAGAGCCATCTAAGCAGCCCCAGAACAGGAACAATGGGGATGTGCTCCTTCTCAAAGGGATTACCTCCAACATGGGACGAGAAGCAGAGAAAGAAGTCAGGAATGGCACACATTCCCTTTCCTTCCCTCATACTCCAAATATGCTCTCATCTTCCCCTGGTCCCTAGGCCGCCACGAGTTCACAGTCCACTCCAGTCTGTTTATGGCTCCTTTGGCACACTCCTCCCGTCTCCCTGCCATCCCAGCTTCCTGACTGTGGGCTTCAGGACACTCTTGTCTCAGCTGTCTTGGAAACCATCGCCTTTCAGGCTAGGGGGAAGCAACAACAACATCTCTTTGACTTTCCCCATCTTCCTGAAAGCCCCCATCCTGACACAGAGAGTACAGCTCTCTCCACTGACTGGACAGCAGACATCAGAAGGAAGGCAGAACATATCCCCATGAGGCCTTTGTGGGCAGCCCCTAACAGCTGCTTCAGCTAGAGAGGGCTTTTCACTCTAATTTGGAGATGAGTCTAATGCATGAAGACTGCTTATTAAGAATGTCGGTTCAACATATCACCCCAACACTCCATAGCTCCTACTTGGAGAGAGATGGGCAAGGCATGAAGACAGTTTGGGGATCATTTAGTCCAATCTGAATACCGACTAAACCTACTGCCATTAAATCAATTCTGACTCAAGGTCTCCCTACATATGGCTTTCAAGGCTGCACATCTTTATGGGAGCAGAGAGCCCGTATTTCCCCCAGGAAGCAGCTGGTGAGTTTGAATTGCCAACCTGACAGGTAAGCAGTCCAATGATTTCCCAACACCACTGCCAGAGCTCTGAAGATGAGTCCCACCAAAGCTGAATCACCACCATAGAGTCTGTTCTGACTCATGGTGACCCTATCCAATAGGGTAGAACTGCCTCGATGGGTTTCTGAGACTGTAACTCTTTATGGGAGTAGAAAGCCTCATCTTTCTCCCATAGAGCGCTGGTGGCTTCAAACTACTGACCTTTAGGTTAACAGCCCACCCGGGCTCCACTGAATACGAACTAGAAACTAGATAGTAGTTATTATTCTTGTTATTAAGTATAAACATCAAAAGAATGCCCTTGGTTTATGAAGAAGCATACTCAATGAAAAAGGAAAAAGACATATATCCACAAAAATGTTCAAGAAAAAATGTTTATACATATAGGAGTACACACACAGAGATAAAGCTCAGATATAGTAAGAAAAAAAAAAGACTAATTCTCTGTGGCTCTACATAGAGCTTATTCATATATCCCCTGTCAATAACTGAAGAGAAACACTAAGTACATATAATTCATCTCCATAGTTAGAAATTCAACATGGCTTTGGAAGAATTCCCTTGGCCCTGCCCTGGGCTTCCCTCTCCCCCTTACCCCCAACACACACACACACATACGCACACTATAAAGCACATTTTTGCAGCTCAAAGCCCTATGAGAAATCCTAACATAGCTGGCCCAGAACGGTAAAAAGAGCTTGAGATTCAGCCTTAGAGGACTGGAGAGCCACCTCCGATTCCCATTAGCTGGTGATCTTGAGAAGTCAGTGGACTGATCTGAGTTTCAGGAAGGTCACCTTCTGGGGGCGATGATCATCCTTGCTTCCCAACCGCAGAGGGTGAGCCCAAGGACCAGGAGAAAGACCGGATTGTAAAGAGGGCCCCGGCATTCCTGGGGACTACCTGTGTTTACATGGTGGAGGGTATTCACCCTCGGTCTAAGGGCAGTCTTCTGAAATTGGGCCTCTAAGAACGTACTGATTGGGGATGCTCACTCCTCAGAACAGAGGTCACTCTTGTAGCCCTACCCATGACTTGAGTCCGGGGGCGCTACTGAGGGCAAGGCATCAGGCTGCTAACTACGAGGTTGGGGGTTCAAACAGTCTCAAACACCCCACACAGGGATCAACGATGAGCTGGAACCAACTTGGTGGCCGTGGTTTTTTTGTTTTGGTGATGTCCACAGCAGCACAAATGAGACTTGCTTTGTATTTACTTGTCTCTTTTAAACAGGCATTGCCAAAGCGATCTTACATAAATGAGCCAAAACACATGGCCGAGAGCGGAGGCGAAGGATAAAGCTTAACCATGATGTCCTAGGCCACAGAGAGATAATACCGAAACCTTGGCCTGGTGCCTTCTGAGCTCCCCACATCTAAAACTTTAACAGAAAACCTCATTCCTTCAGAATCCATTAATGTTGATCATCTGGACCCGACCTCAGCTGACCCGCCACTGTTCTGTCTGCAAAACGTGGTCTGGCTTTGAGAGAGAAGGAATGTGTACGGTGCACTTCAGCTAAGTGGGTGGTCAGGAGGCCTGGGTTCACTCCCGACCCGACCACTTTGCAACTCTGGGTGAGGCGCCGCCCTACCCTGTGGTTCATTTTCCCCTCTGTGAAATGAAGTGTTGGATTAGAGGTGGACGCCGTCTCATCCCACTCTAGCAGTCAGTGATTAGTCACGCTATGGGAAGTCCTCCCAACCCTCAAAGAACATTTGCTGACCCGGACTGGGGGGTGTTAACCTGCAGGAGGCTCTGGGGAGGGTCTTGCTAGTGTTGTGGCTCTTCGGTTAGTGAGACCAGCTCATTCCACCCCTGCGGGGGAAATGAGCACTGATGACCAGAAGGGAGACCAGGGACCGGAGGAGATCGGGGAGCAGACCTCAGTAGTCAGCGTTCCTGGTTTTGAGAATTCTCTTTGGTTCTCTTTAAACGAACACCCCCATTGCCGGAGGAATGGCTGTGGGTTGGCATTGCCAAGATGTGGCAATGTCACTCCTCCAGGCCAAGTTGTTCATTTCACCTCCATGTGGGGCTCGGCTTATACTGCAGCTTATAGTACTGCTGCAAACAGAGGGGGCATGTGCAGTTACCCCACCACCTTGTAAAGTCCCCTTTAGGAGTTTAATGTTTATCTTTCCTTGTAGCTGATGTGGACGTTAAAAAATTCTTTACTGAGCTAGGTGGACAATAAACTTGACTTTGAATTGTTCAACTGAATGAGTTTTAATAGATGTAGGCAACCATGAAAGTATCATTACTTTCAAGATGGTGAATCTATCCATTACCCACCCCCCACCCCCAAAGTGCCTCTTGCTCCTTTTTATTCCCTCCTGCCCCCCTTCCATTCCTAGGAAGCCACTGATCTGTTTATTGCCAGGGTAGATTAATTTGCATTTTGTAGAATTTTACAAAATGGAATTGCATATGATACATTCTTCTTTGGTCTGGCTTCTGTCACGCAGTATAATTATTTTTAGATTCTTCCATGTTGTTGTGTGTACCAAGAATCCATTCCTTCTTATGGCTCGGGAATATTCCACGATACAAATATACCATCAGTGGTTCATCTAGTCACCTGGTGATGGACACTTAGGTGATGGGTAATTTGAGTCTAATACAAATAGAGGTGCTATGACTATGTGTGTAGGGGTCTCTGTAACTCTGCTTTCATTTCTCTTGAGCGCACTGACGGTGTCTTATGGTAGGTGTATGACAGATTTAACTGTTTGAGAAGTCACCGAATCGATTTGCAATGTTGTGAAGCAACATTCATGTTTATGTCTTTGTCAACACTAGTTTTTGACATGCTAGTAGGATTCATGGGGTATCGCCCTGTGGTTTTAATGTGCAGTCCCCTATGATTAATAAGAAGCATGGTGATGCCGTGGGTTGAGCCTTGTGTTGTTAATTAACTGAGAAGTCAGCAGTCCCAACCCGCCAGCTACTCCTCCAGAGAAAGAGAAGGCAGCTTGCTTTCCACAGATGTACGGCCTTGGGAACCCTACCAAACACACCTACTATGTGCTATCGAGTTGCTAGGAATCGGCGTCAATGTGATGGCAGTGAGGGAAGGCTGATAATATTAAGCATCCTTTTATGTGTTTGTTTTTATAAAACTAATCAGCTCTGACTTGAAAATGTTGGCAAAAATAACACAATTTGCTACCTTTAATCAACCTGTTAATGGAATGGACTATTGTCCCAGCTCGCCTGTTAGGAGTTCTGCATGGCCGTGCTGACTTTCATTCCCATTTACTCGAATGAGGAAGCTGCTATGGTCTGGTTTTACAGATGTGGAAACAGAGGCTTAGAGAGTGAGGTAGCATGCCCCAAGTGACACTATGGGTGGCAGCAGCATTTTCTAACTCGGACACAATCAGGACTTGGGAAGATAAGTGGACAGCGACGAAGGGAGCAGACACACTGCAGATAAATGCAACGTGTGCTTTCTGATCACTTACACAGCCATTCCCTATTTGCGAGGAACATAGGACGGTTTAGCCAAGATACACTGTGGCTGAGGCCTGATCAATAGATCGATACTGTATAACATTAAAGGCAAAACAGATATCTTGAAAGTAGTTAACTGAGATCCTCAAATCTAAGCACTGGGATAAGACTGTCAATGTACCCATATTTATTGGTGCTGAAAAAATCACTTTAAAAGATGTTTATTTTTGCTTTTCCAAGGCAAGTGCATTTTAAGCAGCCGGCTCTTCCTAAGTGTTGGAAATGTGTCTAGCTTTTTCTTCAGCCAAGACACTAAGTTCTAGCCCCAAGAGCAAGGGGGCAGTTGAGCATCTTTGAGAGGACGGTCAGCCTCTCTGGACCTGAGCCCCTTTCTCTGGGCCATTAGGGGTTCATTCGGGGGTGCTCTCTGTTTCCTCTTCCAGAGCTGAGATGCTGCTTCTGGTAGGAAACACGGACAGGAGAGGGGAGCAAACACACGACCGGCAAGGAGAGCGGTCCCTCTATGGAATAGAGCTCAGCTTTGCATTTGGACTTTAAAACCTTGGCTTTGAACAGTGATGTTTATACTTCATGCCCCTCCACCCCTCAAAAAACACTACACAGTCCTCGGAAGAATAGTGCTCATGTCTACTGCAGTCCTTGGTGTTCTTGACTTTCGCGGTGGTAGTTACAGTCGACCCTGAGCTCTAACTGCACTACACCCCCAGAATGAAGGCCAAGAGCCTGCATGGCTCGCCTTCTTCCTGAGATCACTCATTCAATACCACTGCTGCTGAGAACCTCCCTCCTGCCTTCCCCTCATGCTCTCCTCTGTCTCAAGTCATTACACACACACACACACACACACACACACACACACACACACACACACCAACAGGGATAGCTCCTAAATGCTCAGAAGAAGATCTCACCTCTCTAAAACCTTCCCTGGGAGCCCCCAGTCACACCTTAGCTGCACTATCCTGGGTGGGGGCCCCAGCTTCCCAAGAGAACCTTTTCCACATTGCTGTTAGCGTCAGCAACTGATGGACCCACCTCCCTCCTCCCACTAGACCAGAACTGCCCGATTGCAAAATAGAACAAATCGATGATGTATCCTAATACTGTGCTGTAGATGTAACAAAATGAAGCCTAAATTATATCTAAACTTTTGTTCTAGCCTAAGGTGACCAGATTTTAACACTGGTAAAGCGGGACACCATTGATAAAACTCATATGCTGGTGAAATAGCCACACGGCAGCCGAAAACCGTATACCCTAGCTTGTCGTGCATTCTTTCTAAAAATCAGGACTTTTAAAAAATGCTGTGGGATTCAGGAAAAATTGCTAAAAATTGGGACTGGCCCGCCAAAAGTGGGACATCTGGTCACCTTATTCTAGCCACATTACAAGAGCTCACTAGCCAATTAGACCTTCCATAATGAAGAGCAGAGATATAAGACATTTCCATCACTGCCGACACTTCAGGAAAACACTAGTCTTCTCAACGATGCCAAGTTCACTTCTTTAGGCTCAAGGGCTGCCATATGGAGAACTTCAGGAATACTGGTAAGACACAACTAATGACACAGAGCCAACCACGTGGCTTACAAACTGGCTTTGAAGCCCAATTCTGGCCCTCGTGAACTTCCTGATCTAGATTCTTATGGCTTGCTTAGCACTCCTCCACCACCCTATATAAGCATCCTCGACATCAGGGGTCCTCAAACTATGGCCCATGGGCCACATGCGGCCCGCCGAGGACATTTATCTGGCTGGCCGGGTGTTTTTGCCCGTTTGTTTTTTTACTTCAAAATAAGATACGTGCAGTGTGCATAGGAATTTGTTCATAGTTTTTTTTTAAACTATTGTCCGGCCCTCCAATGGGTCTGAGGGACAGTGAACTAGCCCCCTGTTCAAAATGTTTGAGGACCCCTGCTCTACATCTATCTGAAATAACTTATTTTCCATTTTCTGCACATTAACAAGTGCAATTCCCTTTGTTTGGGGTGTCCTCTCCTGTCACCCCTCCTCCTGGCCAATTGGTCACGCATTTACGCTTCACACTACTTTGATGCCACAAACAATCTCTCAGTAGAGGAGACTGACCCTCTTCTATGCTCCCTCCACATGCATGTCCCTCTACAGTCACCTTTACACAAGTCTGTTTCACCCAACTGATTGTGATTCCCCTAGGCAGTCGCTGTCGTTTGCCTGACTTTGGCTACTACAGTGCCTGGAACGGTGGACACCTTGACCAATATGAATGGAACTACTGAATAAATAATGGAATGACGGGACCCCTAAGTTTTCAAAGAGGAGTCTAATCGCATGTTCAACAGGGCAGCACCACTCGGATAAGCGACGGTATCTATCACTTACAAGGTACCACCCTCAAGAAGCCACACTCATTGGATTGGCTTCAATCCAGAGCATACTTATAATAGTCACAGTTGACAAATGATTGAAGCATAGGAAGGAAAGAAGCCCAGGACAGTAGCTGAGCCATCCTCCTGCCTCCAGGACAAACTCAGATGTAGAGCAATCCAGGAGATATAAACCTACCTGACTTTTCAAATGCACCCAAGAGTGACTCCACCCCCAGCAAGCCACGGCAATGTGGAAAAGAACTGAGGGCGCCACCCTCTATCTGCTGAGGCCATGACTTTAATCTCCTCCGTGACTCACCCATTGCTTATAAACCACCTGAGCAGGTGGCAACAAGGAAGCTCAGCTGCCCACGGCCACAGGTTTAAGTTCTGTTGCTTTCCTCTGTTACCTGAACAGCGCCCGCAGCAAAGACCATACAAGGATGGAGGTGATCCCGCCCAACTCACTGGAGGGCAACCAAGTCAATCCCGAGCTCTTTCCCTGGATCTGGTCTGGGTAGCGGATACGACGACGATGGAATCAGAGTGGCAGTCAAGGAATTGACACCGTTTGGGGGGGACTTTGCAAGGGGTTCAAATCCCTTGACGGGGTGAGTGGCCAACACCCAGGGAAGTCGTTTCACATCTTCCAGAACCATCTCAACTTGAAATGCAGATAATCCTACCTACCTCCTTAATGGTTAGTGAGGACGGAGGGGGACTAGGTAGTGTGTGAGTGGTGCCGGGGATTAAAGCTCCAGGATCAACACAGAGGTCCCTCCGAAGAAAGGCCGGGTGTTCGACTTCCTATGAAGCAGCATCAGACAACCCTGTGGAGCACACTTCCCTGATACACATCAGGGCGCCGTGAGTCAGAAGAGACCCCACAGCCCCTGGTCTAAAGGGCTCTGCAAGGATGGGGTCTGCTACCCGGTATGAGCCTGAAACATTTAGATACCATCCAGCTCTTCAGTCCCTGTCCCGAGGTCCCATGAACGGGCTTCGTGGTTTTAGGTTTTCTAACTATCTCTCAGCGCCCAAGTGTGGAAACTTTTGAGTGAGAGACTCCCTGGGTGGTGAGGTTGTCGGTGGTGTGTGTCTCAGAGAAAGAGCTCATGAGAAAGAATCCATTTCTCCAGCATTCTCATAATGGAACCAATCAGATTTAAATATTTTGATTACGATGCACTGTGCTCTCTTTGTGCCACATATATATGTATTAAAAGTATTATCTTTGTCTTCAGCTCTCTCAACAATGCAAATCCTTCCTTCGCACAATAGGCGGTAAAGGTTTCCTCCTGCCTGATGACTTAGCCCACAGCGGTGGGTGGGGGCGGGCGGCAGGGAAGTTGAATCCATGTTCTTTGTATTTAAGTTCTTTGATGTTTAGATAAAATAGGTTGGGATGGGTTGGAACAGAAAACAGATTCTATTTATCTGAGTGACTAGTGTCAGAAAGACAGAGCGCTGTCTGCTATGCCAACAGTGTGGAAGACGGGATCTGCCATTCCTGAATCCAGCCGGGGCAGCATTTCCCAAAGGGTTTTTGAAGGAACTCTACCTTGGGGAGATGTTAGACAACCCGTTTTCTGTTTTACTACTGTGAATTAGTAGTGTGTTTTGTGTCTCTCTTGGAGAGTCATATTGGCAGGGCAAAGGCTCTGAGAATTCGTGTAGTGAAATAACGTGTTTAACCTGTCTCATTTGGCGTGTCTCAAACTTATTGTGGATGCAAACCAGTTTGTTTGTTTGGGGGAGTAGGATGTTCCTGCTCCATGAAGTGAAAGGTATGAAATGTACTACCTCCCCATCCCCACACCCACATAGCCACAAGCTCTGGCAGATTCAGCATTGGGGGCGGGGATGGGTAATAACAAATCTTCTAGAGACAGACAGACCCAGGTCCAGTCCCCATTCCACCAGCAGGGCTGTTCCTTAGCCTTCCAGAGCCTCAGCTCCGTCCTAAGCAGGAAAAGGGATGGTGAGGAACACTTAGTACACGTTTTCAGTGTGTTGAATGAGATGAAGGAGTCCCTGGGTGCTGCAGAGGATTAAGCAAGCATTCAACTATGACCCCAAAGGCTGGGGGTTGGAGGGCAAGCCTGGAGTGTCCGCAGCCCACCGAGCATGGTTCTCCTCTGCACCCAGGGCATCCCCGTGAGCCAGAAGCAACGTCTCAGCAACTAACAGCAGATGCGATGAAGCACACCGAAGCACTGGGCACACGCGGGCTAGTTTTTAAACCATGGCGACCCTCCCTTCTTCTGGACTCTCTGCAGAGTAAGAAGTGGAAGCCTCTGGGAATGCACTGGACCCGCCTTTTTAAAAAATGCTCATAAAATTTTAAATCGAAAGATTTCACAGAAGATGCCGTCTTGGAATGCCAATCCCAGACCCAGTCTGCAAGTGCTCATCCATAAAGCCGTCCCGGGGGACCGACAAGCCAGGTGAGGTTGTTTGAACCGTGTGCGTGGGAAGAACCGAGTGTTTCCTACAGTTATCTGAAACATACCATCCAGGAACCGAGTCAAATGTTACAGTATCGAACGGAAGGTGCTATTACTTGATACAGTCCTAAGGTACATTCCTATCAAAATACAGCTGTTATTAACGTTACTAACAACTGCTTTAGCCCAGTGGATTTTATTGAAACCGTAACGATGGGCACTTTTGAAGTAAGTGTCCCTGGCTAATTTTCAGAAGCCCATCTTCCACGCAGGGTCCAGACAGTAATTCTCTCGGGGTTTTCACACAAGGTAGAACGAGGAGCTTGAAATGCTTGAAAGAGAGTCATCTCCAGGTCGCCAATAATTAAACAGGAGCAAACGGAACAGAATATGGGGAATATATAATCTTCCCTGACTCTTAAATAGAAATAAAACAGATATCAGCGAGACGGTGCCTCTGTGGAGAGACTTAATCTCAATCTACGTAGGATCCCTTTCAAGCCCAGATGTCTATTTCAAATGCCCATTAGAACTCTAGGATGGACGTTAATTATGAGAGGCGAGAGATAAGAGCCCAGCTCATTCTCCCCCGTTGTTCGGGGTGGTTCAGAGCTGTCCATCATCCGCCCCCTTCAAAGAGACCCAAGGTGCAGTTCCCATTTTACAGAGCCCTGGTGGACCAGGAGGGAGGGACTCCGATCCCTTGTATGGCTGACAGATAGGGCGTGAAAGTACCCCAGGGAGTCCGGCTGCCCAGCTGTCTGAATAGACCTTTTACAAGACACTCGGACCGTTTTCCTTTCCTCTCATGTGAAGCGGAGGGGCCCCCACACTCTCTCACCCCTGCTTCTCATTCTTTCTGGGGACCCTTTCCCCTCCTCCCTCAGCTGCACGCTGTTTGGGGGTGAGTGGCTATGATGCCAGGTGAACTGATGACACAGTGGTTAAGCGCTCGGCTGGTTACGAAAGGTCAGCAGTTAGAACCCACTATGGCTGGGACAGTTGACTTCCATCAAGATTCCAACCTTGGACACCCAAGGAGGCCTTTCTGCACTTTTTCCTTTCTTTCTTTCTTTTATATACATCCTTTTATTGCGGGGCTCATACAGCTCTTATAATAATCCACACATTAATTGTATTAAGCATATTTGTACATGTGTTGCCATCCTCATCACATTGCTCTGAGGCAGCATTGGCTCAACGTGCGATAGGTATGGGTACACGATATAACCTACACACACACACACACACCACTCTCTAAGGGGTAGTATAAGAGGCAGCCTGCTCAGTAAAAGCAGTAGCAGTTGTGGAGTCCGTAAGATCTGAGTTTGAGCATTGGCTCCACTGTTTTTGTGCTGTGTGGACTTCAGCAAGGCATTTGACTTCTCTGAGCCTCCATTTTCTGTCTGCAAAATGGAGACGACACCTGCCACCTAAGCTCCTTAGGGGCCCACGGTTCACAGTCGGACACTTGGTGAGGCCATTTCCCCAGTGGGAAAGCAGAAGCCCTGCAGCCAAACTGTGTCTGCCTCCATTGTTTCCTGACTAACAACTCTCTCTCGCCCAGAGAGCAGAACTCACCAAAGAGGCCAGCTGAGAAAGAAAAACGTTAAATAATTCAGAAGCACTAACATCAAGTCTGATGTAGGTACAAAAATAGTTACAAAACACCACACTCCTCCTGTTTTCATTACAGCAGCCTTGGCTCCCGGGCAGGAAGGGATGGAGCAAAGGCCTAGCCCGAGGCTGGGGCTGGGGCTTGGTAGCCTCGCCACACATCCATGTTGCTTCTTCTAACTCCATACGCATGTCTGTTGAAAACTTGTCCTCACACACATTCAGGCACAGAAACAGGAAGAATGCATCCAACTGGGACGCTACTACAAGGGCTCTTCAAAAAGCTTGTGCAAAAATAGAACGAAAAGACAAGGCATTCCCCCCCCATAGACTTTGTGAAGGTCGCTGATATGACTAATCATCTACCAGGGGCCAAGCACCCTGCCTGGGGTTTGACCTACATCAGAGGCAATGATGGCTAGACGTCACCATACATACTTCGGACAGGTTGTCAGGAGAGACCGTTTCCTGGAGAAGGACATCATGCTTGGTAACAGAGGGGGCAGTGAAACAGAGGAAGACTCTGTCAGATGGACTGGCACAGTGGCTGCCACCGTGGCGCAAACCCAGCAATGATTGGGAGCATGAAGCAGGATGGGGCACTGCTTGTTTGTCATGCACAGCGTCATTATGGGTCAGAACTGAGATACCTAACAACAACAACACCTCCCGTGGTCCTCCAAGAAACCCCAAATTAGTTGCAAGCCTCTACACATTACAGATGAGGGAAAGGGGGCTCAGGGTCGCCAATGGCATCCCCTACACCCTACCAAGGAGACAAGCTGCAGCTAAAGTGCTCTCACCCCCACCTTCCTGCCCCCACCTCCCTGCCCTCTCTAAGAGCCGAGCACGTGCTTTGTGAAGGCCCTCATGAAATATTCAGCCACATTTGTAGCTCCGTCTCGTCCAAGCCACATCTGAACGCTAACTCGGTGCACTTTTTTTTCTTGCAAGGAAGCTGCATGAAAACAAATTTCCAATTCATACTTAACAAGACCGGGAAGGGGCCTGCTCTCGGTGTGCTCTGGTCTCGGTGCCTGTCGAAGGACCCACCCAGAGCCATAGGCACCAGGAGGGCTAAGAGTGCTGGCCAGAACCCAAGGGGCTGAGACGAGCCTGTTAGGCAGACTCCGTAGGCGGGAAGGAGGCGATGGGAGCTGCCAGGGTAGCGGAAAAGAAGGAGGACTCAACATGACAGGACTTTAGTCCTTTTGGAAGACGGGTTCTCATCCTTCCAGCCTGATCCCCAAGTCTCCTTTCTTTCTGTACCTGACGTGATTGCCTCCTCGAGTCTACGTGGGTAAGACAGATCTTTCTCAAAGGCTGGCTAGGCCAAGTGCTAGGATGGTGGTTAGTGTTCTGCCTTTTCACCCTCAAAGTAGGTGTTGCATTTCCACAATAAAGAAGAGGGCACTAAGATCAAGACACCACCTAGCTAGAGCAAAGATGCTCACCTGCGGTCACCCCCCCCCCACACCCCTGCAGTTCTACTTCCCACCCCAGGATGCTAGCAATGGCTGGGCCCATTCAGGGTGTGGTGCCTGGGGAAGGAGGGCATCTGGTGAGCAGAAGGGTGCTGCTGGCGACCCTACATTGTATAACAGACTCCCACAACAAAGGATGATCCACTCCAAAGGGCACTGCCGAGAAGCCCAGAACTACTTCCACAAGTGGCAGCGGCACACTCCATATTGAAACCACAGCCAGCCTCAGACACTCATGGCTTTGTAATGTCTGCAACTCTGGGCGGGGCCTGGAAAAGTTCCTGGGAAAATGAAGTGGACACCAATGGACTGTCCCCACGCACTCATAGAAAGAAGGTCTGAGGGACACTCTCGCCCCTCCGCTCGTCCACAGGCCCAGCTCATTGGGGAAGTGCTTACCGATTGGCTCATTAGTGCACTTCATAATGGTGCCGAGGATGCGCAATGCAGGGTGCCAGCCACCCTCTAAATGAACCTTTGAGGAGGGCATCCAATCCACTTTCTGCCCCCTGCAGAAGAGCTGTCCTCAACGCTTACCAGCCCGGGCGGGCACATCTCAAGTAAAGCTTGCAGTGTCGTGCTGGGTAGCGTGTTCTCCCTGATGCCAGCCCTGCCTCTCCAGGGCTCTCCCCCCAGCCGTGGGCCACCTTTGCCTAACAAGTCCTTGGGGAGAGACTCGTGGTTAGCTCCTGCAAGGCCAGCCCCCTGTGATCCGGGTCTTGTTCTCCTAAGTCCTGGAGCAGTGATGTGGAAGCACCCACTGGATCCAGATGCAGACCCTGGCTTCGCTGCGTCTCAGTTGGTGCAGAAGCAAAAGGTAAACCGTGCCGTGCGCAGTTGTGGGTTCAGCGCGAGGCAGGGACTCGCATGACTTAACTCTCCTCGCTGGCAGGCTTAGGAACCTGGCTCTTATCTCATGGAGGGAGCCCTGGGACAACACAGTGCTTCTCTTTGACTGTCCCTGTGGTCTACTACTAAACGAGAGAATTTAATTCCGTGATTATTAAAAGGATGGGAATCTGAGGTGCTAACAACAAGAAATCAAGACATGACAACCAGGAGAGTTACCATGGCAACGTTGTAAGGGCATACTTGTAAATTACAGATGTATATACACATGCACACACCTGAATGAAGGGTCTTATAAATCGGTTTTGATGCCTTGAGACCATCCCTCACACTCTGGTCTAGAAGGAATTTCTGACACTATTCCTTACCTTTAGGAAGAGGCTCAAAAAGTGCAAAAAGCCCAAATTCACTGCCATAGTGTAGACGCCGACTCATAGTGATGCTATAGGACAAGGTCAGAATCCACCCCCCCACCCCCACCCCCTGTGAGTTTCTGAGACTGTCAGCTTCCATGGGAGTAGAGAGCCCTGTCTTTCTCTCTCGGAGCAGCTGGTAGTTAGCAGCTTCCATGTCCCCACTGCATCTCTAGGGCTCCTTCACGGAGAGGCTAGGAGGGCCTTTCCCTTTAGGGACCCACATTCTTGATAAAGGGTTTAGTTATCAGTGCAGGCAGGTGCCCAGAGAAGCTGAACGCCTCTTATTCAAAGGCGAGGTTGAAATCCAGAGTCATCTGCAGACGGTGTGCATCTTGCTCCTGTCACTAAGGCGGTGAACAAGTCCCTCACTTCTTTCAAATCAGCTCCTCGGAAGGAACAGTGCTTTACAGTCGAGGAGGGATTTGTAGGAACCTTGACTCCCCAGTGACTCGCTGGCCCAATGACCTGGGAAGATATCCAACCTCTCTGAGCCCCCTTTCTTCCTCTGTAAAACGAGAATAACAAAACCTAACCTCCCTTGGCTCGTTGTGTGGCCTTACTGAGATAACATCTGCCAGACGCCTCACACAATCCTCAATTCAGCCAAGATTTCCTGAGAGCCTCCTGTTGTCAAGTACTGTCCTCAGTTATCCACCAACAGAAGGCAAACAGCCCTGCCCTCTTGGATAGTAACAGTAGTCAATAAGCATAATAAATAAGTAAATTGTGCAGCATGTTCTGCCCTTGACCTGTCCCCAGTCCTTCAATTCATTCTTAATATGGCAACCAGAGGGACAAGCCAGTCAGGGCTGTATGGCACCGAAGAAACATAGAACTTTCCTCTAGCTCTTTGGTGCTTCCTCCCACTACTATCATGACCTCAATTCTACCTGACAAATCTAGTTAGACCAGAGCAGGCACACGGGTACAGATAAGAGCTGGAAACACAGGAAATCCAGGACAGGTACCAGGAGGGGAAGGGGAAAGTGAGGCGAGAAAGGGGGAACCGATCACATTAATCTACATATAAACCCTCCCAGGGGGGTGGACAACAGAAAAGTGGGTGAAGGGAGACATCGGTCAGTGTAAGACTTTAAAAAAATAATAATAATTGATAAATTATCAGGGTTCATGAGGGAGGGAGGGCGGGGAAGGGACGGGAAAAATGAGGAGCTGACACCAAGGGCTCAAGTAGAAAGTAAATGTTTTGAGAATGATGATGGCAACAAATGTACAAATGTGCTTGACACAATGGATGGATGGATGGATGGATAGATTGTGATAAGAGCTGTAGAAGCCTCCAATAAAGTTATTTTTTAAAAATCAAACAGTTGTTAACATTATATCTCATCCACTGTAATTAAGTCAATTTTGACTCATAGTGGCCCTATCGGACAGAGCAGAACTGATCCTGTTTCTACAAGACTGGAAATCTTTCCTGGAGTAGGAAGCCTCATTTTTCCTTCACAGAGTGGCTGGTAATTTTGAACTCCTGATCTTGTGGTCAGCAGCCCAATGAATTGTACCATCAGGGATCCTACTATAGAAATAAGAAACTGAGCAGCTGGGTCAGGGTGGTCAGGAGCTCAGGAGAAGGTGCAGAGGTACACTGGGATTGCAACAGTGTAGTCAGGGTGAGCCTTGTGGCAGAAAAACATGGGAGCAAAGACTTGGAGATGGGTGTCAGCCACATGGATGTCCAGGAGAAGAGGGTTCTGTGCAGAGGGAACAGCCCTGCCATGGATTGAATTGTGTCCCCCCCAAAATAGGTTCCGACTTGTCAGGGCCATGCTGCCCAGTGGCTTGGCAGTTCTGTAACGATGTAATCATCCCCATGATGTGATCAGCCAGTCAGCTGGAAACAAATCGGGGTGGAATGCAACACCTTGACTCAGGTCACAGTCCTCGTCCAATGTAAGTGGGGTGGGTGGGTGTCTTCTTGGGATGTAGTCTGCATTACCATTTATCCCACAAAAAAATCAAAGGAGAGACCAGCAGATGTACCACTGAAAACGAAGCCCTGGGAGTGGAATATGTCCTTTGGAACGAGAGTCCCTGCACTAAAAACCTCCGAGACTCTGGAGCAGAATGAATCCAAGACACACGTAGATCTCTAAAGAACACTGGGCTCACAGGTGTGAAAAGGAGATGAGAACCTTCCTCTGACAGAAACAGGAAACCTTTCCTCAAATGGTCTGAATTGGAACTTCCAGCCTCCTAGTCAGCAAGAAATGTTCGGTTTGCTAAAGGCATCCACGTGCGGTACTTCTGTTACCGCAGCACTTAGACAACTAAGACCCTGAGGCAGAAGAGTGCCCGACCTGTTCCACCAAAGCACAGAAGCCAGAATCGCCACAACGCCGCCGGCGGAAGGGCTCAAGGGCAAGTAGCTAGGTCAGAGGAGGAACGGGCAACCTGGTGACTGCAGAGCCTTCAAGGCAACAGCACCAGGACATTACCTTCTGAGGGCGTGTCATTACGCTATGATCTGATTTATGTCTTCACCACAGCACTCTGGCAGCTGTGCAGAGAATAGGTTCCGACTTGCCAGGGCCATGCTGCCCAGTGGCTTGGCAGTTCTGTAACGATGTAATCATCCCCATGATGTGATCAGCCAGTCAGCTGGAAACTGAAAAGGGGGAGAGGAGGAAAGCAGAGAGCTACTGCAATCACTCAGGTGAGGGAAGGTGGGGGCTTGCACCAGGTGGAGCTCTGCAGATGGGGCCAGGGGTCAGTTTCTGTATAGACTTTGAAGGCAGAGTCAAACGGATTTCCTATTGGCTCAGTGGCGGGGGATGAGACCAGATGGCTCTTGAGTCTGGGACCTATCAACTAGAGGGACGGAGCTACCAGGAGCGGAGATGAGAAGGTGTGCAGGTAGAGGAGTTTTGTAGGAAGGTCAGGTTTGGACACATTAGATTGAAGATGCCTCCTGGATTAGTCAAATAAAATCTCAAGTAAGCAGCTCGACGCCAGAGTGCAAAGTCCAGGAGACACTGCCTCAGTCCTTTTCTTCCCCCTTGCCCTCCTTCTTTCCACAGGAAGCAAAACGTGGTCTAGTTCCATTGTTTGGGGCCAATGGCCATCTCACCTACTGTGATCCAGTTCAAGGGGTGGAGACATAGGGGGCTGCTTGGACTTCTCCAGTGTTACCCTTGGCGACAGTCTCTACGATCGATCCCCACATAGAATGGCAATGATGATAACTTCCCTGAATAAACTCCTATCAGACTAGAGTGGCCATAAAAACTGGTTCACCCCTTCAGGAAGGGCATTGAGCAAAACATACCGATGAAAAGCCCTAAAAAGCGGCATAATCTGTGACCCAGCAATTGCAAGTCAAGAAATTGGGCAGAAGGAAATCAACAAACAAGTGCATGAACATGTGGCCCTGAGGGTTATTTATGGTCGTGAAAAACTGAGAACAACCACAGAGACTTGGTTAAAAGGGCGATGGGATATCTTCCCGATGGAATACCAGGGAGCTGTGAAAGCCACCTTGCAGAGGAAGCTGAGTGGCCCAGGGAAGTGAACGCTCTATGTTCACTACACACCGGCTCTAATCTGCTGCGGATTGTGGAGTCGTTGGGGGGAAATGGTACCTTGCAAAACCAGAATGGTAGGAGGGGCTATCTCTGCTCCGGTTGGCAGAATTATGGCTTATTTTCATTGGTTCTTGGGGTCCTCTCGCATTTTCTATAGTTGACATGTGTTACTGTTGTAATGGAAAAGCACATTAAATAAAAAGATAATAAGTGTTGTAAAATTTTCAAATACTCTTCCTAGCAATAAAAGCTGCAGCCTATTACACAATGTGCCATGAGGCTTAACGAGCTTGAGGCAATGAATGATGCCTGGAGAATCCAGCATAATATCTGGAACCGAACCTTCCCGTGGCCTCCAAAGATTGGTCACTATTGACCTATATCTCCTATCACCACGACCTGCTGCCACCAACGAGGCACTGACAGACATACAGCAATAGGCTCCATTCCCTACCTGGCATCTGATATGAATGGCCCATTATGTGGCAGCTGGGATAAGTTGACCTTGGCTATACGGGGTGGAGAGCTGAAACAGAATCACAAGTTGCAAGTTCAACTTCCCCCAGTGGCTCTTGGAAAGAAATGCCCAGTGATGTGCTCTGAAAAAAACCTGTCTCCCACAACCTTATGGAGCTCACTTCTACTCCGACACACATAGGCTTGCAAGAGGTCCAAGCCATCTTGATGGCAACTGGCTAAGCAAAGCGAGGTGATCGGTGGGCCCTGCACTGGCATCTCCGGGGAACTTGCTGGAGATGCAGAAGCTCAAGCCCCGCCCCACCTCCCACCAACTGAATCTGAACCTGCACTGTAGCAAACCCCCTGAAGGTGCCCAGGCACATGGCGCCTAGGTCGTCCTGCCCCAGCACCAAACCGAAACCAAACTCACTGCCAGTAGTCGATGCTGACT
The DNA here is from genome assembly GCF_000313985.2 of Echinops telfairi. Lineage (NCBI taxonomy): Eukaryota > Metazoa > Chordata > Mammalia > Afrosoricida > Tenrecidae > Echinops > Echinops telfairi. The sequence goes on along the minus strand of NW_022105611.1, from coordinate 14,515,607 downwards.
CAGAGGGACCCCCTGGGGCAGGGCAGAACTGCCCCTGTCTCTAATTCTGGGTGGGAGTAGACAGCCTCGTCCGTCTCCCATGGAGGGACTGGTGGTTTAAGCTTGCTGACCTTGTGGCTAGCAGCCCACCGTGCAGCCTCCTTGACCACCAGGGCTCCTCGTGCTCTTGCGCAGGCTCCTGCATTTAAGGTGCATAAGAGGTGATCTCAAAAAGGGGGCTTGGGGGCATCTGATGAGTATTTCTCAAAAAACAGTTTACCCTCTAAACGTGGAGAATCACCCAAGCCATCCAGAAGGGCAGGGCCTCTAAGCCTGTGGCGCCAATAACCAAACCCACTACCCTGGAGTCTGTGCCAAGCCATAGCGACCCTGCAGAGCAGGGTAGAACTGCCCCTGTGAGTGTCTGAGACCGTAACTCCTGACAGATGTAGAACGCCTCTTCTTTCTCCCTCAGAGCGACTGGTGGTTTCCAACTGCTGACCTGGAGCATCGCAGCCCAGCTGGTAGGTAACCGCTGTACAACCGGAGCCTGGAAAAGGCCTCCCATCAGCTGAGCATGTTACAGGATCCCAACCCAAAGCAGCCCTTCTTCCACCTGGGGAGTCCTGAGGCCTTGCAGGTGGGTAGGAGGGCTTCACATGAATGGCTAATGGTGCTCAGCCTAGACAGGAACATAAAAGGAGTGGGACTAAGTCCAAGGAGGGCCACTAATCTCCAAGCAAGCACTCGCACTTCTCCAGCACTCCGACTGCAGCCATGCTGGAAGAGGCAGCGGGCAGCGAGTGAGACGGCCGCTTTCCTGACAGAGGGGTTGAGAAGGAAACCCTGATTACCATAACCGCAGTCCAATGCTCAAATAAACTGGGTCACCTCCCACAAAAAGCACTCAACATGGGATCCCTTGTGCTTCTTTGAAGCAGACAAGAAACTAATGTTTGATGAGATGTTAGTCTACGCACCATTTCTCCACCACCTGGGGGAGTTTTACCAAGCTTAGATGCATGGGCCCCAACCCAGAGCAGTGTAGCACCTTCTTGGGGGAGGGGGGAAACCAGAGCTCTGGTCTTTGGTACAAAGCTCTCCTAGATTTTAGTGCATAAAGGAGTTGAGACGCATCGACACCGGAACTCTGAGTTTCGAAGAGGAGCTCAGAGAGCCCGGGGTTCTCCTTTGCCCCCCATCTGGCTCTGATGCTGGAAGGCCCCTTTCTGTGCGGAGGAGAACTGCCCCATGGTGTCCAAGGCTGTGACTCTTCAGAAGCGGATCTCCACGCCTGTCTTCGGAGACGTCCCTGGTTGGCTTCCAACCACCCATTTCGCAGCTCGCGGTGGCGTGCTTAACCACACAGAGGGTGGTTCCTCCCCTTTTCAGAGCAAGCTGGTGCAGGGCGGTAAGGAGACAGAGCTGGAACACCATCTGGTTCTGCGTTTCAGTGTCTCATGGCTAGGGCGTCTATTTGGACTCAGAGCAGCCACAGAGGACAGAGCACTGCTGCCCCTGTGGGTTTCTGAGGCTGTAAATCTTTACTGGAGCAGAAAGCCCCATCTTTTTCCCACTGAGCCTAGTGATTTCAAATTGCTGACCTTGCAGTTAGCAGCCACCAGGGCTCCATTTGCAGAAGATAAGGATGCTAGGAGATAGCTCAGAATCTGACACGGGCCTCCTTTTTCCTCCCACGTTTCCCTCCTCCCAGACCTCCACTACTAGTCTGCAAAGACAATGGAACCAAGGCTCTGACTGCGGGGGTCAGAGGACCAGGAGCTCAGTGGATGGAGAGATAACAGACAAAGCAGCCAGGTGAAGTGCGTTACTATTTACCTGCAGACGCTGTGTTAGGCACTATGCGATGGCTCCACACAAGCTGATGCAGTCATACTTCTATTTCCCATTTTGGGGAGCCCTGGTGGTGTAGGGGTTATGGACAGGGCTGCTATCCACAGACCAGCAGTTTGAAACTTCCAGCTGCTCTTCAGGATAAAGAGGACGCTGTGCGCTCCCCTAAAGATTTCCAGTCTTGGAAACCCACAGGGGCAGTTCTGCTCTGTGCTATCCGGTCCCTAGGCGTCAACCTCAACTCGATGGCTGTAAGTTTGTTTGTTTGGTTGGTTAGTTTACAAAGGAGAACATCATGGAGGCTCAAAGAATCTAAATTGCTTGAATTCATGCAGCTACCAAAGGACAAAACATTCCCACCTACATCTCTTGCCATTTGCCCATTGCCTTACCTGGCCTTTGAAAACATTTCACTGACCAGAAGTCTCTGGGAGCAGCACCGGCTGTAGAGGAAAGGGGTTCTCTGATGCACCTGTACCGGCTGTAGAGGAAAGGGGTTCTCTGAGGCACCTGTACCTCAATACACTCCTTCTCAAGCTCTGGAAATAATGGTGCCGATTCAACAACAGCACGGACTCACGCACACATTCTTTCATGATAACCCTACGAATAACACAGTCAAATACTGATCACTATCCTCATTAAATAGATAAGAAAACTAAGGCTTGGTGTCCTTCAGGAATCTCCCGCTGGTTTCACAGATAGAAAGTGTTAAACTGGGAGATGTGGCTGAATTCACATTCCGTGTTCCCTTCGAACTATCAAACAGTGGAGGGTGAAAGGAGGTCGTTCCAGGTGGAAAACAGAGAGCTGGACTGCACGGTCCTGGAGACGTCTAGCATCTGGCTCTGGGCTGGGGCTCACCACTGGTGCCACTTAGCAGCTGAGGGTCACTTCTTAGCTCATTTATTTGTTTGTTTGATCAACTCAACCTGCAAAGAAAGAACTGCTCCCCTCCCCCCACCTTTTATTTCTTGAGAGGGAGGTTTCCACGGCCTTACAGCGAGGTGCACCCCAGTGAAGTCAATGACGGAAATAAAATGAGCACCCAAGCCTGTAACACAGACTACTCAAGACATGGGGTCAGGCAGACATCGGTTCCAGTCCTACTTCCACCATCTGTGGCCGGTGCCACGTCCCTTAACCATAGGAGGCCTCCATTCCTTCTTCTGCGAAGCGAGGCTCCCCCAACCCCAGAGCATCAGGGGAAAGAAAGAACGTGTGTTCTAGACAGCGAGGCGCGCCAGACACGAACGACAGTTGCATCTTTATTTACCTGTATGCGCCAGATGTTCTACCCAGTGAACACTTAATCCTCCCAGCCACGTGCTCAAAGTAGGCCTGATTGTTTTCTCCCTTTTGTAGATGAAGATACTGAGGTGCAGAAGAGGGGCCCCAGGTCTCAGAGCAAGGCGACCACAGGTCAGGTTTGAAGGCAGTTCTTTCTGGCTCAGGTTCTTCCCAGCGCCCCATGAGGGTCCATCTAAATCCCTCCAAAGACAAGTGGACAATGCCCTTCATTGACCAAAGGGGGAATTCGTCTCAAGTTTAGGAAGTAATTTTTTGGCTTTGAAGGCTGACAAACACAAGAATGCAGAACCCAGAAGTTCCCGAATCGACAAAAATGACGAACCAGGAACAGCTGTGAGTCTGACCACACCGTGTAACAAAGGGGCACTGAGCCCTGTGGGGCATGCAGATGCCAATCTTCTTTCATTCCATTACAATAAAAATCAAATTAAGCTAAATTTAAAAGGTTTACAAAATCAAGCAAAAGCCCATTCCGCTGAAGTCAATTCTGACTTACAGTGACCCTCGGGGATGGAGCAGAACTGCACCACAGGGTTTCTGAGGCTGGAATCTTCTCTGGAATCTCATAGCCCAAATCTTCCGAGTAAGAAGTACAGCCAGAATGCTCCTTAGAATGGAAGGTGGTGAGCTTTGTCTCACATGCTTTGGTTGAGACGGGAGGGGGGTGCAGTCTCTGGAGAAGGACCTCATGGGTGGTAAAGCAGAGGGCTACAGAAAACGAGGAAGATGCTCTTAGAGGTGGGGTTGGCACAGTGGCTGCAACCAGTTCACGCACAGGCACGATTGCGAAGATGGCATAGGACTGGGCAGCATTTCCTTCCGTCGTCTGCACCCTCGCCACGAGTCAGAATCAGCTCAGGAGCTAGTAACAGTAATCACTGCAGAAGCAGCCTCTCGCCTGGTTCTCCCCAAGAGCAGCTGGCGGCCTCAAACCATGGAACTTTTTGGAAGAACTACTGTACCACTTGGGTCCTTAACAAAGTAAAAAGCCACAACTCTCCCCAAACCGGCAAACACCCCATCAATTAATGCACTACTGCTAATGTTTTATTTATAATCCTGCCTCAACAATGTCTACTTTAAAAATATACACTTTGGTTTTAAGAGCAGAACAGTTTAGTATTCTTAATTTTTAAATTAATTATGAAAGAAAGGGGGGGAAAAAACTCCCAAGTCACAAAAGCACATTTTCAAAACCAGTGTTTGTTTAATTTGAGGAAACTCTTCCACTTCTTGGTGAGACCATACTTACCCAACCCAACCATCTACCATTTTTTTCACCATTATGAAAAATGCTGAACCGAACATTTTTGTTCTTAAATCTTTTCTGCCCAATTTTCATTGGCTAGATTCCTAGAATATGGAATACTGGGCTAAAGGGAATAAATGTTTCAAGGAGGATGGGCAGTTACTGCCAAACTGCTTTCCTAAAAGGTCGTATTAATTCATATTTCCCCCAGCAGCAAATGAGAGTACCTGTGGCTCTCCCCACACCCTCTCCATAGCCCAACATTGTCATAAATTACTTGTGGCTGATAAAGGAAATGAAAAATGCTACCATGAATCTGCCAAGAGGCACAGGTTTAGACAACCTGCCCCAAGATTACAGCCTCTTGCATGGATTACAACTCGGCGCAAAGAAACAAAAATCCTTAGAAGTGACCCAGTAGACATGATGATAAACGGGGGGTGGGGGATGAAAAGGGGGATGAAACTGTTAAGAAGATCATTTTACTTGGATCCACCACCCATGTTCATGGGAGCAGCAGTCAAGAAACCATGCCATTGAGCAAATCTTTTGCACAAGATCAGTTGAAAGTGGTCAGGAGCAAAGATGCTGCTTTGAGGCCGAGATGTACCTGACCCAAACCATGGTCTCTTCAGTAGTCTCCTATGCCCGTGAGAGCTGGACATTGAATCGGGAAGATGGGGAAGGAATCGATGGCTCTGAATTGTGCTGTTGGTGAAAGGTCACTGAAAGTCCATGGACAGCCAGGGTTATGGTCCCCACAAGGCCAGTAGTTTGAAACACCAGCCACTCTCAGGGAGAAAGTTGAGACTTTCGATTGTAATGGGTTACAGTCTTGGGAACATAGAGGCTGTACTGCTCGGTCCTATAGGGTCGCTGTGCGTTGGAATCAACTGGGTGGCAGGGAGTTTGGGTTTTGACCACTGACTGACAGAAGGGCAAGCCCATCTGTCCCAGAGGAGGTATAGCCAGAATGATTCTTAAATGTGAGGATAGCAAGACTTCATCACATGCACTCTGGTCACGTTATCTAGAAAGTCCAGCCAGTGGAAGAGGACATCGTACTTGGTAAAGTAGAGGTTCAGTGGAAAAGAGGAAGCCCTTCGACAAGACAGACTGACCCAACAATGGGCTCAAACATCACAACAACTGTGAAGACCCTGCAGGCTGGGCAGGTTTTCTCCCTCTCGCACGAGGAGTCACGCTGAGTCAGAGCACTAACCACAATAACAAACCCAAGTCATACAGCTGTGTGGTAGAACTGAGATTTGAACGCAGGTAATTTCTCCAAGAGTTGGGTACCTAATGTCCTTCTTAGAATAATTAATTGTTTTGAGTTCAAAAGGGCAGCCAATTACCTAACGACAAAACTCAGAAGAGTTAGGAAAGGAGGCAGAATGGTAACAGAAAACCCACGGAGGGAGTGGAATACGTCATGTTACAGGTGGGGCTTGCAATCAGTGACCTGAAACAAAAAGTGGATGAATTGTTGAATGGTAAACTGATCTGCTCTGTCAACCATGACCCCAATTCACAATAAGATAAAATTATATATATATATAAAGAGTTGGATACCTAACCAATACAAACAATACTTCACCAGAGTTTGGGCTGTGTGGTAGGACCTTGGTGCCGGCCATTGTTTAAGGAGCGTTTGTAATGGAATGTCAGGAGCGCAGAGAGATTCCTTGTATTATTCTCGGATATCCTGAACTTCCTCTCCAACACTGTCCAATAAACCCTTCTGCAACCACAGAAAGATTCGTGCTGTGCCACCTGGTTGCCCCTGCCCACGTACAGTGGGAAAGTAGAAGGTCATCAAATAGAGGAAGCCCCTCAGTGAACGGATGGACATGGTGGCTGCAACGCTGGGCTGAACTTACTCCAGTGAGGATGGCGCCGGACCGGACAGCGCTTCTTTCTGTTGTACAGAGGGTTGCTATGCGTCTGGGCCCACTTGGCGGCACAACAACTTGATAGTAACAACAACTCCTATGTGGCAACTGAGCACTTGGAATCTGGCTGGTGTGGCTGAGGCATCGGATTAATTATTCATTTTACTTAATTTTAATTACGTTAAATTTAAATTGTACCAGTGGTATTGGGCAGTACAGCTCTAGAATATCTACCACATTCCCCAGTAGATATTAAACAAATTCATGCAATCTCCTCAATCCACTTATTTCTGCCGCATGTCCTGGGCGCATACACTGGCTTCTCGCTCCCTCCCCTCCTTCCCTCCCTCACCACCATGTGTCCATTTGTTCTTTCAGGGTTAATGCTATTTATCTGCCATATGGGGGTGATGTGAGGATCAGCTAATTAATGTTTGCTGACTGGTTCCCGGAATAATTGCACGTTAATAAAACGTTAAAACTACCCGTTCTCATCCAGAGGCCAAGCAGGGCTGGGTTTCCTTCCTGAAAAGCTGGTTCCTTTGACTCACCTCAAACTGGATCCAGTCACCCGGGACCCCCAGCACCTCGTCAACACAATCTCCTTCCAGGTGAAATGCCCCACTCACCAAAGACTGAAATTTACCTTTGCAATGGGTTTAATGTCACCATTTGATGAGTAAATTAATAATACAAACAAGATTGGGGAGGGCTGGTATTTAACCAACTTGAACAAATTGCTTTTAAGCTCTTAGCACTTTAATTGCTTGCATGATAATGATGCACATTTTTAAATGTCTTGAGCCTCTCTCAAAGTAGGCCCAATGAAAGGACCTTGTAGGGAACCACTTCCATAAGCACTGTTTTAATTACATGGCCAGCTAGAGAGTTACGAAGTTGCCAATCATGAGATCACAAGGGTTTGGGAACTGGAGAGGCCTCTGGATCAACTGCCAGCCCTGGGTGTGTGACCCTAGGCAGATGGCCCTGCCTTCCAGAGATCCAGCTTCCTCACTGGCAGCATGGGATGCTAATCGGTACTTGGTGTGTGTAGTGTGAGGAGTAAACCAATGTGGCTGGTGACACCCTCACTCCTACTCCTACCCCCCACACAACCACGGGAGGGGAGGTCTGGTGCACAGATGAAGGCAGCCACTCTCCACATCCAAAGGAATAGTGCGGACACGCCCCTAGTACTTCTCCGCTGCTCTCAGGGCCATTCTACAAACATAAACGTGTGGTTATTGCTATTCCTTTTGTGAAATAATATCAGAGCAGAAGGGAGCTGGAAAGGTTGGAATTCCAGGTATGGATGTGGTCGAGCGGCCCACCTTTACCTGGGAGGTGATTAGAAAGTCAGAACCCTTAGCCCCACCCTCAACCTATTTAACCGTATCAGGCAGGTGGGGATTGATTTGTGTGTGTCGAAGTTTGAGTCCACCATCTTCTCCCAATGCTGTTTTATTATTAAAAAAGGGGGGCGTTATTCTAGGAATAAGCAAGCCTTTGGCCACGAAGCATCTACAGCATGCAACCTATGGGAGCCGGAACGTGACAGGGCTGCCTGGCTTTTCCGGGCGGGTCTCGAAAGCAAGTGCCCCGGACAGGGTGCAGCAGCCTCGCCACGTTTCTGCCACTTCATTTCACGGGGACTTTATGACTTTTCCTGTGCTGACAGGATTCTGGCTTACACAGGTTCTGGCTTTTACAGCTTTTACAGGGTATTCACGGAAGCCCATTTCCCTCCTTCCAAAGGAGCCCTGGTGATGTAGTGCTTCCATAATGAGCTGCTTCATGGCAAGGTCAACAGTTCAAAACCACCAGAGGCTCCTCTGGACGAAGATGGGGCTTCTCTCTCCATGAAGAGTGATGTCTGGCGGGTCCCTGTGAGTGGGCGTCGACTTGATGGCGGTGGGTTTGGTTTTGGTTTAAGGGGCTCAAGAAAGGTGACTCTTAAACAAACAAGTAAAAACAACTGATCTTAAACTTTAAAATATTCTTAAAAATTTTTTTTTAAGTTTTCAAGAATATTCATGGTGAACTGATTGCTGCTAATATTCTTCCAGGAGTTCTATCCATCCAACAGAGCAGATCCAGGGATCCAGGGGAAAGAGTCAGGGGCAACACTTATCTGCCTTTCAGATCCTGCTGCATTTGGCCCCTCTCCTATTGTTTTCTGGATGACAGAAAAGCCCTGACTTGATGTTCCCACTATGATAGGACAGCATTCTCTCATCTGCTATATTAGGCTAGGTACTTTAGAGAAACAAATCCACAGCAACTCATGTATAAGAGAGTTTTATGTAAAGAAAGTGTGCATCACGAAAACATCCCAACCCAATGCTGCCCAAGCCCACAAGTCCAACATTAACCCATTAACCCAACACCAGTCCACAAAGTCCTCCACCTCACAAAACAGAGGCAATGATGCCGACTGCAGGAGGAAAGCTGAGTCAGTGAACGAATAAGCATCTCAGCACTAGCAGGGGTCTCCACGCGGCTGCTCCAGCACCCAGGGCTGCCTTGGGATAGGCCCATGTGGCTTCTCCTTGGGGATGTCTTGTAGGAAGTCAATCTTGCAAGCTGAAGCAGGGAACTGCTAAGGCACCCTGGTGCGACCATCACAAAGCAAGAGACCCGAGAACTAGAAAGGCGAGGCTCACCACCCATTTATCCCTCCGCCTTTCAATTAGCCCCACATGTGATTATCGGCTAGGTTGGCACAATTAACTAACTCACCTGCGCTAGTGGCACTTGGGAGCATAGGCATCAAAGGCACCATCTGACCTCTCTGAATTCTGAGCCTGAGATCAGTAGAGCTGGCTTCCTCAATGGTGACCACACTGCTCCACAACCTGGGGGTGCCCCTCAACCCCATCTAAAGGAAACCCTGATGTGTCTTGAGGAGCAAGAGGTTAGAGGTTAGAACTTCTCCCACTGGCTGCATGGAAACTGTCCTCAGCTGACGAGTCGTTGAACCAAAGGGAACAAATCTTTTCTGCGTCAAGGAGACCTGACGTGTGGAGGAGCACAACTGACAAATACACACTCTGACTGAACTGGACCACATAAGACACAGGACGGACGGGCTGCTCCAAGACTTCCACTTCGGAAACGGTGCGGAGGCATGCTGCTGGAGTGCCTGGGGACAGTGAAAGAGACTCTGCCGATGGAGGATTCCCAGCCAAATGCCCTGAAAACAGGTGGGGGATTTGGTGCAGGGGAGGCCAGTGTCAGTAGTTTATTTCCTTGAGAAGATCTTCTTGGCCAGGTTGAAACCTCTGTATCAGAAGCAAAAAAAGTGTACGAAAGAAAAGAGAAGGAGAGAGGGGGAGTGCACCACCCCAGCAAAGCACGGAAAAAACAGGCATGTCTCTCGGGAACTGTTTGTCATGGACCAAGGAGCCAGCCCCACCTACTATGCCCAGGAACAGATTTACATATTTCAACTCCGAAGGTGCTGGCGGGAGCTACATAAGGGATGATTCTAAGGCAGCTAAAGAAGAAAAATGTTCTTGGAAAAAGGTTTTGCCCTCAGTTGGGCTGAAGAGCTCAAAGTTATGCAAATCCCACATGTGAAGCTTGATCATCACCTCTACCACCTCAGCTCCCAAGACTATAAGGAATCACAAAACAAACACCCATATTCTGGTTAGGCGGATAAAAGTAGACATCACGGTTTACTCTGTTGCTTTTAATGTGTGGCAGAAGCCTTTGACCCTACAACCCTGCTTTCTAGGAATTTATCTTAAAGAAACACTAAAACAGACTGTTAAAGCATGGCTATTGCATAATTAGTTATTAGAATAACAACTAGAAGAGCTCCACAGTTTAATTAAGTGTGACACATAAATACATTGAGGTTGTACGTAGCCATTTACAATGGTGCCATGGGGGTGTGTTTAATAACATGGGAAAATCTGTAGCATGAAACAAAACTAAGGGTTCAAAACATGACAACTGTATGACCTCATTTGTTTATACTTAGAAAGAAAAGTCACCTGGCACAACCCAAACTATGACAAGTCTCCCCCCCCAAACACCCCTTTGGCCTTTCCCTATATTTAGAAAGGCCTGTCCCGTCATTTACAATAAGGGACAAGTATCACTTCGGCAATAAGAGTAAAAACCAGTAACAAACACGCTGTGACAAAGTAACTCTGAGCACATACATGGGCATGCCTATACACTTACTTTCCTTGGTGGAAATGGTAAATGGGGGGTTCTTGTTTGCTGGTTCCTTGGGAAAGAGGCCCCTATAGCAGTCTGTCAGGAGACAGCAAAGATGGAGTGATTCGGCTTTCTGTTACAATAAGCCAGGCTGACAGAGCATGTAAGGAGGTAGGTAAAAATAGGCAGGTCCCTCAGATCTAGAATTGATGTTGATTTGCTCCATTAGGCTTTTGGAATCAAATCTGAAGGGAGGCGATGAAATCCCATTGTTGTGTTGTTTCACTTGTAGATTTATGGCTGTGGGACTGGAGCCTGAGACGGCGTGGGGCAGGGTTAGAGGAGCGGTGTGTGGGCATCGAGCAGGCCGCTGAGACTCAGGTGAAGACTTGCGCAGCTGTGTGCTTATTGGCTCTCATTTCATCCCCCTTTGGTCTTGGTGAAAGAATGTGAGCCGGCATCTTGAATTCAACCCCTTGCTTCTGCTGCGCAACAATCTCTATCTTAAATTCCTCTTCACCTTCATTGTCATATTGGTGACGTTTGAACTGGAACTATCAGGTTATACCACCTGCCGATCAGCGCGAGGGACCCAGAAAAGGGTCCCAATGAAGCAGAAATGCTGCCCAAACTGGAAATGGCTTTCCTAAGAAAAGAGATGATATTTCCGTTTCAAGCATTTGCGCTGGTTTTAAATAGACCTTGAATTCAATGCTGCTGACTCTTTGGGAACTGTTGCTTTCCCTGCCCAACCCCTGCCCAGCATATGCCCCTATGGAGAGGGAGGAAGGAGGTGGAAGGGAATAGCTTTTATGAAGGGTAATCCTTACAGTGCTGTCACCGAGGCCATGCTGTCTGTGGTTAGTTGTCTTCAAGTGGATTCCAAATGAGTGCACAAGTGCCTCACAGGATTCTCCAGGCCAGTGGTTCTCAACCTGTGGGTTGCGACCCCTTTGGGGGGTCAAATGACCCTTTCACAGGGATCACCCGATTCATAAGAGTAGCAAAATGACAGTTATGAAGTAGCAACAAAAATAATTTTATGGTTGAGGGGTCAGCCCAACATGAGGAACTGTATGAAAGGGTCACAGCATCAGGAAGGTTGAGACACTGCTCTAGGCCCTGGTAGTGCTGGGAGGTAAGTCCTGAGCTGTTAACCTCAAGGACCGAGACTTCTCTGCTGGAGACAGATGAGGCTGTCTACCCTGGTGGTTTCCGATCCTCATTGTTGGCGGTTTGAAACCACCAACAGTTCCACTGGCACAAGATGTTATGTTCTATGTCTGTAAACAGTTACAGTCTTGGAAATTCACCAGAGCAGTTCTACCCTGTCCTATGGAGTTTGTCATGAGTTGGCACTGGCTCCAGGGCAATGGGAGTTGATTTTATGCTGGTAAAGATTTACAGGTTTGCAAACCCCATAGAGGGTCACCGTGAGTTGGAATTGACTCGATGGAAGTCCATTCAGTTTGGTCTTTTAGTTTGACCTTTACAGGACTGGGCAGCCAGACAGTTCTTCATGAAGTGACTAGCCGGGCCTTTCAGTTACCAATCAAGAAATTCATGACGGAGTGACCAGGGATCTCAAAGTAGGCACTGGACGCCTTCCTTCTTTTACAGGTGAGGCGCCCTAATGGCACAGTTAAGAGTGGGCCAGCTAACCTAAAGGCTGGTGACTCAAACCCCCCAGGGGTTTCCCCCGGGAAGAAAGATGAGACCTTATGCGTCAGGAAAGATGTACAGTCTTGGGAACCCCGTGGAGCAGCTCTACTCTGTTCCAAACCCAAAGTCCAAACTCACTGCCAACGAGTCAATGCTGACTCATGTCCTCCCTTGGTGGGTGTCCCTGACTGTAACTGTTTACTGGAGTAGAAAGCCCAATCTTTCTCCCTCAGAGCTGCTGGTGGTTTAGAACTGCAGAAGATGCAGATTGCAGCCCAACAAATAACCACTACACTGCCAGGGCTCTGACTCTGTTCCAGAGGGCCCTGCAAGTAAGACTTCACTTGTTGGCAATGGATTTGGTTTCATACAGAGGAGAAAACCGAAATTCCGAAAGTAACCTGCCTGAGGCCACACAGCTTTGATTCCAGCCCAACAACTTTAGGTCCTACACCCCATCACTTTACTTCCACAAAAGCACAAAAGGTGGAAAGACCTTACCACTACTCAAATTCCATTGGAGGGAGAGTCCTTAGAAACCCAAGCCACTCACTCCTACAATACCTGGCTTCTGCAAGAACATCTGCTGCAGTGCACTTGCAGTCCCTCCCCTGCTAGACCATTCCATTTGCTGGAATAAGGTCCTCTAAGGGCTCTTCTTTAGAATAACCACTGGTTCTGCCCTCAGAGGCTGTCAAAAGCTGACAGCCCTTCTTCCCCCACAGTCCCCACCCCCAACAGTGGTTTTCTTGACTTACTGCCCCATTCTCACCCTCCCCCACCCGCCTCTGGCCCCGTTCCCAAATTGAAATTGATGTAGACAGGATACTGGCGGAAGAAACCTGAGGAAACCCAAACTCTCCATTACCACCACCCTCCTTATCTCAGGAGATGGCGATTTCACACCTGATCCAGACACCAGACCCCACTCCCCCGGTGCAAACGAAGAGACAGGCTGGAAACCGCTCCTGGCTTAGCCCTCCGTGTCCTATACCCAGGGGCCTTCAATGGCCCACACACTCACAGAGGCTTCCTGCATTCAAGGCTCCACTGAGAAATGGCACCCATGAACCCTGCTATCAGCTCCAGCGGGGCAGGTCTAGCCTTCTGGGACTGAAGGGCGGCCCATTAGCACCCCCACCAGAGAAAACGGGTTCTTTCTCCCAACGCCTAGAAAGCGGAAAATCCCGTTTGATGTCTCCACGTCTGGCCTGGAAGCAAACCTACCATCCCTCACACACACACGCAACAAACTTGCTCCCAAGGCCACCCTCGGTGAAACACGCCCAGCAACTTTGGCAGGGAGGGCTCCCAGGCCCAAACAGAGTGGCGGGGCATCCGGAGCGCGCGGTGGGACCAGGGGATGGCTGCACCTCAGCAGGACGGAGGAAAGGACCGGCGGGCCCCTGCACCCTGCACCAAGCCACACTCGCGCGGGAGCTGGGCCATCTGGGCTCCGGTTTTCTGCGAGAAGCCCCGCCCACTCGGTGCTCCCGCTCGGCTTGGTCCTTGGCTGGGGTCGGAGGGGGAACCCAGAGCCAGGAGGTGCCCCGCAGGTACCAAGCGATCGCAAGGGTGCTGCGGGACCGCGTGGAACTTGGTGGGACCCACGGGGCTTCCCCGGGACTCAGAGAGACTGCCCGAGGCCGGCAGGGAGGAGGGCGGCGCCAGCCGGCTCCGGGAAGCTGGGATGCGCATCTCTAGTCACACACCGGGAAACAGGTTGCAGTTTAGCCCGTCCCCTCTTGGGCCGGCCCTAGCAACTCCCTTCCCGCTCGCTCCGGGGTTGAACCCAGTCCCCAGCCCCCCTCCTCCCCTCATATCCCCTACCCACTGTGACCAAGCCAGGGCCCCCCAGGTAGCTGGGTGAAAGATGCCTTCAGCAAGGTCAAGGCGCGGCCGGCCGGCACCTGGGGATTTTTCCCATCCCAACACTGGCTTTGCAATCGCATTGTTAGGGATCTTTGCAGCGGCCGGAAATCCGAAAGGCCCCACAGGTCTGAGCGAGGAAGGATTTATTATACAGCGGGGAGCACACTCAAGCCGACCCAGGATTTCAGCGGGAGGGGGTGCGGGGCTTCTGGGCTCTGGAATGTGGTGGGGGGAAAAAACACCTACTCCCCACCTCTCACTCTACCTGCCACTGACTGCGGCGGGCGAGAGGGAGTAGGGTGCTGGGCCACTGTGCCCAGACTTCTACGCTCCTCTCCGGCACTGTCAGATCTGGGGTTGGGGGTGGGGTGTTAAGCCTCTACAGGCGAAAAGCAAGATTTCAATACACTCTACCACCATGGTTTCTCTATCAAAGCCCGTCAACGTGCTACAGGCTGCGGCGGTGAAGGGAAGCGGCGAGAGAGCACTGAACGCAACCGAAGCAAACGCTGTCCGCGGAGGGGAGGAAGTGAGAAATGGAAGCCGTGCCGGGCGCCCAGCCCCGCCGCAGCAGCACATTAACAGCCGGCCTGCCCAGGACGCCAGAGGGGTAGAAATCACCGTGGCTGCCCCCGGCTGGGGCCGGCACTCGCACCGCTCCCCAGGGTGAGCTTTCGGTTGGATGCCTGGGAGTCTCTGAAGCGGACCGAACATCAGGAGCAGGGTTCTCGACACGTGAAGGCGCTGTGTATGAAAGACAGGTACAGTACCGTACGGGGGCGCCGGGAAAGGCAGAAAACAGGGGATCTGGGACTCCCTGACTCACAAAGTCCGTTTCATAACGCACTTCCTTCCTCCACAAGGACTCTCAAACCAACCCCCAACCCCAGGGAGAGCCCTGGGCTCTGAGGATTCAGTGAGCCCCGATTTTCCACCTGCTTTACCTCTCCAAACAATCCTGGATCTCACCACCCAGGTCTGAGGGTGGCATTCTTGGGGGACGCAGCATCGGAGCCCAGCGCCTGTCGCAGAAGTTGCCACAGCCATTTAAGGTGTCTAGCCCCTACTCTACTGCCTTGGATCAGGCGCACCCCTGTACTTACATCCCCCAAACAAGGCAAACTTTGTGGTTTGTCTTCAGGAAAAGAGTGCTCGCTTCTCCTTCCCGGCCAGCGCCTAGGCAGCTTATATAATTGCCTGCGAAGCCATTCGGCGGTTTTCTCTCTGCGCCGCTGCAGCTTAGCAGCACACCGGCCCACTCTTGTCCCCGGCCCCGGTACCCCGATCGTCCCCACCGCTGCCTTCCACGGAACAGCAGGACTATCTCCGTGAGCAATCCAACACCAAGTGTGCGGGCAGGATCCCGCAAAACACA
>NW_022105611.1:14495158-14498574 GCF_000313985.2 Echinops telfairi | reverse complement strand
GTGTGTGTGTGTGTGTGTGTGTGTGTGTGTGTTTAATAGCTTCCCTCCTCTTCTTCCCCTCCCTGCCTTCGCCTCCGTCCCCCACCCTCGCTCTCTTACACACAGACAGAGAGGGCGAGCGAGAGAGACACACACTCATACGCACACGCACACGCAGGTTACATGAATGGGCGGCGGGAGCCAATCCTACGAGGCTGGGCGAGCCCTGGCGCACAGGCGCTGGGAGCAGGGCCGCACCATGGCGCCGGGGGGCGCCATGCAGGTGATGCGCCTTCCTTCCTGGGGCCACCGGCCCGGCCTCTCTGGCCTCTCCGCTGTGCTGCTCACCCTGGCCCTCTGCTGTCTCCAGGGTCTTCTCTCTCCTTCCTTCCTTTCCATGTGCTTCTTTCTCCATCTTTGCAGTCTCTCCTGTTCTCTCAGTCTGCTCAGTTTCAACCTCCTCGCATTCTGTCTCGCCCCCTTTCTCAAACTTTGTTCTACCTTGCCCCTAACTTTTCTCTAAGTCAGGGCCTTTTGGCCTTGTGTCTCTCTGCCCCCCACCCCACCCCCTTTGGACTTTCACCCAGGTGTCTGCAGTGTCATCTGGCTGCCTCTGTCCCCCTTCCCTTCTCTCTGAGCTTCAGGGACTGGTGGCTACCCTCCCAGCCTGTCCCCTTGGATAATAGTCCACATTTCAAACCTTTCCAGGGATATGCATTCTCTCTCTGGTGTGTGAGTGTGTGTGTGTGTGTGTGTGTGTGTGTGTCTTTCCATGCTGCTGCAGCACAGAGCCAGAAATAAAATTAAAAACTGAGAACTCAAGTCCCTTCCTCAGTCACTTAAACCTCAGAGTCAGCCTTCTCTCCTAGCCTTCCTCCTCCCACATCCACTCTCTGGACAACTTTCCCAAACCGTGGTCGTAGGTGCTGAGTTGTGATAACCATCGTTTAAACAATAAGCAGCAGTGAACATGGGCTAAGGGAAGGCAGTCCCTCCATGTCTGCATCCTGCTGACAACACATTACTAAGAAAGGGGTCTTTTGATTTAATGGGATAGAGTGCTCAGTGGAGTGGCAACTTGCAATGGCTTTGAAGAAAGACCTGAGGAATTTCCTCTACAGCGGCCCCGGTTGCACAGTAGTTGAAGGGCTTGGTATAAGCCACTGCCGCCCACCCGGTCTCAGTCTTCTTATCTGGGCATGCAGGGATGGGCATGCCGATTCACCAGCTATGGTGAAAATGAAATGAGCACTGTGGAAGTGGAGATGTTCAATGTTACTTTCTCCCCTTCCCACCTCTTAAGGACAACTCACTTCCTGAGATGCCTCTTACCTCATATCTGCCGGACACCAAGTAGTGAGGGTGTAAACGTGAGCAGGGTAACGTCACATAAATATGAAATGTACTGGAGATTTTGAAAATTCTGTTGTATGGTCAAAAGCCAGAGATAATGAACTTGGGCTTGCTGGAGTGCCCTTCTACCAACTTCTGAGCCAACCCAGTCATGCTAGGATGGTGTGTGTGTGTGTGTGTGTGTGTGTGTGTGTGTGTGTGTGTAAGAGAGACTGCCCAGCACACTTTCTAATCTATTTCTTAAATCTCCAAGATAGTTGAACATGGACTAGTGGCAAAGTCTCTGCGGTCAACTGAAATACCAAGTCTCTGCCATTTGGATAGCAGATATCAATGTTGTGTCCTCACCACTGAGGTCAAATGCTGGGCATAAGCTGGCAGTCAGATTCAACGCTTTCACAAATGTTCATTGACCACCTACTCCGGGCAGGTGCTGGAATTGTTTCTGGGCATTCAAGGGGAAGCAAAGAGGCCCTACCCCAGTGGCTTAGAGTGAGGTAAACATGTCTGATGAATGTAGAATGGGAAGATGAGTCACAAGTAACTTTAGAAATGCCATGTGCATTGTGGGGAAAGTCTTGCAAGTCATGAGGTCCATAGCAGGGAGAGGTTGAGAGAGAGAGAGACAGACAGACAGACAGACAGACAGAGACATGTTGGGAATGGCTATTCAGCCTCTGCATCTTATTGACAGCCTGCTGGCTGAGAGTAGGGGATGAAAGTATCATGAGAACCAATGCATTTCACAGTCTCACAATAACTCCACATAAGAACTCCTACATTCCAAAGGAGGGAATGTAACTTCATAGTGAAAAGGAGCCAGCAGTTCAAAACCACCGGCAGCCTCTCTGAAGAGAGAAAGACAGGATTTTCTGTTCCTGCAGACAGTTAGTCTCAGAAGCCCACAGGGCAGCTCTATGAGTCAGCAGTGACTGGGTGGCAGTGAGTTTATAGTACTGTTGGAGATCTTGAGTAACTCAAATCTTCAACAAGCCTGGCTGCTTACTAAAAGGATGGAGGGTCAATTCCATCTAGAGGTACTTAGAAGAACACCCCAGTGATTTAATTACACAAAAACCAGTCATTGAAAACCCTGTGGGGTCCAGTCTCCCTCGGACACACACGGGAGCCATGTGGCAGAGCTGACTCCCAGGCAACAGGTGTGCCAGGAATATCCCTGCCCCAAATGAATAACCTGAATCCGATCATGAGACAAACTCAAAGGAAAGGTCATTCTACAAAATAACTCATGTATGTGCTCTTCAAAAATATCAGAGCTACGAAACACAAAGCCTCGGAAACCGCTCGAGATTAAAGGAACGGTTTAGTTGTCATGGCAATAAATGTAACATGGGATCCTGGATTGGGACATTTAGTGGGATAATTAGCAAAATGTTAAATAAAATCAGGAGATTAGATAATAGTACTTATCAACATTAATTTTCTGATTGTAATAATTACTGTGGTGATCTGGAAGAATATTCTTATTTTTAGGAAATAGATTATTAAAGAATTCAGAGGTCAAAAAATGTATATCCCCAACCTCTGTATTTATGGAGAAAGCACCAAACCCAAACCCACTTCCACTGGGACAATTCCAAACCATAGTGCCCCATGGGGCAGAGGAGAACTGCCCCGTGCAGCTTTACAGGAGAGGCACCGCAAACCAAACTCAAGTGAGTTCTGACTCACAGCAACCCAGCAGGACAGGGTAGAGCTGCCCCCGTGTGTTTCCAGGAAGGTGACTTTTTATGGGAACCAAATGCCGCATCTTTCTCCTTTGGTGCTTTCAAACTGCTGACCTGATGTCTAGCAACCCAAAGGCTTGCCCTTGACACGACCACGGCTCCCAGGAGAGGCGCAATGAGGCAACTATTATGCAAAGGAATAGGCGGAGTGTGTGCACCGGTGCTTAAACAAAGCTCTGCGGGAAAAGGAAGACCTCTTTTGAAAGCAGAGCAGAGTCAACTCCACCATGGCGGGCAGTGCATTCTGTTCCTGTTAGGTTCTTGTTATTGTCAGTGAAACACACAGCATGGTTGACTGCTGAGAGATTGTAGGTCTAAGCCCCCTAAGAGATAACA
>NW_022105611.1:14493101-14494257 GCF_000313985.2 Echinops telfairi | reverse complement strand
GCAGTAAAACCAGGTTGTTCTTTAGAAAACGGCATGGGGTGGGGGAGGGTATATGATCAGCAGGGCTGGAGAGGGAAGAGGGGGCGTTCTTAGAAGGCAGACGTGTCAGTAGATCGGCTGAAACTGTGTACATTAAAGCTGTTTGCATTGCCCTCATTGATTCTGTAATACGTTACAAGCAAAAGAAAACCTATAGTGGGGTCAAGAAAATGTGAGTTTTTAAAGGGCAAGTTTTAATTAGGAAATGGACTTATTTGCAAAACGACTTCTCTGTGGAGTCCGCGGTTACTGGGAAATTGTTTCAGGAGACAGATATTTCAGGCGAGCGGAGGCATGGGGACAAGGGGTACCGCTTCATGCCCGTTCTCGGCTCTGGCATCAAATATGCAAGTTGGTTACAGAGGGCTTGGACACCCAGTGATAAGCACCTCCAAATGTTCACAGTCAGAAAAGTGTCCACCAGAGGAGGTGCTCATTCTTCAAAAAGGCCGCTGCGAAGAGCTTTCCTGTAAGGTTCTCTTTGCACCTGCGGTTTTCCGTCTCACAGAAATGTTTACTATGTGGATATGTTCCCTAACCCAATAATAATAACACCTTACAAAACATGCCCCTCTCCCGTTCCTGTTAGGTTCTTGTTATTGTCAGTGAAACACACAGCATGGTTGACTGCTGAGAGATTGTAGGTCTAAGCCCCCTAAGAGATAACATGGAAGAAAGGCCTGTCAAACTACGTCTGAAAGTCACGGAGAACTTTCTGGAATACAGTCTTACTCTGACAAGCGTAGGGCGGTCACCATGAACCAGAGCCAAATTGACTGCAACTGGTTTGGGTAACAGTATAATGACAAAGGCAAATGAACAAGGCTCTTTTGATGGATGCAGAATTGGGTCTATGTGAGAAGGGCAGAGGAGGGTCTAGAGTCCTAGGTAAGGTTGGCTCCTGAAGGAACAGGAAAGAAGCAAAGGAGCGCCCCCACCTGGAAATAGATGTCTGTTCTAACCTCTCCCTATGCCTGCGGCTGCAGTTTCAATTGGAATTGGGCTTTCTTTGTTATGCTCAAGAGGCAGGATTGGTGTGGGGTGTCTCTTGAGTCCATCTCTTTTGAGATATCAAAGACCAGAGGAAGGAGCAGATAGGCTATTTAGGTAAAGGGAG
>NW_022105611.1:14487071-14491571 GCF_000313985.2 Echinops telfairi | reverse complement strand
AAACAAAACAAAACACATTGTTCACTCGTGGGTTCTGATTCCTGGTGACCCTATAAGACAGCACAGAATTGCCTCCTTGGGGTTACAAGGCTGTAAATCCTGATAGAACCTTCTATTTTCATGAAACTGACCGTGCCGTTCACAGCCAAGACTTCAACCAGTGCACCACGAGGGCTCTCAGCTGAGACTCACCCGTAGTGCCATCTAGTCAATTCTGACATTGAACGACCTTTAGGACAGAGCAGAGCTGCCCCCGTGGGTTTCTGAGGCTTAAATCTTCATGGGCACAGAATGCCTCATCTTTCTCCTGCGGAGCGGCTGGCTTTTCCTTTAGCGGGCCATCAGGTAAGCCTCTACAGCACCAGGGCTCTTTACCTGGGTCCCACAGAAGTCAAAACACAGGGAAGGAGGAAGGTCTATAACTCAAGACTGGGCAGGAGACATTCCTGAAGCAGCTTCTGTGTGACCTCGGACCTTTCATGGTGTGCTAGCTCCGTGAATCCACAGGATAAGCAGGGAGAAAGGATTAGAAACTCCCCATTTCTATGCAAATGAGCGGAGAAGCTGCATTATAGGAAGAAACATTCAGTATCAGGATTGGAGGAAGGTTCATCAACAACCTATGACAGGCACCTGGTGCCACCTTGCTTGTTGAACATGAAAAGGATTTGCAGCGCTTGCTGATGAGATTGCAGCCTTCAGCATGGATTACCAGTCAATGTAAAGAAAACGAAACTCCTCACAACTGAGTGAAGAGGTAACATGGTGCTGAACAGAGAAGCGATTGAAGTTGTCAAGGCTTTTGTCTTGCTTTGATCCAGGCAATGCTCATGGAAGCAGGAGTCAAGAGATTAAATAAGCCACGCACTGCACTGGGTAAATGTGCTGCACAAGACATCTTTAGTGTTGAAAAGCAAGGAGGTTACTTTGAGAACGTAGGTACACCCTACTAGTCTAAATCATCTCATCTGCATGTGAAAGTTGTACGTTGACTCAGGGCTGCTGAAGAAGAACCAATGCATTTGCACTGTGGTGCTGGTGCAGCATCTAAGGGCGCCACGGACCTCCAAAAGAACCAACACATCTGCCTTGGAAGAAGAACGCCCGAATGTTCCTTAGAGAGGCAAGGCTGTCAGGACTTTGCCTCTTGTGTTTTGGGTGTGTTATCAGGAGGGGCCAGTCCCCGGGGAAGGAGGACATCATGCTGGCTAACGTGGAGGGGCATTGAAAAAGAGGCAGGCCCGCGACAAGACGGTTTGACAAGTGGCTGCAACAGAGGGCTCACACATACCAACAATTTTGAGGATGGCCCAGGACCAGGCAGCGTTTTGCTCGGTCGGACACAGGTTATGGGCGGCACCTCACCACCAGAGCACCCACATCGCTGTGATCAGCCTGAGGCCTGGATGTGTGGTTTTGACGCAACAGATTCAGATTCGGGACCCAGACCAGTGCTTTTCCTAGCACAACCCCATTGTGAAGGTTTGAGGGGGAGGCCAGCGATCATTCTTTGGCAGGCTGACTCAGTTTCACCTGCAAGTTGAAACTTGGTTTGTTTTGCTTAACCTGTAAATGATCTTTTTCTGTCTTGTGGGAATTAGCAGTCAGTTAATTCCATGGACATGATACTGGGGTTTAGGATTGAGCAAAGATGCCCTTTTGAGGACTAAGGTGCTCCCGACCTCAGGCAGGATATTTCCATCATCTCAGGTGCATGTGAAAACCGCACAACGAATAAGGATGCCTGGGAGGAAAGGATGTGTTTGAATGATCAGATTGGTGAAGACTATTGGGTACCAGAAAACTGAATTTCCAAAAGAACAAACAAATCTTCTGGAAGGCAGTAAAACCAGGTTGTTCTTTAGAAAACGGCATAGTGAGCCATCCCTCTCGTACCCTGGACATGTTATTTAGAGATACCATGCCCTGGAAAGGGCCTGAGGCTCCGTTAAGTATCGGTTAAGGATTGAAGAAGACCTTCAGTGAGATGAATGGACACAGTGGAGGCAACAGGGGGCTCAAACACAACCACTGTGGCCCCAAGCCCAGCTACGCGCACCCCCCTACAGAGATGCACTACAGAGGACAGCACTGAAGATACAGCTCAGGGAGAGGGGTGGGTCTGCTCAGAACACACGGAGCAAACTAAGAGGGAAGGAGAGAGAGAGAGAGTGGATCAGACCCTGGCCTAGCAAGCTCCTGGGACAATATTCCTGCTCGGCACAGCCAACGCACAGAGAAGACAGTAGAGTCGCCCTCAACACGAGAAATGGCGTCCCCTCTCTGACCCATTGTGCTGTGGGGGACAACACTAGAGACACAGTGTGGGAATTGTGCCCGGTTTGAACCCCCCACAACGGGGCAAAACCCGAAGGGAGTGTAACAGAGCAGTAAGGGGAGCAAAGCAGTGAAGTCCCCAAGGAATACCAAAAATAGACGTTGGGGGCAGGGCTTGGCACCTCATCAGACTCAGTCAGAAAACATTCATGAAGGTCAACAGGCAGACATGAAACTATTTATAGGCTTTTTTTCTTCATCTCGATCTACCGTATATAAGATAGGCAGAACAAAAAATCCAGAGGAGAAAACAATGGGACCAGTGGTTCCGGGGGGAGACCAGAGAGGGGGAGGTTGGGGAAAGGAAGGGGGAGCCAACAAACCCAGGGACAAGGAAACAACCAATTATCAAGCATCGATGGTGAAGAAGGCAAAGAATGCCTAGTGCGGCTTGATCAAGTAAAATGTAGCCCACAGGAATTATTAAAAGCCAAATGAAGGTTGAACATGATATTGGGACAAAAGGAAAGTAAAAGGAAATAGAGGAAAGAACTAGGAGGGAAAGGACATTTATAGAGGTATAAATACAGGCACATACATATGTAAGGACATGGATGTATGTACATATATTTATATGTTAAGTATTAAGGTAGCAGATGGACATTGGGCCTCTACTCAAGTACTCCCTCAATGCAAGAACATTTTGTTCTATTAACCTGGCATTCCATGATGCTTACCTTCCTGACACAATCGTTGAAGACAAAATGGGTGCATAAACAAACGTGGTAAAGAAAGCTGATGGTGCTTGACTATTAAAAGATACAGTATCTGGGGTCTTAAATGCTTGATGATAAACAAGCAGCCATCTAGCTAAAAAACAACAAAGTCCACATGGAAGCTGCATACCAGTCTATGTAATCATGAGGTGTTGACAGGATCAAGTATCAGTCATCAGAAGATCCAAAACAAACAATAATATCTATTCAAACAAAGATGGGGGAGGACTAGAGACCCAAAGCCCATCTGTAGACAATTGGACATCCCTCACAGAAGGGTCACGAGGAAGGGATGAGCCAGCCAGGGTGCAGTATAGCACCTACAAAACACACAACATTCCTTTAGTTCTTTAATGTGTTCTCCCCCCTACTATCATGACCCCAGTTCTACATTACAAATCTGACTAGACCAGAGCATGGACACTGGTACAGATAAGAGCTCTCCACACACAGAATCCAGGACAGATAAACGCTTCAGGAACAATAATGGGAGTAGCAATACCATGAGGATACGGGGAAGGTGGGGGGGGGGAGAAATAGGGAACCTATCGCAATGATCGGTGGGCACCCCCCCCCACCTCACCCCCACACACAGGGTGATGAACAACAGAAACGTGGGTGAAGGGAAACAGTGGATGGTGGAAAATATGAAAATAAAAATAATTTATAAATGATCAAGGGTTCAACAGGGTGGGGAAGGAAGGGGGGAAAGAGGAGCTGATGCCAAGAGTTCAAGTAGAAAGAAAATGTTTATGTTTTGGAAATGATGATCGCAACCTACGTACAAATGTGCTGGATACAATGGCCATATGGATTGTGATGAGAGCTGTAAGAGCCACCAATAAAATGATTAAACAACACCAACAACATAACAACTGTGCGGATGGCACCGGGTGGCCGTGGTCTGCTCTGCTGTACATAGGGGCCACTATGAGCTGGAGCCGTCTCTATGGCACCCAATAACAGCAATGCCTTTGGAGGGGTTTCCCCGTGGTTTCAATGGTGAGCCTCCCCTGCTGCTAACCCAAAGGTTGGAAGGTTGAATTCATCCAGGAGTGCATCTGCAGAAAGGCCTGGGGATTGCCGTCTGAAAGGTCATCAACGGCAAACCCTGTGGGTCCCAGTCCTACTCTGACACCCATGGGGTCATCCTCATGACAACTGGTTTAAAAACAACTTTCGCATTAGCCGGCTAGAAAATATGCTTGGCCTGGATTCGCCATAAATTAGTCTTTTAAGGAAGAGGTTGGATCTCTCTTTCCTCACCTAGGGCAGTGTTCAGCAGGATCTCTTAGTGCAGAGGTGCTCAGGAAACCAGTGAAGGAATGGAGGCGAATGAGAACAACACCAGCACTTATTGAGCATTATTCCTGGGATTGAGCCAAGGGCATGGTCTTACTTAAAATGTAGAGCAACAGCATGTGGTCGATATGATTATGATCCTAGC
>NW_022105611.1:14475764-14486622 GCF_000313985.2 Echinops telfairi | reverse complement strand
GAGCAGAAGGTCCCCCACCTGACTGGACCCCCACTCCCCTCCCACTTGGTTGGAACCAAGATGGATGGGTGGAAGGAACTGCTTATACTAGTAGTGTCATGAGCTTGCCATGAACCGGAGCACATTTTATTGACTAGTGAAACCTGTCTATAATAGGCCGTTCCATGATTATACCCTTTTATTTCGTCCATCGTCTCACAGCCTGCAGTTATTTGTTGATGAATTGGTTTTACTCTTTTCAACAGCCCCTCAACGACACCAGAAGACATTCCTTCCGGGATCAGGGGAGCTGGGTGTGTCTTGCTCACTGGGGATGCCCAGCCCCTCACACAGTGTCTGGGACCAAGTGGGTGATCAGTAAATGCGTGAAGTGAATGAACGAGCCTTGACCTCCCTCTCTCCAGCCTGTGAGTGTGTGTGAACCCGTGTTCCTGAAAAGCGGCCCTTGTATATTAATTTCCCCCGTCTTTGCAGGCCTGCGGTTTAGGGAGTGGGGCAGAGATTCAGAAGAGCACATAATGGCTCTGATGTCACACTATGTCCCTGCACTGACATGTGCTCTCAGATCGCAGAGAAAACACAGATCAGAAAATAGCAGCCTCTGTTGCGGTCAAAGGTAACTAGCTAGCACAATTTTGCCGCGGAAGCAACCTCTCCTAGGAGGTCGGCCTCCACTTTCGCAGCAGAGAGGCGCTGCGTCAGCTGACCCTGCTGGCAAAAATGTCATCTTTCTCAGGTTTTGCCACAGTCGTTGCTCGAGAGGTGCCTTCCTCCAGGCGTCTCGGGCCCACTTAGAGCCTTGAGAAACCCTCCAGAAAGGATGAATCTCATCCCAGAACCCCTTTCCAGACAATTTTTGCCCTGTCCCTTTTCTCAATCTTTCCCTCACTGACTTCTCTGCCACTTGGGTGGTTTCTGCTCTTTGTCTAATGCAGGGTAGACCAGGCGGCAGGTATGGTCTTCTGCAGAGCCGAGGCAGACCCATTTCCTAACTTTGGAAATGGCAGCCTCCGTGAAAACTCTCTGTGGGTGGAGAAGGCCATGACTGGGGTCATCAAGGGGGAAGCAACCCGAGAAGGCCAAGGTGGTGCTTCAGTCCAACACACCATGCCACCCCCCTTCCTCAAGGACCAGAGAAATCACGTGAAAGGAACAGGTGGCAAGCCCGGACACGGGCACTCAGTGCAAGGATGAAGGATCTGACTGGACACTGAAGAAACTGGATGCGGAACAACAAACAGAGAGACGTGGAGGAGAGGCGGCCAGGCTGGCGCAGCGTGGTCATCTTGAGACAGTGCCAGCAGGGGATCTGGGTGAGGCCCACCCACAGACAGACAACATTACCGAGCTCCCAACAGGAGGCAGAGAACCTGTGGACGTGGCTGGAGGGAAGCTGGGGGAGCAGGGAGAGCAAGTGGGTTTCAGGAGGGAAAGCACAGACAGGGCGAGAGCTGTGGAGACCCTGCCCTGCACAGAGCAGGGGAGGAGCCAGGAGCCAGACACCAGGATGCCTGCCTACCAGGCCAGGTCCCTGAACATGAGCGTGGGTGGGACACAGGCCTAAGGTATTCATAGTGCGAGCAGAAGGTCCCCCACCTGACTGGACCCTGGGTAGCCCCACTCTCCTCCACTTGGTTGGAGCCAGATCCCGATGACTGGGTGCGGACAACAGGCAGTGTGCGGGCATTCATCCCTGGTGTCTAGAGAAACACGGTGATCAGTGGCACGGATCCTTCCACACCGGCAACCCCACTTACCTGGCGACTAAGGCAAAACCCCAGATACCTAGTTTTGTCTGCCACGCCCCTTGCCCCCCAGCCTCCTCCCATCCCAACCCACCCTGACCCACCTAATGAGTGTGTCAAGACTTCAGTGTTGTTGGTTCTCCGCCACATCTTTCTGTCTGCTACATGTCCACCCAGTAAGTGTCCAAGAGCTCTCCTGGGTCCGCAGTCACCCGCCACACCCACATCCATAGCTCTGTCTCACCGAGGCCCGGCAGGCTTTGCCCCTGCATCCCCGATCATCTGCCACATGCTTCTGCCCACCGCCCAGCCTACCTGGCAAGTGGCAGTGAGCATGCCTGTGCCCATGGCCACCTGCCACCCTGCCTTCCTTAGACAGGGCTCTCTAGAGAAACAAAACCAGGACACTAATAATGTTGTATATATTTATATAGATAGATAACATAAGAAATAAACAGTTCATTATTCTATAAAGCAGTACAAATGGCTCAGTGCAACTCACTTCCATGAGACAGCTAGTACACTGGCAGTCCTTCAGGTCTTGAGGGCCACATGGTAGTCCTCTGTAGAGCAATTCAGGCTATCCGGCCACAGGCAGCAAGCAGGTCACTAACAATCAGTCAGACGACAGGGTCCGACAGTCCTCAACTCAAGAGATGTACCTTCCAGTAGCGTGGCGAAGCAGGTCTTGAAGGAACCTCAAGTTACAGGGACACAGCCCACGGGTTAGGTGTTCCACAGGTAGTGTAGCTTGCAAATGGAGGCACAGAACAAGCAAGGGAGCCCGCACACTGGTCCGATGATCAATGAGCAAGAGAGAGAGAGGTGAGGCTCCCTGAGCCATTTATCTCTCTGCCCTTCAACTAATCTCACATGTGTTCATTGGCCATGTTGGCACAACAAATCAGTGAATGACACAGGTCATTCTGATGCCTTCAGTCCCCTGCCACTCACCCTCACTCACCCCTCCACATACCTGGTGTGTAGCAATGAGTACAGCCAATAGTCACCCACCACACCCACCGCGCCTGGGATCGTGTCCACCTTGTGAGCACCACTGGGCATTTCCATGTCACTGGAGCCAGTGTCTGCTGCTGGCCTGCCCTCAGTCACTCTGCATGCTGGTGAGCTGCAGTGCGTGCTCACATGCCTGCTGCCGCCCTGACCGCCTAGGGACCGGCACTGAGCACTCGGAGGCCACCCGAAGGATGTTCCGTGCAGCGGGCCCATTTTGGTGGCCCTGATCTATCAAACCAGAAGGAGAAAAAAAATCAGGACAGAACACACAATCAATCCATGTATGCATAAAGAAAACATAATAGCTTAGTGGTCCCAAAATGGGAGAAAATAACAAACATGAAAGCAACAGAAAGGAGGATAAAATAGAGTAGGGAAGTGAGCACAATGAAAGAAAGACAAACAGGGCAGACAGAGGGGAAAAAACAAACACACTGTATGTAGCTACCTGAGAAGGAATTCAAAAGGATTTAAGAACCTCCAAGAGATCAAGGAAAATGCAGGGGGAAAAGTCCTAGAAGAATTCACGGAAACAAGAACTAAATGGCAGAGTCAACTGGCAATTATACAAAACCAATAGAAACTCAGAAGCACAGCAATAGCATATCAGAAACAGCTGGCTCACGGGAGGCCCAGAAGCAGAATTAAATCAAGAAGGAAGATGAATGTCATGGAGGACAGAAGTTTTGATACCTATTTCCTTAATATATTTGTTAGTAAAATAACGAAGAAAAATGAAGAATACCTTAGGGTTATGTGGAACATCCTCAAGGGGCTTAATTTATGTGTAATAGGAATTCCAGAAGAGGAGAAATGAAAAATACAGGGAATTTTCGAGAATCTATTTATCTCAAATATCATGAACTATGTAACGTTACCAACCAAGAAGCTCAATGAACCTCATACAAGAAAATCCACCCCAAAGCCCCTGCCGCTGAGTTGATTCCTCCCCACAGTGATCCTGCACAGGGTGTTTCTGAGACTGTAAATCGTGACAGTGGCAGACAGCCTCATCTCACTCCCACGGAAGGGCTGATGAGTTTGAACTGCCAACCTGGCGGTTGTGCCTAGCCACAGCACCATCCACTCTCTAAAAACAAAACAAAAGATCCCAGAACCCACCAACATTACTATATTAAACTTTCTGAAACCAAAACCAAAATAAAAATTCTGAAAGTAGCTGTGACAAACAAAACATCACTTACAAAGGGACGCCGATAAAGAAAATATAATAACTTAGTGTTTTGGAAACAGGAGACTAAGTGGTGCTTTTTCATTAGAAATCATGGAGGCAAGAAGGCAATGAGCTGAGGTATTTTTATTTAAATGCCTGGAGGAAAAGAAGGGTTAACCAGGCATCATATATTTAGCAAAAGTGCATTTCAACAAGGATGGTGAAATAATATTCCCAGATAAGCAGAAACTAAGAGAATTTGTAAAGACCAGACCAGCCTTAAAAGACATATTACTGGGAATCCTTCAGCTAGAGAACAAGCATCCTCAGACACCAACCTGGATAAAGCTATCACCCAGACACCAACCTGGATAAAGACGCCACAACACACTGGCTAAAAGGAAGCGGAGGAGCTAAGCTGCTAATGAAGACGACTTCCAAACACAAAGGGGAAACGGTAGATGCAGGGACAGAACTTCCATGAGAGTCGGGAGTCAAGACATGGCACACGTCTTTTTAATTTTAAAAGGATTAAGGCAAACTTCAGAGTATCCACAAAGAAAAGTAATAAATCTACTGACCAAAATAAAGATGAAGGGAAAAAGAATCCCCAAACTCACTAAACACACACACACACACACACACACACACACACACACACACACACCAGCAATGACTGATGGGAGAAGGATACCCAACACAAGGAGAATGCAGCACAGACAATGCAGACTAACAGGAGCCTCTAATACCAAAGAAGGACAAGAAAGGGATGGAAATGAATCCTTACCCATTGTTAGTCACACCGAATATAAATAGATTAAATCAAGAGCAAAAGAGTGGTAGGCAAGATTAAAAGAAAATTAAAATCCCATTTTGTGTTGCCTACAAGAGACATGCCTTAGATGCAAACATATGAATAGGTTAACAATCAAAGAATGGAAAAAATATATCAAGCAGAGAGTGATCAAAACCAAGTAAGAGTGGCAAAAATAATTTTTGACAAATTAGACTTTGTTACAGTACATTACAATCCATACAGAAAGGCCTTATTTAATAATTAAATGGTCATTGCACCAAGAAGACTTAACAAGATAGTTATAAATGTTTATGCACCCAATAACAGAAGTGTGAAATGTATTTTTTTAAAAATTAACAGAAAGACTTCATCAGAAGATTTAAAAGAGAATCCACAGATTGGGAAAAATATTTAGCCAGGATATATCAGATAAAGGGCCATTTTAAAAAATATATAGAAAACAATCACACCTTAAAAAAATACAAATGATCCAATCAAAAAGTAGGCACAAGGCATGGACAGACAAGATTTACTAAAGATGCCACCCAGACAGCCAACAATCATATGCAGAATTGTTTGAGTCCATTAGCAATAAAATAAATACAAATTAAAACAAACATGAGACACCACGTCACGCCAGCACTCTTGGCAAAATCGGCACACACACACACACACACACACACACACGCATGCACAGAGAGAAATAATAAATGCTAGAGAGGCTGTGGAGAGATTGGAGTGCTCATACACTGCTGATGGGATTACAAAATTGAACAATCACTCTGGAAAACAGTATGGCATTTCCTTAAACAAATGCAAATGCAAATACCTTATGACCCTGCAAACTGTCTACTTGGTGTCGACCTAAAGCCATAAAAAACAGAACACGAACACGTGTGCTTATTGCAGCAATTTCTATGATAGCGGAAGATGGAGCTCATCAGAACTCCGACTACAGAGGACGAGATAAACAGACTCTGGTACAGTCACACAGTGGACTCTGATGCCTCCTGAAAACACAAAGGCAAGTCTGTCCCACACCTTAGACCTGGACAAGATCAGAGAACAAAACACTCTGTAAAATTGGTCCAGCTCATAAAGACAAACATTTTATGATCTCCGCTACTCACGCCAGGGAAATAAAGAAAAAGAAGAATAGTTTTCACAGCAATGGATAAGACTTTAAAAATTAAGACGAGGCCAAGGCTTCCTAGACTGTTTATGGGAATAGAAATTTGGTCTTTCTCCCGCAGAGCAGCTGGTATTGGTTTTGAACTGCTGACTTTGTGGTCAGCAGCCCAATGCAAAACCACTAAGCCACCAGAGTTTTTCTTTGTAAGTATAATATTCCACAAACAAAAGAGAACACACACGCACACACACACACACACACACACACACATGAAGTAAGACAACTGAAAAGAGAACCTGACATTCAACAGTAACCGTAGGTGACTTATCACACCACTGTCAATGAGGGACAGAACTAGAAAGAAACACAAAGCACAGGATAATAACATGATAAACCCACCTAACCTCATAGGCTACACAGACCTACCACACCACTCCACATAGCACAGTGCACATCCCTCTGCAACCTACGTGAAGCATCTGCAGAACCAAGCAGAGCCCAGGCCTCAATACAGGAAGAAAAACACACTGACATAATATAAAACATCTTCTCTATAAACTAGGAATCAGTAACACAGAACAAGGGGAGACATATGAAAGCAGAGGAATACCTTAGCGAACGACTACCGGATTGCAGAAGAAATAAAAATGAATTTAAAACAAATGAGAGTGATGACCCAACATACGCAAAGTGCAAGTGTAGTGCCCAGAGGAAACTACAGCAATAAAGGCACCCATCAAAAAAGAAGCAAGGTCCAGAATCCATAACTTAGTCCAGACATTTGAACAAATATAAGCTGAGAAGGGAAAGAGGGTCATGGCCAACAGAAGAAAGGAAATACTAACAGAAAAACAATAGAAGGAATCCATGAAACTAGAATAGATTCTTTGAGAGGATCAACGAGATTGATGAACCATTGGGCAAAACTGTGGAGGGAAAACAATGAGAAGACGAAAGAGAACCAAAATAGGGAAGGAGATGGGCAATGTAAAGCAGAACCTGGGGAAATAAAGGATGCTGCTCCAGAATAACAGGAAAATCATTCTCAAATTTAAAAACCTAGAACGGGTGGACACATTTCTAGAAATGCACAATTACTTAAAGTGAAACAAATGGAAGTAGAAAACCTGAATGGACCCATAAGAGGGAAAAAAAGAAAGAAAGAAATTAAAGATATCATAGAACACAGCGACAACAACAACACGACACTCTCAGTGATGAAAAACAAACAAACTCCAACTCAAAGGGCTTCCCTGGAGAGCCCCGCCACACATCCAGACAAGAGTTGATGCCAATTCTACTCACACAGTTCCAGAATCTTAAAAAGGAAGGAATATTCCCCAAATTATTCCATGAGCCAGAAAAGATACTACAGAGAAGCAAATTACAGACTGATATTGCTCACGTACATAGACAACGAATTTTCAGCATCATTCTAATCATCATATATGTACACATAGAGCACTGTTAGGTGGGATTCATAGAGATGCCAGGATAGTTCAACATCAGAAAATCAATCAAGGTAATTCACTACATATATATAACAAGGGAAAAGTATCAATACAGAAAAGGCAATTTATAAAAGCCAATGCCCATGCCTGATAAAAACTTATAGCAAAATAGGAATAAAAGGGAAATTCCTCAACATTATACAAAACCAATAGGCCACACTCTTCTCTAAGAGAAAGGCTGGAAGCGTCCTCTTTAAAAAATGGGAACCAGATGAGAATAACCATTGTTATCACTCGTGTTCCATATTGTTCGCGTAGTTCGAGTCAGAGCAATAAGGGCAGAAAAGGAAATGTAGGTCATTCAGACTGGTAAGGGATGAGCCCTGATGGCATACTGGATTATGCACTGAGGTCTTAACACAGTCAGCAGTTCAAAACCACCAGGCAGTCCTTGGGAGAAATGTGAGGCTTTCTCCTCCGTCCAGATGTACAGCCTGAGAAAACTGCAGAAGCAGTTCTTCGCGGTCCTCCTGGGTCACTGAGCTGCACGGTCTCTGTGGCAATGCGTAGTTTGTGTTTTTCATTGGCAAGGTGGAAGTCAAATTATTCTTAATCACAGATGACATGATCTATATAGAAAATTCTGGAGATTCTCCAAAAAAGTTACTGAAACTATTAGAAAGCTCAGCAAAGTGGTAGGGTACAAAATTAACATTAAAAAATCAGTTGGTTTCTCCTATAACAACAAAGAGAATTCCAAAATCTCTCTTTTTATATAAAAAGGAAAGCGGACCTGACTAGCTCCAGGATTACTGAATACTTGAATAGGCAGTCTCACCCTTCCCGCTCTCAGAACTCACTGTACAAGCGGTGGTACTCAACATTGGCTGAATCAATAGATCAACAACGGACACACTGACCCAGGCAGCAGGCTGGAGAGCTCTGAAGTACGTCGCTTCAGATATGGACGCCTGGTCTTCCACAATATGGCTCGAACACCCCTCCAGAGAGAAAGGATACTCTCTGGAACAAATGGTGTCTAAGCCATACCCCCCACAAAGAAACTAACACAAAGTGGATCAAAGACCTAAAGCTGACACACAAACCTAGGAGGTGCTTGGGAGATGCTAACATGGGACAAAGCTAGGGGTCCTAATTTAGCACACTATCAAACCTAACTATAAACGCATGAGCCACGGAAGACAAATGTGATAACTGGAACCCCCTAAAATTAAATATTTATGCTCATCAAAAGACGTTTAAAAAAGAGCGCCTAACATCCACATGAAGAGATGCTTGCAATTATTAGCCATATGTTATTTCTATTTCTCTCTCTTTGAGGAAGCACATAATGTTTACAAGAGTGATTATCCCATTTGAAAGTCCCACCAGCAGTGCATAACCACTCCTAGACACTGCTCTCCTGACAACCGAGCACTGTTCTTTGCCTCTGTTCGGATCAGTGGCACTTTCTGCAGGAGTGAGACGATAGCTCATTGTAGTCCTGCTTGCATCTTCTAATGTCGAATAATTGCAAGCATCTCTTCATGTGCATGTTAGCCACCTGAATGCCTGCTTTGATGAAGAGTTTGTTCATGGTAACAATTGACATGATTTGGGAGGTGAAGGAAGATTTTCTTTTTAAGTATAGCATGATAAGGAAACAATTATAACGAAACACAATATACTTGACTCCCTAAAAAAATCTAAAAAAAGTCTATATTTTTATTAAAAGATAAAATCAAGAGAATAGCAACTGTTCGGGAAATACTTGAGGAAGGTACATGACATTGTCACCAGTACTTTCAAATTTTTATATTTTCAATTTTGATATTCAGTTTGAGAAGCTTTAAAGAAATGCTGCAAAGGACAAGGATTTAAACTATATCACATCCTCAGCCCCCCACCACTGAGAGAAAGTGAGAGAGAGAGAGAGAGAGAGAGAGAGAGACATGCTTGTCCATTTCTATAGCACAGTTAATTGAAATGTCTACTGTTCCCAACTGATTTGAAGTTTCAATCTCTGCTGGGTTGCCTCTTTTTAAGAGTCAATAGATTTGATAGAAAAATATAATTTAATTCACTTATTCTAAATTTTGGAGTATCACCTAGGAGTTGTTTGGAATTTATTTAAATGAACAGGTAGTATTCCCTGTGTTAAGCTCATTATATTGTACACACGGTGAAATTGTATACAACCATACGAAAAGAATGAGGAGGCACGTTATGTATTGCGATTCAAACATCTCCAAGATGGATAGTCAAATGAAAAAAGGAATATGCAGGATAGTGTGTGTATATTTGTGCTAATGCTGCTTCCTGGCCCACAGGCTGATGTGGCCTGGAGCTAGTTGTGTTTTAGAAAGACAATTTTGCAACTTTTAATTGACTCAGCTCAGAGATGATTAAACAGGGCCCCAGTTCAGGTTGTGACAAGAAGTGTGAGTAGGCAGAGACTGTGCAGTCAATGTGTGTAGTTACTAATTGTCCTGCTTGATTAAAGTCCCACTTTTGGCCTAAGACCTGCTGGAATTTCCAGAGAAAGCTGGGATAATTTCAGGAGCAAGTCTGCCTTCTCATTTGCGCTGAGCTTTGATTCTTAGGCCAGAGGGACTTGGAACAGCTGCGGTAAGATTTCTGGCCTGTCCTGTTCCTTGCCTTGAGTTTTCCCTTGCTTTGCAGAAGGACCACAAGCCAGACAGCAGTGATGGTCACAGACAGGAGACCTGGGAGCATTTTACCTGGGAGACGGCGACGTTACTGAATTCTTCACAAAAGATAGCCTAGGAGAAATCTCGGGGGAGAACCACAAGAATGTGATGTTACTCCTCTTGGTTACTGAGTGCTGCTTTAACAGAAATGCCTAAAATGGGAAGCTTCCTCAAAGAGAAATTTATTTTCTCACAGTTTAGGAGACTAAAATTCATGGGGAGGGTTTCTTTCTCTGGGGGATCTCAAGGAAGGCCTTTGTCTCTTTCAGCTTCTGCTCCCAGGGGATCTTTATGTGGCTCCCCCCATCTCTCATCCGATCCATTGTTCCATCTCAAAAGATATTGGACTAAAATGCCCCACTTACTATTCCTGCCTCAACACAGAAATGACAAACCATTCCCAGGTTGGATTATGACCATGGGCATAGGGGTTAGGACTTACAGCACCTAGTGGGTGTGTGGACACTAAAGCTCTAGCATTACTTGAGACACGTTGTGCAGATGTTTGGGATATCCATAATCTGTCTTCCTTTCCACATCTGTTCTCGGATTGCTACTGACTCGATGTGACACAAAAGCACTGACTTTCTCTTAGGAAAATTATCTAGAGGGGCACAAGCACAGACATTCTGAAGATTGGCTAGACATTCAGGGCCGTCTCATTTGACATTTGATGATACATCATCAAAGTCAGGCACTGCAACGGTGAACGGGGACCCTCCCAAGAAGACTCTTTCTTAGGGTAAGGGATGGTAGTGGAGGGGCTGGGATATAGTTTATATTCTTGTCCCTTACAGCATTCCTTTAAAGCTTTTCACACTCAATGCAAGAG
>NW_022105611.1:14448491-14473344 GCF_000313985.2 Echinops telfairi | reverse complement strand
CCATATATCAATTGTACCAAGCACATTTGTACATATGTTGCCATCATCATTTTCAAAACATTTTCTTTTTACTTGAGCCCTTGGTATCAGCTCTTTTTTCCCTCCTTCCCTCACCCTCCCACCCACGTGAACCCTTGATGAATTGTAAATTATTATTATTTTCATATGTGACATTGTCTGCTGTTTCCCTTCACCCATGTTTCTGTTGTTCATCCCCCTGGGCAGGGGGATTATATGTTGATCATTGCAATCGGTTCCCTCTCTCTCCCCTTTCTCACCCCATTTCCCCTACTCTCATGGTATTGCTACTCCCATTACTGTTTCTGAGGGGTTTATCTGTCCTGGATTCTGTGTGTCCAGAGCTCTTATCTGTACCAGTGTACAAGCTCCAGTCTAGCTGGATTTGTAAGGTAAAACTCAGGTCATGATAGTAGGAGAATGTTGTGTGTTTTGTCGGTGCTATACTGCAACCTGGCTGACTAGTTCCTTCCTTGTGACCCTTCTGTGAGGGTCCAGTTGTACACCGTCTACAGATGTCCACTTGTCTACAGATGGGCTTTGGGTCTCCACTCTGACCCCCTTATGTGCATCGATATAATTGTTTGTTTTGGATCTTCTGATGCCTGATACATAATCCCGTTGATACCTCTTAATCACACGGGCCGGTGTGCTTCTTCCATGTGGGCCTTCTTGCTTCTCAGCCAGATGGCCACTTATTTAACTTCAAGCCTTTAAGACCCCAAATGCTATAGCTTGTAATAGCTTGGCACCATCAGCTTTCTTCACCACATTTGCTCATGTACCCATTTGGTTTTCAGCGATCATGTTGGGCAGGTGAACATCCACTTTGCCAACCATACTGTCCTTCTTCAGGGAAGGGTCTCTCCTGGCTATGTGTCCAAAGTATGTCAGACCAAGTCTTGTCATGTTTGTCTCCAAGTAGGACTCTGGTCTTACTTCTTCTGATACAGAACTGTTTATCCTTTTAGCAGCCATGGTACTTTCAATATTCTTCCTGGACGCCACAATTCAAGTGCATGTATTCATGGCCCCTGCACTGGTTTTGTTTCTAGCCATCTTTCAACGACCAGGATGACGAAATATGTAGGGTTTTTTGTTTTGTTTTTTTTTTAAAGGAAATCCATTGTGAGTTTGTCTTTTAATCTCTTTTTTTTTTTAGTTATCTCTTTGTGGTGGTTTATGCCATGTGTCAATTCGACTTGGCTATGATTTTCAGTGAATTGGCAGACACTGTGTAAGAACCATCCTTCATTTTGTGAAGTGCTATTAGTAACAGCCAATCAATGAAAGGGGAATTTCCTTGGGAATATGACTTGCCTCCAGTATACAAATGGACGCTCTCTTTCTTGATGCTGGTACTCTTTCATCACCTGTCCTCTGGTTTGGGGGACCTAAGGCTACACCAGTTTCTGGCCTGCTGCCTGGTCTGTATATTTCGGATATACCAACCCCTACCATCCTAAAGCCAGCAGAGGCCTCGAGCTGGCCACTTGATCTGCAGGTCCTGAGTTCACCAGGGCTTACATCCACGTGAACCAAGAGAGGTCTTTAGCCTGCTGCCTGACCCACAGGTGTGGGGCTTGTCACGAACCATTTCCTCAAATTATGTGAGCCATTTGGAAGTAAGTTTCTCTCGACACCAAGCACACTTCACTGGTTTTGCTCCCCTAGAGAAACTAACCCGAGGCACCCTTCTCCCATTACAAATAGCAAGTCATGCCATAGGAAAGTGTTTGAGGACGTGAGAGAGTATACACCATACTTATTTTAAGGGAGAATCATGATAGGTATACATGAGGGGGCTTCAAAAAGTTCATGAAAAAGATGCCATGAGCTTTAATTCCATTTTTCCACAAACTTTTCGAAGGCCCTTTGTATATTTAGCAAAGATAAAACAAGGTTGTTTCTTGATGATGAAATGAAAGGGAGGTTTTCATTTTCCATTTTTTGGGGGGAGGCGGGGGGCTTTTCAGTATTTACAAAATTCCCATAGTGAATGCATTTTAATTTTTGCTATAAGAAAAATTCTGCTACAAACAAAAATAAACCAGATGGTATAAATGATGAAACAGTAAACTGCCTGCTGTCTGTCAATCTTATATGTGGGTAGAATAATAAAAATCTATTAAATATGTGGCGTACTCTACAATTTACTAAGCATTTTGCATCCATTATCTTCCACGAGCATCACAAAAGCCCTGTGAAGTAGACAGGGTAGGGATGTACAGATAAGAAAGTTAGGAAAAGATGTAACAAATCAAGGCTAGAACTCAGAGCGCCTGACTTCTTGGTTAACATTCTCTCCCCTGTCGAATGTCTATCGCTGTAAGGTTGCTAGGATGCTCTCCTTTCAAGGGAGGCGAGAGAAGCAACCCAGCCACACCTCCTGCCTGGTGCTTGTGTGCCCTTCCTGAGATTAACAAGAGATTTTACGGGGTGGATGAAAACGCCAGGACTTCTTTTACTGATTATTTAGCATAATTTAAAAAGTCAAATAGTCTACATGTATTTTAATGGAAAACAGCCATCCCCTGCCCAGCCATGCAGCTCCACCTAACATTCTTTCTGCCCTGAGGCAGAAAAGTCAACCAGATGGTTGATTTTCAACTATTAGAGTTATTTCTCCTGATTTTAATTTCAATATTTTCAAATAACCAGTTTTAATTGTTCGATATTATCGTTCAGATAATTAGATATTATCAACCCGACTAACTGACATCAATTCCAACTCGCCGTGACCCTTTAGGATACAGTAGAACTGGCCCCATGGGTTTCCAAAACTGTAAATATTTACAGGAGTAGACAGCCTCGTCTTTCTCCTGTAGATATGCTCTATAGATATTCTATTATTAAAGATGATAATTTCCCTCTCTTTTCTTTCTTTATGCAGATAGTGACTCTTTCCTTGTACTCTGATATACGTACATAATACTTCTTGGTTAAATTAGCAATGTATACATTACTATGATTATATAAATTCTACTCTGATGAGTCATATAGGATGCAGTGTTGATATGCAAATAGCTCGCGCCCCCTGCATTTGTTTTCCAAAGACTCCCTCCCTCTGTGAGACATTTTTGAAAGCACCATTATGTCACTTTTTAAAAAACCATGTTGCTGTAAAAACAAATTAGCATACCGCATTTACAAAAACACTTCCAAGGGGAGGGAACTTTGACCAAACAAACTGTGGAAGGTGGGTGCTATTTGCAGAAAACTATGGTACTATGATTTACTTTTTTGTACTCAGTTTTATCTTCAGTTGCATTGATGATTGGATTTCCCTCCATATTTGTTGAGAACTTTAAGAACCTATCACTATTTCATCTTCTAATGCTAGAAATGACAAATCTTTCAAAA
The DNA here is from genome assembly GCF_000313985.2 of Echinops telfairi. Taxonomy (NCBI): domain Eukaryota; kingdom Metazoa; phylum Chordata; class Mammalia; order Afrosoricida; family Tenrecidae; genus Echinops; species Echinops telfairi. The sequence continues at coordinate 14,469,963 of NW_022105611.1, read as the reverse complement.
CCTTGAACTCCATCAAATCATCTATCAATGTCCCTTCTTTCTTCTCCTTCCTTTTCTCTCCACCGTCCCCTCGCCTTGAAATGTCATTTCCCTTTATCGAAACTGCTCCGTGTGCGTGGACCGGGTGCTCTCCAGGGTTTGCTGCCCTGCTGTTGTTCTAGGCGCTCCCTCCTCCGATTCCTGGGAATTGTATTGAATCTCACTCCTGTTTTTGTATCTTTTGTCTCTACCATCTTATGTTTCCCTTTTTGTTGTTGTTTTATCCTCATGCTGGGAATGAGTGTATGGGAGGTAAATTTTCTGTGAACTAATTTGTTGGGATATAGAATTCTAGGTTTGGAATCAACTCCTAACTCGAAAGGCATCTGTAGTTGTGTGTCCACTTAGATCCAGTGCTGTCGTTGAGAAGACTAAAGGCGTACATTTGGACTCTGAATCCTGCTTAGATTACATGCGGTTTCCATCCATCCCCTGCTTTGAGATTTTTAGGGATCTCCTTTTCCCTTGTGGACAGAAATGATAAGCAGCATTTGATGTTGCATTGCGAGCTCTTTCCTCTGATTCTAATTGGTGGATGGGTGTTTGATAAGTAGGATCATTTCTCACGGTGCAGCTTCTTCCATGCAATGCTCTGAGCGATTGCCGGGTGCTCGAACCTGGAATAGATTCCTTTGAATACCTTCACTGACGATTTTCTTATTCTCTATTTCCAAACCCACCCTTCCTCAGACCTCTTATATTGATTTCTATATTTTTAATCTTCTCTTTCTGACGTTGCATGTGTTTTGTCTTTTTGTTCTTCTTTCGTGGACATTTTTCCAGCTTTGTCTACTAATCCATCTGTCGACATGTGTATTTCTGCTGTCATATTTTTAAGTTTCAGAAGCCTGTTTGAGTGGGTTGGATGTTTCTCTTTACGCCTCCCCCTGTTCTTGCTTCATGTACACATGATCTTTACCTCGCTAATGATACAGTTTATAAAATCTTCTGCATTGTATCCATGTCAGTTCAGTTTTTTCTATGATCACCTTTCTTTTTGTGTTCATCTTCCCCTAGCTCAATCACCGAGCGATCTAATGAAAACCTGGGTGGCTGTCTGTAGGGGTGCTCTGGTGACATGACAGTTAAGCGCTCAGCTGCTAAGGAAGGTTGGTGGTTCCTTGGGAGACAGACCCGGCATTCAGCTCTGATAAAGATGACAGCTTAGAAAAACCAGATAGGGCAGTCTACTGCTACATACGGGGCCAAAAGGAGTTGAAAATTGTCTTGTGAGCATCCTACTGCAACAGGTCCACAGAGGGGGCTAAGAATCTATGTTTCAAACTAGCTCTTAGATGAGATCCTTTGTGCTGGTCCAGGGACTACACACAGAGGAGCAAAAAACTAGCTTGGGTGGCCTATCAATGGCATCCTTACCATATGGAACCTCATTTCCCCGAGGTACAAAGGTCATATTAACAGCAATCATTCGAATGTTCCTGCCTTCCTCCTCTCCTGTGCACGTAAGAACCCTGATGCGCTCCTGTGTGCACGCGCACCGCCCTCTGTAGTGCTTTGGTCCAAGATGTCCATGGCTTTGAGCCACTTGTGAAGCTACTTGAGTGCAGCCTTTCACTCTTACCACCGCTGGCAGGGCCTTCTCCGAGGCACGCGTGGCGTTGTTCTGATTCTTCATGCCCGGAAACACAAAAGACCCTCAGAGCGTGGGAAGCCACTGAGGTCCTCTCCACTCATCCTCAGCAAAGTGGAGCTGCATTTCTGGCAGAAACAGGACAGAAACCCTTTGACCACTCCAGGTCACCTGGATTCCAGGACAGAACCACATGTGCCTTCATGGAAACAGCTCTTCCACTTGCTGCCCGCAGCCTTACTGACCTGGAAGGAAAGCAGCCCTGTCCTCCGGCGTTTCTCTCAGTGCCTTCTGCTCCCAGCTTTCCTATAGTTCACACCACCCTGACAATAAGTCAACTCAGGCCCACTTCCACTTGGGTGAAAGGGGTGAGGATTCATTAACTCACCAGACAGTTTTGGGTGAATCTCGACTTTCAGCTCAGCAAGACCCATGCTCTGTGTTACCCTGCCGTGTCCAGGAGATGTTGAAGTGGCACCTCCACAATGTAGCGGGCAGCCCGGGGCAAGGGGATACATGGCAGTCTAGAACCTCACATGGGAGTCCTGTCTCTGGTCCTACTTAGCTTTGTGAACTTTGGACACTCTAGTGCCTCTCTCCTTTGTTTCCAAAATCATAAAATAAATCCATAGGGGGGCTGGGTGGGGTAGGTGAACTTTAAGATATGTCTTCAGTTGTGTCTGACCTTCTATCATCTACTTATAGCACTCTGTGGTTCAGATAAGTCTGTAAGAAATGATTCTTCTTTATCATCCATCCCACCAATTAGAATCAGAGCAGTCCCCAGTAGAAACGGCTCAAACGGCAACATCAAATGACTCAGATGTTGCCCCTTTCTCGCTCCGTGAAACTAGTCAAGTTGCCTTTCCTTCTTATTTCCCCCTTTCTCACTGCAAAGTGGAGTTGGACTAAACACACTTATAATAATGTAACACAGAGGTTTCAAATTGTAGCCTGCTGTTATGGTTGTTGTTAGGTACCATCGAGTCAGTTCTGACCCAGAGACTCTTTGCACAAAAGAAGGAAACACTGCCCAGTCCTGTGCCGCAGTCACAATGGTTCCTAGGCTTGAACCCATTGCTACAGCCACTGTGTCCATCCATCTCCTTCAGGGTCTTCCTCTTTTTCGTGGTCCCTCTGTTTTACCGAGCACGATGTCCTTCTCCAGGGACTGGCCTCTCCTGACAACATGCCCAACGTATGTGAGATGGAGGTGGTTGAGCTAAAGTTATTTGAAAATAAAAGGTATTACATCAATACCTAGTTTCTTGGCTTTACTTGAGAAATCAAGATCTGGCAACATAGGCCACCCATCACCACAGAGTAACTATTGGCCTGAGTTGCACTCTGGCTTCCTTTTAGAGTGGCAGCACATGGCTTCTGCCTTGTACTACACCCCACCAGGTCCATGCTATGCATGCCTATTATTTACCCAGTTCCTCTAAGTATCTGAGGTAGGTGCCACACTGGCTTGCTGCATGATCTCAGGTAAGTGCCCATCCTTTCAGAAAATCATAAAATGGGCATCATGGATGCTCGTCTGATGCAATGGGTGCACCAATGAGGCAGAGCAGAAATCACTGGACTTGTGTGTGTGTGTGTGTGTGTGTGTGTGTGTGTGATATCCTGTGAAGGACTAGAGAGTAAAAACTCCAGGTTCCGTAGGCCATATAAGATCTCTGCCATACATTCTTTTATATTTATTGTTTTTCATCCTTTTTTTATTAGTTGCAATCATCTTAAAATAGGAAAACCAATCTTAGCTCTTGGGTGAGCTTGGCCCATAGACTGTACTTTGTCGGCTCCCGAGATAGAGCATACAGTAAAACACTGAACAATAATGCGTGGCATGCAGGGAACACTCAATACATGTCCATTCTCATTATTGCAATGTCACGCCTCTCATTGTCTTGCTCCAGGACCTGGGTGGACTTCACAGTGCCCATCAGAACTCCCATCGTCAACCCGATTCTCTCCTGACAACGCGGAGGGGGAGAGCCTTCTGTCTGCCGAGGCCCGTCCTTCGAAATAGAATCCCTGGTGCGGTAGATAAAGAATGCCAAAGCAGCATGGCAAATATGGTGCCACTGTGTCATCACCATGAAATCAACACCATTGTTTCATCCATTTGCTAAGCCACATCCCCATTCCAGTTCCTGGGTCTGAACGTCACTGAACAATCCCAGCTGGACGAGTTGCTGGAGGTCCTTTACAATCTGATTATAGGTTCTCAGTTCTCACCCTTCTTTGTTTTGCTCCTTGAGTTCCTCTCCTTACCCCCAAACACCTTGCTCTGTGTTATTTATTATTGAACTTGAATTCCAGAGATGCAGCTTGTAATGAAAGGCACTGGACGAAATGAAATCGCATTGTGTTGTACGACTGTTGTGCATGTGGCTTGGCATAATTAAAATGAGAGAGACATGGTATTGTTTTCTCATTCAAAACACATGACGGGTGAATCTAAAGAAATGTCATTTATTTTCTATGGCATCGAGGAACCCAAGGAGAGCCTGCATTGAAATAAAAGAGCCCAGGGGCACATCAAAAGTTGTCACCAAGATATAGCTCCACCCGGACCGTTATGAATGCCACATCAAGGAATGGAACAAAATCACATCCAGGGCATAAGCCGAGTTGGAGAATTACTTTTACCCACCTTTCGGGATCGGAACCTCACACGTTAAGGGAACACTGTATTAGGACGAGGGTGCCAGTTCCAAACAAACCCTATCTCTACGCTCAGTCACACATGGGGGTTGGCCACACTAGGGTGCCTGGGAAAAGGCCCAGTCACAAGGGTGGCTTCTCAGGGGACCTGCTGGGCGAGTATAATTCACGGCAGGAAGGTCAGCTCAGATGACTATGGCTACTGCATTGCGGGATGACCAAGGGGCTATCTTGATCGATTTTTCTTGAAGGACAGAGGACACTTACAGGGGTTTATCGTGAAGGTTTAAGAAAAACACCCGGAAACTGAATTGATTATTAACAGGCCAGAAAGTTAGCACTGAGAAGGCCCCCCGCCCCCGCCCCCTCTGTCCAGGCAATGCACCTGCGGGCTGTTTGAGGGTGGGCAGAGCTCTTACAGGAGAATTAGGTTAGGAAACCTGACCGCACCTCCCCCAGGACTCTGACATTATGCCTTCAGATGCTTATTTGTCCCTACAACTCAAAGAGCATGCAAGTGGACCATGACACAGGTCCCCTGGGGATGTCTAAACTGTTGTTTTGACCTGGTGCCAATCAAGAGGGCAGAATTCTTCAGAGAAGGATTAAAAAACCGCACTGCCATCGAGTCACGTCTGACTCATGGTAACCCTATGGAAGGAGGAGGACTTCCCCTGGGGGTTTCCGAGGCTGTCAATCTCAGAGGAGCAAAAGGCCTCCTCTCTCTCTCTCTCTCTCTCTCTCTCTCTCTCTCTCTCTCTCTCTCTCTCTCTCTCTCTCTCTCTCTCTCTCTCTCTCTCTCTCTCTCTCTCGGAGAGACCAGAGGGTTCGAACTGCTGACCTTGCAGTTAGCAGCCCTACTGGTGCTCTGCTTCCCCAGCAAGACTCCTTCAAGGAAGGGCTAGGGAGAGGCAAACACCACCCTTAGAAGTACAGACCTAGATGGAGGCTGCGTCAAGAAACAATACCTCCGTGCCTTTCCACGTTGCTATTTGGTTCAATAGAAATTCCTGTGACTTTGGTGCAATGCTTTTTGATTTATTTCATATATATTGTTTGGGGAACCTAGCACTATCCCATTCACTTAATACTCGCCAACTATGATTGGACACGGTGCTAGGTATTAGGAATTGAGGAGTGTGTAAATCAAGGGTCCTAAAATCCCAGCATAGTAAGGAAGCTGACTGTGTTATTCACATAATCCAGATATAAAGTATTAATTAGTGCTATTATAACAAGAGCTAACTCTTAATGAGCATTCATTATGTGCTAAGCATGGTTTTAAATGCTTTTTAGGGGATCACCTCATTTAATCCTTCCCACAACCCGGGGGGGCTAGATGCTATTATAAATTTGCAGATAGGGAAACTGAGTCACAAAGGTTAATTTAGTTCTTCAAAGCCCGACAGCAAGTAAGTGGCAGAGCTTCAATTCAAATCCAAGGAGTCTGACTTTAACGCTAGAGCCGCGAGAGGCACTAGAGGCACTCACTAGACAGCTTCCTAATAAAACGACTTCAGCCAATTTCTGAACATATAATACAGAACTATCCCCAATCCTGCCTTGGGTCATGGAAGGCATGAGGTGCTGTGACATTTATCTTATAGCTGGCCTTTATAGGGAAGCCGAGCAGGGCAATTCAGTGATAGGAGCATGTCCCTAAAGGATAATATTTATAACATCCCCAAAAGACAACAGTCAAAGCTGGCTTCAAAACTCACCACTTCCCATCCCATAACACTCAGTATTACCAAAGAACAAGCAAACCAAGTCACTGCCCTGGAGAGGTAGGGGGACTCATCTTTCTCCCGAGGAGCAGGTGGTGGGTCGAGCTGCCGAGCTTGCAGTTCACAGTCCAACATGAAACCCAACCTGACACCACCAGGACCCGGGCTCAGCGGGACCGCCATCTCGTATTCACTCGTGGTCTTCCCGCCAGACTAGGAAACTTCCAGAAGAAAGGAGTCTGTGCGATTGACTACCAGATGCCTAATGCCCAGCATATGCTTGATAAATATAAGTTGAGATGAATGAATGAATCCAGTCAGGGTTGAATAGTAGAATGAGGATTAAGCTAATATTATCCGCAACGGTCAAGGTTAACGCTCAGCTTTATTTTATATCCATATTAGCATTTTAAAATTCTCACTTCACACTGCTCTTTTTCAAATGTGCCCATGGTATTCTTAAAAATGTTTTAAAAAGCACACTATTGTCAAAACTCCCATTACTATAGGTATCAGTAGCATTCTGTGCATATATCTGGAGCAATTATGCTGTGCACAGAATTCTAAGCACAATGCTGCACTTTACCCAGGGTAGCCATTAATTAGATGAGATGAAAAGATGTTACAGTTGCATGCAGCACATTTTTAAGTGCAAATCCACGAGTGGCAATAAATGAACTTTCTTTTTCTCCCCTATAGAAGGGGAATGGGGAAGCTTTCCAAACAGTCAGGCTTTTGGGGGGGAGCAGGCAGGACCAGCTAAAGAAAAGAAAAAACGTTGACTCTCCTACTCCGATCAGCAAAGACAGCTAGGACTTAGATAAGGGAGAAAAGATGGGATCTATTTGCTTTGGGGTAGGGCTGTTGGAGCGTTGGGGATTTGATGGTTTCCTTGTCAGATGTCTGTATACGTATCAGATTGAGGACAGCATCTGTCAAGTAGGCTCCTATAACTCTTCTCAAAACCAAACTGACTGCCACAGAGTTCATTCCGACTCACCGCGGCCCTATAGAATGGGTATAACTCCCCGGGTGGGTTTCCGAGACTGTAACTCTTTATGGGTATAGAAAGCCTCATCTTTCTCCCATGGAGTGGCTAGTGGTTTTGAACTGTTGACCTTGCTGTTAGCAGCCCAGTGCATAACGACCACAATTCCAGGGTTCCTCAGTTCTTAGAGATATTGAAAGCATAGGGCCAAGGCTTGTGGCTGGGAACTGAAAACATTTTCATCTATCATGTTCTTCTAAGCAGTGGTTCTCCACCTTCCTAACGCTGCAACTCTTTCATACAGCTCCTCGTGTTGGGGTGACCCCCCAACCATAACATTATTTTCGTTGCTACTTCATCACTGTCATTTTGCTACTGTTATGGATCAGGTGGCCCTGTGAAAGGGTCGTTCGAACCCGCAAAGGGGTCGTGACCCATAGGTGGAGAACCGCTGTTCTACAGTCTCTGTGAATCTATGACTCTTTCTTGGTCGGTTTTATTTTTTTTTCACCAATAAAATTTTTTGACCAGGAAGTTATCACAGAAAAATTACTAAGATGTTCATGATAGGCTATTTGACTCTTTCCTGAATGAATTTCCTGAATGGAGTCACAGAAAGATTTTTACTCCTGACCATGCAGAGTAACGCATAATAATTCCCACATACCCAGTGTAAGCGGTAGGTGCCATTGAGTTCCTCGGTTCCTGGTGACCCCATGCACAATAGAAAGAAACACTGCCCTAATTCTGAGCCATCCCTCTGGTTGAGCGTGGATTGGATTACCCGTAGGGTTTTCATGATATAATTGGTTTTTGTAAGTATATCTCCAGACCTTTCTTCTACCCTCTCTTAGTCTGGAAGCTCCATTGAAGCCTATTATTGATCATAGCAATATACAAGAAATTCACAGACAGAGGGGGGTCTCAAATCCAAGAGGAGGGTCCCTTTCCACCTCCAGAGGGCACTACCTTCATAAGTGGAGCAAAAGGTTCTGGAGCCAACTCAGCAAGTGGGCTTCCTCTTGACAACCACTGATGTTCAAGCATGCAGTAAAGTGGGGCGCTTTGAGGTGGCCCAACCAGATTCCATTTCTGGCTCTGCTGCTTAGCAGCCGGGTTTCCTTGGGCAAATTCCGAGCGTGGCATAGAAAAGCCCTCCAGTCCTGTGCTGATTACACTTCTAAATCTAGCTGAAATGGCAGCAGCAGCAGGCAGAGCTAAAACAAGTTATGACTTGCCTCACCCTGAAACTGGGAAAAGATTTGCAGTTGGAAACAACATGGTACCTGGCCCTGCCCTGAGCTCAGAGAGAATGTGCAACATGAAAACTCTTGTTTTACTTTCACAAATAGGTTGTGTGTGTCCACAGCGTACTTTTCTAAGCACTGAAAATATCATGGGGTAAATGCAAACTGAGCCCTTGGGGGGCTTCACCATTTACTGGATTGTTCCATCCACATCACTTTAGTGATGTGAAATATAGGCAGTCTGGCTGAAAACTTAGATCGGAATTATGACAAACCGTGCTTAGGATCATCCTTTTTTCCCCCCAGTCCATGTTCAGGAGTAATATGGACACCACACAAATGTCGCAGGGTATGCTTGCCGACGTCATCATACTCATGCCCAACCCCCAAAGACAAGTAACCATCCAGAAGGCCATTGCTCTGGTTAACCCACCATCGGAACCACAGAGCTAGCAGCAAAGAGCCCTTCGCATTCATGAAAGCACTGCCCTTGAGTCAGCTCTCATTCAGAACCCCCTGCAGGACAGGCAGAGCTAACCCTGTGCGTCTCTCAGACTGCACATCTTCACAGGGGCAGAAAGCCACATCATTCATTCATTCTGTTGAGGGGTTTGAACTGAGGATCTTGATGTTAGCAGCCCTTACCAGTGAACGACTGCCACGAAAGCTCCTTTGACAGCGAATAAAGACCTGATTTATAAAGATATTGATAATAAATGGCAATAATAATGAAAGCACACAAAACAATACATCAACCAAACAACGCGAAGTGACGTACAAAGAGTCACCAGAAGTGAGCCCATCATGCATCAGGCTGGCCGATGACCTCCCTTACTCCAGTGGGTTTGACACGGGAGGTGGAGTCCAGACCAACCAGTTGTCATGGAGTCGAAGCTGCCACCCGCTGGTCCCATGGGTATCCGCGTCAGACTGTGCTCCGATGGGTTCTCAGGGGCTGATTTTTGGAAGGGAGCCCTTCTCCCAGAGCGCCTCTGGGTGGACGTTGGGTGAACAGCCAGCACATTCATCATTTGCCCCACTCAGCCACGCCCACAGGTAGAGAGCCCGGCGCAGACACCAATGCCCTTTACACCTCTGCCTCCCCATTTCCATAGCAATGATGACAACACAGACATCTGGTCAGTACAGGACAGTTGACCAAATCCAATAGCTGACTTGCTTTCCCTTGTCCCCTCGCAATTCTGCAACCTCAGTGTTTGGGGGATTACCCCGCTTCCCACTGAGGCAATCGAGCCTGAGGAAGCTGAGATGACTGGCTGTGACAGACAGCTGGTTAGCGGCGATGCGAGACTTGATCCCAGAGCCATGAAGCCAAGCTCGCTCCATCCTCTGTCAACTGCCAGCTCCCAGTGTCTGCATTCAGAATCCCGAACCCAGATTTTACTGTCTTAGATGATTTCCATAACCCATGTAGGTTATAATTAAATTCCTGCTAATAGACCATTTTGTGGCAAAGCTTCAGTATGCAGTGAGCTGAGGCCTGCAGGCTTGGAAACTTATTTATGGTTAACTCTGCGGACCCAGATTAGTCAATCTCGACGTGCTGTGCAAAGTGCTTACTCGTCGATGCAAGCTGGTCACTCAGCTAGGTTTTTTCTTTATTCCCCCCTCAGCAAAAATGGAGAGACCAGCTTCTAGCATATGGAAACATTTCGATACTGCTAGAGGTTCTGATGAGGGTGGGTGGGATGGTGGAAGCAGATTTGCAAATATGTGTCCGAAGAAATATGTCTTTGTGAGTGAGGCTGACGGAACCAGGTTCCGCGTACTGAAAGTTGTCTCCCGAAAAGAGTTTCTTTCCCTCCTGTTCACTGTTGGTGAAACTCAGTGCTTTCCTAACGTGTTTCACACGAGACGAGGCCACAACAATCCAGAAAACCCAGGTCCTGCCCCTGCCCCCCAAGGCCAATTTTCTCTGGTGGGCTCAGGTTTCGGCTGGCTGCTGATGAACAGGCTTGGACAAGGAACTGAGAGCTTCCTTCGAGATCTGCCATTCCACTTGCAACCACATTAAGAAACTGTTGGTGAAGTAAATGAAATTACTCAGTGTGTAAGTACTGTCTGAGAAGACGATACCTTTCAACCTGATCCACCTAACACGATCATTTTATACCTAATCCTACATTGCCTGTTCTCAAACTGACAAAGGCTTCTTGGACCGCAAAGGGCACGGCACACAATAGGACACATATTTTTGATTTCCTAAGAAAAATGCATTCCTCCCCAGCCCACCGCCCTCCTGACAGGCTGTTCCGTCTAATCTGGATTTGACATTTCAGCAAAGATCTTTCAATGGCCCATGTCTGACCCTGCATAGTTTAATGTTTAGGAACTTCTAGACAGAAAGAACTCAGAAGCGCCAACATCGCTTGGAAGGACTTATGGTTAATGCTAAACCAGAGGGTTTCCACTGAGGTCAGACATCTATTTAGAGCTTTTATGAATGCGAAGGGCTCTTTGCTGCTAGCTCTGTGGTTCCGGCGGTGGGTTAACCAGAGCAATGGCCTTCTGGTCAATTCGGATCCCGAGCAATGCTGGGCTTCCAAGGGTTTCCAATGGCTGTTTTTATTCTTGGAGATAGATCTCCAGGCCTGCATGGATCCTTTGCATGGATTCCACCCTCCAGTCTTTCCGTCAGCAGCCAAGAATGTGAACAGCAACAATGCCTTCAGGGCGGCTCTCCTTCCTGATTGGTCAAGGGCTTTCCCGGACACTGGCCTCATCGTTGCCCACTGCAACTCTGTAATTCAGGTTCCCGGGGCCTTCTCTGATGGAGCCCCGTGGTACAGCTGAGAAAACTGAGGATTACGCGGCTGTGTAACTGACCCTTTTAGGTTGCACACCGCAGAGTGAGCGATTGGAATCCACTGACATCCGACTCTCGACCATGTAGGGTTTCCACCAAACAAGAACTCGTGTCTCCCGAATTTCTCATTCTCACAGAGCCCGGAATCTCTGGAGTCGCGTAGGCTGGATGGACCCTCAGGAACCATTGCCCTGAGATGATCTTTACACCTTAACTCAAAGATGTCCCTGGAAGTCAGGGACTTAAACCAAACAGTTGGTTAGCTCAATTGGTAAAGGGCTTCTGGTTGGCTGCTCGCTTAGATTTACAGTCTCAGTAGCCGTACAGGGGTCGGCGTGACTCAAGACTGACTTGATGGTCCTGGGTTCTGGTCTGGCAGGCCCTGACCATTGTGCTCTTTCAAAGAACTGTCTCGATAGGATGAAAAGGAGCCCTGGTGGGGCAGTGGTTAAAGCAACCGGCTGCTAATCGAAGGTGGGCAGTTCTGTTCTGTGAGAGAAAAGTGTGGCAGACTGCTTCTGGAATGATTTCCAGCCTTGAACCTTATGGGGCAGGTCTACTCCGCCTTGTGGGGCAACTAAGAGTCATGACTTTTCTCGAGGACCAAATGGACAACAATCACGCCAACGGATAGACAGGAAGCTGAGTGGGCAGCAAACGTATGTTAGTGGAGGAGGAACATTTCAGAAAAGAAGGTTGCTGGTGATTGTACACCTGGAAGCATGCGGTCACTTGTTGAATTGGGGTGTGTACGGCTGTGTATATGTTCAATAACATCAGAAATAAACAGTGAAAGGGCCAGTTGTGCGCGCTGAGTCAGAGGTGGGAGACGAAAGGAGGATCCGGGGTGGTTTGGGTTCTTCCAGGTCAGGCCTTCACAAGATTGCTGAGTTGGAAGAGAGAGCAGAGTTTCACTGGCTGCCTGGAGGCCTGTTGGTTTCTGGGATGCTCTGGCCAGGGCTCAGAGGGAGGAGCGAGGCGGCTGAGCTGGGAGTCTACTCCAAGGCGTCCTTCTCCAACATCCTAGATACCTTATCTTTACATGGCTTTCTATATCTGCACGATGACTCAAAATGTCTTGTTTCTGATTTAAAATGTTTTCTTTACTGCCTTTAAAGTGCACCGAATAAATCAAATCCATAAATCCTTATAAATTCCAACCTGTTTTTTAAAAAACCACCCAGAGAGAATTGAGGTTTGCCTACATTTGACGTCACCATTAAAACCCTCACGGTCGTGTCTTATTCCCCGATACAACTCTAGCTTATTTGTGGCAAAATGGGTGGCCCAGGCCTGGCCATTCTCCTTTCCCACTAACCTGCCCGCACTCCACTAGCAGGGGTCCAGGGAGGAGCTGCAGGCTTGCTTCCGCTCTGACAGTGAAACTTGGGAGATCTGGGCTTGATGTGACAGCCTTGGTGTTGCAAGTCGCCCAGCTTTCCAGCCTGTAACAAGGTGCAGCTTATCTCTTTTCTAGGGCTTGCAACTCATGGACAGTATTAGCGCTTTCCACCTTTGACAGGTTTCTGTCTTTTGCAGGTTCTGGCTTTTGCAAGTAAAACTTGCAAAATAGATGTAACATATAGTTTTATATTTTATACCACATGATATATATTTGTATTATATACCACATAATATATATTTATATTATATTCATACCTATTATATTTACTTGTATTTATAGTTATACTTATATCTTTATATAATATATATATAAAATTACTCATGACCATGGAGTCATTTTTGACTCATAGACATCTACTAGAACAGGGTAGACTGCCCTGTGGGTTTCTGAGATCGTAGCTCTTTGTGGGAGTAGAAAACCTCCTCTTTTTGCCTGTGGAGCCGCTAGTGATTTTGAATTGCTAACCTTGTGGTTAGCAGCCCAATGCGTAACCACTCTGCTACCAGGGCTCATATATATATATAACACATCAGACAAATATATCATTTATAACTATACTTCCATGTGATATATGTAATATATTATAATATGTAATGTTATATATATATACTTTCAAAGATCATTTTATTGGGGGGCTCTTACAGCTCTTATGAGAGCTGTTATAATTTTTATAAAAGAGAAAACTCGACTCACTACCATCAAGTCACTCCAACTCAGTTCCCTGTAGGACAGAATAGACCGGCCCTTGTGGATTTCCTAGGCTGTGAACGTTTAAGGAGCAGAGTCTCCTCTTTCTCCTGCCCAGTGGCTGCTGAGTTTGAACTGCTGGCCTTTCAGTTAGCAGCCTCATGCACTTAACGCGACATACCACCAGCACTTTCTCCATTAATCATCTCATTCCACCTGACACCTATCCCCAACAGTTGTATTTTTAACATTGATTTGACGAAGAAGCGTGGCACGTGGGTGGGCGCTGAGTCAGCGTCTTCCTCTGTGACGGCCACACTCAGCGCGCACAGAAAGGCAAAGAGGAGCACCCGCTCGGAAGAAAGGAAGGATTGCCAATGTGTAGAAATCACATACCTGCTTTTCCAAGACCTTTCCAATTTCCTGTAGTTTTCCTTTTTTCCCCAATAAAAGTAAGTCACTAAACATGCTGCAGCATGTGAATTTAGCTTTATTACCTTTATTAGTGCTCTTATATCACTAATTTGAAAAAGAGAGAAATCAATTTTCAGGCAATGTCTCCTGATTTTACTTTAAAAACATTAGGTCCCTGTTGAATTGGGTGAAGTCACACACACACACACACACACACACACACACACAGAGTTCTGCTTTGATAACCTGGGACTAGGAGAAGATGATCTCGCAGATCAATTTGTCTCCAAATCTCCCTGCATTGAGTGTCTGCATTGCATGAGGCACTGTAGGAGTCACACAAGGTGACTCTCACTATCCCCACTGCACAGGCGAGAAAACAAAGGCTTAAAGGCATGCCGTGGGAGCCGACGGAGCAAAGATGCCGACTCCACCCTGCTGAGCTCGGATGCGTGTTCTTTTCCCCCACCACCGAGCCCCTGTGCTAGTGACCCTGATCTCTTTCTCTGTGCAGAACTGACTGATGCACGGTTCTGGAAGCAAAAAACCATTGCCTCCAAGTGACAGAAGAAAATCGAGTTGGTCAGATGTGACCCAAAGCCAAGATCTAATTCAGCATCATTTAGCTCCCTGTCTGCCACCTGAGACCACAGCCATATTCCTCCAGTGGCTGGGGTGTCATGGCGGAAGATCAGCGTCTCCCAATTCAAATATTGTTTCAGACTCACTTTCGAGTGCCAGCATTTCACACTTGGTACAGGAGAGGAGAAGCAGCAGTGCCTACTCGAACTTCCGGTTCCTGGAGGGTGAGCAGGGCTTGGCTTATTATTCTGCCCGGTGCCTACATCTCCAGACTGGGCATGTCTGCACGCCTAGTGCTCTGTTTGTCCTCATGATGCAAGAACTGGAAAGAACATCTTGAAGCCCTGGCTATGGGACAGAATGCAGAGGGCCCATCCTCTGTCACGCCTCACGCTGTATTTTTTAATTATTACACACAAACAACCTCAAAAAGACTAGAAGCAAGTATCTGATCTCTGATTAAGGAAATATTTCTAAGAACTTCTTAAAGGCAAGAAATCACAATGAGAGATATTGGCAGATTGACTGCACCAGACTGAACTTTCTGCATGCCACACAATTCATTAAAAAATAAAAGGAAGATAGCACGAAAGAAATGTCTTTAATAGATGTGAAAAAGGCTTGTTATCTTCAATAGAGATGGCTCTCTTATGAATTGATGAGAAAAAATCAGTAGGAAAATGGGCAAAGGGCATGCACAGATAATTCATAGAAGAGAAATGACAAATGGCGAATCCACATGAAAAAAGAGTTTCATCTCCTCAAGATGCAAAGAAATTTAAATTAAAACAATATTAAAGGACTAGCATCTGTAGATCTCTATGTAAAGGTGGAAGAGAAAAGAATGCTCACAGTTTGTCAGCAGTGGAAAATATTTTCATTAAAATGTTTTGAAAAAAATGTTTTGATACATGCAACTTGCCTCTCTTTATACTTTATTTTTTTCATTTACTTGAGTGCTAACTGTTTTCAGATGGCCAACGGCCTTTGACCCCGTCATTCAAATTCTAGAAGTCTGTGTTGAGAAAATATTCCGAGAGGAGGATGTGCATTACACATGTCAGAGCCCCATCTACTATCATGATGAAAGTTGACGGGAAAACCCTCGGTGCCTAGGATCGGAGGATTGATACAGCAAATTCTGGTGTGTACAAAGAGGCTTAAGATGCTTGTGGCAAAGTGGAATCAAAAGAGAATGGCGTTGTTCCATAAATTACTATGCAGTCACCAAAAAGTTTATAAAGAAACAGGTGCACTGACATCAGACAGAAAGATTAGCCAATTTTATCTACCGGCTACTCTGTGGGTCAAAGATGCGACTATCTGCTTCTGTAAAGAGGACCATCTTGAAAATCTCACAGGTGATACACTTCATCCTGTAGGGTGACTGTGACTCAGAATTGATTGGACAGCAATGGATCTTTTCTCACACTATAAGCTACATGTACACAGCCACAACGAGGAAAGACATGATCGAATATCGCTCAGGAACTCTTGCTCCACTTGCTTCCATCTAGCCAATGCCACCTCACAGCGACCCTAAAAGGACAAAGTAATGCTGCCTCTGGGTTTCTAAGACAGCCCACGATGCCACGAGGCCGAAGTGGAGGATATAGCGTTTTCGGGGTTATTTTTTAGCTTCTTTACATTTAAGTTTAACATTTTTGCCATGATGAGAAAGAAAGGAGCCTGGATAGCCTAATGGGTTAAGCATTGGGCTGCTAAACACTGGGTTAATAGTTCGAACCACCAAACTCCTAGAAGGGAGAAAGATGAGGCTTTCTACTCCTATGGCATTAGTCTTTAGAAACTGACAGATAGAGCCAGTTCCGCTCTGGCCTTATAGCGCCAATATAACTCAGGATCAATTTGATGACACTGAGTTTGTACTTTTTCTTTTTTTTTTTTATGATGAGACTGGATTGTCTCCATAAGCAGAAATAAACTTCAATAAGTGTCACAAACAAATGAGAAAAGAAAATTTGTAGGCAGCCTGTGTGGAAGTCCCCACAAAATAAGTCTCAACACAGACGCCAGCCTCCAGCAGCTCGGCAAAGGGAATTCACCAGATACCTGCGGAGTCAGACCTACGCACCCCAGGGAGTTTAAGGATGCCGAGGGCAGATGGGTACACCTCCTAGCCGTAATCCAGAGCTGAAGGTAAGAAAGGTCAGTCATCAGAGTGTGCCTGCTTATTGTCCACACACGGAGCAATGAAACACAAAATGCTTGCTTCATGGTAGCATGTGATGCTATCCCAAAGGTGAAATCGTTGATGACTCTTTGGCGGCTTAGTGGATTGTATATTGGGCTGCTAATCAAAAAGTCAGCTGTTTGAACCCACCGGCTGTCCCAAGCGAGAAAGAGGAGGCGTTCTGCTCCCACCAAGAGTGGTAGTCTCAGCACCACAGGGACAGTTCTCCCGTCCCACAGGGTCACTGTGAGTCAGGGCTGCCTTGATGGCAGCGAGTTTTGATTTTAACAATGAGCTGAAATATGCTACTTTGAAGAACCACCATTGTTTAATATAATCATTAGTTTAAAATATCACAGGTATTGGATTTTCATTTTGGGTGATAAAAATGTTTGGGGAATTAATTTAGGTGGTGGTCATACAACATTGTGAATGCACGCAATGCCGCTGAATTGTACAACTTAGAACAGTCAACTTTATGTTATGTGACTTTCACCTCAGTAAAGAATATTGTTTTATCTTTTTAAGAAAAATGATCCACTTCCCATCTTATAGTTTGTTGTACGCTGATGGCTTGCATATTATAATGATGCCATAATCTGTACTACGGGTATCTCACACACCAGCAAGGTGACCCATAGTTGCCATGTTTCTAAACTAAAAGAGACTTGGAACAAAGGCCTGGCGATCTACTTCCCAAATTAGCCATCGGAAACCTATGGTTCACAAGAGAAACCACGGGATATTCTAAGGGCTCACTTAGAATGGTATGTTATGAAAATCCCAAAGAATACAGAAGAAATAAAACAATTCTATTATCTAACGATGATGACAATTCATATTTGTTGTATTTATTTCATTAAGGATGCATTTTTATTTTTTTTAATTTGTTTTTATTTTGGCTCCTTCACCCACCCACCCCAATTGAGATCATAGTATAATTTTGGCTGAAAGAGATGTTAACCTGGTGCACATTTCTCTTTTGCATTGAAAGAAGCACATCACAGTTTAAGGAAACTATGATTCATTGTGTGTGTGTGTGTGTGTGTGTGTGTGTGTGCGTGCGTGTGTGTGTGTGTAAGAGAGAGAGAAACTAACTGAGGAAGGAAGAGACCCATGACAAAGATCCACGGAGAAATCCACAGGACAAAATTATAGGTACTACTGCAAATATGTCACATTGAAAATATGTAGTAGAGGTATTTTCACCATCCAACTAGGATCAGCATATTTAAAGACTCTGGACATTTTACTATTCTCCATTCAGAAGCTGAGGCTTACCGACTACATTCAGGAACTAATGCTGCTATGTTCTGAAATGAGGCAGGGAACCCAACTCACAGTCTGAGGACCTGAAGGCCTTCTCTTGTGCTCCTCTCTACACTAATACAACTGACAAAAGAGCCAGCCCTGGCATGTGTTTCTCTGAGCTTTGTGGGGCTCGTTCATACCATCAACATTCTGTTAACACGTCCGTGGTATGATAGTTACATAATCTGTTGTCAATGTGAGACTTGAGTGAAGGGGTGGAGTTTAGCCTGTCCATCAGGTCACAGCTTGATGACCTCTTTTGGAGGCGCTAAAGAGATAAATAGCTCACTGGAGGCAGGATACATGATCACTCCCAGTGAGACATTCTTGTTGACAAGCCACATGGAGCTGTGCTGATAGAGCCAGAGCCCTGGAGCTGGAGGAGCCACATGGAGACCCATGCCAGCACTGAGATGCTTACCATGCCACTGGACCCACAAGACTTCCCACCCACTGACCTGTGGTCTTCCTGCATTTTGCATCATTGCATGTGTCTCGTGATTCTGAAGAGGACTTTATAGATTGGTGCAGGACATAAGGGCTAATATTGGACTTATGGACTTGATCTGGACAGGGTTGGGATGTTTTCTTGATATTCATTTGCTCTTGTATATAAAGCCCTTTCCTCTACATATATGAGTGTCTAGAATTTGTTTCTCTAGTCTACTCAGACTAACACACTTGAGCATATGCCATACATCACAATCATAACTCTTGAGGTCATGCCAACCAAAGATGTTTCACCATCAAATTTCATTGCTCTCTGGCAAGGAGGTTCTGTTGCTGAAATAAACACTTGGGGGTGATGTTTGCAACACAGTTTAAAGCCTTGAGATATTTTAAATCTGTGAGTCAAATCCTGATAATATTTTCAGTTCTTGCCACCAAGAAGGAGTGAGTACTCTAGGCCCAAAGACGCTCCCTCATGGTGCAAACAGGACCCGCAAAAGAGGGAGGTTCAAGCAACATCAGATTTAGACTTTGCTCCTTATTCTTTCTTTCAACATTCTGACCCCCACATAATACATGATTATGTGCTAGGCGCTACCACGTACCAAGGAGTCCAGGTGGTGGACAGTCCAATGCTCAGCTGCTGAGCAGTTGTCTGAGCAAACCCACCAGCCTCCCGGGAAGAGAGTGGACTTTTGTAAGGGTTACGCCTGGGAACCCTGTGGGGCACTCTGCCCTCCTACAGGGCTGCCGTGGGCCAGGAGTGAGTTGATAGTCACAAACACCTAGGCATATTTCTCTCCTGCATCAAGCCTATGTGAGAATTCCTTTGTAGCATACCATTCTCTTCTTGCTATCTGCTAGTCCCATTTTGTAGAAGATGAAACCTAGTGGAAAAGATAGAATTGAAGTTCTGTGTGTGTGTGTGTGTATTTATCCAGTTTACATTTTAAATGCAATCATGTCCTTCATATGTAACTATTAGGGAGTTGCAAAAGGATAATTTTGGCCTTTGATAATAATTGGTTGAAATTTATCTCTGTCTCTTTTTTTGTTGTTGTTTACAACTTTTCTCATAGGTAGCTTGTGCAACAGCACACATTCTTACAATGTGATTTTGTCTCCTCTTGTAATGACAACAGCCACCATGCCTTTGCTGTGGCATGAAGGATACTCCCTGGCTGGCATGCATCATGTCTTCAAATTGTGGTGGAGGGGACCCTAGTTTTCATATGAGGAAATGGAGGCACAGGGAGGTCAAATGAGCTGCCTAAAACTAAGGGTCTAGATTTATACCCCATCAGTCCAGACCTCTATCTGATGATGCAGTAGTTAATGTTGAGCAGCTAATATGAAAGGTTGGCAGTTCAAACCCACCAACTACTCTGAGGAAGAACGCTATGGCGGCCTGCTCAGAGATGATTTATAGCCCAGGAACCCGGATGTGGCATGTCTACTCTGTCTGAAAGGGTCACTGTGGATCCGATGCATCAGAGTCCTCTTGACTGTTCAGTGAAACAGCCCCATCAAACAATCACAGAATGTAAGCACGGGACATCTTAAGATCCGCCTTCACAAAACAGTTAATTTACAGTCAAGAACTGGGAAGACCAGAAGAGTCAGCAACTTATGCCAAGTCAGGCGGCAATTACTTTGTGGTAAAAGACCGAGAGTTAAAAAAGAAAAAAAAAAGTTTTAATTCTTGTAACGTTCAATTTCTTCTCAGAGTTCTGTCTCGTGTGGCACCTAGACCCTCATCAATATTACAAAAACAAGCCTTTTTGCAAAGGGGCAGATGCAGAGGGCTATTCTGAGGGCTCCTTCATTGCCTTGTCTCAGACAAATAACTGACCATGCTGGACAGACCCTCGGAAGTCACCTACATGCTCTGAGCATTGGGCACTCCCCTTCGGTTGATGGCAAACCACCTAAGCCAGCAGCACAAAGCAGACCTTCCGATTTCTGCCACCTCGGACACCAGGTGCCTCCTTCCTTGCAACATGCTTTCAACCTGCCCCAGCGGTCACTTCACCTGCGCTGAGAACTCAGTCCTCAAAATCCCTAAGCTGTAGCGCAAGGAGAGCAGACCCCGTGTGCTCTGTCGAGGGGAGCCGCGGTTAAGAGTTGAGGCCCAGCAAGCACATTTGGCACTCTGCAGGCCTGAATAGGGTCCTGCCCACTTGAGCAGTCCCCAAGTGAAGACGTACAGCAGTCAACGGCAGCGCGACCTTTCTGCTCAGCCTCCCTGGCTGTGCAGAGGGACGTCTCTGTCTCCCTTAGAATTTGCTACAATTGGCTGGAGAACAGTCCTTGACTCAAATAATTGAAAAAAATATATACTTAACACTGCATTGATTTTCCATATTATTTTATAAGCACAAACATTCTCTTTCATTTCCTGACAAACAACTATATTCCCCAAAGTGTCCAATAAAAATCAATAATTTGAACATCACTATCTTCGTCGGTGCCTTGTGTTTGACGTTAGTCACCAGGGCCAAGGACTTTCTCCTGCCGCCTCCACCCTCCTCTGTTCACAGCCTCCCCTCTGCCCTCCAACCCCCACCAGAACAATCCACCAAGATGTGCCCGGCTGGAAGCGGGTTGGGGAGCTATATAGACTTTCCCAATGCTGATTGGAAAGGCTTTTGTGGAAAAATAGCATACTTCTCCAGCAACCCTTCATAGAAAAGGAAACCAAAAGTGGGGATGAAGGATGCTGCACTGAACATGGTGCTTCCTCTTTAACCCTGGGAGCCTGTGGACCACACAGACCCTTCCCTACTCTCCAGCCCCAGCTGTGAGCCAGAATAAATCTTCCAGGTGCATGTGCAAGGCGGAGCTGCTTCATGCAATGACTGACAAGTGTCCGGGGACAGATGGGCAGCCCGAGCTCCCATGGCAGGGATTACCCCAGAGTTGCATCATAAGACAAGCAAGGACAAGAGTGAGAATGGAGAGTGAGGGGTCATCACTCCCAGGGATCCTGAGGTCGCAGCCGCTCGCCCAAGTACCAGGGACCAGCGGTTTCTTTTGGTGTTCCTTTCTGGAAGTCCCAAGATAGCCTTTCCTCCCACCCAGCCTTTCCTCTCTCAGAAACAGCCACCCAGGCAGCAAAGGAAGAAAGAGAAAGGTATTGATTCTCACCCAGAAGTCTGGTCTCCTCAGAGTCCTTTAGAAGAGCAATCCTCAGGAGATGGCATACTGGGGGTTGCCAGGGGGACCAGAAATACCGGTTTGACACAATCCTTAGTGAATGAGCTCCCAGGGCAAAGAGCTGAAAAGGTATCAGTCACTCAGGTAGCTTTGGCTCAAGTGTGTGTGTGTGTGTGTGTGTGTG
>NW_022105611.1:14434429-14448391 GCF_000313985.2 Echinops telfairi | reverse complement strand
TTAACAATGGGCAGGCAGGAGAGATTAGGATGCTGGGTTCTTCGGCAAAAAGTGCTGCAGCTCTAACCCTGAAAGGAGGGGGGCTTCCGGGCTGTGTGTGGCTGAAAGTGTGCGGGCTTGCTCAGTTTTCAGGCTCACTTCCCCTCCCTCATTCTCTGAGTGCGGGCACTAGGGAGTGTGGCATGGCTCCACCTGTTGTAATCAAACATGTGAGTTGCTGCGTGTTGCAAAGATATTGCAGCAGCCTCTTCATTAAAGGAGGCTGTGCGTGGATGCTAAGAATTAATTCCCTTCCTCTACGGTTGCTGTGGACTGGGCATGGAATGGGAGGTGGGACAAAAGGAGCCTGGGCTGTAGGCAGAAGAGCCAGAAGGGGAGTGGCAGTGCCCGTGGGCTCCTGACAAGGATCTCAGGTCTGGTTCTTAGAACAAGTAGCAGGCATTGCAGGGGATTCCCAGCAAATGGGATCTTAGCTAGAGTTGAGTCCTAACCTGTAACCCTAACCTTTCTCCCTGATTTGAATGCTGTCTCCTGGCATCTCATGGTTCCTCTAACTCTTTTACTTTCTGATCCCAGCCTGTCTCTGGGGGACACAGGCATTCACTTACTCATGGGTTGGTTCCTTCATTCACTCATTCCTGTATGCATGCATTGCCAAATTCATCCATGCATCCATTCACACATTCCTCCTTGCACCCATTCATTCATACGTGTATTTATTTATGCCTCCACATACTTTCCATTTGTCTACTCATTTATATCATCATTCATTGACATAGTCATTCATTCACCCAGTAATCCTTTCATACAAGTCAAACTCATTTGTACACGAGTTGCCTTTGTTGTTGCACGCACGTGTGCCGCACGCGCTTTTCCTTAGGTGCTCTTTGTTTCCCTAAATCTCTAAATCCGTTTGTAGTAGGTTACTTGTGGGGATGCTAGCCACAAGTTCAGCAGTTCACAACCACCAGCCACTCTACAGGTGAAAGACGAGAAACCATAAAGAGCTCTAGTTCCAGAAGCCCACAGGGGCAGTTCTCTGCTGGGCTGCTGTGACTCGGAAGCTAGTTGATGGCAGTGAGTTCGGTTTGGGTCTTTTGGCAACTCCTTTGCGCTGACTGTTGTGATTCTATCAATTTATACGTTCGTTGATTTAGGTACTCTTCCATTTAACATGTTAACCGTTCGACACGCATGCTAAGCATCGACGATGTCACTGGTGTGATGGGGGAGGCAGAGAGAAGAGAACAGACAGAAAGCACTGGGCGGCCCTCCCGGCCTCAGAGCCTGTCTCATCAGGACAGAAGACATAGCCACACGGAACCATGACGCAGAGTAGAATGTACTGGAAGCCTTAGGCGAGGGGAAGAAGAGGTGGTTTCCGTGTGGTGTGAAGCACGATCACATGTCATGGGTCTCGGGCACAGCTGGAAACACGAGAAAGGCTTGAATTCTGTCTCACGGGCCTGGCCTTGAGGACCGTCAGGATAGTTTGCACAGTGAAATCCCTCTGAATCGGTGTCAGCGCAGAATCGGATGAGCTGGGGTTCACGTGGTCAATGGACTCGCCTAGCAACCCAAAGGCTGGAGGTGTGACGTCCACCCAAGGGGAGCAGAATCAAGGTCTGGAGATTTGGTTTGTTACATAAACCAAAAATAGCACCGCGTACCTCCTGGGGCACAGTTCCTCCCAGAACCCCCTAATGCACAGCCATTGAGTGGATGCTGACTCTCGGTGATCCTCTAGGACAGGGTAGAACTGCCCCAGAGGGTTCTGAGACGGTACCTCTTTACAGGGGTAGAAAGCCGCCTCTTTCTCCCTCTGAGGAGCTGGTGGTTCAAAACCGCCCACCTTGCAGTTCGCAGGCCATTGTGTAATCACGACGCCACCGGGGCCATAGCCACTGGATACTCACAGCTATTTCACAGGGTGGCTGGGCGGACGGGGGCTCTCAGTCCGTGCTGCGTCATGGTGACCCCAGTGCGCACAGCCAAGCGGCTCCAGAGAGGAGTGCCCACAATGCGATCAGCTGGACACGGGGCCTCAGAACTTCGGGTCATTGGGAAGACTGAATGCGTTAATCGCTGTCAAACTCACGTCGGACAAAAAAGTATTCTTTCTGCCACTCAGTTTTCGTCCTCTTTTTCCTCCAGTGTCTTTTCCAGACTCTTGCCGGGAAGTTTAGCGGTGCCTTCTTTAGGGCCGAAGGAAAGGCAGCCCGGGAGATGGTCAGTGTTCGCACACGCAGGGCGGGCGTTGGTCTGAGGGCTCCAATAGCTAGAACTTCATCTCCCAGAGCTTTCTCAGCTTTCCCAAGGGCCTGCAATCGGCTGGTGACACTGTCAGGTCCACCAGCAGAGGGAAAGCCTGCCAAGTGAATTGGCCACAGGGCGAGCAGCGGAGTTTGCACACCCTCTTCAGTGGGTCGAAGAGGAGGATGGGTTCCACTGAACGCAGAAGAACACCGAGTCCTGGGCGCCCTCCTGGCACTGACTGGGTGGGGGGTGATTTGCGTCAGCAGGTGGGTGGTGGCGTGATGGTCAGGGGGTGGAAAAGGAAGCTCTGGTGGCACCCTAGTGAAAGGGCTTGCTGCAATGACTGCAAATCCACACGATTCTTGAACACCCTGCCCGTCTGCCCCGTGTGCAGACACTGTGTACATGATCTCACTTGCCTCTTGCCAGGGCCCTCCTGATCTGCATGTTATGAATGAGGAAACCAAGTGCTTTAGGGTTGGCCCAAGGCCATGCACTTAATAAATGTGTTCAGAGTTGGATGACAAACCCTAAAGTCAGTGGTTCAAAACCACCCGTCGCACCCTGGGAGAAAGATGAAGTTTTTGACTCCCGTAAAGATTTCCAGCCTCCGAATCCCAAAGGGTAGTTCTACTCTGTCATGCCGGGTCAGCATGAGTCAGGATTGGCCCGATGGCAGGAAGTGAGTAAGTGGTAGAAGCAGAATTTAAATGTAGATCTCACGGGGGCCCAATCCTCTGCCTGTGTCCCCACAACATGCTCTGTCATGCAGGGCTTCTGCCCTCGGTGGACATTTTAAGGCGCATCAAATTGGGAGGTGAACAATCATTGTCCAAAGCTTTCTTACTATCTTTTCTCACTGAAATAGGAAACGACGTAGGTCAAGCATTTGAGGGAACAAATAAGAATCTGTATTTCATAGGTATATACGATATGTGTGTACACTATGTGTTGTTTTCCTTGTGAGTCCAAGGTACGTTCAGCCCTGAGAACATAGAAACCTGACACCAAAAGGACACCACGTCATGGCTTCCCATTATGCTCCAAGGGCTCCCACCTGTGGCTGTCCCGGAGAAATCCAGAACCTGGCACAGACAGGGCTGTTCTTCCAGACCGGTGACCACAGAGATGGCCGGGACCCCCAGCAGCGAGAACCTGGGGTCGCTGTCGGGTGGGATGGTGGGCAGAGAAGGACTCTGATGGTAAGGATGGTAGTGGGGCATGCTTGGGGAGGAGTTAGAAACAATGGTTATTCCGTAACAACTAGAGAAGCACTCAGGTAGTTTCATAACCGGGACAACCATGATGGGGCCTATTCCTGAATTAACTCGGAGATAGATTTGAGGAATCCCCTGAGACCATGATATTACCCTAAAAGGATCTTTCAACTTGGAACTGGAAGCATTTCTGGAGGCCACTTTTCAGTCAAACTATGTCCTGGCTTATAAAATAAATCCTATGACCTGTGAGAAATGTACTTCCTCAAACAATTAACTAGATGAGACCAAACATGCACATTCATTCAAAAGCCAAAATAAGAGGGAAAGGAGGGGAAGGGAAGCTAGATCAATGGAGCAACACTAGGCCCATCAGATGTAAGGAGCCTTCTATCCACCAGTGTGCTAAGTCTAGAATTATCTCTGCTACAGAGACCCAGGCAGCCATGTTCCAGAGTGTGCCTGCCACTTCCATGGCTCCATTCTGTCCGGATCTCCAGCTCTCTCGGCCTCTCTGTTTTGCTGATCTGCCTTGGTTTTCTCTCCAGCTTTCCGGGTCCCCAATGACCCACACCCCACACATTTGACTGAAATCTGGGCTCCCTGACATCCTGTCCAGCTGCTGTCAAACTTCTCCCCAGGGAGAGGTGGGAGGCCGCTTTCTGGGCTTCCAGCCATGCACGTTGCTCCTTGGGGCTGAATTCACCTACTTGTCAAGGAACAACCCATTTATCTGATATTCCCAGGCTGCTCATCTTTGGCCAATGCAAATTGACTTGACTCTCTCCGTTCCTCAGGAACATCCTCTGCGTAGGATCTTACTACAATCCCTCTTCTGGGCTTCACCTTTTACCCCAAGGTTCCCACAAGTGGGTGGGAGGGAGCTAGCCTAGCCCAGGATTGTTTGGTTGGAAAGCTTCCCACCACAGGGCACCATCGCCTCTTAGTCATGGCAGGACTGGTTCTGTAGTCTGGGGTTGTTACTCTTTCTGCTCAATCAAGAATCCGAGACCTAAGTGGGGAAGTCGAAGACTCCATTCTCTTTGCCCTCCTCCAAAACATCGACTTAGACGCTAGGCAGTGAGAGGAGCCCTGCTTGTGTAGAAGTCACATGCTGGGCTGCTAACTGCAAGGTCAGAAGCCTGAAAACCACCAGCTGCTCCACAGGACAAAGACCGGGCTGTCCCTGCTGTAAAGAGCCCCCGTCTCAGAAGCCCACAGAGGCGGTTCTACCCGGCCTACGGAGTGGCTAGCCGTCAGAATCAACTCCATGGCAATGAGTTTGGCTTGGATTGGAGGGAATGTGAGGATATTTGTTAACAGGAATCACCTTGAATCTGTGTTGATGATTTAAAAACTAAGATTTTAGCAAGCACTCATTTGAGGGTATCTTAAACTATTATTAATTAGAACAACTTACACATACTTCGCCATCAGTCAGAAGATACCAGTAAGGAAAAAATGAGCGCATGCTATATTTAATTGGCAAATGGCAGAAAAATCACTGGTTTATTTAAAAACCACAGACCCATCCTCCCGTTTCATGTGCTTCCAGAAAGATTCCCACCAGTTGGAAGCGGGGATGGGGGACCGTTGTCGAGGGAGATTCAAAGCTTCCAGTGGAAATCAGTTTAAAGAACACTCATTGCACACCTGCCATGAACCAGACGTTGAGCGGTAGGCTTTAAAATACACCATCTGATTAAATCAAGAAGACAGAAACTGCTGAGATTAGTATGATGAATTGCCGCCACCAGAAAACTATGGATCATGGGCAAGACTGTCCAGCTCCCTCCCTTTTTTGCCCTGGGGGTGTAGGGGTTACCTGTGGGGCTTCAATTTTCGAGGTCATCAGTTTGCTACTCCTGTAAAGCGCTACAAGCTCAGAAACCCAGGGGGGTGCAAGGGTGTTGCTCTAAGTTGGCCTGGACTGGACGGCAGTGAGTTTCAGTTTCATGTGGAGATGCAGCTTCCACAGTGAAGGACAGGAACTCACAGCTTTGCGTAAACTCTACAGGGAAAAGAGGAGCTGATGCCAAGGGCTCGAGTTGAAAGAACATGTTTTGGAAATGATGATGGTGACATATGTACAAATATGCTTGATACAATGGATGGATGGATTGTGACCAGAGCTGTAAGAGACCCCAATAAAATGATTTATTAAAAACATCAAAATAAAATAAAACTCTAAAGGGCTTCACACACATTGATGATGAATTGATTCTTCCTCTCCGAAGAACACGTTATAGATTGTAAAGCATTTTCCTACCCAGTATGTGTTTGGCTTTAGAGAGGCAGGCTAAGGTGAGAAAGTTTCTGTCATTTTTCCTTTTGGCCATACCATCACAGCGGAAAAAGTACAGCATTGAACAAAGACCATTGGGATTTTATATCTATTAGCCACGTGTAGTGTTTTCCCAGTGTGAATTTTATTATTTACTGCGTGTTCTCCATTAAATAACACTTGCACCAAGTTGGTCTATTTTCTCTGATAGATCCTTGGATCTCCTTGCGGGAAGGACTGTGCCTCCATCAGCTCAGTGACCCCCATCCCCAGAGGCTACTTCATCACTTTGCAAAGGGGAGGGGCTCTGAAAATGCTGGGAACGAATGAAAGAGTGAGCAAGTGAATGGATAGCCGAGTAAGGGAAGGTACAAGAGATGGGCCTGGTGACCAGGAAATGGCTCTTACAAAGCACTGAGACTGGGCTGTGTCCTGATTTGATCAATACAAAAATCAGAATTTCCCATCCTAAAAAAGGGTGAACTGGGAAGAGACTGATGAAAAAGATATATGTCCTGAAAATATGAACATATGCTACACGTAATTAAGATCACTAACAAACCCACAGGAAGCTTGTGTCTCTGCGACATGCCAGCTCCTACCCCCAGTTTGGATTCATTTGTACCTTCTGCATTCTGACTCCGGTCACATGAAAAGGGTTTTCCAAAAGGAGAAAAATCCCAAGAATTAGCCGGCCAAGGAAAACAATAAACACACACAATTTTCCACTTTACTAAATTTCAATGAGATTGCTTTTACTCAATAAACTAAAGCGAGATCAGCTGCCATGAATTAAATGCCCAAACATGAAATGCCCAATAGCCAGTTCAGCACAGGCCCATCTCCTACAGAGCTGGTCACTAATGGGCCTTTTTATCTGACTGACATTAATGACCACATACGCGAACAATAGTAATGTTTCACCAAGGCCTGGAGGCTGAAAACGCTTGCACTCTGCACGGTGGTAGAGGATGTACATAAAGAATCTTTCCCCTTTCACCCTGAATGCCTTTTCCCGACTAGTGTTTTCCACCTGTTTATTAATCATGAATGAAATTCAGCTTGATGGTCTGTGGACAGCCAATCAGGTACCCACAGTTTGCATCGCCTCCTCTGTGCAGGCACTGTCCTTGATGCAAGCGGAGACCTCACTGTGCCCGCCTCTAACAGAGACGCGTGGGTAGATCTGTTGAGTCATGTGACCCAATACCACTGTCTGGTAGTGTTTGCTTCTTCTTTCTTTCTTTTTCTCAAAGGCATTTTACTAAGGGCTCATACAACTCTTATCACAATGCATGAATCCATCCATTGCGTCAAGCACACTTGTATATTTGTTGCCATCATCATTCTCAAAACATTTACTTTCTACTTGAGCCCTTGGTATCAGCTGCTCATTTTTGGCCCCATCCTCCTTCACCCTCACTCACGAACCCTTGATAATTTATAAATTATTATTTTGTCATATCTTACACTGTCCAATGTCTCCCTTCACTCACTTTTCTGTTGTCCGTCCCCCAGGGAGGGGGTTATATGTAGATCATTGTGATCCGTTCCCCCTTTCAACCCCACATTCCCTTCCCCTCCTGGTATCACTACTCTCAATATTGGTCCCGAGGGGTTTATCTATCCTGGATTCCCTGTGTTTCTAGCTTTTATCTGTACCAGTGTACATCTTCAGGGTTTAGCAGGATTTGTAAAGTAGAATTGGGATCATAATAGTGGGGGGAGGAAGCATTAAAGAACTAAAGGAAAGTTGTATGTTTCATTGGTGCTACACTGCACCCTTACTGGCTCATCTCCTCCCCATGACTCTTCTGTAAGGGGATGGATGTCCAGTTGCCTACAGAAGGGCTTTGGGTCTCTGCTCAGCAGCCCCCTCATTCACAATGATATGCTGGTAGCATTTTCTAGGCAGTAATCTTTTAAAAAAAATTTTTTTTGGCAGTAATCTTTCTGAGAGCAAATCACTAGATCTTTCTTCTCTGGAGCTGCTGTGTGGGTTGGAACCAACCAACCTCTTGATGAGTAGCAGAGCACTTAATTCAATGGTGGTGACACCGGGGTCTTTTCATATTGAAGACAGACCTGGGAAATGACTTCATTTGCTATAAAAAAAGACAAGAGCCAAAACCTACAAGAGGAAGAGAGCCATTGTTTTCTCTTACAGTTTTTCTTCACTCCCTAACTCCATTGACCCAAGAGCTTGATGCCTAATTCTGACTACTGCCAGAGAGATCTTTCCAATATGGTAAATGGGCTCCATGCCACTCATTTCCTTTCAATGCACCACGTTTATCGTCCATCTTCTCCCCAGACTCACCGTGGCGAAAGGGCAGCGTCTGAGTTTGCTTTGCTCTCCTTTAAAGATTCCGCACAAAGTATAGTTGCTTCTCACCATTTGTGGCAGTTACGGTCTAGAACGTCACGATCAAGACAGAAAGAGCAAATGTGGAGTCAGGGCTGCTGTGGGGAATCCAGGTGAGGTTCCCGAGAGCCTCTGGACACAGCATTTTCATGAACTGATCGAAACCTAACCTTGCTTTATGTGTGCTTTTGTTTAAGGACATCATACTTGCTATACTGTAAGAACTCAAGTATTTGTTTAAGAAACGAGTACAGGAAAGGTCCGAAGACAATGAAACACGACTATGACGCTTCCAGATGTTTTCTCCTATTCTTTTAAAATCAATATATTCTGGGGGTTATGATTTGTGAGGGTATGAAGTGGGATTAAAAGCAGAATTTTTGGATTCTATGAAATGTAGGTTTAAGTCTTGCTCCCCCCACTTTCCTAACTGCACAGTTGTTCACAAATCATTTAACTTCCCTGAATGTCAGTTTCTTAATCTATAAAATGAAACTAATAATAGCATCTGCTTCAGTGGGATACTATGAAGATTTTACATTTATGTGGCATGAGCCGCTAAGGGTCCATGAGACATGAAGTATTAGGGAAAGGTGGGCATTGCTTTTGTAGGTCTCCTCCAGGCGAATACATTCTCAAGCTTTTGCCTTTGCTCCAAACGCTGGAGCACAACTCTTTGAGTACAACTTTTAGGGGGCTCATTTCTGAATCTCTGGAAAGAAGAATCTCAATTCTTGCTTCTCTCTCCATCACGATTTGAATTAAAAAGCCAATGCCTTACTTGTGTCCACCTGAAGGGCTCCAGAAGATCTCCTAATCCAATTAAAAAGGCCAAAGACTTGTCCTGATTACAAGCGTAGAACAAATATTCTTTTACTGGTAACTTGGGAAGGATCCCTGGTGGCAATGTGAGTTAAGCATTGGATTGTTCACCACGAGGTCAGTAGTTTGAACCCACTATGCTCTCTGTGGAGGACCAAATGAGGCTGTTTGGTCCCATTAAGGGTCACTGCCTCAGATATGCTATGGGACAGTTCTACTCTGCTCTATAGGGTCCTTATGAGTCAGACTTGACCCAATGGCAGGCGTGGTGGTGATGGTGATTATAACAATTTAGGTGGGCACAGATTCTTTTTGTTTTAATCACTGGTAAAAGGGGGCTGCCTATTTAATGTACCCTTTTGTTTACCTTGGAAAGTTAAGTTAATCTTGCTTATTTCACTTATCTGTGACTATAGTAATTTCTGCTGGGGGAAATAGTAATGGTAGTAGAAAACACTGGAAAGTTTGGACACATTGCTTTTGGAATTTTCAATGTGGAAATACATGTCTTTTAAGATTAGATTTGAAATACAAAAAAAAAAAATCGTACTGCCATCAAGTTGATTCTGACTCATGGTGACCCTGGAAGGGCAGGGTGGGATTGCCCCTGTGAATTTCTGAGACTGTAAATATTTGTGGGAGTAGGAAGTTTCCCCACCCTACCCCGCTGGTGGTTTTGAACTGCTGACTTTGTGGTTCAGACCCCAAAGAGTAACCACTATGCCACCAGATTTGGAATAGGGCAGCTATGTGAATTTCGTGGATATAGAATAAGACATATTCACTCAAGTAATCAAAAAAGATCTCTAATAATATTAATAATGGATTTTGTCATTTTGAAGCAGTCTTACAATGCGACATGATTTGTGTGCCTGTGTGTGACATCCTGGAAATGAAGGGGGCTGTGACACCCAAGTCCTAGCCCTTAGTCTTTCCTCCTGTGCTGGTGCCCCTGGGTCTTTGAGTTTGTGGGTGGCAATTGAATCATGCTGGTAATGAGAGATCCTTGGTACCTTTTCCTTTTTACCCCCAAAGACCCTCATTTCACTATTTTCCCCTCAAGACCCCATAATTCACAAGACTTTGCCTAATGAACAAACACGATAGGAAGGCTTATTAATAATGAGTTTGTACATTATCTGGGAGGCAAATTAGCCTGTGGAGGGCAATTCTCTTCTAACAGCAGAAATAATCCCAATAATAATTCTAATTGTACCAACAGCCATCATTTACCAGGTACTTACTATGTGGCCAGTACCCTACAAGCTTATCTCAATGACTCCTTACCTGCGAGACAGGTATCATCATTTGTCCTTTTCCCAGATGAGGAATAAGCTTGGGAAGTTGGGGGATGTCTAAGGCCACGAAGCTAGTAAGGGACACAGAAGAGACTCAACTCAACTTGTCTGATTCTACAGTCCAAAGCCATTAACATCTAACATGGACTGACTGGGTTCCAACAAACTGATGCCACTTGTTCAGAGTTTAAGTTCTTAAAAAAAAGGCAGGTAGGAGGTTGCATAGGTTGCCCTTGCACTCCACACATCCCAAAGCCATAAACATGGCAAGATGCTTATACTACACATAGGACCGTATGTTGAAATGCATCCTGCACCCTACCCCAGGCCTGTCAGGGGCACATCTTGTTGGCAGGTAGGTGGCAGAATCACTGCCTTCTAAAAAATCTTTATATGTAGTACTTTTATTTTCCATTTTGGGCTCTCCCATAAAAAAAATTCTTCTTTTCTTTATTGCATAATTTTTGTTGAGTCTGCTTACATTAGGTTTTTAGTGTTGTAACTAATTATCATAAACATGATGCTTTAAAACAACACACATTTACTTCTACAGCTCTGAGATAAGAAGTTTAAACTAGGGCTGTCTGCGGGGCTCTGGTTTTTGTTTCAGAAAGACGAGAGGTGCATTTGTCCCACTGTGATGGCACATGTGTTGATGTGATGCAGGAAGCTAGGCTATTGCTATTTCAAATACAAGCAGGGTCACTGATGGTGAATAGGTCTTAGCAGAGCTTCCAGACTAAGAACAAGGAACAGATGGTTTACTCTTCTCACAATGTCAACGTCAAGACACGGTGTCACGTTCACCATCAGAAAGACCATGTCAAGATCTCTCTTGAAGAACAACACTGTCTGCAATAGGATAATGTCTATAGACGTGCCAGAAAGCCCAGTAAATACAACTATTACCCAAATTTATGTACCAGTCACTAAAGCTAGGGATGATGAAATTAAAGATATCTATCACGTTTTTCAGTCCAAAATCGATCAAACATGCCCTCAAGATGCATCAATAATTATTGATGAGTAGAATGAAAAAATTGGAACCAATGAGGAAGGATCAGAAATTAGAAAACATGGCCTTGATGATTAAAACAAAACAGGAGATACCATGACAGAATTTTACCAAACCAACTAGTTCTTCATTGCAAATATCTTTTTGTTCAACAATATAAATCATGAATATACAAATGGACCTCACCAGATGGAATACACCAAGAATCAAGTTGACTAAATCCGTGGGAAGAGATGATGGAGAAGCTCAACACTCTCATCCAAACAAGTGCAAGCGGCTGACTATGCGCAGGTCATCGGTTGCTTTACGTGATTTTAGGTGGAGATGAGGAATATTAACATGAATTCGTGAAAGCCCAATAAGACTTTGACTAGCTCACCCTTGAATTTAGGGAACATCTGAAGAACAGCCTTGACTTACTGAATACTCAGAAGACCTGATGACTTGCGGGACGACACCAAGATCATCATACACGAAAAAATGTTCATTAAAAAGACAAAAGGAAAAGAAGATTTGGATTGTAACAGGAGTTGTAAGAGTCCCCGATAAAATGATCCTTCAATAAAAAATAAAAAGGGAAAGGTGAGACCAAAGGGGAGGTAAGAAGAGATTCTGAAACTTGTTTTGTGAATGGAATAAACGATGAAGTCAAAGAGCTCCAGGAACTGACGGTGTACTAATGGAAATGTTTCAACCTATGGATGCAGCACCAGACATACACACTTGCTGATACGAAGACATTTGGAAGGCGGTTACCTGGGTAACCTGCCAGAGATCCATATTTGTGCCCATTCCAAGGAAAGGTAACGTGAAAGCATGCAAACATGATTGAACAAGATCATTAATATCACATGCAAGTAGAAGCGTGTTAAAGAGAATCACAAAAACCACTGTAGCAACACATGGACAGGGAGCTGCCGGACATTCAAGCTGGATTCAGGAGAGGACAAAGAACAAGGGATTCCATCATGGATGTCAGAGGGATCGTGGCTAAAAGCAGTGAACACAGCAAGATATTTACTTGTGTTGTATTGACTATTCAAATGCATTTCAACTCTGTGGATCTTAAAAAAACTATGCGTCACACTGGGAAAAAAATGGGAATTCCAGAGTCGTTAATTGCGCTCCTGTGAAAACTGTACAAAGACCAGGAGGCAGTCTTTTGAACAGAACAAAGGAATTCTGCATTAAATTTAGGGAAGATGTGAGTCAGGATTGTATTCTATCACCATATTTATCCAATCTACGTGCTGAGCAATAAGCTGAGAAGCTGGCCTAGATGAAGAAGAACCCAGCATCAGGATGGGAGAAAAGTGTATTTACAACCTTTGATATGCAGATGATACAATCTTGCTGCCCAAAGCAAAGAGGACTTGAAGTACTTGCTGGTGAAGATCAAAAACTGCAGCCTTCGATAAGGATCGCAACTCATTGCAAAACCACACAAACAGCAACCCCAAATCCTCACAGCTGATCGATCGACAGCATCATGATAAACAGAGAAAAGATTGGGGTTGTCAAGGATTGCATCTTCTTGGGCTCCACCATCATTGTGGAAGCAGCAGTCAAGAAATAAAGTGAAGCATTGCATCGGGAAAATCTGCACACAAGCCCTCTTTAACATGTTAAAGAGCAAAGACGTGGTGTTTGCTGCTTTCTTCAGGGACAATGTCTCTTTCCCAGGCACCTTTAGTTGGGGAGATCGGGACATCACAGTGTGTGAGAGACAGGCGAGACTCTACCGGTGATTAATGCAATCCTTGTAATCAATGAGACTCATAGAAGTTAGGACTAGATCAAGGTCACATGATTAGTAAAAGGTGCCAGAGTTGAACACTTGGCTGTGATCCACCTTCTTGTCTCCAATGAAGAAAGACCAGGTGATTACTCTCATAAGAGGCAACCCAAACCCAAACCAACCGAACTCACTGCCATTGAGTTGATTCCAACTCACAGCGACCCTATGAAGACGGCAGCAACCAAGCCCTGTATGAGAGCTGGACTCTGTCACGTATGGTCACAGACCCTGTCATACAGAATCCGAAACTGACGCCAGCAACAGCATAGCACTGACATCAAAAACTGACTACCAGCAACAGCATAGCACTGGATGTGAACGTGCGCACTGCCTGGAACCACATCCTCCACCTTGCGCCTTTCAGTAGATTCCCTTCTTTCATCAATGGTTTCAGTTGCTTTCTGTAGATTCCCTTCCTCCATCAATTTTTTCCTCCTTTCCTTTATATCTAAGCTGGGATTTATATCAAAGAGTTGGGTATTTAATACTATATTAAACATCGATATAGGAAGCAGGATGTTGCTGTTAGGTGCCATCGAGTCAGTGCCTACTGACAGTGATGCTATGCACACCAGAATGAGACACTGCCGCTCCTGCGCCATCCTCACAAGGGTTCCCAGGTCAGAGTCTGTGGTTGCAGCCACTGTGCCAACCCACCTCCTTGACCTTCTTTCTCTTTTTTGGTGCCCTTCACTTTAGGGAGCATGATGTCCTTCTCTCCTGACAATATGTCCAAAGTGTGTAAGACAAAACCTTACCATAGTGAATGATGGGGGGAGTGCGGAGTGGAGACCCAAAGCCCATTAGTAGACCACTGGAGATCCCCTTGCAGAGGGGTCTTGGGGAGGAGATGAGCCAGTCAGGGTGCGATGTAACAATGATGAAAAATACAACTTTCCTCTAGTTC
>NW_022105611.1:14398142-14433000 GCF_000313985.2 Echinops telfairi | reverse complement strand
GTCCTTTTCTGAACCTCTGGCAGTCGCTTGTCAATGTGCTTCTTCAATCACTGTTGGATGACCTTCGGCAATATTTTACTTGTATATCACATCACTGATATTGTTCTACCTCTTGAGCATTCTGTTGGGTCACTTTTCTTTGAGTTGGGCACATTCTTTCAGTCAGTTGGTCAAGTA
Organism: Echinops telfairi; assembly: GCF_000313985.2. NCBI lineage: Eukaryota > Metazoa > Chordata > Mammalia > Afrosoricida > Tenrecidae > Echinops > Echinops telfairi. Next base: position 14,432,823 of record NW_022105611.1, on the reverse strand, counting down.
GCTGTCTTCCAAATTTCTTGACATAGACAAGTAAGTGCTTCCAGCGCTTCATCAGCTTGTTGAAATCTTTCAGTGGGCAGTCCATCATTTCCTGGAGCCTTATTTTTGGCTAATGCATTCAGTGCCACTTTAATTTCATCCTTTACAATAACTCTGTGTATTATTTCTATCTGAATACACAGTGACTGTGTATTCTTTCCATTTTCTTTTGATGTTTTCTGCTTTGCTCAATATTTTGCCCATAGACTCTTCCAATACAAGTCAAGGCCTGAATTTTCTCTTTGGTTCTTCCAGGAAGCAGGATAGGATAGTGAAAAGAGTGTACATTTTGCCTTAAGTAATAATGCTCACACAATAATAGTAGCAGCCAATTCATATATAGCACATGCGATATGGAGTTTTGGGGGTGCAAAATGAAAACGTCATAGGCTGCTAACTAAAAGGTGGTGGGGAGACTGCCCATCGACTCCACAAGGGAAAGACCTGGTGATCTGTTCCCCCAAGATGACAGTCTAGAAAACTCTATTGGGGAGCTCTACTCTTTGCTATGGGCTCGCTATGAGTCTAATGCCAACGACTCGTAACCAGGTAGATAGTATTCTAAAAACTTTAAACTTATTTCAAACAGTTTTATTGACATATAACACACACATGAAAAAAGATGTTAGAAACTCATTACATCCTTTAAATATAAAAGGAGAGTGTAGCTATCATATCCCTTTTATAGGTCAGAGGATTGAAACGCAAAGTTCTGTGCTAGGTCTGTCATGGCGACCAGTGGTACAAAGATCCATGCTTTGGGTGCCAGGAAACAATCTCGTCTTGTCCAATGCTGCTCAGTCTGACACTTAGGACCATGCCACAGTTCTCAAGTGTACTCACTGGGGGCATATCTTTTTCTTGTTTAGCAACCAGACTTCATGGTACAGTTATGTTTTCAGGACTTTGGGGAAACTAGTCTACTAGTGAGCCTATCAGACAGAGTAGAACTGCTCCCGTGGGCTTCTGGGACTGAAATTCTTCATGGCAGTAGAAAGCCTTTCTCCTGAGGAGTGTCGGCCTCGCAGTTCGCAGCCCAGTGTATAACCCCTATGTCATCAGGGCTTGGGAATTGACTCAGTGACCGTGGGTTTGGCTTTGGTTTTTATTCAAAATGTATGACAGTAAGGAGTGAAGCATCCTCAGTCATCAAGAAACATGTCTCCTGAGAAGGCGCAGACAGAGTTCCTACCTCTAACCCTGAGTCCGCCTTTCTGGAATCTTTGCCTGACTTCTTCATGCCTTAGTTATGCAACTGGGACAAACTGTCTCTACATAAAAACTGCCATTATGCTATTGAATACTCAGACTTTCATGCTGAATGGGGCCTATGCTCCTTATCTCCACGCAGGCACTAATTTTCGAATTTTCTTGTCAAGTGTGGGTTTGGCCAATGCCTAATCATTTGTGGTTATGGGCACCATCCTGGGTCCGCTGTCCACTGGGTTACCTGTGGACAACGTATGGTTCAGAAGTGCTCAGTTCCGTTCCATGACATGCATAGGAAAACCTGAGAAGGTGGGAGTGATGATAGTGGCAATGGTGGCTGGAGAAACAATGAGGATACCAATGTTTATTGAATGACATATGTCACACATGCTGTGTGACATATGAAGTGCATTGTCTCACTTAATTCCCAGGAACATAAGGGAACATGTAGCTCAGAGAAGTGAAGAACTGTGTTCAAAGCCCCAAGATCAATCCATGGTAGGGAGAGAACGGAAACCCAGATGATGGATGTCCTGGTCTGTCCCTGTGATTTCAAACTCACAGAGTCAGACAGGGCCTCGGTCAAGCAGGTAGGGCTGTGGTGAAGGGGAGGCCCTTCAGTGCTATTTAAATGGGGCAACTGGTCAGCTTTGCAGAGGGGAAGAGAGGGGGGAAATGCACAGCACTGTCAAATCTAGATTTTTCAATCGAATCCAATCATTTTGAATAATTACTATGGTGCATAATTTTTACAGGCTACCTCAATAGTGTTCATGACCCACTGTGCTGCGAGAGTGTGGTGCCAGCGAGCCCATGTGTGATCCACAGTGATTCCGTGTAGTCATGTGGAATTGCTCCCGGAGCTTTCTAGACCGCCATCTTTACAGGAGCAGGTCTTCAAGTCGATTCCACTGGGCAACTGCTAACTGGGAACAGCTAACCTTTAGGTGAGGGCTTATGTTACTAGGGCTTCTTCCTAAGTGCTATGAGAACAAACGCACGTTGACACACTGATTCTGACTCATCATGGCCTGTAGCACAGAACTGAACTGTCCCATTGGGGTGCCAGGGCTGTAATCTTCACAGCAGCGGATTGTCGCATACTTCTCCCTTGGAGGGGTTGTGCGTGGGCCCTGCCAACTTTCCAGTTCCCAGCCAATTACTTTACCAGTGTGCCACCAGGGTTTCTTTCAACGATTCCAGTGCCCTTTCAATGCACACGCCAGTCATCTTCCTGAGGGCGAGTCTGCTGTTCCTCTCTCTCCCACTCCGGCGCTGCTAGTGCAATGTAGGTGAGAGAGAGGGATTTCATCACCCAGCAATCCCTGCATCAATTCAAACTGTTTTTCACGCTAGCATCGTTCCTGAACATTGGCATTCAAACCATTACATGTGATCAGTTAAGAGACCCAGGACGGGGCTTGAGGAGGCAGTGTAGGGCAAGGTCGAGAACATAGCTCTTCAGTCGCAGAGAAGAGGACGAGCAAAGTAGGCAGTTGGGTGGCTTAGAAAAAGACACACCAGCTACTGGGAACCAACCTCCTCCCAGCCAGGATCCTGCCGCAGCCAAACAGGGCAGAGGCCGGTAACCTTTCCTCCAAAATCTCTAGGCAAACTTGGATTTCACAACCTCCCAAAGGAGGATCATCTATCGGCCCAAGCCGGCTTCCAGGTGCTTTCTCAATCCCACTGGTAGAGCAATTTAACCTCCTGCCCCCTCCTGGAGTAATTAAAACAATTGTCAATGTGTTATTTATGGATAGATTTAAACCTATTCTTATTCTTCACACACACACACACACACACACACACACACACACACACTGAGGAGTCTAAATGTGTGTAATGAAGAAGAGCTTTCATAGAATTAGACCATTGCTTTGTTTGACACGCAGAGACTGAGGCTCTGAGAGAAGTGGTAACTTGCTGAGGTTCCTCAGTTAGAAATGCCAGAGCCAGGAGTATATCCCTGGTCACTGGCCTGTGAGACCTTGTGCCTTTCGCCCCAGTATGCTCAACATCCAGTTGTTGGGGATGTGGAGTAGATGGGGTCAGAGAACAATGGTGTCCCACAGGGCATTCAGTGGCAGATTTTTGGGAAACAAATTGCCAAACCTTTCTTCTCGGGTACCTCTAGGTAGATGCGAACCCTGTCAGTCTTCTGACGGCTGAGCCGGTTTGAATGACCCTGGTCTACTCTTGTGGAATCACTAGTTCTTCATTCTGAAAACTGAGGAGGACACTACCATGCCCATTTCCAGGCTCTGTGCTAACCCATGCCCCACGGGTACAGAACAAGAGCAGAACAGTTTCCCCGGTGGCCTTCTCCTGGATCGCTGTGAAGCCCGTGAGGATTCAGTCCTCTCAAAAGCCGCCAGCTCTCACAGCATCCCCGTACTCCAAACTCATTGCCCTCAAGGCAATTCCCACTCAAAGGGACTATCTAGGCCAGGGTAGAACCGCCCCCGTGGACCCCCAAAACCGCAACTCTCGGTGGCAGTAGAAAAGTCTCCTCTTTCTCCCACAGAGCAGATGGTGGTCTTGAACTGCAGGCCTTATGGTTAACAGCGCAACATATAGCCACTATGCCACCAGGCCTTCTTGTCTCAACATTAGGAGTTTGGATTTCTGAGCCATTAAGCTTGATTATTGTATCTGCTGACTTTCTAGTTTCTTATTTTATGTTTCATATAATTGTTTTCTATTAACGATTCTAAGATGATATATTTTGACATGATACTAACCTATCTATTAAAATTTTTTCTGCTATTTATGTTTTATACTTTCCTCAATCTTCTTTCATATAGAAAGAGTTTCTTTAATCTTTTCAAATCAAAGTCAATTATAAATGGTATTGGTATTTAGAATTTCATGATATTTTCAAAATTCCTAGTTTCTTTTAGGCCCATAGTACATTATTATTCATGTAAGAGAGGCAGATAAAAGCAGAGAATGATAAGGAGTTGCTTAAATATTGGCTTTTAAACACTTACTTGATCATAGCCCTTAAAATTTAGTTCTAGATTGTTCCTGTTTTACAGCTATGCCAACTGCGGCCCATCAACATCCAATGACTTGTCCCGGTGGGTGCAGTGGCTGGCAGACAGCTGGAGACCTGTGCACTGCACTAGGTGAAAGTCGACGGGCACACGCTCGCATGGAAGAGAATACTTGCAGCTTTTCTCAGAGAGCCGGCTACTCTCTCAAGCTGGTTTATGTGTCTCTGGCTCTTTGCATCATTAGCTTTTATTTTACTTAACCTCACTTAAAATACAAACAAAGCAAAACAAACCCACACCCTTTTATTGTGAATTAGGTGGAGGGTTACCTATCAGATCATCATTTTTGTATTCAACTACCTAAACTACTTATCAAAACCCCCCAATTGCTTGCCCTGCCCCTAGCCACTTCTTCCTGTCCTCTCTCTGGTCGAATATTGTCTTTCCTTTCACCCAAGTTCATAACTAGCTCCCCTCTCTAGCCCGTTGTTTCCCCTTCCCTCCCTGCTCTTACCCCTGCCAGCCATTAGAGTCTGCTTCTTTTGGTATGAACTGTCTGGATGTCTCATTTTATACAGGTGCTCTCATGCGATATGTGTCCTCTTGTGACTGATTGACTGTAGTCAGCATGATGATCTCCAAACCCACCCAAGCCATGGGGCGTTTCACAGTTTTCATCATTATTCTGTAGTGATGCGCTGTGTGCATGTAACAACATTCGTTTATCCATTCTTCCACTGACGGGCCTTTATGTTGTTTTTGTGAATGGGGTTTCAAGGAGCGTGAGTGTGAACCCAACTGTCCATGCTATGGCTCTTCCATCTTCAGGGAGGACACCTTCTGAACGGATTGCTGGGTCAGATGGTATTTCTGTTCTTTGGCGTAAAAGTGGGGTGTGGTGTAAACCTTAGCAGTGGTATTTGCTTACTAGTCATAAGATTTATTTTATATTTGCCCCAAGGCACTTATATTCTGCATGCAAATAACGCTCTTAGTGGCCTACTCTGAGGTCTTTGATTTAAAATAATCTCATGAAACAATCATTCATTCACACACTAGAATCGTTCCGTTAATCTCTAACATGTGGCACCCTGAAGCTAGGGTCTTGCAAAATGGTAGAGGTGCTCGCTTATCTTTGTGGTATAAAATTTTATTTATTTTTCAGGTTCTCATCCAAATGTCACTAAAAATATATTGCCTACACTTTCATTCCAGTCGATACGATACCGTAAGAGGGAGGTTTGGCAAACAATGACGGAGCCAGAGGAAGACACTCGGAGGGTACAAGACTAGAAGGCAACAGAGGCCAACACTGGTGTGCCACAATCCTGCAGCACTTATGGCCTAGGAGTAGATGCCTGGATAAACATTCAGGATGAACAGGTGTGGGAGGAAGTGGAGAAGAACATGTAGAGATTTGAATGAGGATATCTGTACATGTAGATTTACCTTTGCTGCAAATATATTCATGAATGTGATAGAACATTCAGGGTCAAAGTTATAAAAACTCCTAGGCATCACCAACATCCTGAGGGAATGAGTCAGGGCGTTAGGACCACAGTCTCAGGGGACACCAAGGCCAAGTGGCTTAACACCGTTCACACAGACAGTGTTAACATCTTCATTTACTGAGTAGCTGCTGGGGTTTTCAAAGCTTGGGAGCAGCCTTTCTAGGTGCAAGGACTGGTCTCTCCCACTGAGTGGCAAGAAGCGTGACGACAATCAGGAGACATTTGGAAGCATTTGGATAGCTAGAGAGGGAGAAGACTATGGAGTAGAACTCAAAATCACCACAGAGACCAGGCTTACTGCCTAGCTTTCAGTATCCTAGAAACCTGGAATTTGTTAGAAATCACCTATCAGGTGGCTACATTCAATTTTCCACGGGCTTCTCTGAGTCCCCTGTCAGCCTCATACAGCAAAATGTTCATCACATGGAAGGGGGCATTTGAACGTCCTCACCTCTCAGAGTCTTCGTGCAGAGCCCGTGGTTCCCACCCGGCACTGCCTGTGTGCCCGCGCTGGTGTCCGATAAGGCGGGGAGATGCCCAGGTGTGTGTGGCACTTTGAGCTGTGTGCCTTTGAAGCCACCTGTCTTCAGTTTTATTTTCACGAAGTGGGAATACTACATGCCTCTTAGGCTGTTGCTCTGAGGACTGGAGAGATTGCATCTGCAGCCCACAGTGAAGTGTTTTTTTACACATGGTGCTCTGAAGTAAGACTAGTACCGCCGCCCCCCCCCCCAAAGAGGTAAAGAAAAACTATGCATAATACAATGTCTGGCATAAAGTAAGGACTGGAAGGGCTTCGTGTAAACTGTCATTTTCACTTTTGCTTTAGGAAAGCAGTCAAAATATAGTTAGAAAAACAAGAATTTGGGAATCATCTTTGGGTTTAAATCCTTGCTCTGTAAATTGCCAGCTGAGTTGTCACGGGCAAGTTTTTTAATCTTTCTAAGATCTGATATCTCAAAATGGGGGCTTATGTGACATTATAGAATTGTTGGACCTATTTAGAGACAACCCCCCCCCCCAAAAAAAAAAAAAAAAAAGCAAGGAAAGGAAGAAGAAAGTATTTTCAGATTTGTAGCAGACTGAATTTAGCCCTGTTGGTGCCCTGGGTAAACTGCTCAGCTGCTAACTGTATGGCTTGAACCTACTGGCGTCTCCATGGGAGAAAGACGCGCCAGTCTGCTTCTATCAAGAGGGACAACACTGGAATGCCTATGGGGCCATAGTCCTCTGTCCTGTAGGGTCTCTGAGTAAGAATCAGCTAGATGCCATGGAGTTTGGCAGACTGCATCTAACAAAGATAAGCCCAACGACATCTCCCATGGGACACACTCCTCTAGAACCCTGCCACGCCCCATCACTGTCTGGACTTTAATTCTCTTTTCCTTTGATCTGGGTGGTCTGGAAGATTCCCTAAACTAAAAAACAAAGCAAAACAAAGCCCCCACAAAACCAAACCCAATAGACTCACTGACACGGAGGCCTTGTAGGTTTACAGCGACCCAGTAGGACAGGGTAGAACTGCGTTTGTGAGTTTCCCAGAAAGCCTGCTTTTCTCCTGAGGAGTGGCTGGTGACTTCAAACTGCTGACTTTGGTTTTGAACTGCCGACCTTGAGGATTGTAGCCCAACTCATAGCTACTATGGTAAGTGCGTTAGTTTGGGTTATCTAGAGAAACAAATCCAGAGACACTAATATGTGTGTAAGATAGAGTGTTATATCCAAGAGTAATTGTATATTAAGAAAACATCCCATAGAGGTGGTGCCGGGCATGGCACTCCATCAGACTTGACTGGAAAGCACACGTGAAGGAAAACAAACAGACCCTGAACTATTCATACGGTTATATATGTATGAATGTGTGTGTGTGTTGTAGTTGTAGCCATTGTTTTACTTTCTGTTGCTGCTTCGTTGCACTCAGTCTTGCGATGGTACATAGCACGTCTACCTGGAAGGGATAGGCGGAATAAACAAGCCAGAAGAGAGAACAACGGGATGAAAGTTCCAGGGAACATGGGGGTAGGGGAGGCGGGGAAAGGAAGCACAGGGACAAAGAAACAAGCACAGACACAAGGGAACAACAAGTGATCCAAAATCAATGTCAAGGAGGGCGCAGGAGGCCTTGCAGGGCTGGATCAAGGGCAATGTAACCGAGAGGAATGCCTAAAACCCAAATGAAGGCAGAACATGACAGTGGGACAAGAGGAAAGTACAAAGAAATAGAGGAAAGAACTAGGAGGCAAAGGGTAGTCATAGAGATGTAAATACAGGCATATAAAGATGTAAATATATTTATATATAACGAGGGGGAAATAGATTTATGTACATATATTTATAGGTGGAGTATTAAGAAAACGGTTGGACGGTGGGCCCCTGCACAAGTACTCCCTCAACACAAGAACACTTTGTTCTAACAATTCGGCAGTCTGAGATGCTCACCTGCCTGGCACGATCGCTGAAGACAATGGGTGCACAAGAAAATGTGGTAAAGAAAGCTGATGGGGCTCGGCTACCAAAATATATAACACTTGAAGTTGCTGAAGACAATGGATGCACAAACAAATGTGGTGAAGAAAGCTGATGGTGCCCAGTTACCAAAATATATAGCACCTGAAGTCTTAAAGACCTGAAGATAAACAAACAGCCATCTAGCTGAGAGACAACAAAACCCACACAGAAGAGGCACCCCAGCCTATCCCGACTCGATTGCTGAGGACAAAGGGGGTGCATTAGCAAAAGTGGTGAAGAAAGCAGATGGTGCCCAGCTATGAAATGATATAGCATCTGAGGTCTTAAAGGCTTGAAGATAAACAGGTGGCCATCTAGCTAAGAAACAACAAAGCCCACACGGAAGAAGCACACCAGCCTACCCCGACGAATGCTGAAGACAAAGTGGGTGCATAAACAAATGTGGTGAAGAAAGCTGATTGTGCCCAGCTGTCAAAATATATAGCATCTGGGGTCCCACAGGCTGGAAGATAAACAAGGGGCCATCTAACTGAGAAACAACAAAGCCCACATGGAAGAAGCACACCTGCCTGTAAGATGACAAGACGTCGAAGGGATCAGGTACCAGGCATCAAAGACCCCCCAAAATCATAGCATTGTGAATGAGGGGGAGTGCAGAGTGGGGACCCAGGGCCCATCCGAGGGCTGCGGGGAGGAGATGAGCCAATCAGAGTGCAGTGTAGCAACGATGAAATATACAATTTTCCTCTAGTTCTTAAATGCTTCCCCCACTCCCACCCCCACTATCATGGTCCCAATTCTACCTTACATATCCAGCTGGACTGGAGGATGTACACTGGCACAGATAGGAACTGGAAATACAGGGAATCCAGGACAGATGAAGCCCCCAGGACCAGTGGTGAGAGTGGTGATATCAGGAGGGTGGAGGGAAGGTGAGGGAGAAAGGGGGAACAGATTACAAGGTCTACATATAACCTCCTCCCTGGGGGACGGACAGCGGAGAAGTGGGTGAGGGAGACGTTTGATGGTGTAAGATATGATAAAATAACACTAATTTATAAATTATCAAGGGTTCAGGGGGAGAGGGGAGCGGGGAGGGAGGGGAAAAATGAGGAGCTGACACCAAGGGCTCAAGTGGAAAGCAGGTGTTGTGAGAATGATGAAGTCAACTTATGTACTAATGTGCTGGACACAAATGATGTATGTATGGATTGTGAAGAGTTGTATGAGCCCTTAATAAAATGATTATATATATAAAAAAGAAAACATCCCAGACCAGTCTGGATCAAGTCCGTAAGTTTGAGATTAGCCCATATTCTAATACTAGTCCATAAATTCTACAGACTCACACAACACATGCAATGATGCCAAAATCAGGAAGATCACAGGCTGGTGGTTGAAACGTCTTGTGGAAGCATCTCAGCACTGGCATGGGTCTCCATGTGAGTCCTCCAGCTCCAGGGCTCTGGCTGCCATCAGCTTGCTGCTGTCAGCTTAGCTTCATGTGGCTCGTCAACAGAAGGTGAAGCAGAGGGAGTGCGCATCCTGCCTCCAGGGAGGAAGATAGGAGTTCCCAGAAGCCTCAGGAAAAGGCCATGCCCACACAGAGGCATTGTTGGCTATGACTTGATTGACAGCTTGACCCCATCCCTTCACTCAAGTGGACAGGAGATGATGTAACGGCCACAGTAAGCTAGGCCATAACTAGGCCATGCTGCTGTTACCTTGGTAGTTGCCACTAACCTCTGTTTCCCTGAGCTGACACGTAAGAAGCCTAACTCTACCAAATCTACTATGGGATGATGAAGACCAGACCATATAAAGATGCCACACATACGCAGATTGTCAATGGCCTGAGCTAAAGTCCCAGCCCCCAGCCAGCATCACCTGCCCAGGTACTCATGTGAGTGAAGATGCTGCTAGGTGATTTCAACCTCTCCTCAGTCTTGTGGTCTTCCCAGCTGGGCCAGAGACATTGAGGAGCAGAGTCCACTGGTCCTTCTGCGCCCTTTCAGAATACCTAATTCACATGAACAGATGAGCTATTCTAAGCACAACATTTGGGATCATTTGTAGGCAGAAATAGCTACGGAACAAAGTTCTTTCAAAAACTGTCATTAGATGCCATTGAGTTGATTTCGGCTCATCACAGTCCCGCGTGACAGAGTAGAAGTGACCCTTAGGGTGATCCTGGCTATCAACTTTGTGTGAACACATAGCCCGAGTTTTCTTCTGTGGAGCGCCTCGGTGCTTTTGATTAGAAACCCAGCACTTAACTGTTGCAACACGAGGGCTTCGTCTGATGATTAAAGGTCACAGCAATGACTACATAAGAGCTAATAATAACAGGATTTACTATTAGAACAATTGTTTGAATGATTACTCTCTCACGTATCCACCCTAGTGGTCCCTATATGTTCATCTGAGGCTAAGACAACTGCTTCCACCAGAATTCTGTCCCATCCAGTCTCTCTGTCAATGAGAATCCAGCCCATAAACCCTTTCTCTACTCCTGACTCTACCACTTGTTGTGGGGCAGAAGAGGTGGAGGGGGCTCCCGGAATGCTCTGTTGGCCTGAATCTCCTATCAGCTGCCAGCTGTCTTTCTCCTGACTCCCACGCTGGCTACTCTGAGAGTCATTCCTCCCAGTGGGGATCTTGGTCTCTTCTGCGACAGGGCAGCCAGGAGAGCAAGCGTTCAAACTGCTTTTGGGTCAGCCTGGCCAGCTCACTTGGGTAGGACAGCCATGCTCCTCTGCCGGTCTCTGCTGCTTCCACATGTTGTCAGGACAGAGGGCAGCTTCGCTGGCACCTCCTTTGTTGCAGTTCAACCAAGGCCTTCAGGTTTCAGCTTGATTAACTCACCGGGAAAGGGAACATTTCCTTTTGGGGACTGGAGAGTAAGATTTGGAAGCTCCTCTCTTAGAAATGAACACGTTGCACCGTGTTCTTCCCAAAGCAGGCTCTCTCTCCATCTCGTCGAGTCTCCCTTCTACTCCTTCAGATGTCTGGCTTCCTCCACTCTCCTCTTCCCCTTTTCTCTATAATCTGTTCTCTTTCTTTTCTCTTCTCCTCCAAAATCAATCCCTCCTCACCCCCTCTTCCACGTGCACCTCTCCTTTGCTCCTTCTGTGTTGCTCTTCCAGGCACTGGCGACAATCACATCCCATACCGTTGGTCCCGATTGGCCAAATGTGCAGCTGTCTTCGAAGTGGACACCAATGTGGTGCTCCCAAGCTCACAGAGGAGACCGGAGTCCCTGCATGTCTGCAACTCACTCATTTAAAAATGTATATTTATGTTTTACCTCGAGCAGTCTTCCTTGGCAGGGGACGCGGCCAGCTGCAGGTTTGTCAGCACCGTGACCTGGGTGGGGTGGCAGCTTATCCTCTAGGGCCTACCACGACGATGGGGCGCTTCCCAGGTTGTTCTTTGGAGAGCAGTTGTGAGGCAATGCGGGAGGCAGAAATCTGAACGCCTGAAGGCTGTGGAAAGAGCCATCATCTTGGGGAGAAGGGCTCTGGCTCCCTCCGCCCCCTCAAACTGTGTGACCTCTGGCGAGTTCCAAGGCCTCTCTGAGGCCGATCCTTACCTGTATAACGGGCTAAGGGCAGTGATCTGGCCTCCCGCGTGGGCTAATTAGGAGGCTCACATGAGCTAACAAATGAGGAAAAGCCTTTTGTAAAGCATAAAGCACTGTACAAAGTTAAAAGCTTTTCATTATTGTTGTTATCATGATCATAATTTTTATGTCTCACTAATGCTCATTTTATACTCATCTGTGTTAAGAGGAATGAGCTCTTACATGGAACTAAATGTGGTTTCTCCCTTGTGCAGGGAAACGAAGGTTGACATGCGGGAGCTGAAGAGGACCGTTGCAAGGCCCCTGTGCGCATCCCCTCGCTTCTGCCCCCCTGCTCCTTTAAAGCCTGCTCTGCTCCTTGCCAAGTGATGCTTATGTGGGGGTGGGGGCGGGGGGGGGCGGGGGGAGCCTGCCAGGCTTGCTTGCCCTTGTTCCCAGCCTCCTGCCCATGTGGTCTCTCCAGTCTTGGTTTGTGGGGTAGCCCTAGCCCTGGTCTTTGGAGACAGAGCACTTGTTTGAGTGGAACCCAGCGCTCATCAGGAGGCAGGGCCCCTCCTTCCAAGTGTGCCTTACCCCTTTTTCCCCAACCAGAGGGCCTGGCCTTTTCCATAGGCTCAGTCTAATCAGGCTCCCCCTGGTGGTGGACCAAGGCCAGGCAGGCCGCCCTGACCCACGGAAGTCTTCCAATTGAGGGAGACCTGGCTCATTTAGGGAAGGAGACTCCTCTGACCTGCAGGTTACCCAGTCCTCAGAGCCGAGGCGGATGCCTCAATAAAGGAGGAAAGCTTTCATTTACTTGAGTTGACTTCTTAATCTGTAGTGAACTGCTTCAATAAACTTAATGTGTTTATTGGATTATTTGTGTATTGACAGAGAGAGTTCTCTCTTTCAAGCCCACCCTAACCCAACCCAACCCAACCCAAATCAACTAAGTCAAGACAAGGTAAGCTAGGCCAAGTCAAGCCAAATCAAACCCAACCAAACCCAACCCACTGCTGTCAATTCATTTACCAACTCATAACGAGAGAGTGGGACTTCTCCCAAGAGTGTCCCAGACTCCCAGCATTTATGGGAGCTGACGACGTCTTCGTTATACTGTTGAGCAAGTCATGGGTTTGAACTGCTGACTTCCCAGGGAACAGCCCGATGTTTAACCTTTGTGCCGCTCGGGTGCCCTCTAGCACTCTACAGCAGCGGTTCTGAACCTGTGGGTCGTGACCCCTGTCGAATAACCCTGTCACAGGGGCCGCCCAGTTCATAACAGTAGCAAAATGACAGTGATGAAGTATCAATGAAAATAATTTTGTGGTTGGGAGGTCACCACAACCTGAGGAACTGTATTCAAGGGTCACGGCATGAGGAAGGTTGAGAACCACTGCTCTACAGGATTGCAAAGTTGGAATGAGGCTTTGATTCTGGAGAAAGGTGCTGCCGTGTTGGGAGAGAGTCAGATACCAGCCATCCCTGGAAGCAGATTCTTTGATGTGGAAAACATGTGAACTGGTTCTTTACAAATGAGCAAATAGGGCCATGGGCATGTTGCTGCTGGGTTCATCTAGTACTGCTCCCGCGCTGCTGACATCAGGACCCGTGCACCTCTGCAGGGAACTGCCTGCTCGGGGCTGCACCACCTCCACCGGCCTGGCCTGGATCAGCCTGCTGCTCCTGCTTCCCGACCAGTGTGTTTCCACCTTGCTCCACTCTAGGCCTTCCTCTCTCCTCTCTGAATTCTACAGTGGCTTTTTACTTAGTCTTTCAGGCCCGCTTTGGTTCCTACACCCACTCTGTGAGGAGCTATGAGTGTGCCGTATCTATGAAAAGACTCAGTTTCAGGATATTAAATGTCTTGCCTAAGGCCCGAGAGCTCTTAGAGCAGTGGACTCAGAACCTGAACTAGAGCTAATGCTCCGTCCATTGCAATGGAGCTGCCTCCTCTTTGGTTTTACATAAATGATTCAGGCTTAGCTTCTCCCCTCCAGGAGTCCAGGGCCTAATGGAGCACATAACACATCGCACAAACAAATCTCTACAAACCAAAGCAGTAGTGGGATATTGGAGATACGAACAGCTCTCAAAAGACAGAAGAATGGGGTGTTCATTCTGCCTGAAATGCCAGTGGGGCTAGTAGCCATGGGGGAAGTGTGTGTGTACATATGCGGCTCAAGGAGGTGTGGGTGCGTTAGTGACTGTTGGAAGAGGGGCCTGTTAGGAGGCAGTATTTTCAGTATCTTCTTCATTTCTGTGCCCAACTCCAGAGAGCGATGGGACGTTGGCCGGTGGCCGGTTCCTCACTCTGCTCCTGGCCGACCTTGCAAGTCAACATTTCCCAGGAACTCAGAGAGAGGCTCAGAATCCTTGTGAAATGATGTCCAGCTGGTTCTACCTATTTATTGGGGCTGGCGCGCAAGTAGGCATCATCATTGGTTATTTCTGAGTCTTAGCCAGTGACTTGAGCTTTCTAGAAATGTGTGTTTTCTACACTCAGAGAAAATCACCATGGTGTAAAAGTCCCTGAAATTCCATGGGCCTCTGCTTCTCAGAATGATTTTCTTATCACCTGTGCAGGAGTGAACTGATGCTTATTGAGTTATTGCTATGGCAGGTTCTGTGACATGAGCAGGGACTATTACCTCTAGTTCTACACCTTCCAGTGTGAGGTTGTTAAGAGTGTTGTCATTTTACAGAACAGTAAACCAAGGCTCAGCAACATCAATGACTTGCTGACGATCACATAGCGAGGCAGCGGAACTTAGCCCTATGCCCGGCTCACCCTGCTCCAAAGCTTCCTTATTTTATTTTATCCTTCAAAGCCTAGTTCAAACCTTTTAAATGTATTGGAAACTATTTACAAATGGAAAAGGTCTTAAAGTGAACAGTGCAAACTCTTGTCTCCATGTGGAAATGAAATAAAGTCTGTCTTATTTTTAGCTAGACTCCACACTGCCCTTCATAACACACATGTAAAATGTAGGGGTGGGGGGTGCTTAATAAGGTAGCTGAGCACAGTTGAGCATTTCTCAATGAATCCTGCTTTTAGTGGCATTCTGAAGTGAATTTTCTGGTTACATGGAAATAATGTCTTTGGCTACTTCGGAGAGCCCAGCAAGGGCAGTCTGCAGTTCACAGACCTCTGCTTCTGAGGAGGAACTTAATGCCACAGGCAGAGAGCTCAATTTCTCTTTGTACCTGTGATCAGTTTTAACAAGTCAGATGGTCACTGCAAATAAGTTCGTGAGCATCTTCCTCTTCTGCCTCTGCTGTTCTCAGGGCTTCATTTGAATTTGGTTCCTGACAATAATCTTCTACCTTCTAATTCTCTGCCTTTCCCTGCCAGTGCTTTGATGACGCCACACTGTGCCCAACTAGAGCTTCTCCGGTCCCTCTATGTAGAACGAGCCTTTCTTCTGTATTCTGTGCTCTTCAGCATATACCAACACCCCACATCCCAAACTCACGGCCACCGAGTCAATTCTGATTCATAACCACCCTATAGGACAGGGTAGAACTGCCCCTGTCCTGTGAGTTTCCAAGACTTTAACTCTTCATGGGAGTAGAAAGCCTTGTCTTTCTCCTGCAGAGCAGCTGATGGTTTTGAACTGCTGACCTTGCAGTTAGCCACCCAAAACATAACCACTATGCCACCAGGACTCCATATTATACACAATTATAGCGTCTACTCTTCCCCAGCTGCACACAACACACTAAAAACAACCAAACAAGCAAACAAACAACAAAACCAGCCAAAGTCACTACTGTTAAGTCAATTGGACTCACAGAGACCCCACAGGACAGAGAAGAACTGCCCCTTCAGGTTTCTAAGGTTATAAATCTTGACCGGAGCAGAAAGCCCCATCTGTCTCCCAAGAAGTTACTGGTAGGTTCAGACTGCACACCTTGGAGGCCAGCAGCTCAATGTATAACCCACTGCACCAATGCAGTTCAAGGATATACATAAGCATATACCTGGAATTAGTTATGCATGATCCTGCTTTGGTCATCTATGTCGTCGTAACTATCATAACTGCCAGTGCTTTCAAGTTGCCAAGGAGGTTCCCTAATTGTAATCTTCTTTCAGCCCTATGATATCCCTGGGACAGGTATGGTGAGGTATAGTGAGGCATGGTTCAGAGAGGTGAGATGGTTTTCCCAAAGTCACACAGTTCATGCATTGAAAGGTGTAGAGTAAATTTTGTGTCCCACCCTCTAGCTAGAGCCCACAGCATTCTGCATAACAGGTTTTAAAACTGGCGTTGGTTATAGTTTTGTCCAAGCTTCCACCTATTGGCTCATCAGCTATTCAACTAAATATTTATTGAGCACTTATTAAGTGCCAGATACTATGCAGAAGTTCTGCCTATGAGTTCTGGTGGAACAGCAATGAGTAACAGAAAGAAGGTCCCTGTTCTCAGGGGACACAGAGTGTAGTAGAAAAATATGTAGTAAACAGGGAAGCAGACAGACACAGAGAGTATGGTAGGCTGAATAATGGTTTCCTGAAGTTGCCCTCATCCTAATCTCTAGAACTTGTGGCATTATTATATATGGAAAATAATTCTTGGAGGGAATGATTAAATTGAGGAATTTTAGATGGAGAGTTATCCTGGGTAATTGTGGGGGATCCGATGTAATCACAAGAGCCATTAGTAGAGAAGGGGGTGAAAGGGTCAGAGTCAGGCAAAGATAAAAACTGGTGGAAGCAGAGGTTGGAGTGATGTAATGGCAGAAGGGGCCCTCGAATAAGGCAGGCAGCTTTTAGAAGCTGGAAAAGGCAATGAAATAGGTTCTCCCACAAAGCTTCTAGAAGAAATATAGCCCTGCTGATGCATTAAAATGGGCCATTATTCATTCCACTTCATCTTGTTCACTATTTACTCACTATTTGTCTCCGTACTATGCTCTAAGCCCCATGAACTAGAGACCCTACCCTTGTTCACTGCGGTTTCCCCAGAAACCAGTATAGGACCTGACATATAATAAGTGCCCACTCAATAAATATTTACAGGATGAGTGAAATCATTGGTAGGTGTTTGAATATAACAGCAACTCAACATCAGTTATAAAGATTGCATACGGAATACTCTGAATTCCAGCTTCAGACCTCCAGAACTTTATGAGAATAAAGTTGTGCATAAGCCACTCATTTGGTGGACATTTGTGATAGCAACAATAGGAAACTAATACCTAAGTGAAGCACAGATGATGACCAAAGCTATGAATGAAAGACTTTGACAAGATCACAGATGGGAAGTACATCTCTGAAGAAGTTGTGTTAGTTTGGGCTGACTAGAGAAACAAATTCACAGACACTCCTGTGTGTAAGAACAGCTAAATATACAAAAACAATTGAATATAGAGAAAACATCCCAGCCCAGTTCAGATCAAGTCCATAAGTCCAGTATTAGCCCATAGGCATGATACCAATCTATAAAGCCCTCTTCAGACTCATGAAACACATGCAATGATGCCAAATTCAGGAAGCTCATAGGCCAGTGGGTGGGAAGCCTTGTGGATCTAGTGGCATTGTAAGCATCTCAGCACTGGCAGAGGTCTCCACGTGGCTCCTTCAGCTCCAGGGTTCTAGCGTAGCTCCATGTGCCTTGTCCGTAGGAATGTTTCACAAGGAGTGAGCATGTGTCCCGCCTCCAGCGAGCTATCTATCTCCTTAGTGCCTCCAAATGAGGTCATCAAGCTGAGACCTGATTGACAGGCTAAACCCCACCCCATTCACCCATAAGTCTCCAATTGACAACAGATTATGCAACTACCACAGAAGTGCCATTTGAACTGAAGGATGAGAGGAAATGAGCCCCAGGAAGCCCATTCCTGAGAGGTGGGCCAGCAGGTGCAAAGACGCAAAGGAAACAATGTGATGACAAGGTCATTGTGGGAAGGCGATCTAGTGAAAGAGCAAGGGGATGGTCTGACATGGACTGCAGAGGTAGGCCATTGCCAGAGCATACAAGAACTTTCAAAGCATGACAAGGACTTTGAATGTTTTACTGCAAGATGTGAGAAAGTCTTGAAGGGTTTTTAACAGGGAAAGGGATCCTTTGCTATTGCAATACCCAGAATTCCCAACATGACCAAGAACCTTCTTTGGTACATGCATTTACACCTTCTGAAGACCCACTTGCCCACCAAGTTAATGCTTCCCTGACCTATCCGTTTCTCAGTTTTCATGTGGAAACATGGCAATTTCTTTGTGACGTGCTGACCTTCTTGTTGGGCCCCTAATAGAAATCATGGGCAGGAGGCACGACTGCACTCTCTGGGGTGGACCGAAGACGTGAAAGGGAACAAAGTGTAACTCAGCTCAGCAATGTCCCCGCTGAGGGATGAAACCTCTCACTGGAAGCACTTATCACAACTGCACACCCATTTTACTGCTTCTGTGCTCCTTTCTTTAGATTGTAAGCTCTAAATCAGGTGTCACTAGTATTTTTATCCTGGCTCCCAGGGCTGGCATGTTGTAGGTCCAATAAATACATTTTGAAAGCATGGATGATTCGTGAAAAGAGGAGCTAATAATATAACTCTCTTTTGGAAGGAGCAAAAACATGAAAATGACCAGTAAGTAGTAAAATACGATCATCCAAACAATCTCCAGCCAGTTTTGCTGTAATGCTTGTTTCTAAAACATGGATTTGTTCTAGGACAATTTATTCTCTGAACAATGTGAGAAAAACACAACTTCCCCATGTGGAAAATACTAGGCAAAAGCAGAAAATTACACAGAGCTGAAAGGAGCCTGGTAAGATTGCTTAAGTGCACATGCGTACACACACATAAGCACACACATATTTCAACCATCCATTAGCCAACTTAGCCCACCAGGTGTGTTACAAGTCACATCCATCCACATCTGGTGTTTCAGCTCTCTGTCCAATGGGCCCTCCTTCTACCATTTCACAATGATTTATGGCCTTTCTGAAGTCTACCACCATTAGCTGATTTCTTATTTCTTGTAGTATTTCTGTACTTCAGGTGGTGCATTTGCCAAATGCTCAATTGCTAGCTAAAGTGACAGTCATAGTCTGAACCTAATAGTCCAGCCTTGGTAACTCTCTAGGACAGTTCTACTGCGTTCGGTAGAGTTCCTGTGGGTCAGAATCCAATCCATACCTATGGGTTTATGTACGTGCTTGTCCATTTAACATGTGTGTAACTGTGTGACCATTGTTAGTAAGTTCCTACCTTTTTATTTTTGACTCAGTGTGTCATTAATGGACGTTTTGCGTAGTATGCCTCCAATGCCAACGCCAATTAGAATTGTCCCCATCGTGTGTTTTGTCTTTTTTTTAACGCCGTGATTCTGCAATGCGCAGAGTTTTGTAGAACACATATGTGGTGGGATAGCAGAACTGACTGTACTTTCTTCTGTCTGCAACACCAGGAAAACAAGAAAACACACTCTCAGGGATTACGAAGAAATTGAAATCAAAACAATATGCACTAAGAATGACTCAGAGTGTCCTTCTGGGGTATAGGATGGCCCTCTTATGATTGTCTTACTCAGTTTTTCCATCTTTATACTTATTTATTGATTTATCAATCGCACAGCTGATTATTATAACTAGTGTCAATCATACGTAGACCTGCCAATAACCAAAGCAAAACAAAACAACAATTAAACTGCTGAGGCTGCCTATGTACACCCAAATGTCTCATGGGCTTTGGTTCTTTGATTTGGATGTTTAGCACCATGGGTTTGTGGGACAGTCCAGTTAATTGGCCTGAGGATAGGTTTATTTTGTTCTATGTCCTAGCTTGTTGTGTAGTGTCTAGGGTCTTAAAAGCTGGAAAGTGCCTGCTGAAGGTACAATGATTGTTCTCTATTCAACTGGGATAAGAGAAGAAGAAGAAGAGTCAGGAACAGAAGGAAGATACAGGGGTGGCTAATTGCCTTCCTTCAATGAGACCATAAGAACTGAACAGTGTCAAACCCAAACCATGGAGTTAGTGCCTACCCAGAGCCACCCTCTCAGACAGGGTAGACTGGTCTTGTGAGTTTCTGAGACTGTGACTCTGGTGCCAGCATACCATTAATGGACCCTTTGGTCCAAGATACTGAGTTAGTTAGATTTTTGTACCAACCTGGTCAATAAACACATGTGGGGTTAATTGAAGGGCGGAGAGATAAATGGCTTGGTGAGCCTCGCCTTTCGAGTTCTCGGGTCTCTTGCTCTGTGATGGTTGGACCAGGTTGCAGCTACCTTAGCCAGTTCCCTGCTTCAGCAGACAAGGCTCACTTCCTGCAAGACATCCCTGAGGAGAAACCACATGGACCTACCCTGATGCAGCCCTGGCTGCTGCAGCAGCCATGTGGAGACCTCTGCCAGCGCTGAGAGGCTTCCATGTTCACTGATTCGGTTTTCCTCCTGCAGTCAGCATCACTGTGTGTGTTTTGTGAGATGGAGGAGGACTTTGTGGATTGGTGTCAGACATATGGGCCAATGTTGGACTTGTGGGCTTGGGCAGCCTTAGGTTGGGATGTTTTCTTGATGTGCACTTACCCTTTATATGAAACTCTCTCTTATACATATGAGTTTCTGTGGATTTGTTTCTCTAATGTGCCCAGACTAATACAGAAGCCATGTAAGGATCCTGATCTAAATGAGGGGGAATGCCGAACAGAATTGCAAATTATCATGGACTCTAGACTTTTTGAAGCCGTAGAGGGTAGATGAACCCCTGGGACTATTGCCCCCAAATAATCTTTAAACCTTAACCAAAAACATCTCCTGAAGTCATCTTAAAACTGAAAAATAATGTAACTTAATTAGTTTTTAAAAAAGTCAACCTGGAGGATTAACCTCTTTTAAAAAATACTTCCAAACTCAAACACTGTCACTCAGTTGTTTCCCACTCATTGCAGCCTTACAGGACGGAACAGAACTGCCCCTGCAGGTTATACAGACAGTCTCATCGGCTGGTGGTTTCAAACTGCTGACTTTGTGGTTAAGAAGGCCAATGCATAACCTATTATGCCATTAGGACTCCTAAAAACCTATAGCTCAAGCTGATAATAGCAATGTGAGAGATGAGATAGGAATGTTAGCTGACAGCGAGTTGAGTTTAGGTCTATGGAGGAGGAACAATTCAGAAAAAGAAGGTGAGAATAGTTGCCCAGCACCTTGGCTCGTAGACTCATCCATCCAATCTTGGCCTTCATCGTCACACAGCCATCATCTCTCTCTGTTTGTTTCTATATTTCTTTCCCTCTTCTTAGGCTGACACACCATTTACTTTGGCTTAGGTAAGTCTCTAGTATGACCTCATGCTAACTGATAACATCTTCAGTGACCCTATATCCAAACATGCTCACATTCCCAGGGACTGGATAGAAGTTCGGCAGGGCCCCATGTAGTACAGTGGATAGGAGTTGGGCTGGTAACGATAAGGTCAGCAGCTCAAAACCCTCTGTGGCCCATGGAAGACAGATGGACGATGAGGTTCTGTACTCCCGTGAAGAGTTACTAAAAAATCCAACTTGCTCCCATTAAGTCCACACTGACCCATAGTGAGCCCCTGTGGGGTTTCCAAGACTGTAACAGTTCTGGGGAGTAGAAAGCCCAGTCTTTCTCCCATGAATCTTCTGCTGGTTTCAAACTGCTGACCATGAGAATGGCAGCCCAACATGTAACCACTATAGCACAAGGGCTGTAGGGAGTCTTGGAAACCCACAGGGGCAGTTCTACTCTCTCCTCCAGGGTCACTATGAGTCAGCGTCCACTCGGTGGCATTAAGTTAGAGATTAGAACTTCCTCATATCGAGAAGGAGTCACAATTCAAATCATAACATGCCGTATGTCAAAGGGGTGAAGTCAGGTGAAAACATGTTAACAACTGGCAGTTGAGCTGATTGGATGGAAAGACTTAGATGTGCTTAAGAACATACATGGGAGGCCACTTCATTGGCGGGGGTCATTCAGTAGAAGATGAGAATACTATGAAAGGTCACCAAGTTATTCTATTTTGTGTAAAATTTTAATAGGAGATGGTGGGTTGAGATGAGTAGAGGGCAAAGAAGAAGAAGAAGAAGGGACTGGGTAGCCGAGCAGATCTCTGGCTCCCAAAGAGGATGGTGACCAAGGAGGGAGCCCTACTGAGAGGGCAGCCACAGGCTGTGCAGGACTGAGAGGCTCAGGTCCCATTCTAGGCTGTTCATTCAATTTTCCTGTGATGGAATCCCTTCCTGTCACCCAGACTTCCCAAAGTCTGTGACACAGCTGGGGAAAGACTCAGTAGTTCTGGGCTGGGTCACAAGGGGACCCTTTCACTCCTTTTGTGCAACACCACTCCCTGTATCTTCGTAGGGCATGGGGGATGCAGGGAAGCCACTCTTGGGAAGGATATCAGAAACCCCTGAGCCTCCTTTCTCAGAGGTTTTCAGGAATCTATAAGAGATCAGGTGTAGATTAAGGGCATTCCAAACAGCTTGACTGAGACATAATTCATACACCACAGGATTGACCCAACTGACATGTACACTGCCATAGCTTTTAGCACATTCACGGGGCTGCGCAGCCATCTCCACAGCTGATTTAACTATCACCACACCCCCATGTCCGCTCTTCAGCCACAAGCGACAAATGATTGACTCTCTGACTCTAGCTTTCCCTATTCTGGACGTCCGGAGGGAGAGGATCATGTGATATGGAGACTTTGTTCTGGCTTCTTTCATTAAACACAATGTCGTTTTAAGGTTCGCCTACGCTGTAGCAGGTTTCAGTCATTCATTCTTCTTTATGGCTGAATAATACTCTGGTTTGTATGCAGACAGCACATGTTGTTCATCTGCTCTGGTCTCCACCTTGGGGCCATTATGAGCAATGCTGTTGTGAACATTCTGAAACACGTTTCTGTGTGGGGAGTCAGACTCATTTTTAAGTATTCCTCAAAGCACTGGGGAACTTCCAAGGACCTCTGGTTACAGCTGTTAGGAATAAGGGCCCACAAATCAGGGAAACACAGGTTCGAATCCCAGGTTGATCACTCTCTCTGGGTGGCCATGAGGTTTCCTTCATCTGCAATATGAAGAGAACTTTTCTTACCTTGTAGGAATAATCAAGGACTGGATGTATATAATAGGATTTAATACAATGCCTGGGATAATAATCACTCAACAGATGGTTGTTTGAATTAAACCCAATGACTTAGTATGAAGAACACAGGCTTTAGACCTCATCAGATCTGAAAGTCCAGCTTCTCTCTTCATGAGCTCGGTGGAACTTTGTCATAAAGCCAAGTCTGACTCTCAGTTCAATGAGAAATTGGTATTTACCTGTCAGGGCTGGTTGGGTTAGGCGAGAGATTAGGATACACCCAAAAGTGTAGGGCACAGTTGGTGCCCAAGGATAGGGGACAAGGCTATTCTAGACGATGCTTCTCATATATTAGAGAAGGAGACCTTTCCTTTGGGCAACACGGCCTACAGCACCAGCTATACCTGGGCTGGGTCCCTTTGTACAACTTGCACACCTGTAAGACATAGCCAATGAGGGCAACTGTGATAACCAGCATTCTCTTGCCTCTAACGTGCATCCTTTGTCTGGAGCTCAAGACTGGTCCAGGTTTGGGAAAAAGCACCCAGGCCCAGCCTCAGTTTTCTACCTCTTGGCTCTAGCTTTCCTTCTTGTGACCTGGTTTCTCTTCATCTCTCCCCTGGCGACCCCCTGCCTTTGTAGCTGACCTGGAGACCACTCAGCTAGGACGCTGGATCAATGACCTCTCTCTGGCCTCCCAGGCCGAGCCTGGGTTCTGGAGCACACCGGCCAACCAGCAGCCTCTGCTGAGATAATCTAGTGCTTTAATTGCCAACGACAGCCAGAAGGAAGCGGATGATCACTGCCCATAAAGGGCGAGAGTCCTCAGTGGGGAGCTATGCTGGCACTGAGCCCTTGCAGGCTATTTTTAGTGTCTAGACACAGAGGTGCAGGAGAAAGTGCCAAGCAGGGAACTAGCCTCAGCTGAGCTCTGAAGGGCCTGCCTGCCATGCTCACCCCAGCCATTGTGGCTCCTCCCTTCACTAGTGGGACATCCCGGCTTCGTTGACATTGGGCACAAAGCTGGCTGGGAGGGAGGGAGTTGGCTCCTGGGCTGGGTGGGAAACACACTGTCTAGTCTCAGCTCTCTCAGAGCTCCCATTTCAGGGAGAAGAAACTGAGTCTCAGGAATAGGAAATGACTTCCCTAAGCTGCCGTGGAGTTCCTTGTGACCCAGCCACTTGGTGTCTGTCAGAGTAGAGCTGTGCTTCCTCCAGTGTTCCGATGTTGTTGGGGCTTGCAGTAGATCGCCACGCCTTTCTTCTGAGGGACCTTGGCCTGGATGTGAAGCACTAACGTTTTTTTGTCAGAAGCCGCGCACACACACATGACCACATACTCCAGACTCACTGCCCTTGAGTCTCTGTTGACTCATGGCCACCTGATAGGATGGAGTAGAACTACCCCGTGGGGCTTATGAGATTGTAACTCCACGGCGGTAAAAAGCCTCCTTCGTCTCTCAGACAGTGGCTAGGAGTTTAGAACTGCTGAACTTTAGGGAGGTACTGACTTAATATCCGTGCTTGAATGAAGTAGGTGTTATTATCATTCTCATTCCACAGCTGAGGAAACTGAGGCAGGATGCATTCAAGGACTTGCCTCTGCTCCCCCAGCTAGTGGGCTGCGATTTCAACCCAGACATCTGACTCTGACACGAGCACGTGCGTCTCCTATGAGACCCTCACGCGGAGAAATTCTTATTTCTTGGTGTTATTGTCACACTTTCCCCCCCCCAGATAATTCTCACAAGAACCCCACAGTCATGATCTGTTTCTTTGCTGCTAAGGAAACAGAAATAAAGAACATATACGCTGAGTCAAGAGGAGCCTGAAGTAGGGCTTGAACCGGCACCTGTATTTCCGTGAGATGCAAATCTCTGAGACCAGACAGGTCTCCGGGCTCCTCAAAAGATGGCATCCTTTTTCAAGGGGCATCGCACAAGGTTGGCCCTGAAAATTCACCCAGGGCCTAGTTTCCATGGCCAATCAGAAATAACCAACATCAAGTAACCTAGGGCAAGGCACCTCCCTTCAATCCTGCTAGACTTCTTTTCTGCAGACGGCTACTTGTGTTTCCATTTCACTCTGTGGAGACCATTGTGGGATGAGGCTCTGATCAAACAATTGTGTGATGGTATGATCTAGATTCCCTCATTCCCTCCCTCCCTCCCTCATTCATCCATTCTTTCTTTTGTTCATTCATTCAAGAAATACTTGTTCAGGGAGAATTCAGTGTCGCTCACTGTTTCAGGGCTTAGGAATCCAGCACTGAACAAAGAGGAACACACTGAGACCCTGGCACCACTCACATTGTAGGAGGAGAAAACCGACCATTACTAAGACAGTAACACTTAAACACCATAAATAGCATCTAGATAACATTTTAGAAGGTCATGGGGGATAGGGAAGGACTGGGTGGAAAGGGCCTTCCATCTTAAACTTGATGTTGGAGAAAATCACAGGAAGACTGTGACCTGTGGCCATGTAGTAAGTGTGCCAGGCCAGTAGGCAAGTGGGATGCACAGGCAAGGGGAGCCTATGCATTTGCCCCAGCCAAGTCAGCGGAGGATCATGAGAGATGCTCCAGGAAGGTTTGTAATTTCGGTAGAAGCAAGTATTGGTGAGACTTTGGACATGTACTTGGGACATGGTGTTGGGAGGAAGGAATCCCCATAGAAGGATATCCTGGCTGCTGATGGCCTAATGGGCACAGTGGCTGAGCAATATCCTCACGCATAATGATGCTTGTAAGAGTGATGCAGGAATGGGAAATGTCTCCTTCTATTCTACAGAGCAGCGGTTCTCCACCTACCTCATGCTGTGACCCTTTCATACAGTTTCTCGTGGGCTGGTGGCCCCCAACCATAACATTATTTTCATGGCTATTCATCACTGTCATTTTGCTACAGTTATGAATGGGGAGGCACCTATGAAAGGGCCGTTTGACTCCCAAAGGGGTCTCGGCCCACAGGTTGAGAACCGCTGATACAGAGGGTCACTAAGAATTAGGACGGCCTCAGGGGTGCCTAGCAACAACAGTTTTATTAGAAATTTTATTATCACATTCTTGTAATCAAGCTGACCATTTCTGAGAGGTACCAGCCAGTGAATTTTCTGCTGCTGGGTGCTGTGGTTGACTCTGACTCCCCCTGACCCCAGAGCGCTTCTTAGCTGTAATCTCTATGGAAGCAGATGGCAATGCCGTTTGTCCACAGAGCAGCCAGGTGGGTTTGAACTGCCCACCCTGTGGTTAGCAGCTGAGCACTGAGTCGTTGCTCCATCAGTGCTCTGCTCTGTCATTTCAGAGTTTTGATTACATCCCCTCATCAATTGTAGCAGCAATGCCATGAGCTGGGCACCACCAGTTCCATCTTCTGCCAGGGGAAAGGGTGTCTCAGAAAAACTAGGTCACTTTTGCAAGGGCACAGAGCTGGCGAGAGGAGAATCCAGGATTCAAACTCCTGCCCTGGTTCCACAGTTGCCCACAGAAGTTAGACTGAGGTCAAACCTCACCTTACAGAGAGACAGAAAACAAAGGCAACACCAGGGCGACACCAAAGCTCCAGCCCTGAGGGTTGTTGCATGACAGATACAAAGTACCTGAAAGGTGGAAAAGGCACGTGGAGGGGAAGCATGAATTGCAGGTGACTCCTGGCATTCAGAGGTATAGACCAAATATGGGGCCTATATTATTAATTGAATTGTCTCCTCTAAAAATATGTGCTAACACTCTCCCTTCTGGCTGTGTAGACAAGGTCTGTGGGTGGCACCAGCGGCTGGACTGGGCTACTCCTGGCAGTTCACATCTGCCCATTGGAGCCCCAGAGGAAGCAGCTGGGCATCTGCTTCCATAAAGCTGACGGCACAAATAGGTCCTCAAAGCTCAGGGCCAGCCTTCTAAGGCACACCTGTTGGGCTCAGCCTGTGTGGAGGAGAGAAGCATGGTGGAAACTGAAGACACGTGGAAACGATGAGCTTAATGGATTAATGAATCCATAAATACCTGTCTCAATAAACCTTAGACCAGCACTGGATAGTATCCAGCTACCACGACCAACTGCTCAGATGCCCGGCTACCCTACCAACTGTTCTGATCAGATTGGAAAGTCCTGGAGAGAGTGGAAGAGCAATGTGGACCAAAACTCAGCCATAAAAAAGACTTGACTTTTGAGAATGACGAGGGCAATGAATGTACAAATGTGCTTGACACAATTGATGTATTGTGATAAGATGTGTATGAGCCCCTGATATAATGATTAAAAAAGAGAGACTTGACTTATTTTGTCAAGTAGAGATTGATGGAATGCCCCAAACTATGATCCATAGTCATCTCTTTCCGGTCTGGAAATGAACTCGTCCACCTGGCTCAATTTTCGAGTAAACAATCGACAAGTGTATAAGAAGAACAACAGCACGAAGGAGATTATCCCATCTAAGAATAATCGACCATCTGAAATCCAAGGCTTTACCTTAGACAGCCTCCAGAAGGGTTAGGGAAGAAGTGAGATAAGCAATGTTATGCTGTGGGGAACTCAAGCAATGAGATGAAGCAAAACGTGTATGACATGCAGAATGGAAAACCGATCTGCTCTGTTTCACCCAAGTCACAATAAAAAGTTTTAAAAAAGATGACAACAAAGAAAACTCAGTGAGGAGTGAGTTTACCATGAGTCAGAACTGACCCAAAGCCATAGGTAGGGGGCCTTTTCTCTTTTGTTTTGTTAAGGGGGGGGGTCCTGTCCTTAGTCACTGCTAGGCTATAACAATAGCAGAAGAGCCACCAAGGCACACATACAGGGAAAAGAAAGACAATGGAGAGAGATGCATCTAGAAATCCAGGAACGCTCCGATTCCCAACAGCGACTAGAAGTGAGACAAGACCTCCTCTTAGAGCCATGCCCTGGGTCTGAATCTCTAGCCTCCTGAACTGTGAGCAAATCATTTCTGTTCTTTAAAATCCCACTTGTGGTATATTTGTTACAGCAGCGCTAGGTCACGTAAGCTCTGCTCAGGATGAGCTGTGACGTGAAGAAACGACGCCTCGCCCTGGCAGAGGCCGCCCTTCGTGGCAGGCTGAGAGAGGCTACCCAATCCGCTGACGGACCGTCTGTGCACAGCAAAATGCCAAGGGTGTCCGTCTTATCTGCTGGAACACCAAACATATTAAACTGAATATCAGAGACATTGCCCCCTCCCCAAATAAGTGTGAAAGAGAAAAATAATAGGAGGGAGAAAGAAGCAGAAAATAATTTCATACATATGTAAAAATTTCATATATAAAAATAAAGGCCTAAACAAAACTCTCTTTATTAATATTTCTACACCAGTGATAAGACAGATGGATTGGAATTAGATATGGAAAAATGTAATATTCTACAAAGGCGACTCTAGGGAGAGCCATGGAGTTATGAAGGTCATTTCTCATTAAGGATGAACTTTTCTTTTCTGTCCTCGATTGCCTTCATTCTAACTAAGCCTCTGCAGAGCCTGCTAGCGATTCCCCCACTCCTTTTGTGCGCCAGCGAAGGGCTGTGGCCCCCAAATGCCGCTCAGTAGTCAGCACGAGGCTAATTGTAGTTCTTCCAAATAACGAGCAGAATTGCTGCCACTCTTGGGCTGTTGCAGATGTTTGGAGTTTAGGGAGCCGATGAACTGCCCTCCTGTACACTTAGGACGGAGAAAACAATTCCTATGGCATGGCATAGGAAACAACCAAAAGCCCAGAATTTAGGAGGCCAAACATTTTGGAGAGGCTCATGGCTTGGTGGTAGATCTGAATTCCTGGTGTGACGTGGTGGCAACTGGTTGAACACGTGGCCTTGTAACCACTCCCTGTAGGTTCTCTTGCTATCTGTCGAGTTGCTGTGGAAGGATCCAGAGCAGTGGTTCTCAACCTTCCTAATGCCGCGACCCTTGAATACAGTTCCTCGTCTTGTGGTGACCCCCAACCATAAAATGATTTTCCTTGCTACTTCCTAACTGCAATTTTGCTATTATTATGCATCATAATATAAATATCTGAGATGCAGGATGTATTTTCATTGTTACAAATTGAACATAATTAAACATAATTAAAGCATAGTGATTAATCACAAAACAATATCTAAGTATATATTTTGAAATATGTATATGCTTTCTGATGGTCTTAGGCAACTCCTGTGAAAAGGTCGTTTGACCCCCAAAGGGGTCGCAACCCACAGGTTGACAACCACTGACCTAGAGCATATATGGAGGAAACATTTGTTCAAGGCATGGATGGATTGCATGTCCTTGGTGTGGTTCCCACAGGAATACAGCAGTGCCTCAGCAAATGTTTCCTGAATGAGTGACAGCATAGGATATGTGATGTGCTTGGCATAGTCTGGAGCTTTAAAGCAGGCCACTGTTGGGGTGGGTTAGTGAGATAACATATGTACATCCCTTGGTCTAGCTTGGTAAAGAGTCAGGGCTCAGTAAACGCTTCTAGAATGAATCCATGAGGCCCTGCAGAAGGTGTGGGGACTATATCTGATCTCCTCTGGCAACAGAAGGGAGAAGTAGAATTCAGCTTCATGCGAATCCAAGGCCCATTGCCACCGGGCAGAGGGCCCATGTGCCTCCATCCTCGCCTTTCTTTCTCTTATTCTGGCACGAGCGGCTCCTCCCAATATACTCTGCCTTTTTGCTGGGTTCGATGATTTGTTGCAACGGCCACTCAGACTCACAGACAAAACTCACACTTGTGGGGCTTCATCGGGAAGGTAGCTTGTGACCACAAATGAGGATCGGTCAACAGGGAGGATGCAGTCATTGGCCCACAGCAGCACCTCTTCTCTGCCTTAGATAGCGTCTACTAAATGCCAGGCAGTAGCTGTCAATTTAACATGTTTTGCTCTTTATTAGATTCTTACAACTCTATTGTTTATTGTTTAAAGATGAAGAAATTGAAGAAGTGAATTTCCTGAGTTCACCTAGATCAGAGGTGGGGAAGACCAGGCCCGCGGGCCATCTAAAGGCCATGAGGTCAGCAGTCCCAGCTAACAGCACACGCCTCACCAAAGAGAAGCAGTGCCGGCCATCACCTTCCCAACCAACCAGCCTCACTGCCATTGAGCCAAACTTAGCGATTAGGCGTGAGTGAATTAAATGTTTGACCAGGTGATTTTATACAGTCTCAAAGGATCCGCTTCAGAAAGATAGGTTCCCCACCCCAGATCTAGATAATGAGAAGTAGATTTAACTTTTGAATAAAGTTTGTCTAGGGCCAGGTCTTTTCCTCTTAACCTCTACTCTTAACCTTTGTTTGGAGGTGAAATGCCAGAAGCACAGTACTACAGTCAGTAGCACTCACGGTCAAACCAGCAAGTGCACGTGTGGACGAGATCCCTCGAGCTGCTGCAGCAAAGTCTCACTGACTGGGTGACCAAGACAGCAGGAACAAACTCTCATCAACCTCCACGAGGCTAAAACCCAAAACCAAACTCATGGCCAGTGAGTTGATACAGACTCATAGTGACTCTATAGGATGGGGTAGAATTGCCCCTGTGAGGTTCTGAGACTCTTAACTTAATAGAAAGCCTGGTCTTTCTGGCACAGCAGCTGGTGGTTTTGAACTGCTGACCTAGCAGTTAGTAGGCCAATGTGTATCCACTGTGCAATAAGGGCTTCTTATCCTAAAGTCAAGAAACCTGAAATCAAGGTGTCAGCAAAGCCAAGCTCTGTCTGAAGGCTCCAAGGCAGCGTTCTCAACCTGTGGGTTGAGACCCCGTTGGGGGCTCAAACGACCCTCTCACAGGGGTCGCCTGATTCATAACAGTAGCAAAATTACAGTTATGAAATAGTAATGGAGATAATTTCATGGGTTGGGGGGTGTCATGAGAAACTGTATTAAACTGTATTAAAGGGTCGAGGCATTAGGAAGGTTGTGAATCACTCCAATCTCTGTCACTATCTTTACAGACCCATCCTCCCTCTGTGCCCCCCCTTTTTTAAAAATTAAAAGATCCTTTTATTGGGGGCTCTTACAGCTCTTTATAACAATCCATACATCAATTGTATCAAGCGTATTTGTTCATTTGTTGCCATCATTATTTTCTAGACATTTACTATCTGTTGGGGCCTTGGTATCAGCTCCGCTTCCCCCTCCCCCTACTCTTGTGACCCCTTGATAAATTATTATTATTTTCATATCTTTCACTGACCACTGTCTCCTTCCCCCCATGGATTCTGCTGTTTGTCACCCTGGAAAAGGGTGGTGGTAGTGTTGTGTGGTTTTGTGTTGATTAATGTGATCAGTTCCTCTCTCCTCCTCTCCTCTCCCCACCTTCCCCCAACTCTTCTGGTATTGCTACTCCCATTCTTGTTTCTGGATTCCATATCTCTTCTCTGTACCTGTGCACATGCTCCGGGCTTGCCTGCAGTGAAAGGCTGTACTGGGGTCATGATAGTTGGGGGTGGGATGGGGGGAGGAAGCCTCAAGGAACCAGAGGAATATACTGTGTGTTTTATCGGTGTTTTAAAGTGTAGGTTGACTCATCCCTTCCTTCTGACCCTTCTGTGAGGGGATGTCCCATTGTCTACAGATGATCACACAGGCTGGTGTGCTTCTTTCATGTGCTTGTTGCTCCTCAGCTAGATGGCAGCTTGTTTATCTTCAAGCCTTTATGACCCCAGGTGCTAATGCCATATCTTCTGATAGCTGGGCACCATCCCATCCACTTTCTTCACCACATTTACTTATGCACCTATTTTGTCTTCAGCAATTGTGCCAGGAGAGTGAGCATCATAGAATGCCAGTTTGTTAGAATAGTGTTCTTGCATTGAGGGAAGGCATGAGCAGAGGCCTGAAGCCTGCCTACTACTTCAGTGTATTGCCATATGAATATATGTACTTAAGTCAATACCTCTAGTTTTCTGAACTAATGTATTTATGTATGTACACACCTATGCTTATATCTCTATCCATAGCTTTGCTTCCTAGATCATTCCACTATTTCCTTTACCTTCCTCCTGCTCCACTATCATGCTCTCCTTACTTCCGCCTCTTAGTACTTCCTCTCAGCTAGATTGCTGCTGCTCCAACAGCCCCAGTGTGTTAGTCTGGGTACATTAGAGAAACAAATCCACAGAAACTCATATGTATAAGACGGAGTTTTATATAAAGGATAATTGCACATCAAGAAAACATCCCAACCCAATGCTGCCCAAGCCCACAAGTCCAACATTAGCCCATATGTCCGACATCAATACACAAAGTTCTCCTCCATCTCACAACACACACGCAATGATGCCGACTGCAGGAGGAAAGTTGAGTCAGTGAGCATGTAAACATTTCAGCACTGGCAGGGGTCTCCACATGGCTGCTCCAGCACCCAGGGCTGCATTGGGATAGGTTTCTCCTTGGGGATGTCTTGAAGCAAGTGAGCCTTGCTAGCTGAAGCAGGAAACTGGCTAAGGCAGCTGCACCCTGGTCTGACCATCAGAGAGCAAGAGACCTGAGAACTCAAAAGGCGAGGCTCACTGAGCCATTTAACTCTTGGCCCTTCAATTAATCCCACAGGTGTTTATTGGCCAGGCTAGCACCATAAACCTTAACTATTTCATGCAGGATCGCTAAGTCTGCCTTGTTGATTTTAATTCCCTAGTTGTTCCCCTGTCTATGGCATTGTTTGCTCACCACTCCCTTCCCCCTGTCTGTGTCTTTCTTTTCTTTCATACTGGATTAGGACCCACCCTACTCCCATGTGCCTTCATGCTAACTGTGGATGCAAAGATACAATCATGGAACCTGGAAGAGCTGGAACTAGACAGGATGTCCTTGTTTTTCTGAGTCTGGAAAGTTTTCTGCCTTGGACACTTTGCAGTCTGAGCCACCTTTCTACCTCTCATTTCAGTGGAAAATACTCGAGTTTTCTCTCTTGGATAGGTTTTTGCTTTACACAGGCTCCAGCTATTGCAGGTTTGAATGCAATTCTTAAGAAGGTCACATTCACAGGTGTGGCGTGAGGCACATTGAGTGTCTCGCAGACTCCTCTGATGCAGACTCGGGAAGTCTCTACAGATCTTTGGGAGACTTAAGGTCAGGACAGCCATTGTCTGGGCATAATCTGAATTCATGGGGCATCTTTCTAGGTGGGGCCCCTAAGGTGCTCAGCTCCCTTCCTCATCTTCTGTCCTTCTGCAAAGCTGGTTTGCTGCTAAAAAGGAGGGGTGGATTGGAGGGGAAATCAAAGGTTGGCTCTCGCAGTCAGCAAAGTGGCTTCGAGGGAGGTTTGGCTGTTTTAGGAATGGCAGCGCCTCCTCTCCATAATTCACCCTTAAACCCACTGCAGAGCCCTGACTCAGCATTTCTTGCCACAGGGCCCAGCCGCCTGTTCACATGCTTTCTCAGACATCACCGGGCTGTGCCAAGTACCAGCAATGGCAGTGATTTCCAGTGTCACAGGCCAGCGTCCTCTACCCTGACCACAGCTCTGGGCCACAGGTTTAATTATTTAAACCGATTTTACATTTTAAGAGCATGCCCTCGGGCTTGGCATAGGAAAGTCTTGGGAGGAAAAAATTTGCTTGAAAGATTAAATGCGAGGATGCAAGGATAGCTTATAGGAGCGATTCCAGATTCCTGAGGGTGAGCGTGGTCCTCAGGGTCCTTCCAGATTTGCCCATTGACCCGCCCCGCCTTTGTTGCCCCGCCGTCATGGTGGCACAGCAGTGAAAGCACCTGGCTAGAGCTGTGGCTCAACCCAGCGGCTGTTCTGAGAGGGAGTGACGCAGCTTTCTGCTTTCATAAGAGGATGTACAGCCTGGAAACCCCGCTTTGTCCAATAGTGTCGCTGTGGGTCGAAATTAACCTGGCTGTGGATGTGGGCTTCTCAGTTGGCATCTCATATTGATACCATTTCTGCCTCATGGTAACACAAAGTCATTCGTGACCATCTGTGGTAGTTACATAATCCAGTGTCAATTTGGGGATTGAGAGAAGTAAGAGTGAAGGGGTGGAGTCTCGTCTGTCAATCAGGTCATAGTCAATGAGTCTTCTGTGTGGGCATGGCCTTCTCCTGAGAATTCTGGGAAGATTTTCCTCCTCAGAGATGGGAGTCACTTGGCACTCTACTCACTCCCTTGGAGACTCACTACTGACAGGGAGACATCCTGTGAGACATCCCTGAGTTGAAGCCACATGGATCAGCCGTGATCTAGCCAGAACCCTGGACCTGGAGAAGGCACGTGGAGACCCCTGCCAGCACTGAGATGCTTACCACGCCACTAGATCCAAAGACGTTCCACCCACTGGCCTGTGATCGTCCTGCATTTGGTTTCACTGCATGTATTTCGTGAGTCTGAAGAGGACTTTATAGATTGGTATCAGACAGGCGGGCTCATATTGGTCTTATGGGCTTGGGTTGGACTGGGTTGGGATGTTTTCTTAATGTACAATTACCTTTATATAAAATTCTCTTGTACACACATGATTGTCCATGAATTTGTTTCTCTAGTCTACCTAAACTAACACACCATCCTTGCAAGATCATATCTTGCTTTTGTTAGCCAACTGGTTGCTCTGAGTCAGAATTGACTCAATGGCAGCCATTTTGGTTCTGAGAACCAGGTCATCTGTAATGTCTACATATGTGTACATATACACACACATTGCGGTATTACCAAATAAGGTAGATTAGCATGGTCTTACCTGTGCTTATTTATATGCAGTGAACCATTTCATATGTGGTGAAACCCACATAAAACTGTTCACTACAGATTATTAAGCATGTACAACGTGGCTCAGTATAGATGAGTAAGTAAGCTTATGGGGTCATTTGCCCTTGAAAACACACACACACACACACAC
>NW_022105611.1:14391330-14397066 GCF_000313985.2 Echinops telfairi | reverse complement strand
ATCTTCTTATGCAATTATCACTGACCCTTCAGAAAAAGGCTCTTTGTGGGTGCAGTGGACAAGGCACATGGATCACTGCAGGTCTGGAGATCCTTGCTTGGGCATGGGGCTCAGCTATGGCTATTGCTGGGTGTTGACTTGTAGCAATCCCAC
This sequence comes from Echinops telfairi, assembly GCF_000313985.2. Lineage (NCBI taxonomy): Eukaryota > Metazoa > Chordata > Mammalia > Afrosoricida > Tenrecidae > Echinops > Echinops telfairi. The sequence goes on along the minus strand of NW_022105611.1, from coordinate 14,396,913 downwards.
AGAACAGAGTAGAACTGCTCCATTGTAGAATGACTCCCTAGCAGAACAGAGTAGAATTGCTGTAATCAGTTCTCTGATAGAGTCGCTGGATGGGTTTGAACTGACAACCTTTAGTGTTTCGCCATTGTATCATTAGGGCGCCTGTTGGGCTCAGTAAGCTAATCCTTTTATTTTACCATCTACAAAGTGTTCAAGTGTTTCCAGTGTTCAAGTTCAAACTCAGAAAATGTTTATAAGTTCTCCAAGGTGCCAAGGGCCATTCCAAGTGCTGAGGTACCGTAGAGAATATACGACTCGGGATGGCAGACAATCCCAGTTATAAAGATGACTAGAACAGCAGACAGAGTCGAGTTTTAGTCTTCTGAGAGCACCTTGTTTTCGGAATTGAGGAAACTGAGACTCAGAGGAATTGACTGATTTACTTAAATGCAAAAAAACAACTAGTATAGTCACCAGGGCACCTGGGTTCTAGTTATTGGTGAAGATTTGATTTTAAATCCCACCACTTCTCTGTCAGTTTGTCCTGTTTTGATAACTTACATATTACTCTGATGCTGTAAGCTATGGGTTCCCAAATTTATTTGGCCTACTCCCTTTTCAGAAAAAAAATTTTTTTCCTTAGTGCCCTTTGGCAATTAAAACGTTTGTATTATAGCCCACAACTCAGGATAAAACATAGGCATTTATTTTTGCAGCACCCCTGGACTTTTCCAGTACCGAAACTTTAGGAATAGCAATAGAGCATTCTCCGAAACACTGCCTGAGGACCAGCCCTGCAAGTTGGAAGGCGCTCAAACCACCTGTGGAAGAGCTGCTTTCTCAGAGCAGAGTTGACCTTGATGTTCTGGACGGAGAAAAGCTTTCAAGACCCTCATTAGCATATTGGGGCATGGCTCACCATGAGAAGAAACAGCTGCATATATCCATTAATAATTGGAAGGTAAACTGTATAAAGTGCGAATCAAGGAAAACTGGAAATTGTCAAAAACGAAATGGAATTCAGTACGCTAGCCTTCAATGGATTGAAATGGACTAGTTTTAGATTGTCAGCTGTTCGGTGCTTCTGACTCTGTTCCAACTCACGACAACCCCCTGCTTGGCCCTGTGTCATCCCCATCATGTGAGGGTTGAGTCCCTTGTCACATCACTGTTTCAATCCACCTCACTGCGAGCCTTCCTCTTTCCCTGACTCTCTACCAAGCAGGATGCTCTTTCCCAGGCACTGGTCTCCACTGATGACAAGTTCAGAATCTGTGAGGTAAAAATCGCACTAGCCTTGCTTCTTAAGGAGCATTCTGGTTGTTTATTCTGCAAACTGGCAGTTCAAGGAACTTTCAATATTCCTTAGCAGCACCGTAATTCAGATGGCTCAGGTCTTCTCCAGCATTCCTTATTCCTGGTCTAATTTTCACATGCGTATGAGGCAACTGAAAATATGGGTTGGATCAGGTGTACTTTAGTCATAAAGTGCCATCTTGAATGACAAATTGCAAGACAATAATGCCACAGTCACTGTCAAAAGAACATTTCTGGGATAGGACAATACATATACCCCTAAAAGGAAGACCAGCTGACACGACTTTTATTCCAATTTACAAACCAACGACTACAGACAGTGATGAAGCAATCGAAGACTCTGCCTTCTTTAGTCTGAAACTGATCAAGTGTAGAATCAAGGTGCATTTATAATCACTGGTAATTAGAATGTCAAAAGTGGAAGTAAGAAAGATGGATTGGTAGTGGGAAAATATGGATTGAGTGATCACATAATGGAGTTTCGCCAGACCCGTGACTTCTTCATAAAGATACCGTTTTAAAATGATCACAAATGGACACTGTACATGTGGATCTTACAAGATGTAATATATAATGCGTGAGATGGGGTGCTCTAGACAAGCAGAACTAGTGATGCTTTTTTTCACACACACACACACACACACACACACACACACACACAGAACGCACATGTACGAGAGAGAGAGATTTGCATCACACAACAAATGGCTCAAAAAGTGTCGAAGTGTGTGAGTCCAGTCTGGTTCAAGGTCATGAGTCACTTGTTAAGACAGAAGTTTCCCCTTACTCACATAGCTCTAGGGCCGTAGTTCTCAACCTTCCTAATGCCAAAACCCTTTAATCCGGTTCCTCACGTTTTGGTGACCCCCCAACCATAAAATTATTTTCATTGCTACTTCATCACTGTCATTTTGCTACCGTCTTGAATTGACGACCTCTGTGAAAGGGTCATTTGACCCCCAATGGGGTCGTGACCCACGGGTTGAGAACCGCTGTTCTAGGGGGTGACAAACCGGGTAGCAGGAAGACCATTCAGGAAGCAGGAAGGGTACAGGCTGATGGCTACAGAGGGGCATGAAGCCAAGGTCAGAAGGTCAGGCTCGTGGCCGCAGAGTCCAATGAAGGCAACTGAGCTTGTCTGATGTTAGTCTACTGATGACTCTCAGGTAAGGTGACCAGACATCCCGCTTTTGGTGGGACAGTTCTGATTTTTAACAAATTTTCCTGCATCCCGCAGCGTTTTTAAAAAGTCCCGATTTTTGGAAAGAATGCATGACAAGCTAGGGTATACGGTTTTTGGTTGTCATGTGGCAATTTCTCCAGGATATGAGTTTTATCAATGGTGTCCCGCTTTACCAAGGTTAAAATCTGGTCACCTTACTCTCAGGGTCAGCAGGCAATATGACAAGCCATCGACCCAAGTTCAAAGAACCACAGGTGCCTGAACCCGATGTAGGATCCTGGTCCAGCAAGAAGGAAACAAGTTCCCCACAGCATCTACATATTAGGCTATACCCCAGGAAACTATGCCAGGGGGGTAACATTTCAATTGAAGCGTCCCCAAACTGGCTGGCTTCTCACAGAGACTTCCTCCTGGAGTTAATTACTACAGTATATTAGGTTACATCATGAGTGATAACTAGACTGAACCACAGAGAACCCTATCCTAGTCAAGCCGACGCAAACCTATCTATCACAAAGAGGAATCGTACTGGCTGCCTCCGCTGGACGAGATGATGGAGATGCTCAATCACCCCTTGCCCCCACAAAACAGTTAGAGGTTAACTGTGGAATAGACAATTCGTTTCCCATCTATAGTTCAGGTTAATGTTGAAGGAGATTTAAACAAGTCCATGAGATCCAAAATATTACCTAGAATATAAGCTACGTGAATTGGTAGCTCATCTCCACAAGAGGTTTGAGACATTAAACACTAATGACAGAAGACCCAATGAACATCATACATGAGCAGAGCAAAAAAAAAAAAAATACAGGAAGTAAAGACCCAGGTGGATGTCGAGACACTCTGAAAGTTACTCTTGAATGTCGAGTGGCTAACACAAATGGAAGACATGGTTACAGACAAGAGCAGAACAGACTATCTCAAAAGGCAGCTCAAGATTAAAAATAAATAAGGTACGATAACGAACTGTGGAAAACCTGGAGTCAGAAAGCCAAAAAGGAACACATTCAGCATTTTTCAAGCGGACAGAATTGAAAAGAAAACACCAAGCACAAGTTGAAATATTGAAGGATTCTATGACAAAATTCAAGATATTGAATGATGCAGGAAGCGTTCATAGAAGATGAAAGGAGAAGACAGTCATTATACTAAAAAGAATTGGCCGATGTTCAGTTATTTCAAGAGGTCGCCTATGAACAACTGGATTGCCCTGAAGGAAGAAGGCCAAGCTACACTGACAGCCAAAACCAGGGCTTCAGGAATTCTGGGAATATCAATGGGAATGTTTCCATAGACAGATGCAGTGCTCAAAAACACTCGTGAGTCTATGCTAAGAGATTTAAAAGGTTGTTAGCTGGCCAGCTGACTGAAAGGCGTCTATATTTGTACCCATTCCAAAGAAAGGTGACCCAACAGGATGCAGAAATTATCCAAAATTATCATTAATATCACATAGAAGTAAACGTTTGTTGAACCTAATTAAAAAATGGTCACAGCAGTACACTGAGGGCAAGCTGCTGGAAAGTTACGCTGGATTAAGAAGACATGGCACTGTGAGTGACACTGCTCATGCCAGACGGATCCTGACTGAAAGCAGGTAACACCAGAAAGAAGCTTACTCTTGTTTCGTTGATGACGTAAAGACCTTTGATTGGGTGGATCATAACAAACGATGGATAGCATGGCAAAAAAACTCGAATCCCAGAACACTTCATGGAGATCATGAGAGCAAGAGGCAGTAGTTCCAATTCAGCAAGGGGAAATCACATGATTTAGAATCATGAAAAGTGTGCTTTATCGTTGTATCCTTTCACTACATTTATTCAATCTGTGTGCTGAGCACATAATCTGAGACTCAACCTACTCTCACTGAGTTGATGCTGACTCACAGTGACTCTACATGACAGGGTAGAACTGTACCTCTTTACAGGAAGTGGAAAGTCATATCTTTCTCCCTCGGAGCAGCTGGTGGTTTTGAACTCCTGACCTTGCAGTTAGCAGCCCAAAGGTGGACTATATTAGGAAGAATGCAACATTATGATTGGAGGAAGGCTTAACATGTGCTATGCAGATGATGCAACCTTGGTTGCTGAAAATGAAGAGGACTTAAAACACTTATGATCAAAGAACAAAGCCTTCCGTATGGATGACAACTCGATGTAAAGAAAACCCAGCCCCTCCCACATGGACGAATAACATCATGATGAAAGGAAAAGAAAACTGATGTTCTCAAGGACTTCATTTTTCTTGGATCCATAATCAGCATTCATGGAATTAGCAACCAGCAAATCAAATCATATACTTCTTTAGGCAACTTTGCTGCAAAAGGCCTCTTTGGAGTGTTAACTAGCCAAGACGGCACGTTGAGGGCTCAGGTGCACCTGACCCAAGCCCTGGTGTTTTCAGTCATGTCAGAGACAGCAGAAGACTGAAGATGAATTGAAACGTTTGAATGACGGTCTTGGGGAGCAATATTTCAAGTGCTATGGACTACCAGAAGAATAAGTAAATTTCTCTTGGAGGAAGTACAACCAGAGGGTTCCTTAGGCAAGAAGAGGGTGAATTTATATCTCATGGACTTTGGATATATTGTCAGGAAGGACCAGGCCCTGAAAAAGGATATCAGGCTTAGACAATTCGACAGTGACAAAGAGGAAGAGCCTCACTAAGATGCACTGACACAGTGGCTGTGACCATGGACCCAACCTAAGCAACAATCATGGGGACCGCGCGGGACTAAGCAGTGTTTCATCGTGCACACAGAACAGCTCTACCTTGGAATTGACTTGGTGGCACCCAGCAACAACTACAATACATTGGAAACCCTAAGGGCACAAATAAAATAATAATAACGCAAATTCTTTAACTTGATTTAGAAAGGAAAGAAGTCCAGTGCAGCAAAAACATTATTGAAAAACAAAGCAGAAGGCCTCACATTTCCCAATTTCAATCCTTTCTAAACATCCACACTAATCAAAACAGCCTGGTACTGGTTTAATGACAGGCACGTAGACAAATGGAATAGAACTGAGACCCCAGAAGTAAGTCCATCCATCTATGGGCAGTTGATCTTTGACAGGTGGTCTAAACATATCGGGGGGGGG
>NW_022105611.1:14381650-14390798 GCF_000313985.2 Echinops telfairi | reverse complement strand
GGATTCCGGGGCCACACGGCTTCCCAGAAGCAGACTGCTGCGTCTGACTCCTGAGCGGCTGATGACCTTGAACTGCCAGCCTCTGGGTTGGCAGCCCAATGCTTAAACCACTGCAGCACTTCAGTAAGGGATACTTCATTAGCCATTAGAGATGTAAATCAAAACCCCAATGGGATACCATCTTATTCTTGCCAAAATGGCAATGATAAAAATAAAACCAGAAAACAACTATTCAAGGTTCTCATGAGATTGAATCTCTTATTCATTGCCGGTAGGATTGAAAAGTGGTAAAACCCCTATAGAAAATGGAGTGGTGTTTAGGTATCTATTCAAGAATACAAAAGCAGTAGCAGAAATAGCCATATGCACCACACCTATGTTAATTGCAAGGAGCCCTGTTCATTTAACTGCTAACTGTCCTATCGGGTCACTATACATTGGAATCAACTCAATGGCACTAGTTTTTGTTGTTGTTGTTTGCTTTTAGACTTTTCGTTCATTGTGGCATCATTCACAACAGAGCAAAGAGGGAAACAACTCGTGTCCACCTGTGAATGGATGCATACATAAATAGTGAACATGTGTACAATGGAATATTATGCAGCAAACGCATAATTAGGAGAAAACAAAACAATACAGATGGATCTGGAGGACATTAAAATCTGAGTAAAATCAATCACTAAAGGACAAATATTGTGTGTTTCCACTATTATACAAAGTCAAGAATAGACTTTTTGATCAGATATAGGAGGGTGAAGGAGAAAACAGCACTTTGTAGATAGTGATTTTTATTTTGGGTGATGATTAAGGCAATACAGCATGATCAAAGTATATAAAGCCACTAATAAGTACACTAGAAAAGATACTATTTTAGTAAAGAACATAACACATATAAAATTTCAATATAAATATTTTTCTACCTAGATCTATAGATATGCATATGTATATGTGTAAAAGATGGCATATGTGAGTAAAGGCATATTCATGCACTTATAGGTGCATCTGTGGGAATATTCATATACATGCTGTGTGTGCTGCAGATACATACACTGTGTCACACACACACTCACAGTTCCCGTGGCATGGTGATTATGTGTTGGGCTTCAATACACAAGCTCAGCAGTTTGAAACCCCTGGGAGCTCCATGGGAGAAAGACAGTGCTCTCTACTCCCTTAAATGGTTTCAGTCTCGGAAACTCAAGTCAGTTCTACCCTGTTCTATAAAGTAGGTCTCTATGATACCCTGTCCTATAGGGTCGCTATGAGTTGGCATCAATTTGATAGCAGTGCGTTTTCATATATAGCAAAGCACAAAGGAAGCATGGTTATGGAGACTTGCTTGGTTCACAAAATTGATTCACTAGGTTGAAAGGTTTAAGGACACTGTCTCTGGGAAAAACATAGTTAATAAAATAAAATGAAAACATTCATACAGATTATGTTCCACATTCTCGTCAATAAAATAAAATAAAATAAAATCATTCATACAGGTAATGTTCTACATTCTAGCATCTGGAATCTTCAAAGCTTGTGAGTGGCCATTGAGGAGCCAGCTACTGAGCTCCACTTGTATGGACCAAAAGGGAATGAAAGAAATCACAGACTCAAAGAAGAACCTAGACTGTTGGACTAACAGCCCTCATGAAACATGACCTCTTCTTACCTGAGACAAGAAGAACTAGGTGTTGCCCAGCTACCGGCACCTACCCTTCTGACCAGGGACTCAGAAGACTAGATAAAATGACAAAAAAGTATACAGCGAAATACAAATCCCCAGAGAGGCCAGGTCTACTGGACTGATATAAACTGGAGGAACCCCTGAGGCTACTGCCCTAAGATAACCTTTGAACTTGGAATTGGAGCTATTTCTAGGGGTTACCTTTCAGCCAAATATTAGAGTGGCTTATAACATCCTCGAGTAATACGCTCTCTTAAACAACCAACTGTACGAAACCAAGCTGTCAACATTTAACCCAAAGCAAAGATGGGAAGGCAAGGAGGGGAAGGCGGGTAGACCAGTGGCAATAGAGGAAATGGATAGAGTCAAAGGAAGGCAGACCAATGGAGATAGAGTAAACAAGAATGCTGACACCCTATGACCATTGTAACCAATGGCACAGAACATTGTGTCAAAATTCTGAACAAACGTTCATTATTTTACTGCACAAACATTCATCAAAGACACAATTCTGTATTATTTAAATAAGGAAAACACGGCAAAGCCAGGAACCATCTTGGCACAGGTGCCAGTCCTGCTCTGTCTTCCATCATCAAGATAGAGATTGCCAATCAATGCCAACACTCTTTCCCTCTTGCAGAGCCCGGATCTAATTGCACACAGGCTCTCTACTCAGAATTCATTTTTCTTTTGTCATTTAATTCTGGTGTGACCTTGAACAACTCATTTCTCTCTGGGGTGCCTTGGATACATGTTGAGGAGTCTGAATCACACATCAGCTAAGAATGCCCTCTACCCTGTCATGCCCAGGTTCATTTTGTTGTTCATGCATTAGATTTTTTATTCATTCATTCATTCATTCATTCAACAGTTGTCTACTGAACACCACTAGGGATGAAATGCGGGATGTTCTAGGCACTGGGGATATGCTGATAAAGACAGAGAAGGTCCCTGCCTGAGAGTACTCACTTTCTGGCTATGGGGACAGATAGTAAAGTGCTGTGCTAAGGTCCTTTGGATGCTGCATTCTCCCGAGTGTGGATCAGGACATACTCAGGGTCAGCACACACCCAGGCTGGACCTCTTTGGATGCTGCATTCTCCCGAGTGTGGATCAGGACATACTCAGGGTCAGCACACACCCAGGCTGGACCTCAAATGACCCCCTCTAAACCTCAGGTCAAGAGATGTCTGTGCATGTCCTGGCTGGTGGAGAGGATAGGAAAATGAATTGCACCCATCTCCATCTTCCAAGCTCTTCAACTCCATGTAAACAGGGGATATCAAAGTCCAAGGCTGTTAAAATAATAATGCAAATAATCCATATTTTTCATCTTAAAAGCACTTCTGGAGCATCCAATTAATCTTACCAGTACCCTTGAGTGTAGGTAAGTACAAGGTTTTGCTTCTAGATGAAGAAACGGAACCGTGAGGTGATTAAACTCTTGGCCTGAGGCTATAGAGAAAGTAAGGCTTTTGAGCCGGGGATTGGATTCATCAGTCCTCAGTTATTTGAACAATTGCAGACTCAAAGGCCATGTCCCTTGGGCAGCTGCAAGGGATGGAAGCCAATTTTCCTTGGCAGGGCAATGCAGTGTGGCGGTGAAGAGTCTCAACTTTGCAGGCACACAAAGCTGTTTGACTCCTGGCTCTACCACTTGTGCTTGTGTCACCTCTGACAAGTGGCTTCAGCTCTCTGAACCCGTTTCCTCGTGTAAAAAGTGTAGATAATGCCTTTGTTGTAGGGTGATGAGGATGAAAATAAATGGCATCATTTTACAGTTTGCTTAGCATGGTGTCTGGAAAATCATTTTCATTAAATGTTAATTTGTCTTGCCCAGTGGTCTGGGTGCTTCTGTCGGTTGGACATTGCACTGCTAACCAAGAGGTTGGTAGTTCAAACCCACTAAGTACTCTGCAGGAGGTGAATGAGGCAATCTGCGCCTGTAAGACTTACAGCCCTGGACAGCCTGGGTAGGGAGGTTGTGAGTTGGAATTGACTCGATGGGAATAGGTTTTTGTCTTCTCATTATCAGCGGTCACGTAGGCGTCTTGTCATTCATCCCATGTATCTGTAAACACATATCAAGAATCTCTACTTCAAGCTGTGTGGAATATAGATCTACCTTGAATACAGACCTTGCCCTCTGAGAACTCCAGAGAGGGAGTGCAACCTTTCCAGCCATTTACTCATACATGCCCCGAGTCTCTACCCTCAGCCACCCTTGGATGCCAGGCTTCAGAGTTCTAGTGCCACTAGCAGGGGGAGAGAGAATTTGTCTGGCCGTCGATAGTCAACATGTGAGATAAACCAGGACTCTGCTAGACATCCGGTATCTATTATTTTGTTTAAATCTCACAACAATACAACGAAACAAGTACAATGATCAGTCCCCTTTTGTAGATGAGGAGATGAAAGTGCATGGTGGGAAGTGATTTTTGCAAGGTACCATTGCCAAGTGCCTGCTGATCCATCTTGAGTTTGGAAAGGCAGCGGGTGGTTTGTGTTGGACAAGAGGAAACCATTGAAGCTAGATTCATCTTCCTAAATATTACAGCCAAGGAACCTCCGTGGGGGCAGTTCTGCTTTGCCCTGCGCAGTTACTGGGAGGAGGAAGGGCCGGACAGCACCCAGCACCGGCAAGTTTCCCACCGGGCTCAAAAGGAAGTCTTCTGCGGATTAGAAGGTCTCCCCAAGTTTTTGAGATGACTTTTGTAGATCCCCCAATACTGATAGGGTCCTCGTTATAATGCGTTGGGCATTCTGTTATCACATCAGCAAAGGATAGTTTCGCTCCCAAAGATGTAAGGAGAGAAGCTTCTGAAACGGGCCACGTGCTTGGAATCATCATGATCAATGCGTTGCTAGCCGAACATCTTTAAGCTCGTGTCCCCCAGACATAAAGGTGCTGGGCACAGACGACTCTGTGGTTTTACAACATTTCCATGAAACAGTTATTACTGCCTCTCTTGTAGAGAGGAGAACACCGAGGCATGCTGGAAACCAGCTGACTGAGCTTCAAGAACTTGTCCAAGGTCACTGACTGGCACATGTGAGAGTTGGAGGTTTAATTCCGGCCGGGCCGTCTCTACAGGAGCGAGCATGGTCACTTCTGTTTGTTCCTATTAGCGAGGCCTCTTGCCTTATTTCCTCTCAGGGCGACGGCGAGATTTCTCCTACAGCGAGAATGAGAATTAATAGCTTTGAAGTTGGAAAAGTCACTCCTTGGCTTCTACACTTTTACAGGGCTGCCTTGGGAGGACACTTAACCTCAGTCTGCACCTCTACTTCCTCCGCGCTAACATGTGTCTGCCTCCGGGGGGTGTCTGTATTATTAATGATGGTAAAGTGCTTTGAGCACACGGCACCAGGATTCATGAGAATGCGAAGTGCTATTAATCTCGGAACCATGCTATCGGGCCACACGGAGCTGAAGGACACAGGACCCTGCCATTGTGCGAGCTCTGGGCATCTGCGCCTCCACGCCACTGTTACTTCGGATTCTTTCAAAAGAGTGGCATGGCGGGCTGCCTTGTGGATGGCTGAGAGCATCTGAAGAGACCCGAGGATCAGAGGAGAGAAAAGAAACAATTGGGACCGAGAAGAAACTTACGGCGCAAAACTGCTCATGCTTGGCAATAGCACAACGATCTATAGCAATTTGCTGACTTTCCATGCCATGAAGTGTGTCCACATGACTGAATCTGGACAATAGAATGTTGAGCAACGAAGGCTGTGCCACTTCTGGGTTTGGCCCATAGAAACCGCCGTCATGTGATCTTACTCTTACTGCTAGAGGCTTTATAGGGGGGGTGGAGCCACAAGATGGAAGGAACCTAGGTTCCTGAATGATTGCATGGAGTTGTGCTCCCCTGGCCCCTCAGATTGAGCTGTGTTGTGAAAAACAAACTTTTATCATGTTAAATTGCCGAGGCGTTGGCATTTATCTACTGGGCATATTTGCATTATTTACCTAGTAAACAGTAAAAATGGGAATTTTATGGCATGTGATGTTTTCCCAATAACTTTATTGTACCTTCTAATTTGAAGTATCCTTCAAGGACTTTTGTGGCTTCCGTTTGTCAGATAGACTGTTTTTATGGAGAAGATGATTTGTGGGCGGTTTATGGACAGATATCTTTTGGATTGAACAGCTAGCTAACAGCTCGAAAGCTCCCGGGAATGTGGCCCTCTCCTCACTATTGCATGGCATGCTGTGTGGGTACCAACCTCATGCCTGGCCTCAGCTTTCATACCAAGTGATGTATCTTTCTCCCCACCTCAGTTCTCCTGTTTCAGACGGGGTTAGGTAGAGGGCCAACTTCATTAGATTGTAATGAGGATTCTACCTGCCTGTTCAGGCCCAACCAAGTTCAGTCACACTGCCTCCTAGTCATTTTCCAAATCTTGAATCTCAGGATGTGTAAAGTCGAAGGACGCTTACAGATGCCCCTCGGATTTTTCACTCTGTGTGACCCACAGTGCTGGCAACTTTCGTACCGTTCCTGGTGGTGGACAAAGCCACAGAGAGAAGGTGGCATACATTTCATTGCAAATGTAATGAGACCAAATTTTGAATCTTGAGAGATTTTTTTGTGTGTGGCACGTCATGCAACATCAGATGCTTTCTTTCCATGTTTGACAACCTCAAGATATTTTTCTCCCACAAAACCTTACAAGTATAAAATTTATATATACACACACATGGGAAGCGGCATGTTGACCGGTTTGTATCTGCATAGACCCAGAGCTGCTCCCAGACTCCACTTCCTGGCTCTAGCTGCATTGGTGTCCCTGAACCGCCCCCTGGGGCTGCTCTACAGGGCCGAGACGCGACTCTTTTCACTCTACAAGTGCAGAGTTGTGCATTATGTTTTGTGTTTAATTTTTCCCCAATTAATTTATATAAAGTGTTCTACCTTAGAAATCTCTGTAGGGATTTTATAGAGGAAAAAAAATACCACCTTTCCCAATTAATCATCAATTTCTGTGGAGACAGTAATAAGGGACCCTCCTACATAAACTATCAAATTCCTTCTTTTGCCGTGGTGTCCTGGGAGCCCTACTGCTATGATTTGCCCATATATATATTTTTCAAATTTTAATTTAATTTGTCACTCCACTCCTTTGTCTTACTATGCTTATTATTTTTGTTTTGTTGGTAAATATCCTCCTAAAATAATTTATTCAGATAATTTGTGGAGTAAGACCGCATATAATTTAAGAAATTATATCATGCCCATGAGGCCACTGCGTCAGATTATGTTTGTTTATTTGGGGGGGGGACCATGGGTCATCCCTCTTTTCTTCCAATCTCCTTAGACCTTTATGTTCTCTCTGGTCACAGTACAGCCTTTAATTCTTACCCAAACCCTCGTCTCCTTCTCGGACTCCTCACCGTTTGCTACTCTGATGAATCGTACTGCAGAGATGATTGTTGCTGAAGGGCCCTTTGAGGGGAAGAAGTGAAGCGGACAGGTGGGAAGGGAGGGTTGGATACCCAGAAGAGGGGGTCAGGTGTGCTGGCCATGCTAAGAAGGACTGGGGAGCTTGAGCTACTATTTATAAGTTGGTCAAGAAAAGAGACTTTTCTACCTCACTGTATTAGAATTTTTAAAAAATCATTTCATTGGGGCTCATACAACTCTTATCACAATCCATACATACATCAATTGTGTAAAGCACACTTATTCATTTGTTGCCCTCATCATTCTCAAAATTTGCTTGGGTTCCTGGAATTAGCTCCTCATTTTCCTTTTTCCCCTCCTCCTCTGTATTAGAATTTTTTAAAACTGTAAGTTTAGAAAGTTGAGCTTACAACAAGGCCAATGAAAATGGAAACCAGAGAATTAAACTTCCACTACCAGACATTAAAAATCACATTGGATTTAACAACATCTATTTGATAATGTTAAAAGCTTTTGATATATAACTCCAAGGGGATGGGGGTGTTCTAAACACTCTTGCTGTCGTGCGGTTTTATTTTTTTGATGAAATATCTCCCTGGCTGCTTCCCAACTGTAATATCTCAAGGCTTTTCGCTTGTTTATTTGTTTGCTATTTATCTTTTTTGGTTGGGTAACTGAATCATAACTCATTTTGACCAGGTTTACACATCGGTCCCCTCTTCCTCAATGGCCAGAGCCCAGGATGGAAAACGAGGGGCATGGCAGGTGACAGGAGCTGTGCTTCAAGTCCCATTGACCCCCAAACGTCTGCAAGAAACAGCTCTTGCCTGCTTGGGTTCTGGAGAGGCAGTACCTGTGGACTAATACACAGGTACATAGGGGAAGGCTTGAACAACAAAGACGTACTTCGATCCAACGGCTGGAGGCCAAAGAGGTAACATGAACACGGTGAAGGCCATGGAGTCAGGAAGAGGCACAGCTAGTGGCACCAGAATGCAGGCCTCCGGCTGTAATTGCAGCATGCCCAAAGGGCGTGCGTGTAGGAGGCTAGGAAATGAAAGGGAAATGACACTGAGTGAGCACCTACTATGTGCCAGTCTCGACATTAGGAGCTGGACTACATTAGGAGTCATAACTCTTGCAATCATTGCCCATGCCAGATATTGTTTATTCACTACCTGCTACGTGCTAGGTATTGTGCTGCATGTTCACAGACATTTACATAACACTTGCATAACTCACTAGGCAAGTATTATTATTGCCATTTTTACAGATGAGTAATCAGCCTAGAATAACTAGCTAAGCTATATGGGGACACATAGCTAAGAAACATGGCTATCGGTATTTGAATGAACCTAGGGCTGTCTGACTATCAGCCCATGGCCTTTCGTGCATCTCTAATCTTTCCCCCACACTAGTAGCTGTCATTCCACCAGTCTAGTCTTTGCAAACTTCTCTGATAAGAGATTGTGACCCAGAGTATGGGTCAAAGATGTCCCTGTCTGGGATGCTTTCTCGTCTTCCCTTCTCTGCTGTGCTAGCCACTCTTCTAACCCAGACACACAGGTTTGTCAAATTATGGCAGCCTGGGAAAGGAATGTAAATTTTTCTGTCGCACTTCTACATGCCGTGGTATGGGGCAAATTCCCCAACTTCTTTGAGCCTCACCTTTTAAAGGGTAAATAATCATAACAATGACAAAGGATCTGGTTTAAACACAGGGCTTAGGGTTTCTCTTATAGCAGGTACCCAGTCTGTTACGGTTCTAAGCTATAGGATTCCTCATCACGTCTAGATGGTCTTGTTCTTGGAGGGAGCCTCAGGAGAGTGCAAAGTCCCTCCAAGTTCTCAGGAAATCTTCACGTTGTTCCGTGTGAGCTTGAGCCTGGAAGGGCAGGGCTATTTGACTTCATGAATCATTGCAAAGGTGGGAACCATTAGGTGCATCCAGCTCATTGATATGCCCATGATTCCCATCCTCCTTACACCCTCATTACAAACGGTTGCCAAAGATGCTCACCTGTTCTACCTATCCTGTGGAGGAGGAGAAGGAGGAGGAGGA
>NW_022105611.1:14376509-14381502 GCF_000313985.2 Echinops telfairi | reverse complement strand
CAGGGGTTCCCAGAAGTAAATACCGACAGCCCCCTGCAGCGTTACGGGAGGGCAGCCAACAGAAGACAGGTGGATTTGTGGGGGCGGTCCTCCAGGGTGTATGTTTATGTGCATGTGTGCACATGTTTGCCTTGAACTTGGTTTGAGTTGGTGTATTTATGGGAAAGTTCTTGATTTCCCTCAGGAAGCAATAAATTTGGTTTCTGAGTATGCTAACTGTAAATGGGAAGCACTGCGGGCTAGTGTAGTCGTAGTAGTTCCCACATCTGGCCATGTGTCTAAACCCCTGGAGAGCTTACAAACCCCCCTGCAGAACCACCATCCCCAGGGAGACCGATACAGAACGAGGTGTGGGAACTAGGTGTCTGTCTACTTTTAAAGTTGTTTTCTCGACTTCCATTGAGTAGCCGGGTTAAGAACTATGGTTCTAGTAGACAGGGTATGGCACGGGGCTGAGACCCGAGTTTGACGTTTCTTTACAGACTAACTGGAAACTGGGAGCCCAGTGGGCTTGACTGCAGCTTCCCAGAGCCCATCTGCGTGGCACACATCAACATCCTCATCTCGCAGAGAAGGATGAAGACTCAGTGAACTCACCCAGCTGGAATGAGTGTGCGTTCCCCCACACCCCTGCTCTCTGGTGGATCCTGCACCTAAGGCATCCTGGCCTGACTACACTGGGGAGCGGGCATCAGAACACCCTCCTCTCTGGCAACAATAGCCATTTATGTAAGAATAAAACCAGTAAATTACCATTGCAGCATTTTCCGTCTGCAACAATAAAGAATAATTTCTCTTCCTTGTGCACAAGAGCTCCAATTATGATTTAATTCAATTCCGATTAACTATGCTTTGATGGCATTTCCATTACATAAAAAATAACTGTATTAGCCAAGCATAATGTGTTGTGACTATAGTTCTGATGCTAATAAGGAGGCTGTTTGGCGGCTATGATCCCACACTTCCTTCCACAATTGTAAAGACTGATAAAACAATAAGCTGGGTAATACCTCCGAGAAATCCCACACACGCTGGGCACGGTGCTTGGGGCGGGGAGGCTGCCAGCATGGGCTTGGGTGGAAGACTGGCTCTCGCAACTACTATTGGAGGTGCTTCTGACGTATGAGGCATGTGGGCAGGTAGGGGGCCTTTTGGGCCGTGCAAGGTGAAGGCCTGAAAGGCGTGACTTCAAGGTGGAGCTGACTGCACTCTGCACTTGGCAATTCTCTCTGTCACCAGGTGAGTCAGGACAGCCTCCCTCCTTCTCCCTCGACTCTCCACGGTGTCAGTCATTGGCAGTCTCGGGCTCAGTCTCTGACCCCGACTCACCTTGTCTCCGGATTTACAATGTTCTGGAAGATGTCACGTAGTCCTCCTACACGTCCCTGGTGCAGCCCCACAGTCCCTTCCTTCTGTGCCCCAAAACAGACGGCCATCTTTCCATTCCTGATAGGTGCTCTGTAGCTGACACCTTCTCTACACTGTCTACAGCAGCTTTCCATCCCTGGTTTCCGGGAGAGACAGTTACGCTGGTTCTGTCTTTCTGTTTCCAGATGGATGTATTGAAATGTTTTATCTTCTCTGTTTGACAGAACCGGACTCTGCAAAGGACTTCAAGCTGCTTCAACTGATGGTGGCTTGGGTGGGGGCTGGGTGGCCTAGTGGGTTGCTAATGACAAAGTCGGGAGTTCAAAACCACCAGTCTCTCTGTGGGAGAAAGACGAGACTCAGGCTCCTGTGAAGAGTTAGTCTTGGAGACCTACACGAGGTAGTTCACCCTGTCCTGCAGGCTTGCTGGGAGTTGTCGTGCCATGTGTGGAAGGGAGGAGAGCAGCTAGGTTACTGTCCACTTTGGTCCGCTTTGGGGTGTGTTTGTTACTCTGTGAGGTTTTCAACCAAGCAGGTCTTCCCGGCTCCTGACTGTACAGGGGACTCAGCCCCCAGGTCATGGAAACACCACGCCCTCTCCTTGTCCTTCCACCTTTGTGGTGCCAATGGCTTCTTGTTTTGCTAATATTTGGATCACCTCATTCTTTGCATCTCCCTGCTAGGCTTGCAGTGTTCTAGTCCTGTGTCACTAATTCTTTACCATGAACGCCCCCTTTTGAAACGCTTACAGTAGCTCCTGTTTCCCTGGCTGAAACGGAAACTTAGAGAGGTTAAATAACCCTCCCTTCGCAGAATAACAAACATCAACACTTCACTGTAATTTCTCCTTTCAGGTTTTAAAACTGAATATACTGATTTTTTTTCTTCTGTAATACACACACACACACACACACACACGAGGGTAAGTAAAAATGCATTGCTACAATATCATGCACATTTTCATTAAACAAAAATAACAAATCGTGAAGTCATTGTTTCTTAAAATATCCTCTATGTAGGTCTATAACTCCCCCCCCCACACATAATTGTGCACACTGATTTACATGATGTTAAAATGCTTGAGGGACTCACCATGCTCCTCGTAAAGTTAGTGAAGTGTGAAGAACAAAAAGAAGCAGAGAAGACCAAGAGCAGGGTTTGGGTGGATGAGTGAAGCTTCATAATGGTAGGAGAGCCCTTACTACCCTCCAAGAATGTGTAGGTGTATCGTTTTGATGGGAAAATTGCTTGGCACAATTTTCCTCTTCTTTGTCTCATCAATACGATTTTCATATTTCTTAAAACATCTTCATGTTTCCTAAGCCCCCCATGGTCATCCTATGTCCTTTAAGAAAGTACCATATATACTTGAGTATACGTCAACCTGAGTATAGCCTAGGCACTTAATTTTACAACAAAAACTGCCTTTAAAATGTGCTGGAAAACTTGGCTTATACGTGAGTATATACGGTATATGAAAATTATCTCTCTAGAATCTCAAAAACAAAAGAAGCTGCCATGACCGTCTGAACTAACTGCCCTGCCTTGCATTTAACTGTGCCAGAGCTGGCCCTCGGAGCCACTGCTTGATGGGATCTTTATTTGAAGGGACCCTAATTGACACTAAGAATGCTGATTACTGAGCTAAGCTGTCTGCAGCCATTCATTGATTGTCAAGACATGGTTAGATATATTTTATAGGAATAAACCCATGCATGCGTAACCTGGACCTGTAGCAGTAATAGGAGGAGTTTCAAAAAGTTTGTGGAAGAATCCCATGGTCTTTCAATCCTCTTTCCCATGAACTTTCTGAAGACCCCTCATACCTTGTACTCATCCCTCCTCTCTCTGTGAATCTCTCATACCCACTGACTTGATTTCTATTCAAGCAAGTCCCACTCAGTCATAGGAGCAGTGCACTCTGTAGGGTTTGGATCCGCAGATCGTCATTGTCAAGTGTCCCTGGGTGGACGCAACTGCCAATGTTGGGGCTAGTACCTGAGTGCGTAACCATCTCCCTCACACACACATATACACACACATGTACATAAGATAAAAAAGTAAATGGCCCATACTGTACACAGGGGTTGCTCTACTGTTCATTCCATTGTGAAATCTTATTTTATCATTTAATTTTAAAATCTATTTAATGACTTTAATATTCTGTTAAATAAATAGTGGCCAACATACATTTTAATCCCTCAAATATAAACACATAACTATGGGGGAAAATCCATTTTGGGGGGTACCCCCTTATATTGTCCTGTACCTCAAAAACTAGAGCTGATAGCATGAAATCTGGTACCATTTTTTAATAAACATATTAAATAGATTTAAATTATTTATTTATTTAAAATGAAGCATTTTATTGGGGGCACTTACAGCTCTTATAACAATCGATATATCGACTGTAGCAAGCACATTTGTACACATATTGTCATCATTAATTCCAAAACATTTTCTTTCTACTTGAGCCCTTGGTATCAGCTCTTCCTTTTCCCCTCCCCCACTAACCCTCCCAGCCTCGTGAACCCTTGATACTGGTAAAATTGTAACAATTTATGAATTGTTTTTATTTTCATATTTTTCACTGTCTGCTGTCTCCCTTCACCCATGTTTCCGTTGTTTGTCCCTGGGGTGTGTGCTGTACATCCATCATTGCAATCAGTTTCCTCTTTCTCCGCTTCTCCCCCCACCTTCCCTCTACCCTCATGGTATCACTACTCTCATTAGTGGTGCGGAGAGATTTATCTGTCCTGGATTCTGTGTGTCGGGAGCTCTTCTCTGTACCAGTGTACATACTCTGGTCTAGCCAGATTTGTAAGAGAGAACTGGAGTCATGATAGTGGTGGGTAGGAGGCATTAAAGAACTAGAGGAATGTTGTATGTTTCATCGGTGCTATACTGGCTGGCTTGTCCCTTCCTTGTGGCCCTTCTGTGAGGGGATATCCAATTGTCTACAGATGGACTTTGGGGTCTCCATTCAGTTTGCATCAAAATGGTTGTTTGATTTGGGTCTTCTGGTGCCTGATACCTGATCCCATTGACACCTCATGATCACAGGGCTTGGTGGGCTTCTTCCATGTGGGCTTTGTTTCTCCCCTGCTAGATGGTCACTTGTTTACCTTCAAGGCTTTAAGACCCCAGACACTATATCTTCCAACAGCTGGGCACCATCAGCTTTCTTCAACACATTTGCTTATGCACTCATTTTGTCTTCAGCGATCTTGTCATAAAGGTGAGCATCACAGAATTCCGGGTTATTAGAACAAAGTGTTCTTGCATTGAGGGAGGACTTGAGTAGCGGCCCAATGTCCATCTGCTACTTAACCTATAAATATATGTACATTGACCTATATCCCTAATTATATATTAATATATTTACATATATACATGCCTATGTTTATACCATTACAAATGTCTTTTGCCTCCTAGTTCTTTCCTCTATTTCCTTTTACTTGCCTCTTGTCTCACTATCATGTTTGACCTTCATTATCTCTCAGTAGTTCCTCTCTGTATTTCCTCTCAGCTACATTGCACTTGATGGAACTCCACTAGGCATTCTATGTCCTCCTTGCCATTGATTTTAGATCTCTTGCTGTTTCCTTGTCCCTGGGTTTGTTGG
>NW_022105611.1:14358629-14375648 GCF_000313985.2 Echinops telfairi | reverse complement strand
GGTTCCCCCTTTCTCCCCCTTCTTCCCCCAGCTCCCCATTACCCTCATGGTATTGCTACTCCCATTATTGTTCTGGAGGGGCTGATATGTCCTGCATTCCATGTGTTGAGAGCTCATCTGTACCAGTGTACATGCTCCAGTCTAGTTGGATTAGTAAGGTAGAACTGGGGTCATGATAGTGGGGCAGAGGTGGGGGGTGGGCTGGGAGAGGAAGCCTTAAAGAACTAGAGGAATATCGTGCGTTTAGTCAGTACTATACTGCACACTCCCTAGTTTTTGCTTCACTTCTTCTATGTCATAAAATCGCTGTCCTTTCATGTCCTTCTTCATTTGCAGAAACAAACAGAAGTCACATGGAGAGAGGTCAGGTGAGTCACGTGCTTGGGGCAAGAGACGCATGCTTCTTTTTGCCAAAAACTGATGCACTGAGACGGTTGTGTGAGCAGGTGCATTGTTGTGGTGGCAAAACTAGTCCTCTGTCTGCCACAAATCAGGCTTTTTTTGTCTCCACTGTGACACAATCTTAATAGAACCTCTAAATAGAAAGCTTGTTAACAGTCTGTCCCGGTGAAACAAATTCCAAATGCACGATCCCCCTCACATCCATAAAAGCAACAGCAACAAATGACCATCGTCTTGATCCTTGATTTTACTTGACCAGCTTTTTTGGATGAGGTGTCAATATTCTCTTCCAATGGCTTGATTAATGTTTGCTCTCAGGTTATAAGAATAGCACCATGTTGTGTCAGCAGTAATGACCTTGGGGGGAAAAGTCTGGGTCACTTTGGAGCTGTTCTTTCAAAGCATGGTATTTTTCTACTCGACGCTCTTTTTCCTGATCAGAATCTGAGGCTCAAACTTTACAGTGACTCTTCTCATTCCCAAACCTTCTGTTAAAATTCATGAACTTAGCTCCAAGATATGCCAGATAACTTCTGCATCTCTTCAGTAGCCCATCGTCAGTCTTTGAGCATAAAGTGCACAAATTTTGTTACCATTTTCATCCATCCAGGAAGTTTACTGACATTCAGAATGAGATTTTTCATCAATCAGTAATTCACTTTTTTTGAAATGAGAAAACCACTTGTTCACTTGATTTCCCCCCCCTAGCGCTGTCCTTGTAAGTTCTGTTCTACATCACAGTAGTTACTGTGGCATGGTCCCCAAACAGGAAACAAAATTTCACAGATGCACGATGTTCTCTTAAACCAGCCATGACAAAAAACAAGGCTTGAGCAAAAATGCTTCTTTCGAAAAATTCACTGTGACCAGAGAACATTCCCCAGCGACACCACTGGGTGCACTAAGTCAGACCCTGTTGCTGGATGTTCACCGAGGTAGTTTATTGTGCCAACTTGGCCGATAAACACATGTGGGGTTAAATGAAGGGCAGAGGGATAAATGGCTCTGTAAGCCTCACCTTTCTAGTTCTTGGGTCTCTTGCTTTCTGATGCTCAGACCAGGGTGCAGCTGCCTTAACCAGTTTCCTGCTTCAGCTGGCAAGGCTCACTTCCTGTGAGACATCCTAAAGGAGAAGCCACATGGATGTATCCCTAAGGAGAAGCCACATGGAGATCCCTGCCAGCACTGAGATGCCTACACATTCACTGATTCAACTTTCCTCCTGCCGTCGGCATCATAGTGTGTGTTTTGTGAGACGGAGGAGGACTTTGTGGATCGGTATTGGACATATGGGTTAACGTTGGACGTGCGGGCTTGGGCAGCACTGGGTTGGGACGTTTTCTTGATGTGCACTTAATCTTTATATAAAACTCTCTCTTATACATGAGTTTCTGTGGATTTGTTTCTCTACGGTACCCAGACTAACACACTCACCTAGTGGAAAAATGTGTACTATGGAAGCTCCACCCAGCGGGGGTACCCCCTTGTATGCCATACAGAATATATAAATGTAGTATTGGTTAGCCTGAGATAGAGAAAATGAACATTGGCTTTGCTTGCTTTGTGTTGCACCCAATATGAAGTTGTACGTCACATGGTGTTCCTTAAACCAAAGACATATTTGAACAGTGCACGTTACATGAACTTGGAATTTCCCCCAAGTACTGCTTCACCTATATTAGGAAGAGTTTCAATTTTCTATTTTAACAGGAGTCCAGAAATAAGTTACTGTACAATTAATAAGGACCCCCAGTAGTGTAGTGGGTTATGCATTTGATTGCTAACCACAGTGTCAGTTATCCAAACCCAGCAGCTTAAAGGAAGATGAGAAGCTCCGCTCCCAGAAAGATGTGCAGCCTCAGAAACTCACAGAAGTTCTACTCCAACCTCTAATTTATAATCTACTGATTAGTAGTGAATTTGGTACACAAATAGAAATCCAAATGTTCTGAAACCCTAAACGGGTCTGCCAGAGGTCACACTTCTTTATGAAAGTGACAATGCTGCAGTTTTGCTCTAAGACGGCACAGCTTCTCCACCTGTGCGTAGAAACTCTTGAAAGATAAACTTAGAATTTGTCTTCTAAGGAAGCTTGGCGTCAACCTCACCTCAAACTTTTAACATGAATTATCCATTGACTTCTATAAATTAAATGTTCAGAACTGTTTACTGCGTAATTTTAAAAGGAAAAATATATATCTTCAGAATACTTATGAACATTGCTATGAAGGCTTACATTTTTTTACACCAAATTGCCCTCATCCCTTCCATGCATGTTCCTTTTCAATTTTCGTTTCTATTCTTTACAAGTTGTCTTCCAGCTTTGCAGCAACCAACTTGTTGTCTCTATTTTGCACAACTTCCCCTACCAAAACAAAACAAAACAAAACAACCCAAGTGTAACTCATAGTGACCCTATAGGACAGAGAAGAACTGCCCCTCTGAGTTTCCAAGCCTTGAAATCTTTTAAAGGCTGTAACTGGTGGTTTGAATCAATGACCTTGAGATTGGCAGTTAAATGTGCAACCAACTAGCCACCATAGGGCCATATACAACTTCCGTTAGGTGTCCCTTAGTACTGAAGTCTTTTAAAAAGATGTCTTACCATCTCTAGACAACTAGACATGCCTTGCAGAGGGGTAGTGGGGAGATGAGTCACTTAGGGTACAGTATAACAATAATGAAACCCACAACCTTCCTCTAGTTCTTAAATACTTCCTCCCCCCAACTACCAGGATGCCAATTTTGCCTTGCAGACCTGGTTAGACCAGATGATGCACAGCGGTACAGAATTGGAAATGCAGGGAATCTAGGACAGATGAACCTCTCAGGACCAGGGGTGACAGTGGCGATACCAGGAGGGAAAGGGGGTGTAGAAAGGGGGAATTGATCACAGGGAGCTACATATAACCGCCTCTCTGGGGGACGGGCAGCAGAAGGGTAGGTGAAGGGAGACGCCGGACAGTGTAATATAAGATACAATAATAATTTATAAATTATCAAGGGTGCATGGGGGAGAGGGGAGGAGGAAGGGAGGGGGAGGGGAAAAAAGGAAAATGAGCTGATTCCGGGAACCCAAGAGGAAAGCGAATTTTGGGAATAATGAGGGCACCAAATGTATAGATGTGCTTTACACAATTGATCTATTTATTGTGATTAATTGTATGAGCCCCAATAAATTGATTAAAAAAATAAAATAAAAATATGTCTTACCTTTTTTTGTTTATCCTTAACTTTTGGGTCTGAATTCTTCTTATATTAAAAACTAAGATGATAAAGTAATCAATTAGTGTAACCTAATAGCTGAAAATGTAGTCGAACACCCTATGTAAGAAACTGGAGCTGATGTGGTTTATCTACTGCCATTTTCTGAATAGGCATGCCAAATAACTCCAGGAAGAGGCCTTAAAATCAAGACACCAAGAAAAATAAAGTTTTTATTGTGTTGTGTAATTTACTTAAATAAAAATCTGTTATTGGATACTTAGGTTCTCGTTCCTATTTCATTTACGTAATTAATTATATGGAATACTTAGCAAAATAAGGCTGCACTGAAGAATTGTTCTCCCTGGTTGTAAACTAAATGAACAACCCCCTCACTGCCATTGAGTTGACTATGACTCCTCTGGGCTCTACAGGACTGTTTAGGCTCACTGCTCAGGGTTTCTGAGACCAAAATCCCACTGGTCTCATCTTTCTCCAGCAGTTGCTGGGTTTCAACCACAGACTCTGTGGTTACCCACCCAATGTTTATCCCAAAGTGCCATCAGGGTACTCTTACATAAAAACACAATAATTAAAAATCTGCTCCCACATACAAGTCCCTGGTCATAACAAATGAGAAAAAGGTTACATACAACCTTCTGCCATAAATGACCAGGAGAGACTGTGACCCTGATGGTATGGCTTTAAATTCAACATCAGCAATTCAGAAGCCAGATTGGAGATGGCAGGGTGCTAAAGAGGGTGTCTGGGCTTTTTCACTAATCACCCAAGATCTGGAAGGAAGCAGAGAAAGGATGCTGGGAGGCCACTCAGAGAACAACCACGGGGCTCCTACCACTGGAGTCTAAGGATCTGATCTGAGGCAGAGAAATTATCATGACTCACCATTTTTTCCCTAGGAGATTATGTTCATGCTGTGAAGTATGTTAGGAAATACTGCTTACGACCACCAAGGGCCTAGTGTGGCAATGGCATTAATGTTCATATAGCTAGACCTGGGACAGGAAGAACAGATGCCAGATGGAAAAATATTCAAGGAAAATGTAGCACATTTCATTAGAGAAAACAGGAAGTTGAGTCAGAATTTCCCACTGTAAGCTGGAGAAGAATTATAGAAACGATGTGAACTAAGCAGATTCAGTGCAGAAGCCTGGTCTACCCTCCATCGGGGGCAGGAGGAAAGGGAGGGGAACGAAGAGAAAGAATGTAAGAAAGAGCACTGCTTGCAACAGACAAATGGAAACCCCAACTGAAAGAAAAGGGAACACAAGAAAACAGGACACTTTCCCACGTGTATTTTGCACTATAAAAAGAACTCACTAAAAATCTGAATTCCACGAAACAAGGACTCACAAATGAGAAATGATATGACAACTCAACACAGCGATTAAAAGAGTTCACGGTGCTAAGAAAATGGAGGAGCCAAAGGTTAATATTGCAGAAATAATAAATCATAAACCAAAGCAGATATCAGACTTCAAGTTATTTTCCTGACACAGGAAAAAAGCTTGCTGTTTGAGGAAAGCTGAGGAAAGAGATAGTGAGCAAGCAGTTAGGAGGAAGGTAATATGTGTGAAGGACAAAGTTGATTAAAAAAATAAGGATAATTGGTGTCTCTGCCTGAAAAGAACACAACAAAAAGTACGGAGAAATCATTTATTCTGTTATCGAAGGATTGAAAGGGCATGTTCTTCCCTAGAAAATAAAGTCAGAGTTACAAACAGAGACTAGCGTGCTACCTGCAAACTTGAATAATGAAGCAGTCACTCTTTTGTCATCTAAACAGAGAAGTCCCTACAAGGTGGGAAATCCAGCTGCCTTCAAACGTCTCCGCAAACGTGCTCCGTGACAGAGGGTAGGAGAAGCAACGCCTAAGAAGTTCGCAGGAAATGGCAATGATAATCAACACCCTCACACTCAGCACATTATTGTGGAATTATGGATACAAAAGGAAGGCATGGTCAAAAACGAAACGTCGGAATTCATGAGCCTTTACAGAATGAAGTAAACAACAACAAAAGCCAAACTCACTGCCATCGAGCCATGCTGACTCATGGCCACCTCCATGGGTTTCAAGGCTGTGCATCTTCACGGGGGCAGACAGCCTCATTGTTTCCCCTCGGAGCAGCTGGTGGTTTTGAACCACTAACTTTTAAGTTAGAAGTCAAACACCTAACCAGCAGTGCCACCAGAGCTCATCTACAACAAAGTGCTCATTATGAAATACAGCCACTAAAAGAATGAACGGAGAAGCTATATAAAAAGGGCTAGTGTCACAACCGAGTTTGGAGGCTAGAACAAGACTTAGGGGAATGTGAGGGTGTGGCCTGAGGATATCACAGCCAGCCTAGTTGTCTGTTATAAGTAAACAGAGTCAAGCAGCACTGTATTTCCAAGTATTAGGAACCCAAAGGCAGCAGCAAAATCCTCTAAAACAATGCTGTTGGGTGATACGTTCAGCTACAATGAGATGAACCAATACATAGACCTTTAGAATGAAGATGCTCTGGCAAAAGCACTATGGGGTAACATCATATCCGTTTAGAGAAAGAAAAACGTAAACAGAAGCTAAACTATAAAATTATAATCATGTAAAGCATATTATCATAAGTGTTGGCAAAGTAACACTGAAAACAGACCTGAACAGTTGGGAACGAGGACTAGAGCGATGGGGTCATGTGAACTGTACTCTCTTCCTCCCACATAGGAAGGGTCAATGAATCCTTTCCAAATAAAACTATGGCATTGAAAAGCACAGTCACTCAAATTTCTCAAGATTTGTCAAAATGTAAATTAAACAATAAGGAGGCTTATTATTCTATTGGTGTTTCTAGAAGGGTTATTAAAGAAATGAAATCTCTTGTGGTGAAGAAATATTTGTCCAAAGAGTAATACTCGTCTAATTTTATGCCAATTTATATTTTTCTGTTGAATTAAATAAAATAAATGAAATAGCTTATTTTCTAAAAGTCATACTATAAGGCTTTATAAAATTATTTTAATCTAGTCAAACATTTACCGGTGAATCTCACCCATACACAAATATGGAAAGATCCCTGGAATGAAACCTTATTTAAATGTGGCTATTACATGTGGACAAGATGTATTTGTTTTGCTCTCTGTTTTGTATCTGTTACTGTCTGAAAGGTTTTTAATGTGCACAAGCACTTTATTTTAAAAATCACCATGAAAAATCCTTGTATTAAGGCTATGCCTATCTCCACCTCTTTTTTCTCTCCATTTTTATCCATCCATCTGAAACACTTTATTTAAAAATAATAATAGTTTTCATATCTTACACCATGCACGGTCTCCCTTCGCCCACGTTTCTGCTGTTCATTCCCCTGGGGTGGTGGTTAGACATCGATCCTTGTAGACAGTTTCCCATTTTGCCCCCTTCTCCTTCCCTCTTTCCCCACCCTCATGGTACCGTTACTCCCATTACTGTTCCTGAGGGGTTTATGTGTCCTGGATTCTGTGTGTCTAGAGCTCTTATCTGTACCAGTGTACATGTTCTGGTCTAGCCGGATTTGTAAGGTAGAACTGTGGTCATGATAGTGGTGGTGGGGGGAAGCATAAACAAGTAGAGGAATAGTGTGTGTTCCGTTGGTGCTATGCTGCACCCTGGCTTACTCATTCCTTCCTTGGGACCCTTCTGTGAGAGAATGTTCAGTTGTCTACAGATGAGCTTTGGGTTTTTTCTCAGACTTATCAGGGGTCCATGAGGGCAGGAGGCTGGAGGGAGGGAAAAAAAGAGGAGCTAATACCAAGGGATCAATCAGAAATTAAATATTTTGAAAATGATGATGACAACAGATGTACAAATGAGTTTGATATAATTGATATATGGATTGTTATAAGAGCGGTGAGAACCCCCAATAGGATGATTTATTAATAAAATAATAATATTACCATGAAAAACCCTTGCATTTACCCTCATATCTATCTCTAGCGCTATTTCTTTCTCTCCTTTCTCTATCTACTCATCCATCTACCATGCACACATCCTTTCATTGATCCCTTATTGAAACTATGTCCTTTCAGAGTATTTTTACCACTTCATAAAGAAACCCCCATACTCACTAAGCAGCCACCCCCATCCCTCTGGCCCCCAGGACCTGGAACTCCTAATGTGCTTTGTCTCCTTGGCTTGACCTACTTTGGACGTTTCATATAAATAGACTCAGCAAGATGTGCCTTTCATGTCAGGACTCTTTGACTTAGCACAAAGTTTTCAAATTTCATACACGTTTTAGCATAAGTGCTTCACTGTATGATTATACCAGATACATCTATTCATCAGTTGATGGTCATTTGGGTTTTTCTATTTTTTATGTCATAAATAATGCTGTAAAGACATTCACTGTACAGCTTTCTGCTTAAACACCCTTGCAATTCTCGTGGATATATACCTGGAATTGATGACTGTTTGGTATATACCTAGGCTTAATTTTTTGAGGAATCACCAAATTTTTTCATAGTCATACCACTTTACATGTACAGAGCTGACAGAGCAGACACTGAATCCCGACTTCTAGCCTCTTAGACTGTAAGGGAATAGGTTTCTCTAGGTTAAAGCCATCTGCTTGTGCTATTTCTGTAATAATAGCACTAGATAGCTAAACTACTGGTTTGAGTTTGTTTGTGTTGTTTTAAAAATATACGAAGCAAAACATAGCCACGTCAACAAGTTCTACAAATACAATACACATTGTGTAACCATTCTCAATCATCATTTCTGAACTGCTCCTCCCCCATTAACATAAACTCAGTGCCCCACACACTTCCTGACTAACTTTTGTAGTCAGAGACTTCTTTAAAGGAGCACAATGCTGTAGGCACACACTCTTGATTAATTAAGGCAAATTATTGTCTGATTTGAAGAAGATACTAGGGGATGTTTTCTTTTGGTTTAAAGTTTAAAGACTATTTCAGGGAAGTAGTTTCAGGGTTTTATCTAACTTCCATGGTTCCGGAAAGGCTAGGGTGCATGATACATTTTAGTTCTGTTTTATGTTTCCCACTCGTCAGACCAGTATTCTTCTACAGAATCTTCGATCACAATGTCCACTTCGGGTATCTGGGCATCCCCCCAGTTCTCTGGTCACACAGCCAAAAAAGGAGTTGTTCACGAGACCATTGGCTACACATTCCACATCCTTCCCTATCCCTAACCTTTCAGCTTCCTCCATTGATCCAGGCAAATGCAGGTTAGTTATTGTACCATGGACTACTGCTATTAAGACTCTAGGACCTATGCAATGAAGGAATCAAGGGGTAGAACAGAAGCACTAAAAATTACATTAAGCAAATTACTGTGATATCCATGAAACCATGCCCTAAACGTCCAAACAAAGGAACCAAATTCCATGAGGTGCTTGGTTGGACATGAGCATTTGTGGCCGTTACTTATCCTTTTCTCCCTCCTTCCCCCTCCCCCACCCCCCAGGTGGCTGCGATTGCTTTCTTGTTGTTATATTCGGGAGAGGTATAAGTGTGGCGCAAAGGCTAGGGCTACCATCATTTGTGGTGAAGGTAACTGGCAAGTGGCAGAAAGTTGATAACTTGCAGGACTCTCCTGAGGCAATCTAGCGCAATGTAAAAGTCAAAGGCCTCTGAATCTGCCTAAGTGATCTCTAAAATTTCACCATTCTCCTGGTTCAGTATTCAGCCAAACAACAGACCAGCCTATAAGGGGGAACAATAACCGGAAAGACAAGATCCCATCTTAGTATAATTAACCATTTGTGATCCACAGGGTAGCATTACTTAAGGACATTGTTCGGAAGGGTTAGGAAAGAAGAAGAAATGGGAACAGGCACGATACAGAGACAGTGAGATAAATGACATTTCATTGTGGGGATTGCAATCAATAATATCAAACAAAATGTCATGACTTATTATATGGAAGACTAATTTGCTCTGTAAAGCTTCACTTAATTCACAATAAAACAGTCAAAACAGATTAAACTCTTAAGTCATTTGGTACTGTTGATACAAACAAGGGAGGTCGGTGAAAGGGCATAATATTCATTCACAAAGGCAGGGCCACACCTTCCAGATTAATACATGTCATAATGAAGCAAAGGGAGGCATTAACATAATGAGTATATCATAGTACGGGCCACCATCGCCCTCAAGGCAAGAGATTCGAACTGAAGTCCACTGGCGCCAGTTCTATGCTCCTGGAGAGCAGTCAAGAGCTTCTGTTCACACCCGGGAGCTTCAGTCTTAAGTCCAAGGCTGCAGGTGCGTTTGAGGTAGAGTGCAGTTCATTCCGTGGGGCTTCCACGTGACTGTTTTTGGTGTGCCCTATGAAGGATGTTGTACATGTTGCAAGAACAGAGTCTCAAGTCCCCAGTAGCCTACAGCACACAGTCTGGGTCGCCAAGGGCTAAAAGAAACTTGGTCAAAAGTGTCCAATTAGGAACTTAGTACCAGGTATATTCTCCCCTTGGGTTCTATGTAAGTATTGTTAAACATTTCCCCCCCCAATAGGAGGTTGTTCCACCCTATTTTCCTGCCAACAGAGATGTAATTGCTTTCTCTGAGATTTACATGCCCCTTTCCCTCAGCTTTACTCGAATTTCCAGTAAACGTTCCTTATCGCGCTGGTAAGATCTGTTGCGTTGTTGTGACTGTAACGGAATTTGGTGTGGCAGGAACTCAATGATCTTCTCCCTCTCCCCATATCTTCAAATACTAACCCCAGCTAAGGTGAGGTTTCTAAGATGCACATGTAGAGGGGGCGATGCATGTTTCATGGATGCTAGACAGACTGTCTCCCTCATTCTTCGGAGACTAGATTAGAAGAGTACATGTTCTGGGAGCAGGAGCCTACCTCAGTCTTGGTGTTTATCTTACAGTAGTGAACTTATACCAGGTCTGCCCTTCTGTGATTGACAAACTTCACTCAGCACAGTGAGATTGCTCAACAATGTTTGAAATTCTATACCACAGGCTACATTTATGACACTATTGATAGAATTACTTTATACCCCATGGAGATGATTCATAATGTTCTCTAACATAAAGTAAAGGTGATGCTTATAACATCAACCAGGGGCATCTTCATACAATAGCTATATGAGTGAATTGGGGGCTTGCACTTAATTGTAAGCCCAATGTAAGAACAGTTAGTTCTTATGACATGGCCCTGCTTGATGCTCAACCTCATGAAGAGATTACTGAAGACATAGGTGTTATAGCAAACTATGGTGAACAAACTAGATGGTGCTGGGATAGAGGAAGCAACAGTATCTGGGGCCTCAAATGCTTGTCTTCAAACAAGCAACCAACTAAGTGAGGCATCAACTAAGCCCACATGGAAGAAGCACCCCAACCTGTATGATCCAGGGATTGGAAATAAGTATCAGAGCTTAATTTTGAGCACCTGGTTTGCAGAGACCCAAGGATGGCAGCGGAAGCCCAGACTCAAGGTGCAGGGTCCACACATAGATTAGGTCTCCAGTGAATTCCCTCAGATTACAGTGAGCGGTGTGGAGAGCCGTGTCATCCACGAGCACGGTAAAGTCTATTATGGCATATAGAATTAGGTTAAAATGTATTATCATCATTTGATCTCCCTCTTGACCCATTTTAAATCGTTTCCATTAAAAAGCGAAGGGGAAATAACATCTAAGTCCCTGGTGAAGCCCCTCTGATCACAGACCAGGCATGCGAACAGCCTTGCTGCAGAAGGCATTGGAACGTGGATTGTTGCAGAAGCAGTTAGGTTAAAATTGAACACGTTATCATTTGATCTCTCATTTGACCCATTCTAATTTTGTGCCAGTTTTTAATATCTCTGTTTTCTTTTCACTTGAAGTTTTTATCTGTTTTACTTTGTTATTGTTGCTAGCGTTTTCGGTAGATGAAATGCAATGTAGGCAACTCTATAGAGTCGGCCACTGGATTGGTGGTATGGCAGGGGAGGCTGGGGGGAAATGGGGAGAAACTAACGATGAACACAAGAATGAAGAAAAAGCTTCACGTTGGCTATGGGGACAACTGTACAACTCTTCTTGAGGGGACTGAACTGTTCAGTTGTATGATACGTGAACTATAAGCCGATGAAGCGGCTACAGATGTGTAAGCAACAACCACGTTCTAGCTGTTGCAGCTTGAGTGCTCTAAACCTCATTTTTTCTCCTGCCAAATAAACTCAATACTAATTGCCTTTTAGGGGTAAACTTTTCAGTCGGCATGCGTCAACAAATAGGAATGTTCATCTGCTCTGATTTAGGAAGAGGGACTCTGCTGACAGTCCAGGTTTCAGACTTACCACCACAACCCTCCTGGTCCTAGCCTAGGTTGGCTCCTTTTACACGTCTAGCGTTTGAGTCCCAAAAGCTGTTCCCCCCCCTGCCCCCCACGATGGTGTCTCTATTCAAGGGCTACTTTCCACCTGAAACCTGTTCTAACTTCTCCCAGTGACATCTGTCAAAGTGCTATCAGGAGTCATAGCAAAGGACAGTTTGGGGAGACTTTTCCTAGACTTTGCACCAGAGGCAATCTCATCAATCTCTTTGCCTAGTGCTTCATGCTCTTAAAGCAACCACCCCTTTGCACCTGTAGCTTCCCGACAGAGGACAATGATAGTGGCGGACAGCTAGCGCACCAGTCATTGCACCTGGTCTAGTTTATACATGACTGTCCTCACAGAGGGTTCCCTGTCAATGCCTTGTGAAGAGTACTAGCAATTGTACATGCTACATGTCCTTCTGAGGTCTAATTTTGTGAAAAAACAACAACATATGTATATCTATTTTGTTTAGTTTGGGGTAAAGGTTTACACAATAAATTAGGTTCTTTTTATGTCAATTTCAATACAAATTGTTCAGTGATCTTAGTTACATTTCTCATACTCTGTCAACATTCTCTTAAAAACTGGGATGTGGCTGTTCTATTTCTAGAACGCTAGTTTATAATCTTACCTAAACCTGCATTTATTCTTATCAGAGAAGAATATTGACTACCTGATGGCTGGTTTTTTATTAGAGCGCATTCCTTATAGGTAATATCCTTTGTTTTGCATGCTGCTCTGTGGTTTCGCTAAAAAGCGATGTTAGAGGCTGTTCTGCCCAAGAATAAAGAGGTTTTTCAGGGTGATAATTCCAGCCAGTCCTCTGTTCTCAACTGGCACCGTATGTCTGACCTTTTTAAAGAACTTTAATTTTGCTCGACATTCTTCCCTTTCAACTCATTCTATATAGAAGGATGCACTATGGCACTGGTCAAAATGGTTGGTGTGGTAACCAGGCGTGATCTGTTTCCTGTGATCTCAGAGTAGGCGACCCTCGTTTCTTCTCTGAGAGTTTAGTTGCTTGCTTACCATTTTGCTTCTGACAAACAGAGCCCAAGAGCTGTATCATTTACGACTGCTTGCAGGCACTTAAGACCCCAGGCACTACTCAATCCACTAGGATATAGGATACGAAGCTTGTGACCTTCATGATACCAGTTGAGTTGTCCCATGAGCCTGAAGGCCTAAGCCTTCAGAGCTACACACCAGTCTTTCAAGGTGTTTGTTCTTTATGAGAAGTATCGGTAATTGTGCTTTCTATGAACTCATATGAAAACCTTAAACTCCTTTTCTATGGCACCTCCTTATCGAAGACTCTGGGCACGACCCTTGGAGGCTTTTACAAAGAATAGCCTGAGTCCTCCCG
Organism: Echinops telfairi; assembly: GCF_000313985.2. Taxonomy (NCBI): domain Eukaryota; kingdom Metazoa; phylum Chordata; class Mammalia; order Afrosoricida; family Tenrecidae; genus Echinops; species Echinops telfairi. The sequence continues at coordinate 14,362,350 of NW_022105611.1, read as the reverse complement.
GTTTGAAGGCAACTGAGAACATGTGCTGGGAATATACCAGAATCCTTCAATTCGCCCCAGACGGAGCCACCAGAAGGAGCTACACTTAACCTGATCCCCTGTTCCACGTGAGTCCATTTCTCAACCGAGAGACCCATCTAGAGAATATGACTCACCAACCAGACCTCTGTTTATGGACAAAGTGGGTTAGAGGGTGAGGAGGGACAGAAAGAAGTCAGAATCCCAGAAGTCTGAATGGATAAAGGACCCAGGTATCCCCCCATTTGAGGGGCATATTGACATTTTGGTCAGGAGACCCCATGCCCTTCGTCTGTCCAGACAATACAAACCTCTCGCGGTTACTCTGCACGAACTACTTTTGTTTCAATGGACTAATAATGCAGGACAAAGACCTGTGGTTTGAGCAACCACACGTGACCCCACACACACAACTCCCTTGACATGTACTTATGCCGTTGCCTGCTAGATGCCTATCCAAGTGGTTCTGACTCATAGTGACCCTGTGCACAACAGCATGAAACACTGCCTGTCCTGCGCCATCTCATCATTTTGTGTAATGTTTGAGACGCTTTCTGTCTCCAGTACAGCGTGTCAATCCATCTTGTCAGGGGCCTTCCTCTTTTACACTATCCTCCACTTTTGCAAGCATGACGTCCTTCTGTAGGGATTGGTCTCTCTCTTTTTACATTTTATTGAGGACTCTCACAGCTCTTGTAACAATCCATATATCAGTTGTGTCAAGCACATTTGTACATATGTTGCCATGATTATTTTCTATACATTTACTTTCTATTGAGCCCTTGGTGTCAGCTCCTCTCCCCCCATACCTGCTCCCTAGTGTTAAGTATTTAAAAAAATCATTTTATTGGGGGCTCATACAACTCTTATCACAATCCATCCATCCATCCATCCATCCATTGTGTCAAGCACATTTGTACATATGTTGCCATCATCATTCTCAAAATATTTGCTTTCTACTTGAGCCCTTGGTATCAGCTCCTCATTTTCCCCCTCCTTTCCCTCTCCCCCCTTCCCCCATGAACCCTTGATAATTTATAAATTATTATTATTTTGTCATATCTTACACCATCTGACATCTCCCTTCACCCACTTCTCTGCTGTCCACCCCACCGGGAAGAGGTTATATATAGATCCTTGTGATCTTTTCCCCCTTTCTCCATCACCTTCCCTCCACCCTCCCGTACCGCCAATCTCACCACTGGTCCTGAAGGGATCGTCCGTCCTGGATTCCCTGTGTTTCCAGTTCCTATATGTACCAGTGTACATCCTCTGGCCTAGCCGGATTTGAAAGGTAGAATTGGGATCATGATAGTGGTAGTGGTGGGGGGAGCATTCAACAACTAGAGGAAAACTGTATGTTTCATCATTGCTACACTGCCCCATAACTGGCTCATCTGCTCTACGCAGCCGGGTTTCTCTTGATAACACGTCCACAGTAAGTGTGATGAAGTCTTGCCATCCTGGTCTCTAAGGAGCACTCTGGCTGTACTTCTTCTGAGACACATTAGTTGGTTCTTTTGGCAAGCCAGGGAGCTTTCACTATTCTCTGCCAGCACCACCACTCAAATACACTGGTTCTTCTTCTCAAACTCACTCCTGGAGGTGCTTCCAACTCCTACTGACACTCACAGGGCAAGAGGAGAACTTCCCCCACGGGTTCCAGCGTCTGTAACTCTTTAGGAGATTAGAAAGCCTCTTCTTTCTCACGGGGAGTGACTGAGGGTTTTTAACTGCTGACTTAGTGGTTAGCTGTTAGCAGCCCAGTGAGTAATGACTACACCACCAAGGCTCTTCTAGATTCTTCTTCAGTCTTCTGTACTCAATGTCCAACTTTCACATGCATAGGAGACATTTGAAAATGCCCTGGCTTGGGTCAGGCGCACCGTCGTCCTCAAAGTAGCATCCTTGCTTTTCAGCACTTTCGAGAAGCTGTGTGTAGCAGCAGGTTTACCCCATGTAGTGACTGTTGCTTCCCTGAGCACTGATGGTGGACCCAAGCAAGACGAAATTCCTGACAACTTCCGGTCCTTTGTCAATTTATCATGATGGGTCCCATTGATCCAGTTATGAGGATTTCGGTCTTCTTTACATTAGTTGTCATCCATACTGGCTGCAAGCCTAGAGCTTCATCAGCAAGTGCTTCAAGTCCTCCTCACTGTCAGCAAGCAAGCTTGTCTTGGCTGCATATCGAAAGTTGTGCATAGCCTTCCTCCAATCATAATGCCACATTCTCCTTCATATCATCCAGTCTCTAATGTACTTATAGGTACTTCAATTTGTGTGTGTATATATTTACATATATCTGTACTTCTATACTTAAACACAATTGCCAGAGAGGTCTGAAGGTGGCCAGACTCTCTTTGGCATCAGAGCGCTTTTGATTCACATTCTCATTTTTCATCTATGATTTGGATTTCTTTGGACAGGTTTATCAACTTTGCTGAGCTTCAAATTTCACGTACTGGAATTTCTACTCCCGCAAACAATTAGAGTCTTGGGAACCCACTGGGATCACTATGAGTCAGCATTGGTTCAGTGGAAGTGAGTTGAGTTTACTAGGAGCCCTATTATCTACTTCCTGGGATAATCATGATATTAAATTGGATACATAAATACTTACTGAATTGATGAATGGATAAATGGGTGACTGAAGTCCATGGTCAAATGTCAGTGGCCCTTATTTGGCCTAAACATCCACGGACTTACTTACCCAGAGTGCATTGCAATAATCTATGGCCTTGCTCACCAACTAAGCAATGACTTTCTTACCAAGGGCAGAATATGGTGGGAGCAGAAGACCTCCAGAAAAAATACATTTTCACTGACATTGTTTAGAAATTGCCAGAACATGGGGATAATAAAAATCAGTGTAGCTTTTGGTTTTATCCCTTTATTAAAATGATCTCTAAATAATGCATCCCCTTTAATGTTGGTATCTCAGTTGGACTGCTGTATGCCTTCCTCTTCATGAACTACTACAGGAATCGAGGTTGAAAATGCAGCCACTTCACTGAAGATGGGACTTGCGGGTCATGGAGGCAGAAGACGTGCCCTGGCTGTTCCGCGGGGCCCACATTTGTAGATTCTGAGCTATTTCTGAGACTCAGCTTGTTCAATCTGAAAAGTAGTTTGCAATGGAAATTTCTCCTCTTGAAATCCTTGTTAATCTAATTGCAATTGAAATGCATAGTGAAATGACAAAAGCTGCATTTTATCAGCAATTATAGCAATTTTCTTTTATTTACTGGAGTCTGACCTCTGCTGTATTGATGAATTGTACTTTTCAAGGTCTATTTTCCCATCAGCAAAGTCAGGTTGTTTATAAAATGATTAACACAAAATGTTGTTCTCTGCTCACCTGTTTTCTTCTTCAGCTTTGTTATTTTTAATGTGTCCCAGGTCTGAATAAATGGAATAGGAATTTCTATAGTCTATATATCTCTAGCTGAGTGTATATGTGTATGTGGGATTTTAAAAAATATCCAATGGCATTCTTTTCAACACCAAAATCTGGAAAATAAGCAGTGCTAAGCATCTAACATCTCTGTCCTCCTTCTGAGCCCTTAGGGATTTGCGGGTGAAAGCTGTACCCGTTATATTTTCAAGCTTCAGTCTAATTGCCCCTTTCCAGTGCGACATAATCAGAAAGTTACAGTGGGAAGGTTGTGATGAACAAGGAGCCTTGTCTCCCTCCCCAGTG
>NW_022105611.1:14335919-14352502 GCF_000313985.2 Echinops telfairi | reverse complement strand
TGTAGGCAACTGGACATCCCCTTACTGAAGGGTCGCGGGGAGGAGAGGAGCCAGTCAGGGTACAGTATAACAATGATGAAACACACAACTTTCCTCTAGTTCTTTAGTGCTTCCCCACACCCTGCTCTGTCATGACCCCAATTCTGCCTTAAATTTCTGGCTAGACCAGAGCATGTACATGGATAGAGAAAAGGTCTGGAAACACAGGGAATACAAGACAGACAAATCCCTCAGGACCAATAATGAGTGTAGCCATTCCAGGAGGGGAAGGGGAAGGTGGGATAGAAAGGGGGAACAGATCACAATGATGTACATATAAGTAAGAAAATCTATAGAAAGAAAGTCAAAATCTTATATTTCTATTCATTGAGATTAATGCTTGTAATTTTCCCTCCAAGGTGGAGGGGGCATGGGGAGATTAGCATCAGAAGAATCGTGCACTTGCAAGGAGTTCAGGTCTCATAAAAAGTTTAATTTGACATTTTCCTTCCTTATGGGAAGGAACTTGGGGCAGCCGAACCTCCTCCTGGAGATTGCTGGCCTCACAGGCAGCCCGGAGCATCCCCATCTCTCTCTCTCTGATGTCCCAGTTCCTCTATACCTGTCCCTGAATGGTTTATTTAAGTCTAGGCCGACAGCTCTTTTGTGGCCCACTCAGTTTCCAATACACGAACACGACAGGTGCCCAACATGTAATTATCAAATAAATTAAGCATCAAAACAAGACTTGAGAGGCAATATCATATAGTAGTAAAGAGATAGGACTGCAGAGCCAGGCAGATGAGGAAACTACTGATGACCAATCACTTGTTAGCTGGGTGGCTTTGTAGGGGGCTCATCATTTATTTGAGTGCCAGGGACCTTCAGCTATTGGTGAGGGTGATCTGGAGTGATGTAAGCTATCTGGCACAAACTAGAAACTCAGGAAACAGAGTCTTTCTTCTTTTCTAGACCTCTTTACTCCATATTCAACTCAGACTCTCAAGAGCTCCTGGAGAAGTTGTCTATTGCAAAGGTCCCGAGAAAGCCCCGACCCTTGGAAAACTGCATACAAGCTCCTTAGGACCACTTAGCATTTCTTCAGGAGAGCTGTGAACCTCCTCCTGGAGAGAATGGTGCCTCCTAGTGGTTAAAGATGGACTCAAGGTGGAGAAAATGGCTAGGACTTTACTTGTGGACCAAGCCGTGTGTGCTCAGTTTGGTTACTCCCTGTTTCAGGCTCTTGGAGAAGGCATTTTTATCTAAGTCTCAGTTTCCTTATCTGTAAGATGGAGCTAATAGTGGCACCGACATTAAAAGGTGGTTAACTCATTAACAGTGCAATATTTTTGGTATCTTGGAATGGTGTCCGGTACAGATGAAGTATTATGTAATCTTTTGCTGTCAGCATTTTCTTTTATTGCTCTTCCCCCCGAAAAAAACCCATTTTATTAGAAGCTAATACAGATATCATACCATTCTATAGTTCAAACACATCGAGCAATATTGTATAATTACTACTCCATTCAGCTTCAAGACAGCTCTGCCTCCTTGAACTCCTTCATATCAGTTTCTTTATACCACCCCCCGCCACACACACCAGTGTGCCTCCCAGAGACCCTTATGCAACTTGTTGTCTCTATAGGCTCCTCTATCCAGGGCTTCATATACTGATTCTTTAAAAAAGTATATGCATATCTCCACCCCACCATTCTCTCTTCTTAAAATAAATGTCTCTCTCTCTTTCTGTCCTTCATGGCAATGTGCATGGGAATGCCAGGGTGATGAAGTGGAGCAGGCAATTTTGTGCATGTGGACACTGATCATTTGACTTTATGACAGTTGCTTTACAAGTGTCTGGATGCTTTCAGCTGCGCCCATTATTTCCTGTGTTGTTGTTGGACCGCTCCACCCTTCACTTCTCCATATTACTGAGATGTGGACAAAGCAGAGGCGAAGGGATTCTGCCTATGTCAAAAGAGGAAACCAAGACAACCTGTAATCTCTTTGAATGTATGCTTTCACATCTGGAAACTAAGGAGTTTGAAAAGATGATCTCTAAGGGCTCTTTCAGCTAAAAATTCTGACACTAAGACAGCTTGAGTTTCATTCATCTGATAGCAAAAAAAGAGATTGAGGGCCTAGGACAAGATCTAGTCGATCATTCTTCTTCCCCCCCCTAAAAGTAATGGCATATTCATGTGGCTATTTAAAAAACATGTCTCAAATAATTCAACATTATCCTGTTTTAGCCTTGGGCTGGGGTGTGGTAGGGAAGAAAGAACGCTATATGAATCTTATAATCCTTCTGATAATTAAAATGCTAAAAAGAATGTTTAAGATCTAACATGAATACTATTGCTAAATAATCTTTGAAGGTTCAGAAAAGGAGATGCCTTCTGTGGAATAACAACACTGATTCACTACAAGGCAGTCCAATCGTTTAGTTAGTTTCTTCTCATTGTCTTTGTGGCTGGGATGCATGACATTAACACAGAGGAATGGCCCTCTCTCATTTCTGGTGTGTAAACTGAGGAGGAATCGCCCCTTTTCATGAGTAAGATAATTTTAAAACAATTTCAGATTTCATTTCATGAATAACATGCAAATTGTCTTTGGAATCAACTCCTGCTATGGCTTTGGAAAAAAATTGGTTGTTGTGAAGCAACATATGATCTTTATCTTCTGGTCATGTCCTTGCTTGAGATAGCTATTTCCTAGAATCCAGCAATAACAGGTCAAATTTGGTTTAAAATCTCCTTTGCTGATAAAACATTCCAAGGAGGCAAATGGAGAGTGTATATAAAACATCACAGATGACCTCAGGGTGCTTTATGAAATGATAAATCAGGTTTTTGGCAGAAATAGATGCTAGGGAAATGACACTTGCTGTCCCATTCAGGTTTTAACACGGACTTGCTGTTGGACTTTTCACCACTCACTTAACCTCTCTGAAACTTAGTGCTGTCTTGTGAAAAAAAACTGACAAGCAGGTTTCCCCTTTCCCTCAGGAGTTGTTTTGAACATCACAAGATAATCGTGTGAAAGTACTTTTTAGATGCTCTGCCCAAAAGAGGGGTGGGGGTACCTATTAGGAACTCTTTTACGCAGTACACATACAATCCGGTTTTATGTAGTTTTATGAAAATGAAGAGATTTAATAGAGTACAAGCTATTGATTATATTGTTGATCAAAAATCAACTATGCAGCACCTACTGTGCGCCTTCCTAACTTGGGCGGGTTCTGTGGAAGAATGCAGCGTGGTAAGCAGCCTTGCCCTATATGATGCCTGGGGTTGTGGTGAGGGTTTGGGGATCTCATGCATGAGACCTCCTTCGTCGCCTTCCTTGCTTACCTTCAACCGTGCTGAAGGCAATGGAGATCAAGTGAGACACAAGAAAATACACCTCTATCCTCCGGGAGCTTACTTCCAGTAGGGAAGGTGAGTGAATAAAGCTGTAACATCAGGTGGACATGAGTACTCTGGGGGAAAGTCAAACTAGAAAGGGGATAAAGACGGTCAGGACGTCTATCAGGGACTTCAAAATTCATGGACATTCAAATTCAAAGACAATGAAGTTTTTTTAATGAACTTTTTAAGAGCTCCTTGTGTGATAGGCTCTGTGGTCAGAGCAGGCCTCTTTAAGGAAGGGTCAAGGGTGGAGACCAGATGAATGAAAGCCGTAAGCCATTTGAAACCGTCTGAAGATTGTTCTACGCAGGGGAAATGGCAGAACAAGGCTTTGGGAAGATGGGCAGCACAAGATGTCATTATCTGCTTGGGCTGCTGAAGGACCGCTCTGGCCACTGCATGGGAGCAGAGAGAAGAGCCAGATCAGGCCAATTAGCTAGGCAGCTAATGGTCTGACCAAGGAGAGAGATGCTGGTGGCTTAGACTAGACTAGCTGGGCAGTTACAGCGAGCATGGAAGGTGGTCAGATTAAGGCTTATTTTAAAGAACCTTCAGTTGCCATGGATTAAATTCTGTTCCCCTCAAAAGAAATGCGGATGCCCTAACTCTTAACATCTGTAACTATGACCTTGTTTGGAAATATGTTCATGAGGCCAAACCAATTAGGGTAGATCTTAAATCTAATCATTTCTTAGAGGTGTCTTATAAAAATAGCAAAAACAGCTTAGTGAGACACAAGGGTAGACATTGTGAAGACAAAAGCAGAAATTGCTTCAGGAGCAAAGAAGCAACAAGGATTGCAATGAGGAAGTCATCAGAAATGGGAGAGATGCCCATCAACGTCATCACCACAGCCAAACCATAATTTAGACTTTCAGCTTCTGACAAAGTGAGCCAAACAAGTTAGCTAAAGCCATATGAAACATCTAAAGCCTTATCTTTGTTATAGTATCACTCTAACACGTTAGTTAAAGCTATATAAATATATAATGTATCAAGCCATATATTTGTTATAGCGTCACTAAGTAACTAAAGCACTAATGGAGAATAGGAAGAGAGGAGTCCAGAGTGGCTCCACGATCTTTTATTTCAGTTTAGCCCCTGGACAGAGATGTTTCCAAGTGAGATGTGGGAGCCTATGGGAAGAGCAGGTTTGCGGGCAGGGGAGAGAAGCCACAAGCTCACGTTTGGTGAGAGAGATTTAAAGATGCTATCTGATATTTGAGTGAAGAAACCATAGACATTTTTGGATACTTAAGTCAGGAGAGAGGATGGAGCTAGAGATACGAGATTCATCCAGGCATTCATTGTGCTCACCGAGCACATTTGCAATGTAGCCTTTGGGCTGAGGTTTTGTTGCATCACTTTTTAAATCCTTTAATCCTTGACTACTTGCTTAGTAAATCAACGCCTTGCATTGAATACAGTTATGTGCTCACTACTAGTTTCCCTCGGCCTACCAACTGCAGTCTTGGGAATGCTGAGACCAGAATGGCAAATTTCCTGTGAGCTCTCCCTAAGGCTCTCTGACTGCTTCACTTCTGCTCAGAGCCCTCCAGAGTCTTGAGAGGGAGAAGACTCTAATACCTTCGTCTTTGCATGCATCAGAAGGAAATACAGATAATCCTGTTTATTCTGGCTTCTCCCCACAAAGCCCAGACTAGATTCAAGTTCAGAGCCCCAGATTGCACCCCAGGAGCCCCCATCAGCCTCCCCGTGGTTTCTGGGATGCTCGCTGAGAGTGCAATGTGTTTTGCCTGAAGCTGTGACCACGTGTCGGGAACTCATATTTCGGGGAAATTAGGAAGTTGCAGCAGACAACTGCTGCTGGCTCATTGCTGACAGGAAGCTGTCATCAGGCCATTCTCCATACTGAGAGAAATGGAGCTCATTAAGGAAGGGAAGATTGTCAGCCAGCTGAGCAACTACCAACATGGCCGAGAACTCCGTGTTGACCTCATCGAGGCAAAAACCACATCTAGGAGGTGGAGGGAGACGTGCACCGAGTCCGGTGATACAGGATGCAGTCCTGCCATCAAGCTCCGTCTTGCTGCATTGCCTTAGATTAGTGGTGACTCCCATCGGCTTCTATCCTAGCGCATTAGCTACAAAGAGTTGGCATTTATAATGCCTAAGGCTTCTTCAACTCTAAAACACAAGAGAGGCAGGCAGACTCTTGATTGGTTGACTCGAGAGTGAATTTGCTAACATACGAGAAAGAACTTCAAAAATTCATGAAAAGTGGGATTAAAAGATAGTGAGTGCATTTCCTCTTCTGGGAATCTTTGAAGTCCTCTTGTACTTTCTTCTGGTCCTTTTGCTCATTTTCTAGATGTCCAATTTTGACCTCTGCTCCACTCCTTTCTCTGCACATTAATGATGGGTGTGCATCTTCTCTGCCCAAGTATAGCTACCATCTACATGACAATGGCCCCTCGGCCCCTTCAGCATCTTCATGAACACCTGCATCCTGATGGTCCCCGGGCCCTTTATTCCACCAGTGCTGAAAACTGAGCCCTGGGCTTTCCCATTCAGCACTTTCTTTTCGTCTTGAGATTTGTGCTCTCATTAACGATGCTCACGCTCCCCATTCAGAAATAGGAAGGCCATGCTGGACCCACATCTACTATATGAATCATTAGCAAGTTCTGTCAGTTCTATTTCTTTGTGATCTAGTCTATCCTTTGCAACGTCTGCATCCTCCTTGCCGATGTCCTAGTTCAGCCTGACATCTTTTGCCTCTCTACTCAGACTCTGCTGCCTTTAGAAGTGCCCTTTCATGGTCAGTTTTGACTTGCCCATCTCTTGCTTGAAAACACTTATGATTTCTCATGGCCCACTCTGGTGGGTTTTGAAACAAAAAGTCATCTTCTGTAGTGAGCAATTGCTCAATGTCTGTCCAAAGAATGAAACCAATTTTAGTATGCTTTAAAATGTCAGTAGTGACTGTTCATTGTAGTGAGTTTAAAGCTTTATCTTTTTTTAATCTTATTTAATCTTCACAGCAACCTGTGTGGAAGACATTATTATCCCCACTTGATAGAAATTGAGATTCAAAGAGGTTAACTAACTTGCTTGATTCACCCTCCTCATACGTGGTGGGAGTGGGAGTGAATTCCAGGTGGCATCAGACATGGAAGCTTGTCTTTTATCTCTGTCCTCCTCCATCACTCGAGAGCCTTCACAAGAGCCTTCCGCCGAGGCTTTCTATCGCCGTCTGCTCTCTTCATCTGTTCTCAGCGTACCTGGCCTCATCGGGTTTCATCAGAGCACCTACGACAATTCCAACTCACCACGAACCACCTTCCCTTGGTGCCTTTGCCACTGTGGCTCTGTCTTCCTAGAATGTTATTTCTACCCAGAAATGTCCTGCTTCTCACGCAGTCACATTCTACTACCACTTTGTGAAAATTTTCCTCTCTGTCCCATGCAGAATCCATTGTATTGATTGTCTGTCAAACCTACCATACTTTGCTTTCTTCCATAGCATTCACTGTATTGTGATTGGAATGACCTATATTAATTACTAATATAGATCTCTGGGTGACTCAAGGAATTTTCCTTTGACCAAGAACTTAAAGGTTGATGCTTTGGAGCCCACTCAGTGCCACCACATGTGGTAGTTGCATAATCTGATGTCAGTTTGAGGATTAAGAGCGAAGGGGTGGAGTCTAGCTTGTCAATCAGGTGATAGCCAATGAGGCTTCTGTGTGGGCATGGCCTTCTCCTGAGGATTCTAGGAACTCCTGTATTTCCTCCTTAGAGGTGGGAGACACTCTTTCTCTCGGCTTGCTCACTGTGAGACATCCCTATGGAGAAGGCACATGGAGTGAGGCTGATGGAGCCAGATCTCTGGAGCCGAAGAAACCAAGTAGACTGACTCCTCCAGCACTGAGATGCTTACAATGCCACTGGATCTACAAGTCTTCCCACCCACTGGCCTATGATCTTCCTGCATCTGGCGCCATTGTATGTGTCTCTTGAGTCTGAAGAGGACTTTATAGATTGGTATTGGACATATGGGCTAATATCAGACTCATGGACTTGATCTGGACTGGGCTGGGATGTTTTCTTAATATTTAACTACTCTTGTATATAAAGGTCTTTCTTATACACATAGGAGTGTGTATGTATGGATTTGTTTCTCCAGACTAACATACCAGGGAAATAAGTTCTGGTGATCTGCTCCTATAAAGAGGACCGACAAGAAAATTCTATGGACAAGTTCTACTCTGCAGTCCCTGGGGTTGTCATGAATCAGCCAAATCAACTCAAGAGCAGAGCGTACTCATTTTTGTGGTGGTTGCTCTTTGCCTTCATCACTAATAGGCAGCATGATTCTGAGTTATCTGATGTCCAGGAGTGTATCTGATTCCACTTCCAGTACTCTGTATCTTAGTCCACATGCCTATGATAATGTCTGATGCATAAGAATGACTCAGTATATGCCGGTTGCTTTGAATGGAATCGAATGCAGTCAAGCCTCAACTATCATGGCTACACAGGAGAGGGTCACTGATAATGGCCGGGTGCGCAAGAACAGGAATGCAATTGTAATTCTGTGCATCAGAGGTCTATCAGGCGTTCACTTTGTACCCTGCCTTGTGTTATGGATTAGGTGGAAACGAAAGAGGGAAATGGCACAGCTATATATTGGCTAACACAAACTGATTAACTAGTGTATTTCAGACGCTGTACTTTATGTGTAATTGCTCATTTAATATTCATGACAAGTCTATGTGTCATAAATCACTGTTACTCCTATTTATAAATGAGTAGGGGCTTCTAACTGGATTTGGAAAAGAGCACCGCACACTGAAACATAAAGGATAAAGCACATTCTCATACTATTAAATATTGTAGATGTTAGGAAAATATATTAAGCTGCAGATCAAGAATCTTGGTCCTAAGCCCAGTTATGCTATTTATTTACAATGTTGTTTTGAGACCTCAGTTTCTTTCTTCTGTAAAACTGACAGGAAATCAGAGAGTAATTGTTCTGGTTCATAAAATCTGAAAGAAATTTGTGATGTTCTATCTCTACCATTTCTAGTGCTTGCTGTGAATTTAGAACTTCCAAAAGACTCATTCCATTTGATGATGATGATAGTCTCAATGCTAAAATTAGTCTATAAAAATAGAATTGATTTTCTTCCTGTGGGAGTATTATGGCACTACTTTAAAACACCTTAAAAACATCTCCAAATGTAAGCTGGTATACCTTACTCACCACTGGCCTATCAGATTGTTGTACCGTGGTGGCTCGCATGTAACTGTGATGCTGGCCGCTATACAACACTAATTTAAAAAACTAGCAGTGTCACCTATGGTGGACAGGTTTCAAGGGGACCTCCAGAAAAATACAGATTAGGAAGGAGGACCTAGGAATCTACATTTGGAAAATATTGGCCTGGGAAAAACCTTAAGAATAGCAACAACATTTTGTCTGATATTGTGCCTGAAGATGAGCCTCTCAAGTTGGGAGATGCTCAAACTACACCTGGGAAACGCGTATCTCCTCAAAGTAGAACCAACGCTACTGACATGGATTTTTGTGATGTTTACAGGAGCTTCAGCTCCTGATATGACATAACTCAAAATGAGAAGAGATAGCTACAAATATTCATTAATAATTGGAACAGGGAATATATGAGGTATAAATGTAGGAAAATAAGAAATCGTCCAACATTAAATGGAACCCATAGGTGATATACTAGGCATCAGTGAGCTGAAATGGACTAGTATAGTCCATCTGGAATCAGAAAAACATACAATCTACTATGCTAGGTACGGAAAATCGAAGAGGAATGCTATCACATTGATCATCTAAAAAAAATCAAGATCTATGCTGAAGCACAATGCTCTCAGTGACAGGATGATCGGACAGTGTCCACAGACCTACATGGAAGCCACTCTGCATTCCATCTTGCTTGCTGCTGTGATTCTGCTGGAAGCTAGGACGCTGGTATTTCAAATATCAGCAGGGTCACCTGAACAGGTGAACAGGTCCAGGGAAGCTTCCAGAGTAAGAACAGATTATGGAAGAAGAAATAGGTGATCATTTCTGAAGGATTCGCTGCTGGAAACTTCATGAATAGCAATGAAACCTTGGCAGATAGGGTTCCAGGAGATGAGCCCCTCGTATGGACTTGAATGGAGCCATGCTTTGAGGACTTTCATCTTTTGATGGGATAGGACTCAAAGTGAGAAGAAACAGCTATAAATACCCCTTAAAATAAGAATGTGGAATGTATGCAGTATGAATATAGGAAAATCAGAGGTTGTCAAGATGATATAGACCCCGTAAAGACTGATATTTTAGGCATTGGTGAGCTGAAACAGACTGCTAATGGACATTTTGAGTCAGACAATCATATGGCTTACCATACTTAGAATGGTAAAGTCAAAAGGAATAGTGTTTCATTCACCAACAAAGAACATTTCAAGGCACAATGCAGTCAGTTAATGGGTAATATATATATACCTAAAAGGAAGATTAGCTAGTGTGACTACTATTCAAATGTATGCACCAAACACTAAAGCCAGTGATGAAAAAATTGAAGAATTCTAGGAAACTTTTCCATCTGAAATTGATTCCATCACTTCATATGCATATGAATGATGGGCCATGGATAAGGAAGACTAAGAAGTGGTGCTGCCTTTGAATACTGTGTTGGAAAATATTAAAAGGACCATGAACTTCCAAAAGAAGAAATAAATCTGTAGAGTCAAAGGAACTATGTGTGACCTCCTCCCTAGGGGATGGACAACAGAAAAGTGGATGAAGGGAGACGTAGGACAGGGCAAGATATGACAAAACAACAATTTATAAACTATCAAGGGCTCATGAGGGAGGGGGGAGCAGGGAGGGAGGGGAAAAATGAGGACCTAATGTCGGGGGTTTAAGTGGAGAGAAAATGTTTTGAGAATGATGAGGGCAATGAATGTACAAATGCGCTTTACACAATTGATGTGTGTATGGATTGTGATGAGTTGTATGAGTCCCTAATAAAATGATTTTTTTTAAAATGAAAAAAAAGAAATGAAAATGGCCAGACTCCGTGTCCTGTATTTTGGATATGTTATCAGGAGGGGACCAATCTCTGCAGGAGGATGCCAGGCTTCTTAAAGTAGAGCATCCAAGAAATGAACTGACACAGCAGCTGCAGCAATGAGCTCAAGTCTAACACGTGTGAGGCTAGTACAGGATGCATTAGGGCTTTACTCTGCTGCACAGAGGGTTGCTAAGAGTCGGAGTGAAGCGATGGCATGTAACAACACTAACAACACAGATGATCAGCTAGGAAGCCTACAATTCAAATTCACGTGCCCACCACTAAAACCAAAGGTGAAGACGTTAAGTATTTTTGTCAACGACTTCAGTCTGAAAGTGACCAACCCTAAAATCAAGCTACATGGGTAGTTACTGGTGACTGGAGTGGAAAAAGTAGCCCTGGTGGTGTAGTGTGCGATAGGTTGGGCTGCTGGCCATAAAGTCAGCAGCTCAAAACCACCAGCCCGTCTGCAGGAGAAAGATGAGGCTTTCTGCTCCTGTAAATTTGCAGCCTCGCAAACCCTCCTGTCACTGAGCTAGAACGGACTCACTATGAGTTTTTTATTTTTAATTTGGAATCTAAAATTTAGAAACAAAGAAGGATCAGTAATCAGAAAATATGGCCTTGGTAAAAGAAACTACATTTTAGATTACATGATAGAATTTTCCAAGGCTAATGATTTATTCATTGGAGATACTTTTTTTTCCCCAGGCACAGAAACAGGGAATATCCACGTGGACCTCATGGAATGGAATATAAGGGGGTACCAAAAAAACCCCAAAACAAACCAAAATGGGGAAAAAAGCTTAGTTTTCACAGCACACATTTTTCCCACTTGGCGAGCAATGAGCAACTAGCTCTGAGTTAGTGCACCTAGTGACGTCGCCTGGAAATTTCTCTCTGGTCACAGTGAATTTTTCCCTAAAAGAAAGTTCACTTGAACCTCATTTTTGTGATGGCACTTGTAAGAGAATAACGTGCAGGTATGACGTTTTGTTGCCTGCTCGGGGAAAATGCCACAGAAACTGTTCCGGCATTGAACACAGCTTACAAGGATGGCGCTATGACACAGCACAGTGGCTTTCTCATTTCAAAAAAGGTGAAATGTGATTCATGACAAACCTTGTCTGGACAGCCATCAACTTCCCAAGTGGACAAAAACGTTGACAAAATGCATGCACTTGTGCTGAAAGGCCAATGACGGAACCTTGAAGAGACGGGGAAATTACCTGGACTATCTTGGAGCTCAGTTCAGCGAATTTGAGTGGAAGATTTGGGAATGAGAATGGTGATGAGACATGCTACAATTCCTATGAACCCCCAAATAAACATCAGTCTAGCCAATCGAAGATGCCATTGTCACCTCACCCCACAAAAGCTCGTCAAGTGAAATCAAAGATCAAGAAGATGCTCATTCATTTTTTTGTTTTTGCTTTATGTGAGGGGAATAGGGCATTTGGAGTTTGTTCAATCAGGTCAGACTGTTAATCAAGCTTTCTATGTAGAGGTTCTGAATGGATTGTATAACAGTGTGTGACAAAAAAGGCCTGATTTGTGGCAGATGGGAGACAGTTTTTGCCATGATGGCAATGCACCTGCTCACGCAGCCATTTCGGTGCATCCGTTTTTGGCAAAAAGCAGTACATGCCTCTCTTGCCCTATGCATCTGACTCACCTGACCTCACTCCATGCAACTTCTTTCTGTTTCTGAGAATGAAGAAGCACAGGAAAGGACAGCAATTTGAACACGTAGAAGAGGTGAAGAGAAAAACGAGGGAGGTGCAGTCAGCCAGCCAAACAGATGGGTTTGACAAATGTTTCCAAGAATGGAATCACAGATTTGACAAATGTATTAAGTGTAATGGAGAGTACTTTTAAGGTGGTAAGGTCATTTTGTAAAAAAAAAAAAAAAAAATTGAATACATAGCTTTGAAAAAAATTCCATTTTTAATTTTGGATACCCCTTGTACACAGGAACCAAATTAACTACAGCCATAGAAAGATCCCATGGGAAGTTCAACAGCATCAGGAAAAACAAGGTTCTGAGCTGTCTTGGAGAATAGACAATCAACTGGTCATGTGAAAGTTCAAGTTGAAGCTGAAGAAAGTGGAAACAAGTCCATGAGAGCCACCGTTTGATTTTGACTAAAGCCTACCTGAATTTTGAGACCATCTCAAAAATAGATTTCACATAGGTAAGACGGCTGAAGACCCATAAGTTGTGGGATGACATAAAGGACATCTTTCTTGCTAAAAGCAAAGAGGACTTGCAGCCGCACTGATGAAGATCAAAGATGAAGGCCTTCAGGATAGATCGCACCTCAACATACAGAAAGCAACAATCCTCAAAACTGGATCAAGAGGCAACATCATGGTCACTGGAGAAAAGCTTGATGTTGTCAAGAATTTCATTTTACTTGGATCCATCTACAATCAATGCCTGCGGAAGAGTAAACAAAATATCAAGTGAACCATCACATTGGGCAAATCTCTTGCAGAAGACCTCTTTAAATGTTTACAAACCAACAAACAAAGAGGCAAAGAAAGAAAGAAAAGATGTCATTTTGAGGATTAAGGTTTTCCTGATCTAAATCATAATAGATGTGATCATCCCATATGCACTTTAGAGGTGGACAATGAATAAGAAATCTGAATAAGAATTGATGTCTTTTAATTGTAGTGTTGGTAAAGCATATTTCCTATACCGTGAATTGTCAAAAGAAGGAGCAGGTGTGTTTCAGAAGAACCAGTCAGAATTCTCTTGAAAAGAGATGAGGGTGAGACTATATCTCGTGGTCATTGGGCATGCTATCAGGATGGATGAGTCTCTGGAGAGGAACATCATGCTCGGTAAAGTGGAGGCTTATTTAAAAATAGGAAGACCCTCAGTGAAATTCCATTAGGCAAATGTGTTGATTGATACCATGACTGCAATGATAGCAACGATTGTGGGAATGTTCTAGGACCACAAAATGCTTCGTTCTATTGTACACAGGGTTACTATGAGTCAGAACAGACTCAGCCGTTCCTAAAAACAATAGCAAATGAAGTGTACATGAGTTTGATTTTGCTTCCTTTGAAGCCTCCTCAATGAGAAAGGTAGACATCCTACACTAACAAACCAGGTAATTCCTGCTTGGGAAAGGTACCCCATATCTCAAGGTACAGAAAAAAAAAATGTTTGTAATATCAGGGCAAATAGAATCCCCAAAGACAGATGCTGAACCAGCAGGCTTCTCACAAGGGCAACACTATGTACCTGCCTTCAGGTGAGCAACAGCAGGGAGTTACTTACCTCTGGTTAATGATTTTTCATTGTAACTCTGGGGGAACCAGCTGGTACTGCAGAAAACCAACCCTTGGGGATTACTTACAGGGTGTCATACACTAGAGTAAGTAAAAAAATATATTGCTACAAAATAATAAAAATCCTTATGAAACAGAAGTATCAAACTGTGAAGCTATTGTTTCCTTTTTTAAATGAAATACTTTTATTGGGGGCTCTTACATCTCTTATCACAATCCATACATTCATCCAGGTGTCAAACATATTTGCACGTATGCTGCCATCATCATTTTCAAAGCATTTCTTCCCACTGGAGCCCCTGATATCAGCTCTCCATTTCTTCCCCCAGCCTCCTTCTCTCACACTTGTGCTATATCTTGACATCCTCAAACTATGGCCCGTGGGCCACATGCGGCCTGCCGAGGACATTTATCTGGCCTGCCGGGTGTTTTTCCCCCTTTTTGTTTTTTTACTTCAAAATAAGATATGTGCAGTGTGCATAGGAATTTGCTCATAGTTTTTTTTTAAACTATAGTCCGGCCCTCCAATGGGTCTGAGGACAGTGAACTGGCCCCCTGTTTAAAAAGTTTGAGGACCCCTGATATGCTTCAGAAGTTCCCAACTTCCTAATCCTTTCCTGAAGAATTCTGTGTTCTATTAGCCAGCACAGCGGAAAAGTCGTTTTGGCACCAACAAGGAACTGAAATCCTGTTCCTTTGAGTTTGGGGAAGAAAAAGATGTTTGAAGGAGTAAAATCAGAGCTGTCGGGTGAATGAGGTAAGGTTTCTTAATAAAATCCACATACAATATCTTCGCTAGCCTAAAAGAATGAGCGGGTGCAACGCGCTAATGAGGGAAAAAGTCTCAGCGCAACTTTCTCAGCCTTTCCCTCGTCAATACGGTTGCCAATTTTCTTACTACTCCTTACTAATAATCTCTCATGATCATCCTGTGCTCTTTAAGAAAATCTATCAAAACTACCCCTTGGGGGTCGCCCCAAACTCTTGCTGTGATCTCCAGAGCTGACCTCTGTTCCTTGAATTCAACTGGCCCAGCAGGTTCCCTCAGAAGCCACTGGTTTGGTTGGACATCTTTTTGTTGTTGAAAGTACCTCCGGAGACTAAGACAAGTGTGAGAACTGCCCTTCAATTATCCACTGATGGCCAAGACGCGTTTAAATGCATTTTGTTTGGCAAAAGCCTGCCAATTCAGGAGCTGGAATCCTAGTGGAAATAATTTTTGACTTACTCTAACGTTTGGCAAAGCATATTACTTCTACTCATGTAACGCTCAAAATAACAAGGACCCTTTTCTTGTAATGGAGGAGACGGATGTTCAGAAAACCCAAGTAACCTTCCCAGAGGCCCAGGGTTTGCACATGGATCTTGATTTTGGGAATTGAAGTCTTAACGATGACTCTGCTCTGGGGGCGTTCTCTCCACTCCGCTTCAGGAAGAGAATTGCCTAAGACGAATCCATGAAGTTCTTGTTTATGTGCACGATGAACGACTCCCATCTGGCATCCCTCTGTCCCACGTGAATGCACACTTTTTCCTATGAAGTTCAGCACTTTGCTTTACTAAGTTCAGAGCACATGGGCCTCCTTTCTCTTTAGCACTCAACTTCACCACAGATAGCATCCTTGTGACCTTGATGCTGGGCCAGAATGCCAAATGCAGTGCTCCAGCCTTTGAAACACAGTGAAGTTGCCTTGAACCCTGCATCATGAGCCCTACTATTCCTCCCTCTCCCTATGATGGTTTAGAGAGAATGGGAGAGGGAGATGCAGAGGCAGAGAGAGAGCAGGTAAGCTAGTTTTTTTCTAGTTCCTCTATCCCCAACATCCTGTTTCTGTTGAACAAGTTCAGGTCCTTGATCATGCCACAACATTCTTTGTCCGGTCTCTGTTCTCTATTACTTTAGATTGGGAACAGAAGCTTGCCCCTTGATTTTTCTTTAACTAATTGCTTACCAGCTATGTGTGACTATGCAGACTTTACGGACTTGAAGCGTGGGAGAGGGTTGTGCTGCACGGCTGCTCAGGCGCTGCCCTGCGGCTCTTCTCCTTTCCCAGACCTCTTCGCCACTCCCACCCCCACTTCTGAAAGGCTCACTTTGCCCTATTCATATGCTCAATGATATGCTTTGGTAAAGATAGGAAAAAAGGGCTAACAGAGACTTTTGGAATTGTGTTCTATGTCTCCCTGTCCATTTCCGTATAAGAAAGGGAACGGCTTAGTGAGACAGCAGCTGCTACAATAGTTAAACACGTGGCTGCTAAGGTCAAGGCGGGTGCTTTGAACCCGGCAGCTACTCCATGAGGGAAAGATGTGGCAGTCTGCTTTGGTAAAGATTCTAAGTGTAGAAACCCCCAGGGGTAGTCCCCCTGTCCCCCACCCCCCGCCCCCCCCCCATCAGATAGGTCCACATGACTTGGAGCTGAGTCACTGGCATGGGACCTCTGGTGTAAATGAAATGAAATGAAATTGTGCTGCATCCCCTTCGCATGTGAAAGTAGTTACAAATCAATTACTTCGCTGTAAATGCTGTGCTTTTGTTCTCTCCCTTGGTCA
This sequence comes from Echinops telfairi, assembly GCF_000313985.2. NCBI lineage: Eukaryota > Metazoa > Chordata > Mammalia > Afrosoricida > Tenrecidae > Echinops > Echinops telfairi. The sequence continues at coordinate 14,336,196 of NW_022105611.1, read as the reverse complement.
CTTGCGTGTGTTTTCTTGGGGAAAAGAGTGGGTGACACCATCCCTGGGTGCCTCTGAGGACTGGTTGTGGTGCCTGCCACAGGGTCAAGGCCCGGAGAGAGGTCATCGAGGTGGCCTGCTTCTCTTAGTGGTCACTGTCTGGGAGGTCACCTTCAGAGAAGGTAATTTCCTGCTTGGACCATTAAATAACAGGAAGAAGGATGCCTAAGCCTAGGAGAGTGTTAATGGGCGAGTATTTTAGGGAACGCTTCCATGATTACTGTGCCTGACTCGGCTA
>NW_022105611.1:14330957-14335266 GCF_000313985.2 Echinops telfairi | reverse complement strand
CCTAGGGAGCAACTTGTACCCTGTCCTACAGGGTCACCAAGAATTAGAATAGACTCAACAGCATTGAACTTAGTTTTGGTTTCTGCAGGAGGCAAGGAGCCCAAGTAGTTCAATGGGTCTGAACTCCACTGCTAACTGAAGCATTGGCCATGAGAAACCACCTGTGGGAGAAACACCTGGAACCTTTATGCTGACATAAAGATTACATCTAAGAAAACTCCACCGTGGCAATTCTACTCTATCACCCGGGGCCACTATGCGTTAGAATCCACTGGACAGTCCAAGCAAACAGCAGCAACCTCCACAATGTTCCAGGCACGTCAATGGAAACTTAAGCGCTATCTGTAAATAAAAAGTAATTCTGATGCAATTATGTATACACTCCTTGCCTCAAAACAGCTATTTAGAACATTTTACAAATTATGGTCAGGAGACAAAACCAAATAAGCCTATAAATGTGTATGTGTGTGTGTGTGTGTGTGTGCGCGCTGAGTTTCAAATAAAAAACATTTCTGGGTCTCCAGCTGCCCCGTGTGTATGATACCCTTGTGAGAATATACCAGATCAAGCACATACTCGGCATAAGTCACCTGAGAACTGGAAGGCTAAATGAAGTAAGCACCGAAGTCCTTATGGAGGAGTCTGGTCTCCTGGCCCTTGTGGAACTGAGCACGTTATCTTGCATGCACAGAGAACCACAGACCCAGTGACACTTCAGAAACATGTGCTCCTTTGTAACAGAGCTCGCTTGTTAACATCTGAGGTTGAGTATCATTTTCAATGGTGGACATTCTTTTTTTCATAAAATCAATCTTATTTCTGAGATGTGCAGATATCGGGAACTGTTGTATCCCCATTGGAGTGTCATCCCTTCTTTGATTTGCTGCCATTGCTGCTGGGAGTCCTCGTATTGAGTCTAACTCACAGTGACCCCGTGTGACACAGTACACCTGCTCTGTAGGGGTTTTCTTGGTGGTAAGCTTCGGCAAGCAGATCTTAGGTCTTCCTCCTAAGATGGGTTAGAACTGTCAACCTCTGAGTTAGCATCCCAGTGCTGAATTTTGTGTGCCACTGGCAATTTTCTTTATGAATGTACATGACATAGTGATGAGTTTTACAATTGGTGGCATTTTAGACTTGTTGAAATGCAGTGTGTGGAATCACTGTTCAATTTCATTTTTATTAATTAATGATCTAATTGATGTTTGTTCTATTTTTGGTTGTATGTGATTCTTTTCCCCCTCCCTCTTTATTCTATGCTATTTCTGAGTTCTATTTCATCTGGTGAGAGAATAGAAATAAGATAGTTGAGACTCAGCATCTTTCAACTCACCTTACCGGAGTCTATTAAAAGAAGTTTGAGGACTTCAGCTTCAGACTACGGTCAGTAGAGAGAGTCAATGACTTCCACCCCCATGCCTGTGTCTATGTCAGACATCACTAATTTATTGTGGCACTCTTTGAGTTTAGATAAGGGAATACAATCCTTTTCACGACAGTCCCGCAGAGAGTCACTTCCAATTACATGGACTTCACATTCAGATAAGGCCTTTTTAAAATTGCACAGATATTCTAGAGCCCATTCTTAGATCAACCCAAGCCATTTCCAAGCTTTGCATTTTGTATCATATTTTCTTTGCATTTTGCAGCAATATGATAGGCTCTTATTGAGAAATGTTTCAAAAACGGACATATGAAACCATTCTCTGCAGTTCTGCAGGAGGAGGTTTTATTAAGCAAATACTTATACATAACTTGGTGTACCTCATGAGAGCTTTTGTTTTTTTAAGGTATTAACTGCTAGGAAGTATTTAAATATTTTGTGTCTCTTGAGTAACAGCTCTATTTCTTCTGATGATGATTAAGACCCCATAACAAAATATATCTTCCTTTTTGTTTTGTCTGCCAACAAGCTAGAGGCAGATCAAAAAATTTTTTTAAATAGATTTTTTTTAGAATTTATATTTATGGTTTTTTTCCAGCTTCAGGTTTTGACTTTTAACTTTCTATTTGACCAATTCCTCTTATAGATTTTAGTGAAACGAAACAAAACAAAAACACATTGTTGTTGAGACAAGTCCAACCTCATCTACTGTAGGGTAGAGTCACTCCTTAGGGTCTTTTACTGAAGCAGATCCAGAGGCCTTTATTTTGTGGCACTGCTGGGTGGATTTGAACTATCAACCTTTAAGTTAGTAATTGAGTCCCCCAGGGACACTTTACTGCATATGTATTTTTATTACAAGCCTATACCTATAATGCAATGCCTCTGATATCCATTATGAAAACTATATTCCAGTGTATAATATCATTCTTTTGTCAGGATTCTTAAGGACCAAGGTGGAGTTGTTTAAAAAAAAAAAAGAGTTTAAGTGGTTCAGCCTATTAGCACAACAAGTGTAACAGGCAAGACAAAAGAGATACTCAAAGAGTTTTCTGAAGGAAAACCAGGTACGCTCAGGACATGATGTAAATAACTTTCAGATCTGGGAAGGGATTTGAATTGGTTCTTCCACGTTCAGTTCATGGTCAAGCAAGTGAAGAAGTTACAATGGATCCAAATTTGTAAAATGTGAGTATTAAAATGATAACAGGGATGGTAACGGTTATGAGTCAACACTGCACTAGCAACAATCTTCCACTGAGAATACAACCACATCATCTCTTTATCAGCACAGTCAGAAACAATGGCGACCAGCTCCAAGGTGGCGAGTGAGCACAGCTCTCTGCATGTGCTCAGCCTCAAAGTCCTCACAAGACCCAGCTTCTGCCTCAGGCTCCTGAGAGGGCTCACTACGCTTCGGGGAGTGTCTCATACGAGGGCTCTGACCCATAATTTTCCCCATTATGCTTATCCTTCCACTACACCTGCATTTTGCAAATATGGGTCTGTTCTAGTTTTGCTGTGCTGGCTATTTCTAAACTGGTTCAAAGCCTTGGATCTGGGTCACTGTGATAGGCAGCTTCTAAAATGGCATCCAATGATCCTGGTCTCCTTGTACAATTCTCTCTTTCATTGCAACCGGTGAGAGACTCCAAGCCAGAGGACGCAGCCAAGTCATGGCTAATTATCTCTGAGATAATAAACTCCATTTTTTTCCCAAGTCAGTGAGTCTGGGGCAATGAATCTTGTTGTGTAGCATCACTCTGTGGTTTACGCAGCCTTCTTATTTGACTCATACATCAACCCTAGTAGTTAGGGCTTGTCACCACCCCCAGTGAGACAGGGAAACAAGCTCTGCGAGCAGTAGTGAAACGGTTAAATAACAGCAGAAAACTTGAGATCAGGTTGCTTAGTCACAATGTTGGTATTTTCCAGAGTTTACAAACTCAGGGTAGCTGTGAGTTTTGCTGTATGACAACTGACTCTCTCATTTAAATTGATGGAAGGTGACAAATTTCACCCGAAATCCTATATTTTTGGATTTCTGGAGGTTCCCTGATTTGTTGACGTTTTTTAGTCTTCATCATTGGCAGTTTGTTTGTCTTTTTGAACAACCCCCAAACTCTCAGGAACAAATTCAAACGTCTACTTCAACCACTTCTAACAGTTAGGGCTTGGCAGCCACAGAAGCCACACTATGTCAAAGGACGTATTTCTATCCCCGAAGGGGGAGGGGGGAAATAAAGACATTTTGAGATTGGTATCAGCTTCATCTTTAACAGGCCCTTCTCAAGGACTTTTACATGTAAACAAGATCATTAAACACTTAATTTGACATTTATTACCTTTAAATATGTATAAGCTACTCAATCCTGGGAAACACCCACAGCACTGTTCAAGCCTGAGCGAGTCTGAAAATACAATGTGCACGTGGATGCTCTCAGGGACCACGGGGACACTTCACAGTGCAGCTTCCTCCTCTGAAACCTTACGGCTGCTTACCTTTATGAGTTTATGAACAGTTGTGTTTGCAAACAAGACAGTAACCCCAACAGAGCAACCGTGCCTTTACAGATGCGAGGAAAGCCATGCCAACATTTGCAGGCAACATCCACCTTTTGTCTAGACTGGCTCTCTCCACCTTTTCCTATCCCAGGTCAAGACACCGTTTGGGACATTTGGGAGATCGGAACTTAACCTGATTACAGTGAGAAGGGAAAAAAGGAAAGGCTGCCCGCCGACCCCACTACACACTAGGGAAGTGTTTGCCCCTTTCAGCAGCCGCAGGAAAGCATTCCCTGAGCAGGAACGCAGAGCAGTGAGACCAGGGTAGAGGTGGGCAGGTGGAAGGATGGGACGGGTGAGAGAACAAACAGAACTCGAAGCTCTGCAAACCCTGTCAGGCAGCTCTTGTGACATTGGTGT
>NW_022105611.1:14328629-14330623 GCF_000313985.2 Echinops telfairi | reverse complement strand
GGACACAGTGCTTCGACCACGGGGATAACCGTGAGGGCGACACAGGGCTGAGAAGTGCTTCCTCCTGTTGACTAGACAGTCGCTAGGCCTTGGAACTGACGTGACTGCACCCCACCAGCATGAGTTGCAAGGTCAACACAAAACCAAACCTGGAGTCCACGGAGGGACCGCCGGCTTCTGAAAAGGCTTGACGAGACCTTTAGTCTAAAACTTCTTTTTCTTTTTCAATGGAACAGGAAGGAAAAAAACGAACAACCGTGGAATAAAACCTAAAAGATCATAATTCAGTAAGTGGTTACAGATGATATATAAAAATGGAGGTTAAACCAAAGATCAATTCTTCCATAACTATCGCCGGAACAAATACTTGGGAACCAGAGCAAAAACATAGACCCTGTCTCTCCCTCATTCCTTAGATGAAAACACATTTTCAATAAATCAAAGATTTAAGTCTTACAGATAAACACAACTATGTGTGAGGGCAGATGGGCACACATACACGTGTGCCACGGATGAGAGATGAACAGCTATTTGCTTAGTCCATGTGGGGTTTTCTGAGCATGTGTTGTAGCTCGTGTGTATGTTTTTGATCAAGGTAATGGTGCATCTTTTTTTTTTTTTTTTGCTTTAAAAAGTCAGCCTTGCATGCTGCTCATGTGGATCTGTTCACTCCTATAGCGCCAGTGCGCTAAAGAGAATACCGTGATTAATTCCTGGCGGGACTCAGGTGCAATGGCTTTGCTTTGTGGTACACTTGAACAGGAGAAGCTTTGCGGCTTACTGTGATTTGGGGTGTGCTCCTTCTTCTTCTATTTCTACTTTAATGCTGATGTTTCAAGAGACAAAAAGGGTTGTTGCTGGCAGTCATTGGCGATTCAGGTTTGAAGTGAATTTTTTCCCTACTCCTTCCCTTTGAAGTTTTGTCTCCGTTGGTTTGAGGCGTGTCCTGAGACTGCCAGCCAGCCTGGGCAGAAAAGATGCCATTCACCGCCACTTCTTTCATATGCAAATCAGGACGTCTCCAGCCTTGGCAAAACTACGCAAGGTAGAGAAATAAAATGAATGCTGAGGTTGATGGAAGACTATAACTGCACACTTACCTGTGCTCATTGACTTTGAAAGTCATTATTGCATTTTAAACAAGAAATAAACAGGGGCTACACAAGTTTCTACCTGTTTTTCTTAATGGGCTTCACTAAGATTTCATGGTGTGGAGAGGAGGAAAGGAAGGTTCCCATCAGTCACATACTTGCAAAATCAGTGACTTACAATGTAGGGTTTTATTTTTTTCCTTTTTCCATATAAAATCATCTTCTCTGCTTCTCACTCACCACCCTTTTGTCTTGTCTGCCGACTTTGATACTATGATATGCCTTCAGCTACAACAGCGTAGAGTTGACAAATACTAGGAGAGTTATTTATCTTTATTTTTCCTCATCAAACTCATTCTTTTAAATAGCATGAGGTTTGGGTTATCGGTAGATTGGTTGCCTTTTAAAAATTTCACAGCAAAATTCTTTCTCTTTTCCTAGAGGCAGAGAGAGTACATTCACTCAACAAATGCTTCCTATATACTTATCGTGTGTCTGTTATAGTTCACATACCCTCTAGTTGCTGAGAAATTAGATAGCAAAGGAAAGTCCTCAGTCAAATGGAGTTTACATTGCTGTCGGCTGAGGTGGACAGCACATTCTGAGAGAGAGAAAAGAAGTGCAGCTGGAAGGTTCCTTTGAAGAGAGACCGGCATGACTTTGTTTCATCTACTTTGGCCATGACGTCAGGAGTGACCAGTCCCTGGCAGAGGACACTAGAGGACCAGCGTCAAAGAGTATGACCCTCCGTGAGATAGGTTGGCACAGTAGATACAATATAACATAGCTCAAACATAGCAATTGTGAGGATGGCACAGGACCAAGCGGTGTTTTATTTGGTTGGTCATAGGATCACGGTGAGTTGGAACTGACACAAGGTCACCTGACAACAACAACAACAAC
>NW_022105611.1:14326126-14328054 GCF_000313985.2 Echinops telfairi | reverse complement strand
CCCCACAGAGAGACCTGTGACCAAGAGAACAAAACACTGCCTTTCCTACACCGTCCTGACATCACTGCTTATTTGAGCCGATTGTTGCAGCCACTGGGCTAATCCATCTCCTTGACTATCTTCCTCTTTTTTTTCTGACCTTCTACTTTACTGAGCATGGTGTCCTCTTCCAGGTACCGACTGCTCCTGATACCATGTCGAAAGCATGTGCGATGAGGTCTCACCATCTTCACATCTAAGGAGCATTCTGTTCTAATGTCCGCTGCCCTCTGAACTTTGAAATATTCTTTGCCAACATCATAATTCAAATACATCAATTCTTCCATGGTCTTCCTTGTTCACTGTCCAGTTTTCACATGGCATACGAGGTTACTGAAAACATCAAGGCTTGGCTCAGGTGCACCTTGGTCTTTAAAGCAACATCCCTGCTCTTCACCACTTGATAGAGGTATTGTGCAGTAGGGTTGCCCAAAGCAATGTGCCATTGGATTTCTTGACTGCTGCTTCCATGAGTACTGACTGTGGATCCAAGCAAAATGAAGTCCTTCACAATTTCAGTCTTTTCGCCATTATGCTGTCTATTGGTCCAATTGTGAGGATTTCGGTTTTCTTTACATTTAGTGATAATCCATACAGAAGGTTGAAGTTGTGGATCTTCATCAGTAAGCGCTTCAAGTCCTCCTTGATTTCATTAAGCAAGGTTAGTCATCAGCATATCACAGGTTCTTTATAAGCCTTCCTCCAACCCTGGAGCTGTGTTCTTCGTCATACAGTTCAGCTTCCTGAAGCATTTGCTAGCATGCAGACTGAATAAGAATGGTGAAAGGATACAACCCTAACTCCTTTCTTGACCTTCAATAATGCATTATTCCCTTGTTATGTACATATGATTATCTCTTAGTCTGTGAAGAAGTTCAACTTAAACACAAAGAAATGTTAGGGAATCCCCATTCTTCTCAATGTTGTTCGTGGTTTATTATGATTCACACAGTCAGATGCTTTGGCATAGTCAATAAAACACAAGTAAACATCTCTGGTGTCCTCTGCTTTCAGCCAAGGTCCACCTGATGTCAGAAATGATACTCTGTGTGTCATGGCCTCTTCTGAAGACAATGTGGGTTTCTGGCAGCACTCTGTCTATGGACTCCTGCAATTATTGCATACACTTACTTGTAAACACGTTCATATTAAGCTTGTTGCATCAGTCCTTTGGCTAACTATCTAGTGCTAGTCACGAGCTCACGCACACGTGGGGAATTAACCTTAGACCTAAGGCGCCCTAGCAGTGAAGTGGTTCAGTGCTGGGCTGCTAACGGTGAGGTCAGCAATTTGAAACCACCAGCTGCTCCAGAAGAAGCAGCTTTCTACTCCCAGTGTCAGAACCCCACAGGGGCAGTTCCACCCTGTCTGACGGGGTGACTCTGAATCTGAACTGACTCAGAGACAGTGAATTATCTTAAGCCAGGTCTCTTCACTGCCCAAAGTGATGATGCTATCAATAGTGGCACCTGCCTTGTATGAAACACTTCCATATGGTAGTATAACTGGCAAACAGCTAGCATCACCTGAGGAAAATGGGGCCAATGCATGATTGATAAATCCATGACTCTAAATGTCTCATCCGAGAATTGGTCAGCGTGTGTTTGAACCGAGGCCTAGCTGATTCCCAAGAACAGGTGTTTACCAAGGTAAAATCAGGTCCTTCATGGCCACTATGAAGCAGCTCACCCCCATTGCCTGCCAGCTTGGTCTTCACTCAGAGACGAGATGTCTTTGTTGGTTCCTGATGAATGCTCTAGTCATTTGTGGAGAAGGACACCACAGTGACTGGTATTCTCCAAAACCTTGACAAGGGGGACGGACCCTCTCCTTCATTACTGGACACACCCCGTATCTCAAGGTCCTCTCTAAATGTTATGGGCAGCTGC
>NW_022105611.1:14321210-14324833 GCF_000313985.2 Echinops telfairi | reverse complement strand
TTGTGTGGCTGCCACGAGACAGGGCAGTGTTTCATTTTGTTGTATGTCACCTAACCACAAGAACAGCAATGGGTAATTGGCAGGAAGGAGAGGAAACTGAATCTGGGACGCTAGCTGAGAGATCCAGTGAGGCAGGAAAGAGATTGGTGGTGGTGTGTAATAAAAGTTCCAAATAGGAGGCAAATTAACATTTTGCTTAGTACATCGTCAACTAGAGACTTGTCCTTACTTTCCCCCGGTGTAAAGCATTTCACTTTTGGGGGTTTCTATCCAGCAAGAGGGGCAGTGGGGGTGGTACATGAGCCACCGTTTTAGACTGGTGCCTTCTGCCCCTGTGGGTTGGGTGAAATCAGAGAGACGTTTTCATGGCTCAATCCTGCTGAGTTAGAATCAGATGCCTCTCATGTCTCATTCCAACATGCTCTTGGTCCAACCTATTATTCTAGTCAATGGTCTGATGACTAGTGTTATGCAGGCTTTGGCAGTGTGTAGGCATATTGGACAGCACTTCACCTTGGACCCCTGGCATGCTACTTTCATTCCTTTCCTGGGATTCCCAGACATCATGATAAAAGATTTTTTGGAGGAGGCTGCTCAGTCTTCACACATACACAACTATGAACGTAAGGTCAGTTAGCATTTGTGTGATGACCCTTTTCTCATAGAGAAGAGAAGATTAGGATACAAACATCATCTTCTCATCCCTCAGGCACATAGTTCTGAGTTGCAATACTGAGTTGAGTTCTAAGTTACATCTCTTTCTAAGAAGTGTCTAGGAATGTCTTGGTAGGATTGAGAATAACTTGCTGTAGCAGTGACCCATCAAATTTGCCTTCTTGCATCGAATTTATCTCTTTTTGCTCTTTCTTAAATGTCTGTTCTCTGGGACCATATTCCCAGTAAGTCGCGTATACCCAAGCCATAAAGTCTCAGGTTCTTTTTTGGTTTATTTGCTTTAGGCAGTTGGATGGAGGCATGATACCAAGATTGAGTCTGAGAATATTGCAAGTCAACATTTTGGGTTAGTCTCCAAGAGTTGAAGACCCCGCAGGGACTCAAAAGATAAAGACAGAAAGAGATACAAGAAAAGCAAAAGGAAATTTCTTGAAGAAGCAAGAGGTAACATTACCTATCATAAAGTGTCTGATCATGGAGTGAAGAGACAAGTAAACTCCTTAAAGCTTCTCTTGTGACTAGATGTCTAGCAATCAGTTTGGCTTTGTGGTGAAAAACTGGACAAAGTAATTTCCTATAGAGATGCATTGTTAGAAAATAGAGGAACCGTATGCAATCCTATTTAGAGAGATTTATTTCTTTGGATTTGCAGGGTGAGGAGGTATCTGGGGCTGGCCAAACCAAACTCTTGATTATGAAGCTGAGTAAACAGCACACTTACAATCACCTCTTAACTGAGCTTGCCACCTCCTGCATCTTCACGCAGTTTGAATCAGCCCTACTCACCAGTAGTCAGAGAATGATTCCTGATGCTCCGCAGGGGTAGGAGTCTCCTTCACCCTCACAGAACTTTAGTCGCTCACCATTGCTTATTTCAGATTTTAAGGCTCTTTAGAATCTGTCCCCAGTTTGCTCAAAATTGCAGTTAAATTGGACTACTACCATTCTTTGAAGGCACCCCATACTTTTCCATCCGAAGGCCATTTCCTTTGCCTGGAATGCCTTTATTTAATCCTGTCTGCGGCACTCATTTGCATTGTTTGAAACCCCCAAATGAAACGTCCTAGGAGAAACCTGGTTATTCAAGTAGAGGTGCCCACAAAAGCTCTGAATCCCATGACGGCTTGTATTTCCGTTCAGAAATTGTCTTTCTTTAGACCTGTTTATGCAAATGCCTATGTGACTTTAAGGTACAGATTGTTCTTTTGTATGTATATGGGTTGGATTGATGTATTAAATGGGATGTAAGCAAAAGAGGTCTTGGAGAACTACAAAAATAGAGAATCAGACTTCTGACTTAGATATAACTGGTGAATTAGAAGGTGAGCATACGGGAAGCTAACTCATTTTCATGAAGCATCTGCTTTGTGCCAAGAGTTATTCCTATTGAATGAATTATCCAAGATATATACCTAGTAAGTCAAGATGCAAATCCAAATCTGTAGACTCTAAAATCACTTGTTTATTTTATTATAACTCCCAAATTTCTGAAGCAAACTCTGTTACCAGAAAGTGAATTTGAATACTTGGTGACCCAAGTGTGACAGAGCAGCACCGGCCCATTGAGTTTTCCTTGCTGTGCTGTTGGCTGCAGCCATGGGTTGAGCATCATGGGGGTGGTGAGGGTGGTGTGGGCCGGAGAGTGTTTGGCTCTGCTGGACTTCGGGGCCCTGTGAGCTTCAGCTGACTTGCTGGCCCCTCGCAGAAACAACATTTCTCTTGTTGTGCTGCTGAGTGAGTTTGAACTGGCAAATTTGAGGTTCATAACAATAACTAAATAAACCGCTGCCATTTAGTTGATTCTGACTCACAGACACCTGTATGTGTGGTTTCCAGAAATGTAAACTTTTATGAGAGAAAATAGCCTCATCTACATATGTCCCTTGGAGCGGGTGGTGGTTTGGAACCACTTGTCCATGCAGTTAGCAATGCCACGCTTATCTGAAAGTCCCACCGGGGCACTGCTTAGGTTAATAGTAGAGTGAAAAGCATCTCTGATACCCAAGAACCTTTATTATATATAAGGCATCATATAATTTATTGTACAAATGGAGACGCTTTGGAAAGGGAGTGCTATTACTCATCACACTGGGAGAACTGAAGTAAAGTGAAATTGTCTGGAAAAATTGGGTTGTATGGCAACCCTGAATATGAACCATACTGTCTCATTCCCTTTTGAATATAACCTGGTCTGAGCAGAAAATGATATATGTATTAGTTATATATAGAATATATATATAATTATACACACATATAAAGATTTCAAAAGGATATATATGTGTCTTATGTATGTACATATATATATATATATATACACTTATAAACATACCATTTTGAGATCTTGATTATATCAGACAGGGTATTTTTTGGAGAAATTATTTGACATTTCAGGAAGCTTTCTTTACTGACAGTCAGAATGAAATCCATGTTTCACAAAGGAGTGGATAAAAGATCATGTCCTATCATGCTCTTTTAGGAGAGTCAGATCATGCTCCTTGTCCTTTCTCTGAAAGGGCTGGGCATTGAATAAACCATCTACTGTGTAGAGTTGTATGAGCTCAGTGGAATTAAACAGACTAGGTCCAAATCTACCCTGGTCACTTAAATATGGATACTATCTAGGCTGAGCTCTCTAGAGAATCGGAACCAGTCACATATAGATAGATATAGATATAGATTTAGAGATATAGATATAGATAGAAATTTATGTCACTTTACATATGCAAATATATTTACATATGAGGATGGGGAAATAGATCTATGTGCATATATTTATAGGTTTAGTATTAAGGTAGCAGACGGACATTGAGCCTCCACTCAAGTACTCCCTCAATGCAAGAAAACTTTCTTCTACTAAATTGGCATTCTATGATGCTCACCTTTCTGTCACAACCACTGAAGACAAAGCGGGTGAATAAGCAAATGTGGTGAAGAAAGCTGATGGTGCC
>NW_022105611.1:14318849-14320111 GCF_000313985.2 Echinops telfairi | reverse complement strand
AGAAAGAAATTTATGTCACAAAGAAGGCTCGCATGTTTACAGAAGTGGGCAAGTCTGAGTCCAGAGAGGTCCCAATATGTGGGTGAGATATTAATCTGGAGGCTTCTCCGGCCTTGAGTATTTATAGAGGCTGAGGAACAGCAGGAAGATCACAGGCTGAAAGCTAGAGAGAAGGCTGAATCGAAGGTCAGCGGGACAGGCTTGGGGCTGAAGATCCCATTAGACCAGCTGGCAGGGCAAATGATGGGTCACTGAAGACTCCCCACTGTTGGCTCATGTTCAAAGAAATGAACCAGATTCAGGATCTCGGCACAACAGAAAACAAACATGTTTTTCCACATCATCCACTTATGTAGGAAGCAGGTCATAGGCCCAAGGAAATGTCCTTTCATTTGACTGCCTCAGAGCTGTGAGTGAGGGTGTTGCATTCCACCCTAACCTTCTTACAATTGATGCTGTGCTTATAGAAAATCTCACAGCAATTGATTACATTGTTTTCAGTCACATCATGGGGGATTAATAGGTTTTACTGTTAAACCACTGCCAATCCTAACCCAGATAAGTTGTCAGAACACCTAACCATCACAGATAACAATAATAACAATGCGATAGTTAAGGTTTTACATAAAGTGAAAATAGCCAATCAGTTGTTAGCCTGAGTGGAATGCCACATTGTTACTCTGGTCACAGCCTTGATGCAATTAATTGCTTTGGGGATGTGGCCTGTTTCTAATGTAAGAGGATACCGTGAGAAACGTATTTGCTTTAGCTGGGTCTGTATCCTGCTTTAACTTGTTTACCTCCAGGTTTTTGGACATGAGCCAATGGCTTGCCATATTGTCTGCTGATCCTGTGCGTATCAGTGACCTGTCATCTAATCTGTTGACCTTGGGTTGATCACCTCTGTAGGCCTGACGACCTTGGATTCATTCTGCTGATCTTCAGCCCCCACAGCTACTTCGTCAAGAGAACCTCCAGGCTACCATCTGACTCACAGATGTGGAACCTGCATGGACTGAGACTTGTCCACTTTTACCATTCTGTGAGCCATTTTCTTGATATACATTTTTCTCTGTCTTCAATAAGCATAGCTGATTTTGCTTTTCTAGTGAACCTAGCTTAAGAACCTAGCTCTTACTACGTACAAAGCTTTCTGTGCGCATTATTTCATTTGCTTTGCTTTATGAATTATATCATGTATTTCTCATAATAACGGTATAATTTGGATATTATTTTAGTTCTTATTTTACAGATGAGGAAAC
>NW_022105611.1:14311363-14318297 GCF_000313985.2 Echinops telfairi | reverse complement strand
TCATTTCATTTTATAAGGCTGGGAAACTCAGGCTAATGAAGGGTATAGAAGAGTACCACTTATCCTTGCTTCCATTTGCAGGCTTCCATGAAGGAGATTAGTGGCTGAGCTATCATGTATTGAGAAACATGATAGTTGATTATTCTATTAATCCTCAGAAATGAAATCCCAGTTTTCCAAGACTTGGATCCACTGGGGAGGTGTCTCCCTGCATGTAAGGTGAGTGTGTTTTCTAGTCTCCAGGGAATTTTTGGCTCAGCCAGGCAAAGACACTGGGAATGTTCTTCCCTGGGGGTAGGGATCCAAACCCCAGTCTGAGCTTTCTCATTCTATAGTCCACCAAGCTTAAAGAATGGCCTTGACCTACTGATCCACGGATGATGCCCTCCAAATGCTGCATTCCAAGATTATACTTCTTGGCTGGTGAGCCAGCATGCAAACCACAGAAGGACGCACTGGAGAAGTCCCTGTGATCCCCAAGGCTGCATGCCTGGAAGCTGGCCATGGCCCCCCCTTAAAGGGCATCTAACCCTGGTTACTCAAAAGACATAAAAATAATAAGAATATAAACCCATAGGATGCCGGGTTGAGGCAGTAATTTAGTACTCAGAGAGTTCAGCCTCATAGTTTTTCAAACTGGGGAAAAGAGTCATGGCTTGCTAGAGGTTTATGCCCTGACAGGGCAGGGCAGAATTTAGCCTTTGCTTCCTGGGCAGAAGATAGAACTTCCTTCCATCATGCGTGGAGCTGATTGTGAGACACTTAACCTTCCAAAGGATCACTCTTTCTTGCAGGTTTAACGTCTATTTTGTTGCTGTTGCTGAGGGGAGGCATTATCCCTTTTCTGGTTACAAAATTTACATGTAATAACTGCAGAATATCTGAGAAGTGTGGATAAGTGCTACTAAACAGAAAAATAGTATATGAGCTCCTGTCTCTGAAACTCAGTATGAACAAATTGGTGTATTTCCTTTAAATGATTGTCCTAATTAAAAAAAAAATTCAGTTCTGTTTTTTCTGTAAATACAAATTGAAATTTACTTTTTACCCTTTCATATTATAAGCATTTCCTCAAGCCATTAAAAAAATGTCCAGCGATCATTTTCCTTTCTATTTACTGAGTTTCAAGGTTACTTGAGTAAATTTTTTTCTGGGCAACAAGCAATTGAATTGCTGCAGCAGTATGGAAGGAACCTATGGGGTTGGGTGTAGGAGCTGGGCTTCTATTCTGCCTCTCCTATTTACTGGGTGGTCTAGTCTGGTCCTGCCCTTTCTTACCTTCCATTTCCTCATTTTCTCAAATGAGGGCTGATTCTAATGCCTTCAAAGGGCTCTTCTAGCCTCACCATGCTGCTCTGTGCACTGTTCTTTCGAGTGCAGTGTTCACATAGGTCTGCTGACAGGTAGCTAAGAACATTTCCAAACTAGATTTTCTTACAGACAGAATATTTTAAAACACACTGACTGCATCAAGCATGCTTTGAACAATTAAAGAAGACAGATTGCCCCCTGGGGCAAACAGCTGAATGTATAAATTAGATATTGTAGTTCAATTCATGACACTATTTAGCAATATTCAGGAGATGGGGAAGGCAAGAGGAGTGAATGGTGGAAAATTAGCTTGGTTTAGAGCATCTAACATTGGCAGGTTTTTTGTCACAACCCCCCCACCCCCTGCTGGCTGGCTGTTTCCCTCCTGTACATTTTCACGGTTCATCTTTAGCCTCTTTCTCTTACTCGGGTAAAACTGAGAGTGTCAGTAAATGGCTCTCCCCCCACTATATTCACCCTCAATGATTGGGGTGATTGAGTTTGGATTTTTCTCCCCAAATTAAAGGAGAACCACTCAAGGGTTTTGATTTGCTTGTCACCTACACCTGGGCAACAGACAGACCTGGGTTTGAACTTCGGCACAAACACCTTTGTTTTCCTTGTATATTTTATTTTACTTCATTATTATTGAGAATATACAAAGGAAAACAAGCATACATAAGTTCAACTGTTCCTACATTTCCTATTTGGTGACACTGCTTATGTTTTTCAAGTCGTGCAACCTTTCTTACTCTTCTGTGCTGAGTTGCTCCTCTCCTGTTAACATACATTAACTGCCCTCTAAGGTTCTTATCTAATTTTCCAAGTTGCTGTTGTAAATTTGATCCCATATTAATAGTTCATAAAAAAGCATAATTACACTCAAGGCAGACAGACATTTTTTGCTACTTAATCTAAACTCTTTTTCCAACATTTGGAATGCAAAAGTTGGAAGCAAAGAGGAAAGAATAGTAGTTGGAAAATATACCCTTAGTGATAGAACCAACGGAGATCCCACGGTAGGATTTTTCAAGACTAATGACTTCTTCACTGCAAATACCTTCTCCAGATGGAAAACACAGAAATCAAAAGAACTTCTGTACGAAGAGATGATGGACGGAGAAGCTCCTTATCAGCAGCTAAAACTAGGTTAAAGCTGAAGAAAATGAAAACAAGTCTACAAGAGCCAAAACACAACCTTAAACATGTCCCACCTGAATTTGGAGAACATCTCAAGAACAGACTTTAGACATTGAATGCTAAAGACAGAAGACTTGAAGTGTGGGGAGATGACATCAAGAACGTCATGCATGAGGAAAGCAAAAGATCATTAAAAGGCAGAAAGAAAGCAAAGTTTATTGTGGATGGCAGAAGATACTCTGAATTTTGCTCTTCACTGTAAAATAGCTAAGGCAAATATAAGGAATGATGAAATAAAAGAGCTGATAGAAATTTTAAGGGAAGCTCAAGAAGGCAAAGGGGATTATTATAATAAAATGTACAAGGGCCTTGAGTTAGAAAACCAAAAAAGAAGAACATGCTCAGTACATCTTAAACTGAAGAAAACATGCAAGGCTGGAGTTGCAATACTACAAGCATCCCTTGGTCAAAATACGGAATGATGTCGGAAGCATCACATGAGGATGGAAGGAATACACAGAGCCACGACCAAAAACAACAGCAACAACCAAAGACCTAGTTGACAGTCATTTCAAAAAGTAGCACTTGATTGAGAATGAATCATTCTGATGGAAAAAGTTCAAGCTGCACTAAGGGCATCAGCCAAAAACAAGGCTCCAGGAATTGACAATGCTCGTTGAAATGCTCATCTATGCCAAGATATTTGGAAGAAAGCTACCTGGCCAACTAACTGAAACAGATCTGTATTTGTACCCATTTCAAAGGAAGGTAACCCAACAGAATGTGCAAATATGCAGATAACACAACCTTGGCTTTTGTAAGTGAGGAGGACTTGAAGTACTTGGTGATAAAGATCAAAGATGGTAGCCTCCAGTGTGGATTGCAATTCTTACTGAATTGCAAAGAAACTCAACTTCCTCACAACTGGACCAATAGGGATTATCATGCTAAATGGAGAAAAAAATGTAAGTTGTCAAGTGTTTCACCTTGCTTGGATCCACAATCAATGATTATGGAAGTAGCGGTGATGACGTCCAATGAGCTTGCATTAGAGAAATCTGCTGCACAGACCTCTTTAAAGTGTTGAGAAACCAAGGATGATACTACGAGAACAAAAGTACACCTGACCCAACCCATGAAATTCCAACCACCTCATAGCATCTGGCGTCTTAAAGGCTTGAAGATAAACAAGCAGCCATCTAGCTGAGAAGCAACAAAGTTCGCATGGAGGGAGCACACCAGCCTGTGTGATCATGAGGTGTCAACAGAATCAGGTAACAGGCATCAAAGACCCACAACAAAAAATCATATCAATGTGAATGAGGGGGAGTGCAGAGTGGAGCCCCAAAGCCCATCTGTAGACAAATAGACATCCCCATACAGAAGGGTCACAAGGAAGAGAGGAGCCAGTCAGGGTGCAGTAAGTACCAGTGACACATACAACTTTCCTTTAGGTCTTTAATGCTCCACCCCAACTACATGACCCCAATTCTACCTTACAAATCCGGCTAGACCAGAGCATGTACACAGGTACAGATAAGAGCTGGAAACACAGGGAATCCAGGACAAGTAACCCCCTCAGGACCAAAAACAAGAGTAGCCATACCAGGAGGGTAATGGGAGGGTAGGGGGAGAAAAGGGTAACTGATTACAATGATCTACATATAACCCCCTCCCAGGGGGATGGACAACAGAAAAGTGGGTGAAGGGAGACATCGGTCAGTGTAGGACATGAAATAATAATAATTTATAAATTATCAAGGGTTCCTGAGGGAAGGGGAGGGGCAGTGAAAAAAAATGAGGAGCTGATACCAAGGGCTCAAGTAGAAAGAAAACGGTTTGAGAATGATGATGGCAACAAATATACAAATGTGCTTGAAACCATGGATGGATGGATGGATTGTGATAAGAGCTGTAGGAGCCAATACAGTGATTAAAAATGGGGGGAAAAAGAAAACCATTCCAATCACCTCGTATGCCTGTGAAAGTAAGGCACTGAATGAGAACAAAAGATGGGGGCCTGTGAAGGCTGGTGCTGGCGAAGGCTACTGAAAGTGCCTGGGGCTGCCGAACCAACAAATCTGTCTTGGACGTCGTGGAACCAGAGTCCTTCCAAGAAGCGAAGGTGACTGGATTTTGTCTCAAGGAGAGCCCGAGCCCAGGAAGAGGACAGCATGCTTGCTACAGTGGCGTGGTGGTAGAAGAGAGGAACACCCTGGACAACAAGAGAGGAACACACTGGACAACAAGTGAGGAACACAATGGACCCAGTGGCTGCAACAGTGGCTTCACACACAGCACAATTCTGGGGACGGTGCGGGACTGGGTGCTGTGTCTTGGTGTTGTCAGTGGGCTGCTGTAAGGTGCAGGTGATTCGACAAGATTCCATGTTCCCTAACAGCAGCAGCAGCAGCAGCAACAGCAGGGTTGTGCTGTTTGTATGCTATTTTGTGCAATGACACCGAGGGGTCTTAGTCTCCCAAGATGCAAATGAAAAAGGGTCCTGTATAATTACCTGAATTGTTGAAGGAAATGCTAGTGCAATATTTAGGAATGCTCTATGGGCTTCTGATAACTATTTCATTGGCAGTGAGCTTGGTAGACCTGTGTGTGTATACCATTTATATAAAGAATGTGATGCCTACAATGTACACATCGTCAACACACAAACTACCTGATGACTAGAATGACCATATAGTGTATTCTTTGTGTACAGAATACATGCAAATAAAATTCCTTTGTAATAATCCAATAATTTTTCCTTGAGCAATGGCAGAATTTTAAAGCCTTTTTCTGGGAGAGATTTTGATAAGAGCGTTCGGTTGATTACTTTTTATATCCCGTGTCCTGCTTGGTTGATAAGCTCCCAATCTCTGCATTTCACATTGTTTTTATCTCGCTGGGCTGTATCCATCTTGTCACTGTCATCTTCTCCGTTGTCGGGATGAAATTGGGGGAAGACAGAGGGGGAACAAGGCCGTGGGAAGGGCTAGCTAAACCTTGAAGCAAGAGTGACAGGTCAGAGCTTCCTGAGAAATGGTTGCTCCCGCCATGCGAATTAGGCGGATAATCTCTAGGAAACAGGCCCTTGCACTAATCTGGTTTCTCCTCTTGCTCTGCTTTGGGCTGATAGCATTTTTACAATGTCTGCTTCAGCCCAAGGTGCCCTTTAATCCCACTGCCATATCTTGGGCGCCAACTCCTTCCGCGAATTCTAGGATTTTAGAATGGAACGGGACCTAACGCATCCCGTTTAGGGTTTCCCTTTGGGAAACCAGAGCGTCATCCTAAGGGAAGACAAGGGTTTTTCACAAGTTGTGTAGTAGATATGTGACAAAAATCCCAGAGTATTAGTGCTGCTTCCCATGGAGAGGCTTCAGTGGCTCACGCAAGTTAGTGTTCGAGTTACTGTTTCTCTATACATTTGCGCTCCAATGATCTGTTGGTGCGCGTGCGCAGCTCCTTCCATAGGCGTGGGTTCAATTCTCAGTAAAGAATTTGCGGAGCTTTCGGAACTTCTATTTAACAGAACCCTTTCAGGTGCTGCCAGGAAGACATTCAGACAACACTGTAATCATTATTTTAGGGCCCCATTTCGGAAAGGACTGGAACTCAAACAGACCCTAGTGCTGATGAAGGGCTGTGGGGGATATTGTCCTGTTCAGTGTGCAGGGCCATTGACGTCCACCTGCTTTATTGATAACGCAGGACCTGGAACATGTCCAACGAAAGCTCCCAGCCTGCTGGAAGGGTGAGGTCTGGGGAATGATTCAGGTTCGACCATTAGAATACACCTGTGCAAGGGGGGCACGGGCAGCTGGGCTTGCTGGAAAGAACAGTCATGGAGGCGGCCCGCCCCGCCCCCATGGTGGCTAGAGCAGAGTTCCTAGTGGGGCATCCCTATGGATCACAGAAGAGGTGGCACTAATCGAAGGGCAGTGCTGTGTAGTTGGTAGGCACTTTCTTGTTTCTAGAGCATTCTGGTTTCCGCAGGGGCAGCAGCTCTCCTGGAAGCTCAATTCTGCTGTGTGACTCTGGGAATTACACCTGGAAGCTCTGTCTAGAGTCTGTTTCCTTAGCTCTCTAGTCTTATAATCCAGGGGTCAGTAAACTTTTTCTATAAGAGATCAGCTAGTAAATATTTTAGGTTTTGTGGGCCACAACTATTCAACCCTGACCCTGTGGCATAAAAACAGCCTTGGATAAAAGATACACGAATGGCCATGTTCCAATAAAATTTTATTTACAAAACAGATGGTGGCTGGATTTGGCCTGTTGGCTATTGCTTACTGACCTCTGCTGTGAGCCACTTGATAGCCTATGGCAGATCCCTTTCTGCTTCAACTAAGCTAGACTCTTCTCTCTACAACGGAACCCTGGCCAACGCCATCATGCCAAATCTGAGCACATGCAGTATGAGAAAGAAGAGAAGAGAGTTTGTACTCCAGGCTCCTTGCTCAAGGGATTGATCAGGAGTAGAAAA
>NW_022105611.1:14309009-14310855 GCF_000313985.2 Echinops telfairi | reverse complement strand
ATTTTCATTTCAAACACATACACAGGGAATGCTGCTGCTGGTGGTGCAGAGACCACACCTCGGGAACTCTCCAAGGGAAGCTACAGGAAGGGGGAGGACTCACAGACAAGAAAGTGATGTTAGTGCATGATACTTTTTAAAGTTACTATTTCAAGGGATGACTCACTATAGCCTTTTTATAAGACGGTGATCCTATAACTTAAGGACAATGTCTTACAACTTATATTTTGAGTAAATTGTGAATTTAATTTAATTGTATTTAATCAGGTGGAGAAATGCAGATGTAGATTTTAGCTGACATCAACTAATTGGGAATTCATGGTCAACCGCTTCCCTTTCTCACAGTGCATCATTGTTAGACATTGATCCTTACAGGATAAATTAGATGGAACACACTTAGCAGTGATTTAGATGTAATATATTTCATGACATCATTTTTAGAAGTAAAAAAAAAGTGAAAGAAAGGCAATCTTCTCTAAGATGGAAATGGATAAAAAGAATGGATCATCGACACAACACCATTGAACCTTGACAATCACATGCCAGTGAAATAAGTCAGTCACAGAGAAAGATAAACACTGTATTGTTTCATTTAGATGAAATAGGTCCAGAAAGAAAGACAGAAAGAAAGAAAGAAAAGAACTAGGTGCATGTATAGCGGCCAAATCTTATTAGTGGGTATGTGGGGTTGGGGGGTTGGGGGGGGAGGAGTCATTGATTAGGGGGCACTGAGTTTCTGTTAACGGTGGTGAAATCATTGGAAAAGGGATAGCAGCGATTGCTGTACAACATGATGAACTTGATCAATGCCACTGAATAATACATGCAAACATTATTGAATTTGTAAACGTTCTGTATTATCTATTTTTCACCACAACACAAAATGAGGAGCAAGGGTAGACAATAGAGATCCGCTGGAGTCACCGAGAAGATGCTGGCCAAATTGTCGAGGGCCTGGAAAATTATACACAGGAAAAAGAAAAAAAGAAAATATCTCCTAGAGAAGGGAGCCCCAGGGGTGGTTATTTGATGACCCAAATCCAAATCACTGCAACTCAGAGACCAACGTTGGGTGTCTGAGGCTGTAATTTTTATAGGTACAGTTAGCCTCATCTTTTGCCCACAGAGTAACTCCTGACCTTGTGGTTAATGGTCCTACTCTTACCCTACAGTACCACTGAGGCTCCTTACTGACCCCTAATAAGGTCAATGCCCACCTTTTCTCTGAAAGTCTAACCTTGTTGGTGGGCTGCTGTTTAATGGATTGCATTGTAAGCTAGAAATTTGTTCACTTATCTGCCTTTCTCAACTCATCATGAGTTCCTTGAGGGAAGGCAATAGGTTTTATTCACCTGGTAATTCTTAGATTAAACACCAGTCCTTAAGTAATATGAGAACTCAATTGACATCACTTAGACTACTGGAATGGACAAGGGGTGTGTGTGTCACATCTGATTTGCCTGACTCTGATGGCAGAATAAATCTAGGGGACAAGAGGTAATATAGCCTGCTCTGTGGCAATTTTTTTTCTTTGTAGAATGATGGAGTTTGTGTTGTTAGATCCTGAGTAAGTTGCGGCTGACCTTCTGGATTAAGAAAGACTAAGAAAAAAGGCCTGGCAATCTATTGACAAAAGCAGCCAGTGAATACCATATGGATCACAAGGGTCTGGTCTGTAAACCATCACCATCATGGGGCTAGCCAGGACCAGGCAGTTTCATTTAGTTGTACACAGGTTTGCCAGGAGTCAGGCGCCAAGTCAACAAACCACAGCAGTGCCAGTGTTTGTGACGAAGAGTAAGGGCGAGCCTTTGTTACAGTTTGGAGCCCATGACCTGGGGCATCA
>NW_022105611.1:14295402-14305615 GCF_000313985.2 Echinops telfairi | reverse complement strand
GCTTGGTCATGAGACAATCCTATGCTTACCTTTCTGAGGAACTGCCAAACTCGTGTTTATACCATTTGGGCCATTTGGCATTCTTACGAGCAAGTTCTAAGGGTTCCAAACTCTCCATGTCCTCACCAACACGTCTTTTCCTTTCCCATAATGATTTCTGCATTTCCCTATAGATCGCAGACAATGATGCCATGATCTCTTTCCCAATATCTTTCAATACTTAAAGACAAAAACCCTTTAACCCCCTTGCCCAAATTTTTCTTTTTTCAGATTAGCTACAAGTTCAGTGGTTCAGATGAAACACTTGGATTCCAGTCCCTCTCCATCTCAATGACTCTTCAGGGCATACTCTAACTTATTACAGCAAGTGCACAGCATAGAACAGAATCTTCCAGTTGCAACCTGACAATGTCAGAACCAATAGAGAACCAATATGTTTTGAGCTGTGTCTAGCTAGCATTCTGCCAGCGGCTTTATCCACACTATCTCATTTTAATCCTCCTTGTAATAATGCAATGTTATGATTATCTCTCACATACCAATAAGGAAATTAAAGCTCACGAAGGTTAAATGACTTGCCTAAGATCATGCAGTTAATAAGTAGAAGAGAGGAATTCAGACTTTGTTTCAAACACTAAACCAATCCTATTTCTAATACATTATCTTTCCAGAGTTTTAATTTATAAACAGTAATTTAATTGCCTGAACCAAAAACAAGCCCATGGTTACCTAGTGAATACCAATTTAGAGCAACCATATAAGGTAGAATTAGGTATTTGACTGTGTGGGTCATAATAAATTATAGATAGCATTTCAAAGAAGAAGAATTCCAGGGCCCTTAACTAATGCTTACACAAAACCTGTACATGAACCAAGAGGCATTGGTTCAAGCAGGACAAGGGAACACTGCAGAGTTTAGCATCAGGAAAGGTGTGCATCAGGGTTGTATCCTTTCAACATACTTATTCAATCTGTATGTTAAACAAAGACTCTGAAAAGCTGGACTAACAACAGCAATATAGGATGGAGTATAAACTGCTCCATGGGGTTTCTGAGATGGCAACCTCATCTGTCTCTCTCAGAGAAGCTAGGGGGTTTGAACCACTGAATCTGTGGTTCGCAGTCCAACACCTAACCCACGATGCTACCAGGCCAACTCATTTCACTATCTTCTTCTAAAAACATTACTTAAAATAATTGACAGGCACCTTGAATCTTTTACACACGATCTGTCAAAAAATTGAAGTATAGAATCTATTCACAATACAGAGAAAGCTTTAGTAAAAGACAACTTTCATCATCACACGATTTCGTAATATTTTTCACGCATCACAGTTTCCTCAGAGATTTCCTGTTTCTGGATACCAATTGCATCCAGACCTGGCTTCCTTCATCACATGTACCCTGGCATACCTCCTTCCTATTTGCATGACAAGTCCCTCAAGCCAAGTCCTGGTTAGCTGTTGGAGTAAAATTTGAAGTGCATATTAGACAGAATATGAGATAGAAGTCAGACTAGGCTGGGGACTTTTAGTCCCAGAGCCACCCAGAAAAAATATCGAGCTGCCTATGGAGTCATTAAAGGGCAAAAGAACAAAACAAGAGCATAGTGGGTTAAGTGTGGCACTGCTAACCACAAGGTCAGCGGTTCAAGCCCACTATGTCTTCTGAGGGAGACAGATGAGGTGGCCTGCCCTTGTAGAGACTTAGCTGTCTCAGAAATCCACTAGGACAGTTCAGACTCTATAGAATTGACTCATTTCCATCTAGTCAATTCTGACTCATAGTGACCCCATAGGATGGGGTAGAACTGTCCTTGTGGGTTTGCAAGGCTGTAACTCTTATGGGAATAGAAAGTCTCATCTTTTCCCTGCAGAACAGCTGGTGGTTTTGAACTGCTGACCTTGCGTTTAGCACCCCAATACATAACCCACTTTGCCTCCTGGCTTCTCATTAAGGGGCAGGAAAGGGAAATTTGACAACATAGTTGAAGCCAGAAAAATGCACCTTTGAGTTCACACTGTTGAATGAGTCAGTTACAGTTGATGAATTTTCTTTTATCCTGATTCACCAACATAGATGAAAATGTTCTGTAAAATGCAATGTACTATATACAAACCTTAGTTATGAAGTGAGACAGGGTCGAGAAGTGTTTCAAACTATCTACGTCAAGGGTTTGGGGAGGTAATGCAGGAGGTATGCTTTCTGACAGAGGCCGGCTCCCAAACTCTCAAAACCCAGGGTCCTTGATTCCGACTCACAGTAACACCATGAACTGGGCAGAACCGTGCCTGCATGTTGCTGAGCCTGTCACTCTGTAGTGGAGGTGAAAGCCTGGTCTTTCTCCCAGGGGGTAGCTGCTGGTTTCAAATTGCTGCCCTTTCCATTAGCAGCACAAAGCCTAACCACTACACACCCAGGGTAGATAATTGCCCTCTCCCCCCACCATTGCCACCAACATAGAGGACCACTATTTCTTTCCCTCTGACCTCTTCCTCTCAGTAGTAGCAACATCGGATTATTCTACTTCTGAAGTGTTTCCACTACCCATCCTCTTTCCGGCTCTTCATCTATAATAAAATCAGTGATGCTGGATACCATATACACCACATCTCATACCTATGCATTTGGTAGGCCATTATCCTCACTGAACAGATGGGAAAACAAGAATTAGAGTGAAAGTGACTTATCCAGGTTCATAACATTAGTACTAAAGACGTCGTTCGCGATGGTGGAGCTGGACCTTACCATGAAAGCCTTACTTTAACCTAAATGGTTCACACAGTCCATTTCCAGCCCATGGACCACCTTGTTCTTTGAATGCCTTTTTCAATCTGGGTGTCATTTTCCTGATTAAAACATTTCAAGAGCTCCTCAATACGCCTTTTTTGCTCTGTATCTCACAGAGACCCTACACTATTTAGTAATTTCTAAATACCATGCTTTGTTTTTACATCTTTTTTTCTCTTCCTAAAGTGTCCTAGTGGTGTTGTCAGGTAAGTGTTGGACTGTTTGGTTTACGGTTCAAATCTACTAGTGGGACAAAGAAGAGACTATCTGCTCCCATAAAAAGTTACAGCCTAGGAAACTCGATAGAACTTCCCTGTGAGTTGATAGCAGTGGGTTTGGGGTACCTCTTCCCGGTCACCTGGCCATCCTTCTCCATATTTCTCTGAGTACTGCTGAGCATGCTCAACACTCTACATCTATACAGGCCACTCCACTTCCCTACTCAAGTTGGTGAAGGTGATGGTTAAAGAAGAGTCTTGGGTACCAGAGGGAACTGAGTCCGTAAATCCAGGTTCAGCCTGTTCCTCACTTATATGGATTAAATGTGTCCTGCCAAATGGTATCTTCAACTCTAGAACTTATGAGCATGACCTTGTTTGGAAACAGAGTCTTTGAAGGTGTCATCAGTGAACATGTAATAGAACGGGTCCAGGAAACTGGACACAGAGAGCATTTAAGGACAGAGATGAGGACAGAGGAAGGATGGCCTAGTCCTCTGGATTTGGCAAGTCAAAAATGCCATGGATTTTAGGCGCCACCAGACTCTCGAAGAGAGAGGCATAGATAGACTAGCTTCCTTCTTGGGGTCCAGCACGGCAGGCTCTGTGACGTATACTTCTAGCGTCCAGGACTGTAAATTTCCATTGTTGGAAGCCTCCCCTTTCTGGTATTTTGCTGCAGCAGTTCTAGGAAACTAATACACTAGCTATATGAAGCAGGTTGATAAAAATACAATTCATTTAACCGCTGTGAATTTTGGATTCCCCATCTATAAAGAGTAGTGCCTCTGATTAGGAGTGTATAAAGATTTAATCTGCAGAGTCATGCAAAGTAATTAGCACATTGCCCAGCTCTTTCTAAGCACTGTATTTGTTGCTTCAAACATGTAGGGAACATGTAGTGTGCCACATTATTGTGCTATGGCAGAAAATGTCCTATGCTACATTATTGAACTACAGGCACCTTATAGCTTAGTGGGGATGTGGCTGGCTATATTCTGTTTTATAACATGCAAACAAGGGCGAGGAGCATTATTGTAAGCCCCATTTGATAATGGAGACAATGAAGACCTGAATCATTATAGAGAGGAACCCAGAATTAGCCAGACAAGAATGTGGAGCCAGCGCAGCTGATCTTCAAACACTAAGCTCTTCCCTACATGTGGATTTGCTTTGTGTTGTTGGTGGGAACCTTGGCTATTTTTAAAGAGCCCTTGTAATATCGCCACCTAAAATGATTATTTTACTAAGTGAATGCATGGTCTGGGGTTTTAAAGGCTTGAAGGTAAACAAGTGGCCATCTAGCTCAGAAGCAACAAAGGCCACATGGAAGAAGCACACCAGCCTGTGTGATCACGAGGTGTCGAAGGGATCAGGTATCAAGCATCATGGGGAAAAAAATCACATGTGAATGACAGGGAGTCCAGATTGGGAACCAAAAGCCCATCTGTGGGTAACTGGACATCCCCTTACAGAAGGGTCACCCGGAGGAGACAAGCCAGTCAGAGTATAGTGTAGCAATGGTGAAAGATACAAATTTCCTCTAGTTCTTAAATGCTTCCTCCCCCAACCCCACTAGCGTGATCCCAATTCTACCTTACAAATCTGGCTAGACCAGAGGATGTACACTGGTACAGATAGGAACTGGAAACAAAGGGAATCCAGGGTGGATGATCCCTTCAGGACTAGTGGTAAGAGTAGCAATACTGGGAGGGTGGAGGGAAGGTGGGGTACAAAGAGGGAACCAATTACAAGGATCTACATATAACCTCCTCCCTGGGGGATGGACAACAGAAAAGTGGGTGAAGGTAGGCATCGGACAGTGTAAGATATGACAAAATAATAATAATTTATAAATTATCAAGGGTTCATGAGGGAGGGGGAGTGGGGAGAAAGGGGAAAACGAGGAGCTGATACCAAGGGCTCAAGTAGAAAGCAAATGTTTTGAGAATGATGATGGCAACAAATGTACAAATGTGCTTGACCCAATGGATGCATGTATGGATTGTGATGAGCATTGTATGAGCCCCCAATAAAATGATTTTTTAAAAAGTGAATTCATGAATCAGTGATAAGACATACAATGATGAAAGGCATTAAAGACCTTACATACTGAAAAGGAGAACCTCGCTTTACCTCCAGAGACACTTCCCGGAGAGTTCAAAGATGGAAGACCAATTTAAGATGGTCACAACCTAAACATTTACTGCATTAGCATATATCTCATAAATAAACGGGTGCCTGGGAATCGAAGGTGTCCAAAATAAAGACGTGGCTTTGTTCTCCCTCGCCATCATTCAGCGCTAGTCCAACCACAGCGACCTGGCTGCTTCAAACCTACAGGCTCCATGATGTCTTGCTTCAAAAAGGGAAGAGGGGGAATTCTGTATTTTATTTTAATGGTTGAAAATTGCTGTTGTGAAATAGTAGTTGGTGGCTCAGGAAGATGCCCCCATCTCCAGTAGGACAAGTGTTGTTCAGTGTCATTGAGTCTGTTCCCACGCACAGTGACCCGCTGCACAGCAGGAGGAACACCGCCCAGCCTGTGCCACCCTCACAGCGGTTCCTGGATTTGAGCCCCCTGTTGCAGCCATGATGTCAATCCATTTCCTGGAGGGCCTGCCTCTCCTTGGCTGCCGCTCTACGTTACTAAACATAATGTCATTCTCCAGGCTCTGGTCTTTCCTGAGAGCATGTCCAAAACCTGTAAGACAGCAGTTCTCAACTTGTGGGTCACGACCCCTTTGGGGGTCGAACGACCTTTTCACCTGGGTTGCCCTATTTGTAACAGTAGCAAAATGACAGTGATGAAGTAGCAACAACAATAATGTTATGATTGGGGGTGGGGTCACCACCACATGAGGAACTGTATGACAGGGTCATGGCCTGAGGAAGGCTGGGAACCCCTGCTGTAAGAGGACTTGCTGCCATCCTGGCCTCTAAGGGACACGCCGGTTGAACTACTTCCAGGAAGACTGGGTTGTCCTTGTCGCAGTCTATGGGACTTTCAGTATTCTCCAGTCCCCCAGTTCAAATGCATCAGTTCTTCTTGGGTTTTCTTTGGTCAATAGCCCACTCTCAAATGCATATGAGGTAATTGAAAATACCATGGTTTGGGCCAGGTTTACTTTCGTCCTTAAAGTAACACCCTTGATTTTCAAAGACTTGGTGCAGCAGATTTACCCAATGCATTATGTCTTTTGATCTTTTGACTGCTGCTTCCATGAGTTTTGATTGTGGATCCAAGGAAGAAATCTTGAGAAATTAATTCTTTTCTCCACTTATCGTGATGGTGCCTACTGGTGAAGCTGCGAGGATTTTGTCCTTCTTTGCATCGAGTTGCAGTCCACATTGAAGGCTGCAATCCTTGACCGTCGTTGGCGAGTGCTTCAAGTCCTCCTCATTTTAAGCAAGCGAGGCTGTGTTACCTTCAGTTTGCAGGCTGTTATTAAGCCTTCCTCTAGTCCCGATGCCGCATTCTTCTTCATATAATCCAGCTTCTCTGATGATTGGCTCAGCATACAGATCGAATAAACACGGTGAGAGGATGCAAACCTTTCTCACACCTCTCCTGATCTTGAACCCTGTAAGATTCCCTTGTTCCGTTAGCACAACAGTCTCTTGATCCATACACCGGTTCCCCATGAGTGCAATCAGATGTTCTGGAATTTCCATTTTTCTCAAGGTTGTCCACAACAGGGTGGAGGGACTGGCCATTGATCCTCACTTTTATGCTACTGTTTTTTTCCCACAATCCTATTTTCTAGAACCTCCCTATCCAAATAGCATACCCAGCATCTGTCTGGTGAGCACTTTATAATTTATAAAGGACTTTCACACACAGGACCTCAGCTGGTCCCACCACGCTGCCTGAGTAACATACTGAAACAGTGGTCCCGTTTTCAACTTAAAGGCGAGGAAACCGACAGGCAAGATGGTAGACAACTACAGAGGTGCCGGGCCTGGACTCGGACGCCTACACCCAACTCTCTTTGGTAACTTGGCACGTCCTCACGAGTCTTTCTGTCTTTGTGGTCACCTTCACTATGCAGCTTCTAGAGTAATACAAAGTTCTTGAGAAAAACAAAAGCAGTAAATAGCAGTTTCTGTCTGATGCAGACTGGTGTGCTCTTCCTTCAGGAGAATGTAACAGGGGGCCGGATTCCTTGGGGGAAGAAGCGCGCTACCAGCCTTGGGGTGCCCAAGAACATTACACTTCCTACATGTAATCCCACACCTAAAAACGAATCCTTGAAGCTGTTGCGAATGGAGGTAGCTTGGAGAGGAGAAGCAGGTGGAGGGGCTAGAATGTTGAAGGACGGGCCTTCCCTTGGCGGCGACTCTCTCCAGACAATCTGGTGTTCACCACAGCTGTGCTTTCATAGGAGCCCATTCCACCAAGTCTCTCTGAACAAAAAAGCAGGCAGACGGTCGCAGCAGAAAGAGCTGTGATGGGAGCCAGGGGACCCAGGGCCCAGGCTGGCTCTCCCATTGCACGCTCTGTGTCCTTGGGCAGGCCCTGGTTCCTTCTCAGAATGCTTTCTTCATTTCTAGTTATGTCTGGTCCAATTGTGGCACATCCCAGCATCCTCTTGCTTTACTTCCTTCTAAGCTTTACGTCTCTTGGTGATGACTTCCAGACTCAAGTGTCTTTTATCAAAGTTGTTTCAATTTTATCTTGCTAAGTTCTTTCTTGATGTTTGAGTTCCATATAGGCTGGCCTCTCCTGCTACTGGGCTATGGTGGTTGATGCCTGAGCCTGAACTCTGGCAGGTGCTGTGGAGTATCTTCCCCTAATAGCACGTCTTAGAGCCCAGTTGAATTATTTTCACAGGTCCTGTGGATTTTTTTCCTTCCTTGACCCTGAGCTAATGGGAAGTCATGTGGCCTCCCTGTTCAGACGATCATCACCCCCCTTCACTGCCCTATAACTGGTTCTTAGATGCATGACTAAGTCTATCTACTGTAAATCACCCATGCAGTCTTTCTCTCCTTCTTTTTGTCTGAGCTCAGTGGGGTCCTGGCACTGCGCTCAGAGCAACGGCTGACGGCAGGGAGGTAATTAAAATTATGAGGCCTGAGATAGCTTTGCTTTCCCTAATGGGTATGAGACGGGGTCTAAATGCAATCAATCCAGCTTCACCCCTGCTTTCTCTAGGACTCGCTGACCTGAATGCAACCAATCCAGCTTCACCCCTTCTTTCTCTAGGACTCGCTGACCTGAAAGATGTATTTAGATGAAAACAAAGGGATAATAAGGCAAATGAGTGAACTTAATAGAGAGGAAACAAAGGGAAAGTGATCAGTACGTATCAGAGAGACAGGTCCTTCAGGCTCACCTAATGGAGTCTGTTTCACCTGAAAATGAACGGGTCTTCAGTAGCAAGAGCCCCCAAACTGCTCATGCCATTCAACCAGCTCTGATGAGTCTGTCCTGTGGACTTGATCAGAAATGCAAGTAAAGGTTTATGAATAAGCATGCTTATCATAAAGCCAAACTCAAACTCATTGTCATTCAGCTGATTCCAACATACAGCACCCCTATGAAGAGAGCAAACCTTCTCCATAGGTTTCCAGCGGTTGTAGATCTTTATGGAAGCGGATGGTCACGTCTTCCTCTCTCGGTGACTGGTGAGTCCCAACAACCATAAACCCTTTTGGATAGCAGCCAAACGTTTTGACCATGGAGGGCTCCTGTTTATCATGCTTATAATGGTGGCTATTAGACACCATCTGAATGTTGGGTCTGGGATTGGTTACGCCAAAAACCCCAGCATCTGCAGAGGCTAGAGGTGGAGCATGGATGGGGCAGAGGCTAAGTGCTCGGCTGCTAACCAAATGGTTAGCCGTTTGAACCCACCCCTTCTTGGAAGACATCGGTGGCAAGCTGAGGCTGTACCTTGGAAATCCTATGTGCCAGTTCTTGTCTGTCTTTATAGGGTTACTATGAGTTACAATGAACTCAATGACAATATATATAGACAAATATGTATCTACACACACACACACACACACACACACACACACACTTCATACCCTCCTCCCATTCCTGACTCACTTTCTTGTTATGTTGTTCCAGGCAAATAGAAACTAATTGTTGTGCCTTGGATGGTGACTTGCAAGCTTTTAAGATCCTAGAAGTGACACATAAAACTCGGCAGTTGAACAGAAGCACTAAAATGTGATTAGGCCAATTAACTGCAATACACCATGAAACTACGATCCCAACTCTCCAAACCAAGAAACTAAATCCCATAAGGCTTTTGGTTGTGCATAAGCTGCCTCAGGTCTTCTGAAATGTAATGTTTACCACAAAGAGTGGTTCTACGGAATAAAGGAGCTGATTATAACAAACATATGGCACGTAATGTGGTCGGACCTACTGCTAAGAATGGGGTTCTTCTTTTCAGACAAGCCTTCAAGAATCCTATGCCAAAGCACAGGGGCACAGGGGTGACATGGTTGATTTCTGGAGCTTTGCAGGCTGGATGATTTAGGGTATTGTTTTAAAAAAATAAAAGAAGCACACAGTAACATAGTAATTAGACTGGCTCTGCTGCCAGCGTTTGCTTAATGGTTGAGTGATCAGAAGTTTTCTTTCTTTTTTTCTTCCTTTCTTTCTCTCTTGTCAACTCTAGCTGATTAGAAAAGTATGTGAATGTTTTTCTCACACGTAATTCTCCAAGTCTGGAGTGAGAAATTAAACTGAACTCAATTATAGGAGCTGAACTAATGTACGGATAGCTCCTGGATCAGGAGTGATTCTGCCTTTAAATCAAACTTTGAATAGTTAGATACAGTTCACTTCTGGCATCCATTAGTCAAATGTTTGTCTGATAAAGAAACACTAAAATCGCTTTAGCATAATAATACAGGAATAATATATTAAAAAATCATTTTGTTGGGGGCTTGTACAACTCTTATCACAACCTAGCCATCCATTGTGTCAAGCACACTTGTACATTTGTTGCCATCATCATTTTCAAAACATTTTCTTTCAACTTGAGCCCTTGGTATCTGCTCCTCATTTTTTCCCATCCCTCCCTCAGGAACCCTTTATAAATTATTATTATTTTTTCATGTCTTACGCTGACTGATGCCTCCCTTCACCCATGTTTCTGTTGTCCGTCCCCCAGGGAGGGGGTTATAAGTAGATAATTGTGATCGGTGCCCACTATCTCCCCTCACCTTTGCCTTACCCTCCT